>NC_132992.1:76542500-77167500 GCF_048564905.1 Vicugna pacos | reverse complement strand
TAGTAGCCAAAGCAAAGGGAAAAAAGAGTACAAAGGTTTACATTAACATTATTTGATAATGAGAGAGCCAAAATCTTCATGGATGGCCATCTTTTTGCTGCTTCTCTATTATAACTCATTTACTAGGTGAAAGAGTCTCTACAAACATTGTCTAATTTCATCATCATAATAGCCAGAAATAACCAAAATAGCACTTACTCTGCACCAGGCATTGTTTTAAGGGCTTTACGTACGTTAACCAGTTTAACTTTCACATTGGCATTGGATCTAGGTACTATCATTACCCCTTTTTACAGATGAGAAAAGCAAAGAACAAAGGATTAAGTGATTTGCCCAAGGCCACATAACTCCGTAAGTAGTGGCAATGGGACTCAAACCTAAGTCTGGTTCCAGGATTCAAGCTCTTAAACGTTAGACCATACTGGACCTCAATTAATCCTATGTAGTGGTGAACTTAGAAGGAAAAGGGTAAAGTCATTGAACCACTAAATTTATTTGGAGTCCCTAAAACAGAAATTGCCAGATTTGGGGTTCAAGTCTAAATACCAGTTCCAAAGCTTATATATTTGTGTGTGTGTGTGTGTGTGTGTGTGTGTGTGTGTAAAACTACAAGTTGTTGGAGCTTTGCATTAGCCTGAGTCTTTGAGCAGCTATGCGGGAAACTGTTCCCTACCAAACTGTGTTGGACATGCAGAATGAGACAGAGATTAATCTTTGTTGTTGTTGCTAGGTCATGGATATCTCAAGGTTAATTTGTTTTTGCAGCAAAACCTATTCTATCCCCACTAATATAGCACTTCAACACTCCGTGGGGAGAGACAGCCTCTAAAAGACCCAGATTGTACTGGAACATCCTAGAAATACATAATTTAAAATTTTATTGTAAAAGAGATACTTAATTTTCTATCAATATTACTTCACTTCTACATATACTATTACATTCATCAAGTGGAACATTGTTTTCAAAATGAATGAATGTACCAAATTTTTTAACTCTGGGTCTTTAATTCCTATTCTTTGCTTTTTGTCATGTTTTATTCTATGTGTTGAACACCTGCATCTATGATAAATTTTTCTCTAAAATCAAGTGGCTGGGCTTCTCCCCACCACCCCCCTTAAATCTAGTCATCTGTTGTTCTGCCGTTTTAAAAGTGTTAAAAATCTCAGTTTCAATCTCTGGCTTGTCATAACATTAACTAACTCCACAGGCATGCCTTTGGAGTAGGTACAGTTAAAATATTAAATAATAGCCTGCATAATTATACCCTTGGGAAATGTCCCATATCTCAACCACCAGGTGGCAATTTCATCACATTATATGTCCCATTAGGTAAGCAATGGCCTAATGGTGTGAAAAGATGATTTTTTTTCCTCTGCAATTTTATACTATAAGGAAAGGCTAAGAGACACCAGGAACAGCGCTCTGGACTGTGGCTGAAGAGAGACATAGCCCTCCAGTGTCTGGAAGGTGAGAAGCCCTTGCTTGCCATGCGTTTGTGGTTGTGTCAAGTGCACTGTGATGGGTTCCAAGTCTATACGCCAAGAGTAACCTGGCAGTCAGCTGAGATCACATGAAGGAGAAGAATAAATTTAGGGTACCTACAGATATCTCTGTCACTCTGATACTAGAAGTCAGATTATTTCTTGGGAAACCACAGATCCTAGACCTAAACCTTTTTCCTTAACTAAGACGTTCAATATGGGGTTCAACATTTTCACTGTTTTTCTATACTTAATGAATATCCACTCCATGGCCCTTAAATTTTAGTTCACCAGAATAACCTGGAGAGCTGGGTCTCACCCCAGAGTTTCTGACTCACTATGCAGAGTGGAGCCTGATCATTTACATTCCTAATGGGCCCCCAGTTAATGCTAATACTGCTTACTCAGGGAACACACTTTGAGAACCATTGCTCTACTACATGTCAAGCCTTTGGATAAATCCCAGAGATGATAAAGAGAAGACAACACTGTTGCCACCTGACAGAACCCCTTGTTAATTATAAGAAATTTGACAATACTTCAATTTGGAGCTTCCTTTTTCTTATCTGTACATGAGGATATCATCTATCTCATAGGTTTTCCATAGGATTAGATAAAATACAATATAAGCAAAGATTTTGCCCAGTACTTAAAAAATAGAAAGCACTAGATTATATGGTAGCTCGTAAGAGCTGAGCATCCTTAGAAGGGAGTAAGCAACTATTGTTTAAAATTACAGATTATAATCCACTGTGAGAAAGACTAGTGTCTACTCCATCTCCAGCTGAAGTAATCACTCATTAGGGAGCCCTTTCCAACAATCTCTTTTCCACTTCTTACCAAGGGCAGATAAAGAAATGGAATCAGCACCTGTTAGTATTAGCAGTTGTGTTATTCAGGATACTTTCAGATATGAGTAATAAAAACTCGACTTACAGAAGCTTATACACACACACACACACACAAAATATTACCTCATGGAACTGATAAGTCTAGACGTAGAAATGATTTAGGGTTCTACCGAATCTAGGTGTTCCCTTGAGAGACTGAGATTTCTCTCTCTCTCCCCTTCTCTCTCTCCTCCCTCTCTCTGTCTCTCCTCTCTCCCTCTTTCTCTCTCCTCTCTCTCCCCCTTTCCTTCTCTCTCCTCATTGTTACATCACTTGGTCCTGCTTTCCTCTACATTGTCTTGATTTTTATAGAGGCTCTCTCTACAAGATGAGCTTGATACCCATGGATGAACTCTGCTTGAATCAGGTGCCCATTTGCAATGAGTTTAACGGCGGCCCCCAGAAGATATCTCTACCCGGAACCTGTGAGTGAGAGCTTATTTGGAAAAGAACCTTTGCAGATGTAATTAAGTTAATTAACCAGGTGGGTCTTAATCCCAATGGCCTGTGTTCTTATGAGATACAGAAAGGAAGAAGACACAGAGGAGAAGTCAAGGTGAAGACGGAGATAGAAATTAAGAGTGATGTATCTACAAGCCAAGGAACACCAAGGATTGCCAGCAACCACCGGAAGTTAGGAGAAAGAAATAAAACGGTTTCTCCTTCAGAGCCTCTAGAAGGAACTAACCTTAACCAACCTTGATTTTGAATTCCTAGTCTTCAAAAATGTGAATGAATAAATTTCTATTGTTTAAAAATTAGTGTCTGTGACAGAATTAATTTCTCTTTCGGTTGATACTTGGTGACCTTTTGTGGCAGCCTGAGGAAACTAGTACCCCATCCTTTGGACCAATAATGTAAGGTTTCTGGTCAGGCGAGTCTCAGCCTCTCGCCCAACACTTCCAGCAGAGGGCATAGAAGAAACTATTGACAGCCATCAGAACCATACACAAAGGCCAGGAGCATTTCCCAAAGAGCCTAATGATGAGGAAGAGGAGGGTGACACAGCTAACTCTCATGTAGTGAATGCTTCTTATGTTTCAGACACCACTGGATTTATATCCATTACTGCATTTGATTTATAGAACAGCTTGGGAAGTATTTTCAGCCCCATTTTATAGACGAGTAAACTACAAATCAGGGGTTAAATAACTTGACAAATACTGAATTAACAGTGGAACTAAAATTTGAACTCTCCCTTTTCCTTTGAAACCCATGTTCTGACAGCTATTCTAAATGCTTCCTGCCATTCTCATCCCTCAGGTTAGTCATAGAAGAAATAAGCGTTTCTAGGATTTGAACCTACGTGTGTCTGACTGTCTTGACTCTTTGGTAGGGCAACTGGACAGCGTCTGTGGGTTTCCATGCTTGGCAGGGAGCCGTATTCAGGATAACAAACCCTCTTTTAATACAATTACTTGAATTCAATTTAGCAGTATCTCCCTTAGTGATTTCCTAAGGTGCCCAGGAAGGATGTTGAGATCACAGCCTTTTCTCCACCACTTTTATTTTTATTTTTTGCCAGCACTTACCCAGGTCCTGGGAAAGTTGCCTGGGGCCCACTACCCTTGCAGGAAGAGCTTTGGATTCCAAAGTGCACGCTCTTTATACAACATCGTATCACCACGTGTGAAAGAAGGGACACTACTTTAACTTTTAATAGAGGGAGTTGAGAATGCATTAGGCTGATTCCTTAGCAAGGCATTAGACCATATAGGCAAGCAGCATAGCCTATGATTTAAAATAAACTAAGGCCATGGAATCAGACTGCCAGAATGCAGATGTTGGCTTCACTTCTTGGGTTTATGATGTTAGGCAAATTCATTTAACCTCCTGTGTTGTTTCTCCATTTGCAAAATGAGGAGAATAATAGTAACAATGGGAAAGCTGTTCTGAGAATTAAAGGATTAGCATATTTAAAGTATTTAGAGCTGTGCCTGGCACATAGTAGTAGCTATTCATGTTCATAAAATTAAACTGAATAAACTTGATGCCTATTCACTTCAAAATAGGGATGGTTCTTCCAATCACAATGGAAAACAGTAACAATTGTTTTAAAATGCCTGAAGAGTTAAGCTGATGTAAAGTTTTAACACTTAGGATGGATTAGGTTGAATAGATTCAATTATGATCTTTCCCTTCTTGTTGAAGTTATCAAAGAATGTGACCTGACCTCTTGGCACCTGTGCAAGATATTTTCCGCCCCCCCCCATCAGATACACTCTCCACCCTAACATGGATCTGGATTGAGTTAAAAGGCTCCCTTGACTCTGGCTTCTAGTTTGATTGGACCATCCTCAGGCGAATATAAAGCAGGAGGGGCGTATGATCAGGTTTTTGTCTCCTGGCTTGGCTGAATCCCAAAGGACATGGATCTGAGATGCCCTCACCACAACTACTCTTTTCAAGTATGATATTCTTTGCTTTTTAGGCCTAAGTGTGATAAAGATTCACCATGAACCCTAGTCCTAGGATACTGCACCATCTTTTTTGGTTTCCCTGCCCACATCTTCCAAGTAGTCTGTTTATAAACCCCTGGTCACTTACCCAGTTTGAGAGCCATCTATTTTCTTCCAGGACCCTGACAAAGACAGCACCCCAAGGGAAGTATCCTCTCATTATTCACTCCTCATAATTAAGTTCTGCAAGGAAAAGATTATTCTTGGAGTAGAGTTATTTAAATTCCAGGTCTACCAGCTCAGATGAAGCAACCACAAAGTCAAAATGGATTTTCTTAGCTTCATCAATTAGAAAACAGTCAAAGAAATGGCCATCCTCCTTTGTACAACCAAGGTGGGATGTCTGTGGTTTTTATAATATGGCCAGAAACCCAGAATACTTGAAGTTCTGTTTGCCAATCATGTTCCCCTTGGTCCTGCTCAATTCTGAAGGGTAACTCCCTTTCTCTTGAAAAAAGAGAGAAAAGAGCTTAAAATGCTCCTACCATAAGTGTAGGGAGAAAAAGCATAACAGGGACAGTGATATCTCACACTATGGAATAATTACTAACTCAGTGAACTCTAGTGTGAGGAGGGAACTGGATCTTCTACTCCAGAATCCAATCCTCTTCTCTGTGTGCAGAACAGCAGTATTTGGCAATATTTTAAGTCAGGGGAACATTCGATTTGGCAGAGTTCCCACGAAACTCACCCTCCTCGTATTTCCAGTTCTCGCTGGGCTCTAGAAATGCTATTTCCTCCCTTGGTCCTTGGGGGCTGTTATGTCTTCCTTAAGCTGCCATCTCTGAGTACCTCATGGTCCCTCTTTTATTCCCTTTACCCTACGCACACCTCTACATGAGGGTTGTTGTCAAATTCTCTTCATTTAACCTTCTGGGAACAAATATTTGAAAATCTGTACAGAAATTATTCTTTCAAACTCCATCCCAGCCCAAAGAAGACACAGTTTCAAGATTTAATTAATATTAACTAAGACCTCATTATATGCACTAGACACTCCACTCACTAGCAAATACTCGCATGGAGAAGATACCATGTCATCTTAACTTACAGATGTGGAAACTGAGGTGGAAAAGGCATGTGATTTCCCCAAGGTCATTTATTGATAAGTGGCATTATCATAATTTGAGGCCAAAATCTTTTACTAAGAAGAACAGAAAAGAAGGCTAAATTAAAGGCTAGGGGTCAACTTGAAGAAGAGGATGTGGGAATGTAAAGGTTTTGATCAATAATTCTCTTCTAATATAAACCTCTGCTCCTGCTTCCACTCAGCACATGAAGTGAATTATGCCACAGGCTGCTCTCTGCAGGCTGTCGTACCAGAACAAACTAGTGAATATATGGCTTATTTCTCAGGGCAGTGCCACGTAGGGGTTCATACTCAGGGCACCTTAGAGTCAACCAAAGCTGGAATTGTCAGTATGCAAGTGTCTCTGTCAGAATAACAAACTAGAAATTTGAGAGAAAATGAAAAAAAAAAATAGGGAGAGAAATCTCAGAAGGGCTTTTGAAACAACCTAAAAACGGAATTGCAACAAAGAGAGGGCAAAGGCCGTTGCCCAGCACAAAGTAAAGTAATAACAATGACGATGATGGCTAACATTTATTGAATGCTTATTATTTTCCAGGTGCAGTTATAAGCACTCTGTGTTTGTTACCTCATTAAATTTCACAACTCTTACATGAGGTACACACTATTATTAGTCCCATTTTGCATACCAGAAGCTGAGGCTCAGTGAGATTAATTAACTAGTTTAATTAATGCTTAGAAAAAATTATTTCATTTTATCTGTATTTTCAACCACATTTCATGAGAAGGAGTCTATGTTTCATGCTGCCAAGACAATTGGACAGGGCTGGCAGTCCTAAAAGACATTTCTAAAAGACCTGCTGGGCTGGAAATAATGGAAGCCAGACCCTGCACCCTAGTCCTTTTCCTTAGCTGCATTACATTTAGCGAGCTGGAGAACAATTATCTCAATCCCTGTCTTTTCCGTGCTTGAAAATGTCACATTAAAGAGTAACCAACCATCAGTTAGCCTTATGGCATTTAATTAGTAACTCAGTTCCATTCATGTGAAAGTGCTGGAAGTCGACTAACCTGGGGACAATTGTGTGTTGAATGTGAAAGACAGTTGGGCTCTCTGAGCTAATGATCGAAGAGCTAACCTAGGTAACGGTAGTTCATTCCCACTCTCCACTTCACATCTGAACCCTGGAACTCTGTGATGACCTCCTGGCTGCCGGAAGAGAAAGCGAGAGGGTCTAGTTCGACATGGCTCTAATAATAAAATCCATGGTTGCTACTAAAAGTCCTGTGTCTAAAATGAAAGTCAGCATGAGGTATGAGAAAGAGCATGGGACTGGAAGACATAAGAACATGGGGTCAGATCTGGGTGTGGCTACAAGTACTAGTTAATTTCTAATCACCCCCACCCATTCTATTCTCCATTCTTCTCTAACCTGTTCTGTGCCCTGGGAGGCTGGCTCTGGCAGCTCCCTTGACTGCTGGCGGGCATCCAGCTGGATTCAACCTGCAGGAGATACGATGGCAGGAAGTGACAGGGGCTGTGAAAGGACAGGACTTTGCCTTCTTTTGCACCACAGCTTGGGCAGTAGCTGCAAGACTCCAGAGTTCTCACCAGGCCACCCCTCCTCTGTATCTCCAGTTCTCACTGGGATCCAGAAATACTATTTCCTCCCTAAGTCCCTCCAGACCTAAGGGGGCTGTAATGTCTTCCTTAAGCTGCTGTCTCTGAGTACCTTATCATCCCCTTTTTATTCCTTTTACGCTACCCACATCGCTGTATGTGTTTTGCCATTAAATCTCTTTATTTAGCCATCTGGGAATAACTATTTCCTACAAATAGCCTGACACAGCTACTCACTTATCAGCCATATAATCCCAATCCTGTACCTTTCTTTAGTCTCAATTTGATCAACTAGAAAAAGGAGATAATAATATTCACTTTGCAATATTCTTACAGATAATGTACGTTATATGTTCCTTGAGGTCGTGACCCTTGAGTTTTTGGCTTACATTAGGCATTTGATATAGGGCAATGGGAGTTCAAAAATGCAAACTCTAACATGTTACTGAACGACCAACTCTGTATGTTATATTTAAATTCTCACTAGCCTATCATGCTAATGATTATACAGATTCCTTCTTTCATCTTTATTTATTTTTCAGAACTTTGATCATGATCTACTCATCTGCAGTAGGTCAGCGGAGATGAAAAATGAATACATGGAATTAAATTTAACTCAACAAAAATTTACTCAGCACGTACCCTACGCCACGCATTGTATAGGGCACAAAGGACACAGTGATGGGAATGAAGTGGGTCTCTGTCCTCAAGAGTATTTAAAGCTAGTGGGAATAAACTGTAATTTTTGGTTTAGTTCTTTTTTTCCTTTAATGTAAAATTTAAATTTACACATAATGAGATGAGAAACACTAATTTCAGGTATACATATTTGCTGTTATAATAAATGCACACACCTACGTAACTCAACTCTCTATCATGGTATCAACACAAAAAGTTTTCTCATGTCCATTCCCAGGCAGTCCCTGCCCCTTTCCCCCAAATGTTCTGATTTCCTTTAACATAGATTCATTTTCCCTATACCCCTTATAATGAAAATGTCATTATTCTCTAGTTGCTTCAAAATTTCCTCTTTACCCTCGGCTTTCAGCAGTTTGATTATGCTATGCTTTTGTTTTTGCAATTTTGTTATTGTCTACAGGTCCCCAAGGCTCTGTCGGTTTTTCTCAGTCTTCTTTTCTCTGTCTTCAGATTAGTCTTCTGTTGAGTTATCCTGAAGTTCACTGATGACTTTCCTTCTCATTTATGTTTTGCTGATAAGCCTATTGGGGAATTTTAATTTTAGTTATAGTAGCTGCTTTAAAATCTTAGCTCATTTCAACATCTGAATCACCTCATGGTTGATCTCGGTTGAATCCCTTTTCTTTTGAGACTGGTTCTCCATATACTAAGTAATTTTGTATTGTACTCCAGACATTGTAAATGCTGTGTCATAGAGACTTCGGATCCAGTCACGTTCCTCAAAAGAGTATTGATGTTTTGTTTCTATAGGCAATTAATTTGGTTGCACCTAGTATGCAAATTCTCTTTTGAACAGCAGCTCAATTTGAATTTAGTATTTTATCATTAGCTGTGAAGATCTGAGTCTCCTTTGCTCTTGCATGGATCAGGAGGTCATCCAGAGACTCAAACAGTAATTCAGTACTTTTAAATAGAATTTGGGGCTCTCCCTCTCTGGTTCTCTCCACCCTCAGTGTCACCCCTCTGTTTTCATGGCTAGTGTCCTCCAAATCTGTACTCTGTTTTTCAGACCAGAAAGGCTTTAGATTTTCTGCTGGAGTTTTGACCACCCTGTACTGTGCTGACATTGGTCGGTTCTCAGGATGAAAAAATAGGATACAGACAAGAAACTCAACTGGCTCTGGTCCATTCTTACAGATTTCAAGTCCCCACTAGAGCATGGCTGCTTCTTTTACTCTTCAGTGCCTTCAGGTCATTGTTTTCTCGTATCTTGTCTAAAGTTTAAGTTGTTATCTATAGAAGAGTTGGTATCAGAAGAAATCCTACAGATTAATTGTAACCTGAAATCTGCATATCTAACTGATATACATTTTGTTTTGAAAAGGGAAAGTTTAAGAAGTAACAGGAATACATAGGAGGTTAGTATACATAACCTAAATCAGAAGGTCCAAAAGGGCCTCCTGTAAGAAGCACTAGCTAAACTAGAATTAGAAAGACATGTAGGAATCAGCTAAGACAACAAATGCTTGGAGTAAGAAAGAATATTTCAGATTTTAAAAATAATAATAAAAAGCCTCTGTGCAGGACTTATTGGTGTGGGAGATAGCACTAAATCTTTGTAACAAAAGATTCACAGTGTATAAAGTTTGAGGTTTAGAATATAAATTTAACTATCTTAGATTTAGGAGGCGTATCTATAAAGTTTTTAGACTTCTTATCTAGGAAAAATTACAACAGTAGCTTTACATATAACTTCTTCTCAAGAGAAATGCTAATTAAAAGAGTCTGTTAAGCAAATTAGGTTTTTTGTATATTATTAAACATACTTATATTTTCTTCTTATCATTGGCTGCATAAACAATTTAAAAAACAAAAAGCTATAAAAATTCAAGCTCCTACCATCCACTTATTTATATTTTTATAATTCATGTAAGGTAAACATAGACATCAAAGTTAATATTACTACAGCTGTTGATAATGACAGAAGTTACTCAGGACAAGAAAACAGAGCCGTCATTTTCTTTTTTTTTTGTTAATTTTTTTATTTGTTTTTTGAGGAGGGAGGTAATTAGATTTTATTTATTTATTTATTTATTTATTTAGTGGAGGTCCTGGGGATTGAACCCAGGACCTCGTGCATGCTAAGCACACACTCTATCACTGAGCTATACCCTCCCCTAGAGCTGCCATTTTCTGACTAAACACTCAAGAATGAAGGTGTCTCAGCTCTGTCATGCTATCGACAACAATGGTACAAAGTCAGCCACACGTGAATTTTTATGGCCTGCTGATTTATTTTTGACTTAGTGCTTTCAGGTTTTCTTTGCTCTGCATAGCTTATTAATAACAAAATTTTTTATGGATTGAACTTAATTCTAGCCATACCAGGTTTGACAAAGTATAGGATACGTCAATATTCTCTTCTCTTTCTCCTTCAAATGTTGAGCCTCCCAGAATCTCATCAGCTGAAACTGTTTTCACAATAGATGCCAAAGAATTTACTACAAATTTTCTATACAAATATTAATAGCCATCAACTATTTGAATGCTGGAAAGAGAATAGGAGGCTTAACTATGACTCAAAAGAGAGTGAGCAGCATGATATACTGTTGTGTTGCTTAGTAGTAAATTAGAGGAAGAATGACCTTCAACAAAACAATTACTGAAAAAAAAATTATACTTAACAAGGTCATCCTAAGTCATGGAAGCTAACATCTGCCAGACTTGAAAAAGAGTCAAGTGTGTATGCATACCCAAATGGAAGGAAATAACAATGCCTTCTGGCAAGTTTGATACTCTTTTTCTATTTGCTAGCGTACCTTTGAGGTATGAGTCCAGTCTGATACTAAACACTGTTTATTGAGGACATTAAGAAATATCTGGAGGCTGTGTGGGAGGAGCACAACAGGTGTATTTTTTTTCTTTTATTGAAATATAATTGATGGGCAACATTATTCAAGTTACAGGTGTATAATATAGTGATTCACAGTTTTTAAAGGTTATATTCCATTTATAGTTACTATAAAATGTCGGTTATATTCCCCATGTTGTACAATATATGCTTGTAGCATATTTTTGTGGGAGAATTGGACAGCCTGTCCAGGAAAACATTCATTTTAAGAAAAGACAAAACTGGCAGGTAAGTGAAGAAACAAAATTGAGGACAGATGTTTCCTTCACCCAAATTTGTCTTATAGAGCAGTCCCCATAGACTAATCCTTCCAACACTTGAAGAGAGAAAGTTGTAAGCAATGTAAGCTAAGAGATCTGGCTCTACTTGCAGAATGCTAGGACGTGAGGCAGCCAACACGCTGCCAGCACACTGGGACTCCAGAATGGAGTGCAGCCTTGCGGGAGGAACATGCTGTCACATCAGTGCGCCAGACTATCCTGCAAAGCTACCATGAAATCATGGCATGCTTCAGGACCAGCACCAGGAACTACCGGCTAAGACGGCAGCTAAGATTCAGAAGGGCCTCCTACAGACCAACAGGGCTCTAAAGCTCAGCCAGAAAAAGAGGAAGTTAAAGACCATCACATCATCCCTGAGAAGACTTTTTTATGATCCCCAAAGTGATATGCCCTGGCAACTTCCAGAAATAATGGGACAATTTCTCAGGGAGCTAAAGCCTCACTGAAATAGATACTGATGATAATTATTCTTTATGGAGCAATGACTTTGTATCAGACACTGTGCAAATTGCTTTTCTTGCATTCACTCAATCCCCACAACAACCCTATAAGGTATGTTCTATGAATACCACCATTCCACATGGGAATACACTTAGACTCAGCAACTGTAACCCCACTTCTACCTTCAGGCTTTTCTGGCCTGAGGAAACAGAAATGTGATAAACTTTTAGTCAGCAAGGATTTCAAAACTGCCGCCTTCAACGCACTGGAATACTTCATGACTATGTTAACTTCGTATTTTCCTAGTATAAATGCATGTGCAAAATAGATAAAGAAACTCAACTGTCCAGCACTAGAAATGGGTTCTTGCTTCTGTGGAATCCCTTTTGTCTGGGAAGAGCCCTGGACACCTTCACAACGGTCCCTCCATGTCCTACTTCCTGGTCCACAGTACTGAGCTGCCCCCCTTTCTTTGCCTGTCACATTTCTTCCTTATTGATGCTAAAATTCTACCTGATTCAGTACTCTGTTTGGCTGAGGTCTGAACCCTCTCCTAGAATTATGTGAAGAATAAAATTATATAAAGAAAAAATTAGCAAAAAACTCACAGTAAGGAAAAACTTATGCTATGTCGATTTTCTGAAACGTTGGATGGACCCTAAAAAGTCTGATTGAATAATCTGTAAATAGTAAGTTTAAGGTGTACAACATGAGTTTACCTACATACATCATGAAATGATTACAGTAAAGTTAGTGAACATCCATCATTGCATGTAGATATGAAATTTTTAAAAAAGAAAAAAATTTCTCCTCCTGAGGAGAACTCTTAGGTTTTATTCTCTTAACTTTTATATATAACATATAGCAATCTTAATTATATTTATTATATTGTACATTATATCGCTAGTACTTATTTATAACTGGAAGTTTGTACCTTTTGACAGCCTTCATCTAATTCCCCCTCCCCTCACCCCCCACCTCTGATAACCACAGATCTGATCTCTTTTCCTATGAGTTTGTTTGTTTGATTGTTTTTGAAATATAACTGACCTGCTTTATTTTTGCCTTTATTCAACTCCTACTCTTTGTTCAACTCCTACACTGAACAAAGTTCATAAATTATTTATGAACTACATCTTGTTGAAATAAGAGTTTATGTAGAGAGTTGATGCTTTAGTTGCCTTGCCCTTTTTGCCATGGAAGAGCCAAGGGATGCCCACGTCAGTCCCTGGGTTCTAGACATAATTGTTCCCCACTGCTATTGTGCAGCAGCAGTCCTAACTCCCTACAGAAAGAAAGGTGATTACCCCCATTAGTTCAGTAGCTTCTTTCTTTGCTACTGTAATTACCACGATGAACCTGAAGAAAGTAAGTGTTAATCACAGCTTCAGGATCAGTGGATAAATCCTTCACTGTATCCTGACTGAAGTGTTCCCTCCTGGGACCTGGAAACTCTACTGAAACAGAGTTGTGAGACAGCAAGCACACATTTCACACACCAAAAAGGTCCCAGGGAGTCATGGCGAAAGGGACCAATTCTACTTCGACCCCTTGGTTCCTAGATTGATATATTCCAGCTACTGGAGACACGGTACTATATATTGGTCATTGATTTAGCTCATGTACTGCATTCTGGAGGTCAGCATCCCAAAACCACAGGGTGCTATTCTTGGCCCAGTACTGTAGCCAAGATTTTAGCAGGCAATCCATCATTATTCCATTAAGCCAGTTCTGGGTGATGGGGTACACAACAGCTAATATAGTCAGCTCTCTGCAGATTCAACAAACCACAGATCAAAAATATCTGCAAAAAATTCCAGAAATTTCCAAAAAGCAAAACTTGAATTTGCTATGCATAGGCAACTATTTACATAGAATTTACATTGCATTTATAATTATTTACATAGGATTTACATTGTGTTCAATATCATAAGTAATCTGGAGATGACTTTTAAAGTATACAGGAGGATGTACAAAGGTTATATATGAAAATACTGTGCCATTTTATATAAGGGATTTGAGCAACTGCAAATTTTGATATCCATGGTGGTCCTAGAACCACCCTCCACAGATACCGAGGGATGACTGAATAGTCTTCTCCCTCTTTGCCATCAAATGGATTCTTTGATCTAAGTCAATGGTGTCATTATATAAGGTATTCTGTGTGCATTCTGGAAGGGTGCTAGAAGAGGGACTAGGGGTAATGAAGGCAAACACAAATCTAGAAGGATATACCTTTAGAAAGGAAGGACTTCTACTATCTCCAAAAGACATAAAAACATGAAAATATGAAAAATGTTATCTACTGACCCCTCTTTCCAGGGACATGAACTCCTCCATGCTTCTGGATTGGGCACTAAGCTGTACATGTACACTCACAGGGTTACCAGACCTCAAGTTCAGCAGGAAACCCCAGAGCAGGAGATGAGAGGTTTGCAGCATGAGCTGCATGAAGCACTGCCGTGCTGGATCTGCATGTGTTGTGAGAGCCCACAGATTGCTGGCTGCCTCAGAAGCAGCTGGAATAAGACAAGGGTGAGGCCAAGATGATCCCAGGTGGCACATAACATAAGGCTTCCTTTTTAAACAGTACTTTAGTTTTTTAAGTTACAGTATCTATTAAACAGTTATAGGATTCATGAACATAGTCATCAAGAATAATAGCAAACAAAAAAATAAACAACCCAATCCAAAAAGGACAGAAGATCTAAACAAGCAATTCTCCACTGAAGACACACAAATGGCCAATAGGCACATGAAAAAAATGCTCAATATTGCTAATTGTCAGAGAAATCCAAATCAAAACTACAATGAGGTATCACGCCACATCAGTTGGAATGGCCATCATTAAAAAGTCCACAAATGATAAATGCTGGAGAGGGTTCCCTTTTCTCCCTCCTACACTACTGTAGGAGAAAAGGGAACCCTCCTACACTACTGGTGGGAATGTAATTTGGTGCAGCCATTATGGAAACAGTCTGGAGATTACTCTAAAAATGGACTTACCCTATGATCCAGCAATCCCACTGCTGGGCATATACCCAGAGGGAAATCTAATTTGAAAAGATACATGCACCCCAATGTTCATAACAGCACTATATACAATAGCCAAGACATGGAAACAACCTAAATGTCCATCTACAGATGACTGGATAAAGAAGCTGTGGTATAGTTATACAGTGGAATACTACTCAGCCATAAAAATAATAAACAATGATTTGCAGAGACTAGCTACTAAAATTCTCTACTAAAAGTCCTACTGTATAGCACAGGGAACTATATTCAATATCTTGTAATAACCAATAATGAAAAAAGATGTGAAGAGGAATATATGTATGTATATATATGACTGAAACATTATGCTGTACACCAGAAATTGACACATTGTAAACTGACTATACTTAAATTAAAAAAATTAAATTAAAAGAATAAAAAAGGAGAAGGAATAATAGCAAATATTTGCATAGCACTTTCTATTTGTCACACATCTGTCTAAGGGTTTTACATACAGTGAGTCATTTATCTTCACCACCAACCTCTAAGGGAAAATAATCATGTATATGAGGAAACTGAAGCACAGTGTAATTGTGTAAAGTGTCTAAGGATACAATACTAGTAAATGAAAGAGCTAGGACTTGAATCTAGGTTTTCACATTGCCTAAAAGGTAAATGGTTTTGCAGTAACTTTAAAATAAGAGAAAGGATACACCTGCAGGCAACTAGAGCGAGGACTGGTTTGGAGGTAGGGGTGGTCCCAGGGGGTGAGGAGGGAAATGGGAGATTTTATCTCAGGCTTCATGAGTGTGATCACCTGGAAGTGACTACAGCACATGGCCCATGTTGCTATCGCCCTTGAATACTGTGTTGGGACCTGTAAATGCCTCCCAAATAAGATGAAAGAGTCAAAAACTACAACTCACAATGCCAAGCACAGAAGTTCATAAACGTTTTGGGCCATGGACCCTTTTATCATTTAGGCAACAGGCAGAATAATCTTTTTAAGTTCATGAAATGCAACTGATTATAAAGAACAGTGGACAAGTTAACAACATTTTTAAAAAGAAACAAATTTGTGACATAACATATGCGTCTTCTGTATCATGAGCTAAACTACAAGGCCTTGCTGAAATAACTACCACAATTTCAAAAATATCTTTTTGGTATGTGCAACAATCACGATGAGAAATATTTATGCTTTCTCTTGGTGACAAGGGCACAGATACTGCTAAAATTGCTAAGGTTTGTGGCTTACACTCAGTTGAAGAAAATGCTAAATATCACCAGGAAGTTAGTGAAAATAAAGATGTAATTTTCCAATTCAAATTAATCAACCCCCTGAATCTTTTGATATACACTATGCAGAATGGAACCCCTGCAGAATCATGGAAATCCTGGAGAGGAGCAGAAAGATGGAAATATCCAGTGGAGGAACACAGGGGAGGGGCTTCACTTCTTAAAACACACTCAGTGGCCCTATGATGGTTCTATAACCCATGAGATAAGATACCCAGCTGGGTAAATGATGGTGAACAAACTGGTGCATGCACTCAGGCAATTCCAGTTACGTGTGTGCATGTTTCTGTGTGTGTGTGTGCTGGGTAGAAAACAGACAGATTAAAAATGGATTACATAAGCATTATGTTGGACTTTGAGTAATTTCCTATGACAAAGTGTGTCACCAGAGAGCATCTGTTTGTTACTATACATATTATATAAATAATGCTGATAGTCAAGTACTCCTTAAATTAATTCAGCAGAAAAAACTGATAAATGGTTTCCTCAAATGAATTTTCATTTCTTCTTTTCCTTTTAATACTTCATGCCACTTATAGCACAGTAAGAGGATTTTTAAAAATAAAAAAAACATTAAAATACATTTTTTTCAAGAACCAAAAAGATAGCAGAGAGGGTAGAAGTGTTCAGAGAATAAAATACTAATGTTAAATTAGTTCATTTCAAAAGTATCTTTGAATTATTAAAACAGATATACTCATATTCGACCATAAATACAAACACAAGATCCAAAGATGAGATTGAAATACTTTTCTGTTTGCTGCCAATTGAGGAATATCAAGCCTTCTTCTAGCAGGGTGAGTAATTGAGAGAGGAGTTGACACAGAATACAGAGTAGGAATCAGAAATCTCAGTCCTGAATGCTAAGCAGTTCATCTAAACAACCCATAATCTACGGAGGTTGCACAAAACACTGATTTTATATTTGGTGTTTGAAGCCTTGATGTTGCTAGAAATTGAGAATGATTATAATAATTAGAAAGTGAGAGATTAATTATCATTATAATGACTAGTATAAAATTAAGTTATAAAAGATTTTAGTAAATCAAAGAGAAGTGAGCAAAGTCTAAAAGGTATTGTGAAATTGTGTTTTCATTCCATTGCTTGGGGATCTAGCCTCCCAGTGACAGCTTATCACAGGACAATTATCCAAGGTCACTCCTATGCAGAGGAGGTTGTAGAAAGTCTTGGTGACATAAAACCTTCTAAGAACTGCAATGTACCCCCTCTAACAGGACCCTGTGCTGAAGAGTATCCACTGACAAAACACTCAGCCCTTCCAACAGCATCCAAACCTGAATAAACTGGGTGGTTCACATGTATTGAGAACTACTGAAGAGCTGCTAGATTTCTTTTTCTTATTGCAGCTCACCTCATAGGCCACCGTTAGGTGTGGAATTATGTCCCCCCAAAAAAGACATGTTCAAGTCCTAATCACCCACACCTGTGAACATAGCCGTATCTGGAAAGGGGATCTTGCAGTTGTAATCCGTTTAAGATAAGGTCATACTGAATCGGGGTAGGTCTTAATCTGACATGACTGGTTTCCTTATAAGGAAAGGAGCAAGCCATAGGAAGACAGACAGAGGCACAGAGATGGCAGTTACGCTGCCACAGGGCACGGAAAGTCGGGGGTTATCAGGAGCTGGAAGGAGCAACGAAGGAGCCTCCCCCAGAGGCCCTGGAGGAAGCACTGCAGGTCTTCCCAACACCCTGACTTTAGACACCTAACCTCCAGAACTGGGAGCGCAAACACATCTTTTGTTTTCAGCCACTCAAGTTGGTAGTAATTTTCCAAGGCATCCCTACGAAGCTAAACATCTTAGGAGTTTTGACTCTATTCTTCAGGCCAGGAAAATGCCCCTGATAAGCTTTGATTAGGGGAGCAATATCATCAGATTTTTGACTCATAGAATGACAGGAGAGCAAGACAAACAGAAGAGAAACTGGAGGGCATAGCAGTAAGACTGGAAGTTATGCAGCCAGGGCTCAGACCCCACTATATTCCATTAGAGCTGTTCCAGCAAAAATGCTACGGCTTCCACTGCTTGGCACAAACACTGTGGCTCAAGTGAAGGTGCTCCCAACTAGAAGGCAAAAGCTCAGGACTTGTCACCACGTGAACCCAAAGACTAAGTCTGTACTTGCTATTTCCTCATGCTGCTCCTTTGGGTAGAAAGAATATTTCCTACCATGCAACTTAGCAATAAAGAGAGTCCTTAAAATAAATTCCAGCTTCCACTTTGGTGTGACAGTACTGCAATGCAAACATTTCTCAGACCCAAGAAGGGAACTCAGAAGACATCAAGTGGCCAGCCATGCATGACAAATGTCCACAAAGTTTGGTAAATGGAATTATCAAACCACTAGCTCTTAAGCCACAAACCTGAGATTCATACTTAATTTCTTCCCTCTCTTATCTCCACATCCAACTAATCTTCAAATTACGTTGATTTTGCAAACTTTAAGTATCTAAGCAGATGTTTTGTCTCCTCTGCGCCCCTATTCTAATATATCTGGATAATTATTACTCTTTGCTGCATAACTTATGAGTGGTTCTCTTGTAATCTTGAGAGTCTGTGGGCTAAGATCCTTTAACATATATCCGCTTCTTGAACCAGTCTGAGAAGATTCTGTTGTTTACAACCAAGAATCTAGATTTTCATATCAAGAGAAAAAACTGAAAGAACGTCAGATTTGGTGTAAAAGGACAGTTAGATAATAAGTTGTCGCAATAGGTCATGTCCATAAACAAAGAGAACTCATATTTCCCTCTATTGTATGTAAAGGAGCCTATCCTGATAGCATTTTAATGCAACCACAACTAAAACTTCAAGCTCATTTTCTTATCCAAATTGGCCTTTAGTAGTAAGTTTACCAACAAAAAAAGATTGAAATATGTATTATTTTGTGTGCTTCTCTGTGTGGATAAACCAGTAAGGGTGAGATTTTGCAATTTATAGGTACAAGGATTAAAAAAAAATTACCTTAACAGATGTCATCAGAATGCCTCTTGGGAAAGGAGCTATCATTGTTTTATAAAGTCATTTTTCTAGTCAAGTCATTTGAGATAGAAGATGAGACCCTGAGAATGTTAACAGAAAGCAAAGACTGCTAAACTGACCTGCATTCCAAATGAGCAGGAATCATGTGTGCTAATTAGAAAGCACAAGAGAGAAGGAATGTTAAGAGAAGGGAGGAGAAGACCGAGGGAGGGGAGGTAAAAGAGAGAGAAGCAAGCCTTGGGGAGGCTGGAGTCCACACTGGTAGACATGGCTGTGAGATATTTTTAGAAGACTGATGCTTAATATTCAATCTTCAGTTTGTTTACGTGAATACACTATCACTTTGTCAGCGTCTCCAATGCTAACAAAGTCTACCTGCCACAGAAAGCCTTGGGTGAGTTTTGTTTCATGGTAATCAAAGAAGAGGCTGCCTGGCCTATCTGACCCGAAGTGGTAAACAAAGAGAGCATATATGCAATGATCAATATAAACAATGCTTAGAAGCGGGTCAGAGAAAAAGGTTCTCTCACCATCTGACTCCTGCCTACTGGCCTGTCATCATGCTGCTTGTCCTCCACAAGCCTCCAGCCACACTAGCCCACTCTCTGCTCTTTGAGCAGCCTGATCCACTTCCTACCTTGGGGCTTCTGTATAACCCCATCATCTACCAGAATCATCCTTTTCTCTGCTTTTCTAGTGGATACTCATCAGATTTTTGCTTAAATGATTATTCCTCAATGAAACTATTAGAATAGTTTTCCCCATTTATGAAGAACAAAGTACATTTTCCTTTACAGTACTTACCTTGTAGGGTCATTTTTGAGGTTTAAAGGAGAAAGCTCTAAAAGGTTCCCACTACACAATAGGCTCTTATAATTTTGTAATATTATTATTAACATCGTCATAACCAAAACTGATCTCACTTTTTGCTGTTGGCTTCATCTGTCCTAAGGAGAAACAATCCAGCTGGCATGCAGATGTAACTCAAAATGCCACCTCCTTAAATCTGAAACTGCTCTACCTCTAGCAAGTTTTAAGGGTCAACAACTGAGATAAGAGGGAGGCGGTGTTGAAAGGATTTGGGCATTGGAAGGCTGTTTTATTTCAGACAAAGAATCAGATGTATCCAAGACTGGTCTGCCTAACCATGGTGTTTCTACAGAATTCTTTGATAATGGAAATTTGGAAACATACGTCTTGCCTTTTAGAAATGGGGCCCGGCTCTTCTTGGGCATTTAGAAGAGTCTGATCTTTAATGATATGTGCTAAACTCAGCAAAGTGAGAAGAAAAGGGGACATTTACCCTCACAGGGGCATTGCTGAACAAAAATGGAATACTAACAATAAACATTCAGATTTAGTAAATTCTTCCTTAAAATATTCATGTTAACATTGCCTTCAAGAGGGAGTTCCACTGCCAATTATTTTTTCCATCACTAACTAATCATAAATAAAACACAGTCTAATATAATGGTATTATTCACAAGATAATAAGGGGAAAAAAAGGAGAATAGTTGTTCCATTTTGCTATGTGCAGTTTTGTATTTGACAAATGGTAAAATGTGAATAAGTAACTGTTGTTCCCAGTTAATATAGGAATATAAAGCTCTCTGAAACCCATCTGGCAGTCCTTCAAATGTGCCTCTCAATGTTTCTCTTCTCTAAGAGACAAAACAATGAAAAGAACCTTGGTTGATGGACAGGCTGTATCATATGGGAAAGCTCAAAAAACTGTAAAAGTTTTTTTGAGTGTTTGCTCTTCCAATCAGTCTCATAGAAGAAACATTCCTCATCAGCTTGTCAATTGGACAGATTCTGAACACAAGGCATAGAGAAAGGGTGTGGAGGGGAAAACGTGTTCCAGATTGCCCACTTAGAGTCTCAAGCAACCATCACACATGTTGCTCATACAGTAAGAAAAAGATAAAAGAACATGTACTTCTTTGAAGATTATAAATCATAATCACTATGGTTGGACACAATCAGAGGTAAGAAAAAAATTTTAGGAAAATGTTTATCAGCATCCATCATTATATAAAACATTCAAAAACTTTCCCCCCTTTTCACAATCTTCAGGAAAAGTGCCTCTACTTACATAACGGGGAAGAAAGCAAGCTTTCACGTGGCCCCATCCCACCCCACCACCATTTCCTGCACTGGCCTTCCAGTATTCAGGCGCACTGCGACCATACCCTAACTCCTTGAACCCAGAGACATGTCTTCTCTCTAAAGCATGTGGCAGAGAAACTATCTCTGTTCTTGGAGGAATGGAGTGACTTACTTTGGGTGCACTGCTGGAGTTTCCCATGCGACCATTATTTTCCACAAACTGTCATCATTACACAGACTGCTTCTGAGATCCAGGGATGATGGGAATTACAAGTTCGCTTGAGTTGGTAGAATTAGCTCTGTTTAAGTCTGGAAGAGTTAGGCAGTCCTATAAAAAGTCACATTAATTGCCATACATTTTGGAGAGCATTGTTCACTGGCCCTTACTGGTTCCAGCCTACACGCTGGATCAGCCTGTCCAGCTCTCCTGCGCATCCTGCATCTCTCCTTTTCCTGCTGGTCCACGTTGCATAGGTCCCTGGATGCCTCCTTCCCAAACAGTATCAGCTGGGAGCAACAATAAAATGGAGTACAAAGAGCCCGGAAGCAGGAGTCAGACAATCTGAAATGCAGTTATGGTTCTGCCCCACGCTGTCTGTGTGACCATGGGCAAATCACTTAACCTCTCTGGGTCCCAGCTCTGTCATCTGTAAAATGAAGGGTTGACCTAAATGAACTCTAAGATCTCTCCCAGCTCTAAAACTTCAAAATGAAAGGCAAAGCTTTAAACTGGTTTGACCGCAGTCATTTATTTTCACAGTGGGAGCCTTTAAAAAGTTTGCCTTCTGCTTGCAGTTTCTTCCCTTTCTCTGATTTTCTTTTCCTTCTGGATAACTCTGATTCTCCTCCTAAAAGCTATTCTGTTTCTATGATAATGTCCTAAAATGTTGTGCTTTCTCAAATAGCTAGGCTTCTTATCAAAGCAAGATGTAACAATCCCATTCCTTAGAGGAGTTTCTCATTTTTTCCTCTTTGGAAATAAACATGATGAAAAAGCTGAATATTAGTTAAGGGTGAGCGTTCTCGTCAGTCTAAAAGCAACTCAGCAGAAAACCAAAGGAAAAACCACTCCAGGGACCTAAGTGAATAGAAGCAAATGTCATATAGATTAATTGCCTCTGAGGTTTTCCTGACTAGTCCATCCCACTACGACTCTCTTTGTCCACTTATAACATTCTGATCTGTAACAAACAATCGAGCATCTTTGACTAATGACTAATGTTTACAACATAAAAAATATATACAGACTCCAAAATAATCTACATCTAAATGTTCTTCTTTTTAAAGGTATTGGGTGGGAAGAGGCGGGTGGAGGGGAGGAGGTGGCATAATTCTAAGGTTTTCCAGTGCTAATGAGTCAGCGCTGGTACTCAAACTAAGAAGGCCGCCCCTGCAGCTGCCTCTGAAATGCGCCCACAGAACTCTCTCCGGAGAGTATGTGTGCAAAAGAGGAAGGTGGGTGTTCAGCCTCAACAATCCAGGATGCAGTCAGTTCCTACAATTCGAGTTTGTGAAGAGGGTCAGATAAGAGGAAGCAGGAAACGAAGGTTTTATTCATTCCACCTCATAGCTCAGTCCTTTTTCTTTCTCTAACCATCAAACTCTGGCCAAGAACAAATTGTTCAATAAATATGTATTTAACACTTAATCTATATAAGGCAACGCATTATGTCCTGTGAGGGCTATGTCATGCCCAGAGATACGGCTCTTCAGCTTATGAGGCAGTTTAAGACACCAGACACACTTAAGGAAAGAGTCTGTACCAAGGGTTAAATAAGGGAGGAAGTTATGCATGGTTGTTTGTTTTGTTTGTTTAATCCCTACACTCTCATCCATGGGCTCACTCACCCATCTATCTGGGGACAGGACTCATTCCCACATCCCTTCTGGGGCCCTGACAAGGACAGTAGAAAGCAGGCTGTGGAAAAGCTGGACAAAGAAGTAGTGTCTATGTTGAGATACAAATGCAAAGGAGATAAGATAAAGGAAGGAAGTGTGTTTGGCTTATGGATCATTCATGCTAGGACATCCCCCCACCTCCTTGGCCTCAAGCACTTGAAGGGGCTTGAAATGCATCTTCCAGTTTAACCCAGGGGAAAATTAAGTGAAACCTAATGACTGATGGAGGGAGTCAGAGGGCCTTATGATGGAGCAGAGGGCTTCAAAAGTCACTTCCATTCACCCTTCTTCTAAACCTTCCAAATGTTTTCCATTTTACCCAGAATAAACCTCCAAGTCCTGGGGGACCCCAACATGAACTGAGCCCCACTCCCTATTCTAGCCCATCCCCTGACAATGTCCCCTGGCTTCCTCAGCTCCAGACTCACTGCCCTCCTTGCTGTTCATCAAACACACCAAGCTTACTCCCACCATTTGCTATCTCTCTGCCTACAAAGTCCTTTTCTTAAATGACTCATTCTCTTGCCATCATTTAAATTTCAGGTCTAATGTACCCTTAGGAGAGAGAGGATTCCTCACCACTCCTTCTGAAATGGTAACAGCCCAGTCACTTGCTCCCCCTTTTGCACTGTGTATTAGTTTCCAGATGCAACTACTATAAATTACCACAAACTTGTTATATTAAAACAATAGATATTTATTGTCTCAAAGCCCTGGAGGACAGAAATCTGAAATGAGTTTCTGGGCTGAAATCAAGGCACTGCTCCCTCCAGGGGCCCTGATAGAGAGCCCATCCCTTGCCTCTCCCAGCTTCTTGTGGCTGCTGCCATTCCTTGGTCGATGGCTACATCACTCCAGTCTCATTTTGTCGTGAAGTCTTCTCCGTTTCCATCTGTGACTTCTCTCTTATAAGGATACTTGTGATGGCATTTAGGGTCCACCCAGAAAATTCAGGATAACCTCCCCATCACATGACCAATTTCAGAAATTGAACTCAGGGTTAAAATCTTTGCAGGCCATTTTTCAACCTACCACCTTCTATTTTATTTTTCTTAGCAATACATCTTCTTACCTCACATCATGTTAATATGTTTATTTATTCTCTATTTCTGTCACCATCCTTGTCATATCCTCATGATAAATAAATAACTATTTGTTGAATGAGTCAGTGCAGAGACTCTATTATGGTCAACCAGATGGAGCAGATATGGTCAAAGAAATGACTTGAGAGATGGCGCAGACGCTGTTGGGGCTCTTGTCCCTCAGAGCTTTCATATGCTCCAGAGACTCCAAACTGCCAATATGCGTATCACTGCACCTGGGGGGTCTATTTTCCCAGAAACACAGAAGACTGGTTCTGTCCTAGCTTGGTAAACCAGAAGATCCAGGGAAATAGTACGCTCTGAGAGTAGTACTCAACCAAAGACCTTCAGATTCCAGTGTATAAATATTCCAGATCCCTTGGTCTCAGATGAGATCATTCTGAGTGTGTGACTGGCATCATTTCCCATAGCTTCCCTGTGGGATTTAACCCTGGGCACCCACTACTGTAATTGGCTTAACCGCACACCACTGATTGGCTGCTTCCCCTTCAGGGCATTGCTTCCCCACTTTCTACAGGTGTTCCTTTTCCCTCACAAACTCCTAGTTCTCTACTCTGTGCCTCAGGGCCTGCTTCTGGGTGAACCCAAACCCAAACAGCATAAAAATAAACAACTGTTCTGTGCCAACCTTGAAACTTCAAGTCAGTGCCTGAATTTAATAGTAAGAATTTTTAGCAATGGACTATACTTTCCCACCATTAAAGACTAAGTGAAATAAATAATCTGGATAAGTCTTCAGGGTGACCCTGGTTCTGAGAAACACTGTGTCACTTATTTATCAAGCCAGTATTAAGCCCGTATTAAAATAGGCCTGCATTCAAGATAGCACAAGGGATTGAAATGTCTGTCAAAACAGGCTCCCAAGAATCAGAGATATTCCCCAATATCAAGCTGTACTAATAATTCAAGTAATCAGAGTTCACAGGCAGGAAGGGAAAAAAATCTGAGACCATAAATGCTCATGAGGACACTCTAGCTCATATTTAACATATGGTCTCCAAGTGATGCCTGCAGGAGCATTTTACCAAAAAAAGGAGCCTGTTTGGTCATAATACCCTACCATTGTACAGTATAATTGTTATATAGCTCATATGACATTTTCCAGCTAGCCATTCTCCATAAATCAGTAGATTCTAGATTTATTTGCCATAGCCAGTCCTAGGCAGGTCGGGTACATCCTTCTAAAAGGACTCTGTAGATGAGGATTCTCCTGCTAGTAAATACCACATTGTTTGCCGCTTTACAAAGGATTTGACCAAATAATCATTCTTCTTTGGGGCATCACTCCCTAAAAGGAGAAAATGGATTCTAGGTCTATTGCTAGATCTTTCCTTCCTAACAATTAAATTAATATGTTATAATAGCATATTTAATGGATAGTATGGAGTGATCATCAAAAGGTTAACAGACACATTGATTCACTTTGAAGAGACTTTCCAGACTTTGAAAGTATCTGCTCTTAACAACCCCTTCTTTCATACAGGGCATACATATCTTTTGGTAAATATTAGCTAAAATTGCCATTATTTTCAATAAAATATTGAAAGAAATTTCTGTAATTGGTTAGCAAGGTCCAGGCTTTCTAATGCAATCTTTTGAGAAATGTAAATGAATGGAGAGGTTCTGGAGATGACATCTTAGTAAGAATAATGAAGTTCAAGCCCCCAGTGAACGGATGGTGGATAATATAGTACGTGGAGTTTGTTCAAGGTATGACTAACTCAAGGATAAGAGATTATTAGTCTGACAAAAGTTTTCATCTGCTTTTTAACCAAAAGTTGGCAGTTAATGAGAATCACAGCATGCTGTGCCTAACTCCTCTCTCTTTGGGGGGAGGAAGGTAGGAAGAAGGCTGAGGAGAGGAGTGAATCTTTTTAATCATTTAGGCTGATGAAGTTTTTCTAAAATACTCAACTTTAGTATAGTTTCTGAAGGTAGGAATTCCTCATTCTTCATTTATTTTAAAGCAGAGAGAAAACCCTGGAGAAAATAAGAATTGGACCAAAGAATATGACTTCTGTTTCTCCAATTATGCATTGTTCTTTATCAGGTTTTAGACTCCAAAGTTCGGGCTCAAAGACTGAAAAACATCCCTTCTTCTTCCAGCTGTAACTATTTTATTTTAAATAAGGCCAGGCCTGGGGCTAAACTGAGGCTAGATGCATAGAATCCTCTGTTTCCTCACTTTTGTTTACCCAAAAAGCAGCAGGTCACAACACAAAGGCTACCAACACTATCTCAGTTAATGCAAAGACTGGCTTTCATCTCAGGATCAAGGACTGAATGTGCCCAGTAAGGGTCCATCTCCCCTCTGGAGAAAGGGGTTCTCTCCTGTTCTTTGCAAAGCTTAGCGTAAGAAACAACAACAATGATAACAATAAAAAAAAAAAAAGGTTCAGAGTGGTAGGCTGTAGTTTAAGAGGGGGAAAAAAAAGTTATACCAGTTTTCAATGCAACAACAGGAGACATACAAAGAATTATAAAAAAATGGAAAGGTTTTCTCCAGCATTCACAGGACTCCATCTGTATATTTCTTTCTCCTCTCTTTTCTCCACCACTTTAGGCTTCCTAGAATTTCTGCGCCTTCTATACACACTTCCAAACCACCAATGAAGGAAGGATTTGAGACCTGTTTAATCTTAAAGTGGAAACGAGGCTATTCTTCCTCCTCTAGAGTATTTGTAATTTTCAGTTCCCTTTTGAATTATCAACTGAAAACTTGTGTTGATTCTTTTATCAGAAAAATACTTTTTATTGCAGAAAAATACAAAATATTAAACAGTGTATGACAGATAGAAAGTGAGCATGAATATTAGGAAATTCTCCATTTTCACAATGAGAAAGTCAAACAAAGTTTTGATGCTGTTACTGCTATTTTTAGCCAAGCTAGATATTTACCTACTAGTAATACAAATCAAGTGGTCAAATGTATACCGATAACATTTAATGTCTTAATTATGTATGTATATTTAAATCACATATAAAACATGGAAAAATCTATTTTTTCCTATCTCATATTCTTTGAAATAATAATGTTAACTAAACTCTTCACATAGGTATGAGCGTCCTGGCACATGCCATCTTCATTTCCAGTAAGCTGCTTGAGGTAAAATATTCTGAACTGTTTGTGATGATCCATGGATATCTTATCCTAAGCTAGAAGTACCCATTCACATAAATCAGGACTTCTTTTTTGCCTCTTGTAGATAATACATTCACAATGCTAACAAATAAAATACTAAGCCTTACTTAGTCTATTATTTTTTAAAGAGTTCTTTACACCGTGTACTGTTGACAATGTCATGCTACCCTGACCACTAAAAAGTTGACCAAGAATAATTACTGAAACTGAAGTCAATTTCTTTGCGTCCATTTCTACCAATTTTGCCAAGTGACTTCTACACGTGTCCAAAACTAACTTTGATGGAGGTGATTTCAGGGTAATGTGCTTATCTAACATTAATTCTTTATTTAAAAAAAAAGTAAAGTGAAAGAACATGTGTTATGTGAGAAACTTTATAAAGGCTACAAAATAAGGCAACTCTTTATCAAAGGCGATTTTCTGACAGGGACAATTCCAAATCCCAAGAAAACCACTGTTAACATATTTATGCATTTCCTTCTAATAATATATCATTTTAACAATGGAATAAAAACAGTCTCTTCAGCAAATGGTGTTGGGAAAACTAGACAGCAGCATGTAAATCAATGAAGCTAGAACACTCCCTTACACCATACACAAAAATAAACTCAAAATGGATCAAAGACTTAAACGTAAGACAAGATACAATAAACCTCCTAGAAGAAACTACAGGTAAAACATTATCTGACATACATCTCAGAAAATGTTCTCCTAGGGCAGTCTACCCAAGCAATAGAAATAAAAGCAAGAATAAACAAATGGGACCTAATGAAACTTACAAGCTTCTGCACAGCAAAGGAAACCATAAGTAAAACAAAACGACAACCTACGGAATGGGAGAACATTTTTGCAAATGAAACTGACACAGGTTTGATCTCCAGAATATATAAGCAGCTTATATGACTTAACAAGAAAGAAACAAGCAACCCCATCCAAAAATAGGCAAAAGAACTAAACAAGCAATTCTCCAAGGAAGAAATACAAATGATCAAAAGGCACATGAAAAAATGCTCAATATCACGAATTATCAGAGAAATGCAAATCAAGACTACAATGAGGTATCACCTCACACCAGTCAGAATGGCCATCAATCAAAAGTCCACAAATGACAAATGCTGGAGAGGCTGTGGAGAAAAGGGAAACCTCTTACACTGCTGGTGGGAATGCAGTTTGGTGCAGCCACTGTGGAAAACAGTATGGAGATTCCTCAAAAGACTAGGAATAGACTTATCGTATGACCCAGGAATCCCACTCTTAGGCATACATCCAGAAGGAACCCTACTTCAAAATGACACCTGCACCTCAATGTTCATAGCAGCACTATTTACAATAGCGAAGACATGGAAACAGCCTAAATGTCCATCAACAGATGACTGGATAAAGAAGATGTGGTATATTTATGAAATGGAATACTATTCAGCCATAAAAACTGACAACATAACGCCATTTGCAGCAACATGGATGTTCCTGGGAAATGTCATTCTCAGTGAAGTAAGCCAGAAAGAGAAAGAAAAATACCATATGAGATCGTTCATATGTGGAATCTAAAAATAAACAAAACAAAAATACAAAACAGAAACAGACTCATAGACATAGAATGCAAACTTGTTGTTGCCAAGGGGGAAGGCGTGGGAAGGGACAGACTGGGGATTTCAAAATGTAGAATAGATAAACAAGATTATACTGTATAGCACAGGGAAATATATACAAGATCTTATGGTAACTCACAGCAAAAAAAAAAATGACAACGAATATATATACGTTCATGTATAACTGAAAAATTGTGCTCTGCACTGGAATTTGACACAACATTGTAAAATGACTATAACTCAATTTTTAAAAATGTAAAAAATAAGAACATAAAGGAAATCTAGAATCTTGGCCTCTTTAAAAAGTCAATCAATCAATCAGTCATTTTACACATTAGTTTCATATTATAAGTAATTTTGTATTCTGCTTTTTCTTACTCAATTAAGCATTTCTCCAAATCATTAAATATTTACCTTAAATATCATTTTAATGGCTGCTCAATATTCGATACTATAGATAAACCAGAATTTACTCAATAGTTTTCCATTTTGATGGATGTTTAGATTATTTTCAATGCCTTATCATTATGAACAGTGTTTCAGAGAAAATCATTGTGCACAGATCTTTGTCTGAATTGTTGATTATTTCATTATAGTAGACTCCTAGAAGAGGAATTACTAGGTAAAATAATACGTACAATTTTGAAGTTTTGGAAACAGATTAATGCCACATTTTTGCCAGAGTTATACTAATTTTCCACTCTTAGCAGTGGTAACAGAGCACAATTGCCATATCTTTTATACTTATTTTATTAATTTGATAATTGAAAGTATTGCTATTGCTTTACTTTTAAATTACAAATGAAGATAAACATTTATACATATTTATATTTTCTCTTTTGAGATTTCCTCCTTGTTCCCTTCCATTTGTTTATTGATTATCTACTGCTTTCCTTATCAATCTGTCTGAGATTTATATACATTCATGATATTCACACTTTGTTTATAGTTGCTGAAATCACATCTCAATATTTTAAAATAATTTTTTGTTATTTTTACAATCAGAAATTTAAAAAATTTTTAAATCTATTTTGTTTTGACTCATATTTAAAATGTCATTCACTATTCAAAGACAGAAAAATATTCACCCTTATTTTGCCTAGTTTTTCTTAATGTTCTAACTACTTATGTATTTATTTCACATATCATTCTTTAAACTATCCATGGCAGATAAACTTTAGGATGGCCCCATGATGTCTATTTCCAGATAAGGACCCAGCCTAGCTGACAACTGGTTGCAGCCTTGTAGGAAACCCATCTAACTGATGCTCATTATTCTAACCTATGGAAATCATGAGATAGCAAAAGTTTGTATAACCAACTCAAGGGCATATGGCATAAAGATATAATTCAAGAGATGTCGAACACTCTTTGACTCTAAGGAGATAAAAGAGATCACTTATCTGGCTGTTAAAGAAGGCTTCATGGAAGAGGTGACAGTTGCCTTGAACTGAGTCATGTTACTTAACATATTTATTGGTAGATAAATAGAAGAAAGAGGATTAAAGATCTATTTGGAGTACAGAGAAAACATGAAACAATCAGACCACAATGCAGAGATAAGTTTAAATGAGACAAAGTATTTCTGTAAAGAAGTAATAATGGATAGAGTGGGAAAGTATAGACAGAACTCAGATGTCTAGGAATATCTTAAAATGCCAAGGACTTTGAACTTTATCTTGAAGACAGGCGATGAAATGTAATTGAAACCTGATTAACAGAGGAGTTGGAGTATAAAATCCCTTATCAGTTTTTGTACTCAGTCACAATTAGTTAACCACCTCCCAAGCCAATTAAAATATGAAACTGGGAACATGATGTAACTCTGTAAGCAAAAATGATAGCCATGCTGTGTTCTTGCAGTCCGTAAATTTTTAATAATATTGCTCATCATTAGGGCTAGTGTGACTAAAGCTAAGACATCCACATTCAGAGTTAGGAGACTTGGATCAGGTCCTGAAACTACCACTTGCTACCCAATGTCAATGGTTAAATCACTTCTTCTTCTTGAGACTGCATAATCTTATCTGTCACTAAGTGATGACAGCAGTGTCTGCCCTACAGACCTCATACTGCTGGTAAAGGACAATAATTTGCAAGCAACCTAATTTTTGAGGGACTCAGTTCATCAAAAGGAGAACTTCTTTTGTGGATTAAAGAATGAGTTAACAGACAAAAAATAAAATGGGTTAAGTCACTGAAGTCAAAGAAACACATGCAAGTCAGCAAGTAACTTGTGCAGAAGCAAAGAGGAAAACATGGAATGTCCCCACTCTGGCTCCCACAAGAGGGCAGACAGTCAGGAATCCAGCTGGAACTGAGCAGAGGATCTGACAAAGACTGAACTGCGGTCTGAATGAGCATAGACCACTATATTAATAGTATTTTAGTGAGAAAAGGAACATGCAAATGAGCCAAAGAATAATTAAATGTGGGACAAGTGGTCTAGTTTCTGTCCCCCGGGGATAAAACGGGTCAGCGCTGCAAGGAAGCAAAATCCCAGGGACCAGAGTGGGTGAGTCAACATAAATACCAACAAAATAATTAACGGCACAACCCCAAAATGGAATACCATAAAATACCACTGTAGACATGAAGAAGAGTTACTGATATTTATTGATAACATTATTAAGGGAACATTGTAAACAAAATGCACACAAATACATATACACACAGTGGGGAGAGAGACAGAGAAAATATACAACAAAATATTGATGAAAATCATTGATGAACGTTATCTCTGGGTGGTAAAATTTGGAGGATATTTCCCTTTGTTAATTTATAATTGGCTTGTAATTTCTTTAAATTGGAAAAGTATTATGTGTATAATAAAGTTATAATTTTTAATTGGATGATATAATGCATAGTAAAATTCCATGTAAATAATAAAGTACCATTCAGATGTGAGTTATAATTAATCTCCATTCTAGTTCTCTACCCAATTGCTTCTATGATTTCAACATACATCATATCAGTGGGAGGCAGATTATATGGCGTCGGGAATAACAGAACTGGGGGTCAAATTTTAGCTTCCTCTCTTGGTAGCTGGATGACCTTGGGCAAACTAATTAACCTTGGTATGTCTTACGATATTTTAAAGTAAATTGGGTATGATGACAACTACATCAAAGGATTGCTGTGAGCATTAAATAAACTGATGAAAGTAATGAGCTTATCCTCAATGAATACAGTAATTCAATACAGGTTAGCCACGCTTATTATCACTGCTGTCTATATTCAACAAGCATAAGCTGAGTTCCTACTCAGTATCAGGGAAGAACTCTCTGCCTTGAGGAGTTCACAGACCCGGGGAGAAAACTGTTGAGGAAATTCTGTAGCATCCCTATGCCTAATACAGTAAATACAGCACAGTATCTATCGAATGAACAATTTCTCTAAGTGCAATGATAAAGTACACATGTAAGCCTTTGAAAACAGGAAAGAGGACACATACCTATGACAAGGGGAGTGCAGAGAGTTTTCACAGTGGAGATGACACCTGAGCTCAGTCTTAAAGGATAAGTGGCTACTTAACAGGCAAGGGAAGAAGCATTGCAGGGAGAAGAAATAGCAGGTTCAAAATCAGAGGCATAAAAAGTCCCGTCATGCTGGGGGCACTGTAAATGGTTTCACAGGACTAGAGAATATAAAAGAATACATTATTGTTCACACATTAGCATCTCTTGCTTTCCATCAAACGTGCACGAAATTTTGAATTGCAACTGGAAGTTCAACTGAGACCAAGTTGAATTAGTGCCGTAATACAAGGAAATACCATTTTACAATTAAATCCATAAATTAAGCAGCAAAATCTTAGGGAAGATGAGAGAATTTAAAACACATTTCACCTATAAAATTAAGAAAAATAATTTGACCTTGGGAGCGGACCAAATATTATTTCCTCTGCTTTCATTATCATATGCAGTATTTTTATAATTGCACTGTCAAACAATATTAATATTGATGATTAATGAAACCACTCATGCCCACCCTTTTGGCCCCTAGAAGAATACACAAAGTAAACTTGAAAATGTTTAGAATCAGTATTTACTTTGCCTTTAAAAAGAAACAAAATCCAACCTAAGATTTGACCACCTTGGTTGGGCATTGGAATATTTCTACTAGCTCTTTGTTTTTATAATAAAGGGGAAGTTTTAGACACAAAGAATACATTAAGTGAAAGAACTTCTGTCAGTGAAGTATAACTGTTCTACCAGAGAAACTAAACCATTAGACTGAAGGTAGACCACCATCTCAGCTGCCATCACTTAATCAAGTATGATACCAGCTACCCACAAAGGGAACAACGGGAGAAGTTGACTTCATTTGCCTTGGGTAATGAGTAACCTGCATTTGAAGTAATCCACCCAATTAGGATGCATCAGTGCTTCATGGACACTAGAAATTATCTAATCTGGACTCTGGAACCTGTACTCATGCCTTCTTATACTTGATGCTAAGCAAAGTGAAGCTACAGAGAAAAGCCTTAACAACAAATCCAGTAACAAATGACTCGTTTCTCTTTTAAGTCACCAGAGATACATTTTTTTTTTGACAAACCACTGGAATCTCACAGAACGTAAGATTTACCATACATTCCAAATGCATTCATCAGCTTGAAAGCTTGAAACAAATATAATTGCAGAATGGAGGAAGGCAGGAAGGAGGATGCTGACTGAAATGACATGGATGACACTCAGGGAATTACACATGGAGATGAAAGAGGGCTTAGAAATCATCTGGCCCAAATCTTACAATATTTCAGTATGACAGAATAGTACAAAACCTTGTCTGTACAAGTCCACCTCCCTAGACTTAGCTCTCTTACCTGTTCTAATGTCCTGCCACCATGGCCTTTGCACATATCTTTCTTCTTTTTGGAATGTTCTTTCTTTCAATATTCACCTCCAAACTTTTTAAATATTTTGCCAAAGCCTCTTTTTAAATTTTTTTTTGCCAAAGCCTTTCTCTTAACACTTCCCCTAATATCTGTGCCACATTGCCTGGCCTCTTCTAGGCTCTCATTTGCACCTTCTATTTCTCCTTTCTAGCACACATCATAGTGTCATATTTATTTGTGTGTTTGAAAAATATCTGTCTTCCCCTCTAGATGGTAATCTTAATGTGTGTAGTAGCCATGTCTATTTTGTTTAGCTTGTATCTCCAGTGCCTGGCACACAATAAGCCTTTTTAAAATAATGGATACAACTTTTACTCCCACCCCAACAAAATACTTAAATGCCTCATATGTTTTTACAATTGTGCATATTATTCCTTTTACCTAAAATATCTCCCCTCATTTTCTCTGGATAATTTCTTTCCATCCCTTAAGATGGATCTGAATACCTTCTTTGGGAGTACTTCCTTATCCCTAGACCCACAGGGATTAGTAACTACAAGGCCTATGTTCCCAAATCCTCTGTACATCCCCATCTAATAGCACAGATACTTTAACAGTATAAGATCTTGAAAACAATGTTCAATAAAGCGATCAACTGGATAAACTTACCCTTTCAACTCTTCTGAAAACACTCTCTCGACTAGCTGACTGCCGTCCAGCAGTCCTGTAGTCTGCCATCATCCTCAACGTGCACCAAGAATCGATTGTTTGTTTCCATACCTTCCAATGTCAGGCGCACTTTTTATTCTGATTGTATGATTTAATTAAACCATATGGAACTGATAAAATGTGGGTATACGAGAGAATGGTTTCTGTAAGTTAAACATTCTGAGAAGAATAGATAGGACAAGTTGCTAACTATGAGTCAATAATATGCAGAATTCAAAATTCTTAATTTAAAAGACTATGGGAAAAAAAACACAAAATTCTGGAATTCTGACCTCACATTACTTCACAGGTACCTAGGTTCTCTCTCCACAGTAAAGAAACCAAAACTGGAAATGTTAGAGTACATATTATGGGCATGGTTTATGTAAGAACAATGACAGAAAACTCCAGTCGGCAGTCTTCATAAAAATGTCCAAATTAAAATAATACATTGGAAGCAATCCAAACGCCCATCGGTGGATGAAAGGAGAAACAAAATGTGGTCTATACATCCAATGGACTACTACTGAGCCTTAAAAAGGTAGGAAATTCTGACAGAAGCTACAACGTGGATGAACCCTGAAGACACGCCAAGTGGAACAAGCCAGTCACAAAAGGACAAACACTATTATGATTCTACTTCTAGGAGGTACCAGCAGTAGTCAAACACACAGGGACAGAAAATGGAATGGTGGTTGCAAGGGGCTGAGGAGACAGGGGAATGGAGAGTTACTGCTTAATAGATACAGAGTTTCCGTTTGAGAAGAGGAAAGAAATCTGGAGGAGAATGGTGGTCATGCACAACAATGTGCATATACTAAATGCTACCGAACTGCCCTGTTTTAAATGGTCCAAATGGTAGATTTTATGTTACAGGTATTTTACATCAATTTTAAAAATAATAATGTTTAATGTATGTTGATAGTTTTTACAATTCCTCACTTTAACTGACTTTTAAAAAATTAATTGGTCTCCATCACCAATTGAATAGCCTTCCATTACATCAGTTTTTAAACTATCTTTCATCTCCAGCACAGAAACAGCCACTTTGGATGGGGACTGTTTCTTCTATCACCTTTCACAGACTCCTCAGAACATATTACATTTCCTGGAATACAGTAAGTGATCCATAAACATTTGTTGAACGAATAAATGAATGCTGCCATTCTACTGCTAAGGGAACAGAAGTTCAGAAAAATCTAGTATCACATATCTAGATAGTGGCATTGATGGGACAAGACTTCAAACTTAACCAGAATTATATCTGATTTTCCACTCAAAAAAGTAAATTAAAAGGTATTAAAACTCTACTGCATTCCAAGACTGTGTTAGGAGTTGACGATACAAAGATGAAAAATACCCAGGTTCCTGTTATCGATATGGTTTTGTACTTTGAGACAATGGCATTAAACACCCATACCCAAAGCTGTCTCATCTGAACCTCCAGAAGCAAGGCTGGCAGCTGGATTGCTTGGGAAATGCATGTAAACCTGAACACAGTCTCTGCCAAGCAGAGTCTAGCCCGGGGGCAAGAAGCGAAAACCGTGGGTCCACGCAGCTCAGTCACTAACTCACCATCTCGCCTCGGTAGCTTCTCTTCACCTCTCCCCGCCTTTCAGTTCCCTCACCGGTAAACAATCTGCTCGGTTAAATTTCTCTATTTGGCATCTACAGACTCTCCAGAAAACTGAACAGGTTGTGAGAGCCTGACTCAGAAACTCAAAGCCTCAGACAGGAGCATTTTGAGAAAAGGAAGGAAAAACAAACCATCTGAGGTCTCCGTTATCCCAGTGGAAGTGGCCCCACAGCCCAGTTACATCCAGCAGGATGTCTCCTGCCTCGGCCAGCACCTGCTCATCGTACGGCGAAGCTGTCACACAAAGGGAGATGTGCGGAAAACAGCCTTCAGGGAAAGGGCCAAAAATCCCCTCTTCTTAGCCAAGAAATCACAAGAAGTGATTGCCTCATTCAGCTCTCAGGGCACTGGAGAGAAGGAATTGTTTCAAGCTAGGGGAGTAAGTCTGTCTTCATCTATGCGTGTTCCCAAGGACATTCCATGACTTACGAAAAAGGTCCAGAAAAATCTAGGGACAGCATGAACTCTGAGGGGTTTCTCTTGTTGAATTCATCATCACTGTTCCTCATGACTGAACTCAAGTCAGACATTCCCCTGAGTCCTCATTTGTATCACATGTCCTCAATCTGTGCTCCCAGAATCCAGATATAAACCTTTATCACAATACTAATTACTCATGAATTTCTTTAATGTCATTATCCTGGCTACACAGAGAGGTCCTTGAATGCAGGGATGATGTCTACCTTGTTTTTATTGTATTCCCCGTGATAAACCCAGTATCTGACACGGAATTCAAAAAATACACTGAATAAAGGAACTTCAAATTTACCTTTATGTCTACTCCACTGGATTATAAATTTTTGAAGGCAGATTATGTGTCCTGTTCATTCTTATATTACTGCTGCTTAACTCAGATGCTGGCTCACAGTCAAGATCAGCTTGTTGAACAAATGAATGCCCAGTGAAGGGATGGAAGCACCCTCACCACACTCTACCCCCCATCTTCCGATTGAGTGGCTTTCCCTAATGCCAGTTCATTATGAAGGTGTCCACTGATGCTTCTGGTCTGGAAGCCTTTTACACAGACATATACCAGGCTGGAAAAGCTCAGAACCTGCACGTCACGGCTTTGACTGCTAGGCAAATGGGCACCTGTAGTCTGGGACAAGTGGACACAAGTTCTTGCAATTTGAGGGGTCTGCTTTCAACATTCATGGGTTAGCGTCCTCCTGTATCCTATTTCCTCCTACAGCATTCTCCTATATGTTCCCATGTAGCAGAAAGTTCAATGTCCTGCAATTCAAGAATACTGAGTTCTAGTCCCAATTCTGCTAACAAAGTCTCTGAACTTGGCATGTCATTCAGGCACCTTGGGGCTTAGTTCACCAATCTATCAAATAAAAGGATTAACTAGCATATCTCGAAGGCGTCTTCCAGGAAACCTAACATGTTGCGAAGCTGTGACACAGGCCAGGCCCACGACCATAATAAAATGAAACAGCTCCTCTGGATCACTCGTCCCTTCTTTCCTCTGCTCCAAAGGGTCAACGACTCAGAGGCAAAGAACTGCATGCTTGGAGTTACTACTGGAGACTTGAAGTCAAAAGATTTATTGACATGCTTTCCTATTTCTTGAAGAACCTCTTTCCTATATAGACTGACCAGAACAGCTTGTGGGATTATAAATGAGGTCTCAACTCCTAGAGTATACCATGTCAGCTAAGACATACTCATCTCTCAAAGCTGCTTGAAATCTGAGGTCTGTTGACTTTTTCTGCTCTCGTCCAATTCAAATATTGCCCTGATGACTTCAGAAGATGTCCCACTTTCTACCAATAAGATTCTCTTTTGCATTGTGTGGTCTCTGGTCTGCTCCTGTTTAAGTCAAAGGCATGGCTTGTGTGCATTCTTTTGAGATTCTCTAGTCATTTTTCTCTAATAAAATCATCCAAGTGATACATTGATAGTTATAACTGATCTCCCAGAGCCACGTAACAGACCTCAGGTGAAATGAGCAACACAACAGCATTCCAGGTGGCTCATTTTTACCTTCTATGGTAAAGTCACCATCTCTGTGGTGCAAAAATCACCTATTCAATTTCAGGCCCCAATAACTGGAAAAGAAATATCCATCCAAAACAATCATTTTTGAGCCCACTGCACTGTGACCCTAAGCATAGACCAAGAATATTTTCAGTTAACAGAGGCCAATATCCATCTGCCTCCTTTCCTGCACACACACACACACGCACATTTTGTATTCAACGTATGCACAAGAGAAGGAAAATTATTTTGAATATTATTTTTAAAACAAGTGGGTAGAGAGGTTGCTTTTCAATTCTTTAGCCTTCAGATGACAGGTGAAGGTGCATGTTTTTTTCCAGCATGGGCATTTCTTCAAAATATGCTCATCTCAGCAAGCAGAAATGTGAACTGCATTTTGAAAGACTGAAGGGTAACTCCAAACAGCGAAACCGGTCACTTGCTCAGTTCTGAAGCTGAAGAAGGAATACCACTTCTTGGATAGTATAGTATTTTGTGAATGATTCCAAAGACAAACCTTATGTTATAGGCCAAGAGCAACCAGTGAGCTGCAGAGTGGGGTCTCTTGCAGTAACAGTGCATTTACTCTGTTTGAGGTTAGAATGGGTACTTGGCTGAATAATCCCCTTCAATGGCCACTCATCTGAAATAGAGCTTCTTAAATTTTCATTCACGTAGAACTCTGGTTACAATGAAGAGTCTGACTCTAGGTCCAGGGCAGGGCCTGAGATGCTACACTTCCAACAAGCTCCCAAGTGATGCTGCAGCTCCTGGGACCACACTTGAGTTGCCGGGATCTCGAACACACCAATCCGCCCTCTGGCTCTGACAGTGATTTTGTTTCTTCTTTAAGGTGCCGAGAAGCAGGAGGGATTTGGTAGGTAGATAAAGGCTTTTTGCTTTCTGGAAACAGACTTCCAATAAAGTCTCTTCTCTATCATCATTTCCTTTTCTCATTCGTAACCATTATCAGAACATCGCTGGGAGATGAATCGTGAGTCCCTGTGGCTGTACACTCAGAATACATAGAGAAAATACTAAGGATTGATACATGTTGAGAATCACGGAGCTCAGAATAGGGAAGGCCTTCAACGTTGACTTGATCAAATTCAAGTATCCCAGGTGGAGTTTCCAGAGAGAAGGAGGGAGAAGCAAGGCCTCCCTCATGTTGGAGGCAGAGGTGAAACTAGAGCCCAATTATCCTCACCTTACAAAGAAGTTCTTGGTTTACTCTGTGTTCATATTATCATGACGATCGTTACTATTAAAGCAGAGAGGGCACAGTAACAATTCAATCATTTATTTCATCTCTTTTCACTGTAACTACATCTTGTCACCATTCCTTGAGATATGGCTACAATAAACATACCATCCTCATTTTAAAAACTGAGGAATCAAGACAGTAACAAAATAAGCCAAAAAAATATGTTTGGGAACACACACCCACACCCACCCACACACACAGAGAAATGCCTGGACAAATCTCCAAAGAGGATTTTTGCAAACAGCACTCAGATCCATCATTAAGCCAAGCTCTCTCCTAGTTTTATGTTTTATACAAACAAAATGTGACAGATAAAACAGTGTGTTGTGTTTTTGTTTCCTTTCTTTCTGAGTTCGCACAGTGTGCAAGCATTGATCTCATATAGTGTTGTATTGTGTTTTTTTGTTTTGTTTTGTTTTCATCAAAACAATTAGTTGCAGCTCAGAAGATATAATTCTACCAGCACATCACAGAAAATCCTGTTTCCTGCCTGCTTTAATGAAGTCAGGCATCATGGGAAGCTGAGACACCGGGGAAAAGAAACACGCTGTAAAGTATAATTGCTTTCGAGAAGAAAGACCTTCCCCTGTGAATTCATTTTGGATTAAACGGCGTAGGGTATTTTTTTTCCTTTCTCTTTTTATTTTCTGGCCCTTCTTTAAGGATATGTTGTGCACTGCCCTACACTTAAGTACAAGGTTTGTCCAGCTTTCAGGGCTGTTAATGCAGAGGATGGACTAAGATCCAAGATTAATTTTTAGCCTTTTGCCCTCCATCCCAAGGATGCTTTTCAAATACTGTTCTTGCTAATGTTTTGATGTTGAATCATTAATATTATCTTTAGGCTATCCTCACCCCATTTTGACACCCACCCACCCACCTCCAGTGCCTACTCACAGCTTCAGTTTTTCAGTTGTCCCATGTGTTCCAGCCCCATCAGCCTTCTTTGAATGTGGCAGTCTGGTTTCTGCCAGAGGGCATTTGCCTTCACTGGTCCTTCTGCCAACCATGTGCTGCCTTTCACACCATTCCTGCATCACTGGCTGATGCCACCTCCTTAGAGAAGTCTTCTCCAAACTTGAATCTAAAGTCACCCCCAGCCGCTCTCATTCACAGTGCTCTGTTTTCATCTCTACAGAGTATTCATCGCTATCTGATACTTCCGTGATTCATTTAGTTTTCTACCTGTTACAATAAACAAAAATACAAGCTCCATGAGATGAGAGACCTTTTCAACTATGATCATCACTGCACTCTGAACATTTCTTGCCACACAGAAGGTGCATAATAAATGTTCGCTGAATGACTAAATGAACGAGTAAAATAAATCAATCATAAAGTACATACTTAAAACCCCTGAATCTTAGAACAGCAAAAGAACTAAAAGTTTATATTATCTAGCCACTTAATCTCCGAAAGTACAAAATAAATTCCAGAAAGCAAAAGTACCATTGTAGAGAAGGCTTTCAGGAGCCCCTGCCAGGGAGAGATGTCATTCAGTAATTCTTTCAGGAAACTGTTGTCAGGTGTCAGGCACTGTACTGGATTTTTAGGAATCAAAAGTTGGGAATGATAGATGTGGTCTTTGCCATGATGACACTTAGGTTTAATGAGGGGGGAAAGGAGAGAAGGACCCACGATTGGGATGGCTTTATACGAGAATATTATACTCCCCACTCAGTGAGCTAACACAAAGCTTCAGCCTCAGAAGTAAAGAAAATTATGCAGCTATCTGCACAGAGAAGATGAAAGTGAAGGAAGTAAGTGATGCCGATTACAAAACATCTATCAGAGTTCCACTGTTCTGTGACTTGGAAAAACACAAAGCTATCAAAACGGATACTAAAATAAAAATGAACTCTCAGTGCCACCTCTCGGAGAAGCCTTCCACTACCACGGCTGAGTAGGACCCTTCCCACTCAGGGACTCGCTACCATCACGATTGCCCCAGAATTCACAAGGGCCAGATGAAAAAACCTATCTGCAAGATAAACAGCCTAGACTGGGATTTTCTTCTTCTGAAAATGATTATTAAGGACTTCCTAGGGAGAAGATAAACCGAACTGTATGAAAGAAAGTTTTATCATTAAGAAGGTGCAGCAAAACCTCAGTCAGCACTATTGAAGAGGCAAATTTCTAGGGACCCATGTATAAAAAGTATTATGCAATAGATAATTACACTCCAGTGGCTGTAACTTAATCATAACATAATTAGTGGCAGGAAAATAAAAAATATTTCACACAAGCGTTAAAATCTGCCAACTTAAACAAATCTTGCTCGTTGGCACACATCATAAGCAGAGGCTTAATCATAATACAGTCTTGATTTTGGTCCCCTTTGGAAACCACAAGCGTAGTCTCTTAATTATTATCAGTGTCCCGGGGGATGAAATGGGTAGGTCTGGCTGCAAACCTACTGAATATCACATATTCACAATAGATCTATAGCTTGATGGTTAATCTAGATCATTCTGCAGGAATGTGCTTGACTCTTTGGAGGCTATAAATGGAGAAACAGAAGAATATTTCTATGTTTTGGTTACTCAAGTCTCAAGAGAATTTCTTTTCCTTATTGAAGTGTTGAAAAATGTTTCTTCCACCCTATAAATCCAAGAGGCACTGGCCTTGGTTTAGGGAGCCACTAATCCAAAACAAACAGAAAAGAACGGTTTCTCCTCTCTGGCTTTGTCTATAATAATACCAAACTGACTACCAGCTTCAAAAATCATCAGTCAATTATATGAACAAATCAAGCTGCTTCTAGATTCTACAGACACAAGAAATGGAGACTGAGCAAATCTTTGTACTTTTCCACTAGGGTTAGGTCAAGTGCACACTTTCCATAGAGTTCCTGTCCATTTCGAAGGCCTAAATTGTAACACCCCAGGTCCACCCTGGATAGACTAGTCAGTTCTTTATGCTCAGACTGGTCTTCTCTACGTAATGTAGTTTAAGCTCACTGGTCTACCCACCATTTGTGGCAGGAGATGGCAAATTTTCTGTAAAAGACCAGACAGTAAATATTTCAGACTTGAGAGTCACCTATAATCTCTGTCACCTACTCTCCTTCTTCATTTGTTTGGTTTTGTTTTTACAACTGTCTAAACATTCAAAAATTATGCTCAGCCCATCAGCCATACAAAAACACCATGGGCCAGAGTTTGCCAACCCCTGACTTAAACCCAACATCAAAGTTTAACAGGTATGTGTGGTCCAAACAAAGCATGGAAGGAAGGGCTTTTCCTTCTTTTTGAAGATGCCTTGTTCCCTCTAAGGAAATTTTATTTGGCTTTTGTAGCAGGGATACTTTGTAAAAACATATAGCTCCAATGTCTTTTTACTCCTGCTTTATTGGTTGAAGTAGCACCAGCTGATATAAGAAATACATCGAAAAATCTCAAGTAACTACCCAAGAGACAAGTTTATTTTTGAACTGAAAGGAGAATGGGCAGGGATCATCTGCTCCATACAGTCATGCAGGAATCCAGGCTGACAGAGGACCAGCCGGTATGAACACAGGGCTCTCAAGGTCACCACCGATATTGACACCCAGCTGGTTGGGCAGGAGACGAGGGAGAGCTCAGAGAAAGAACGTTCACATGTAAACGATGTCAACTTGGGAACTGACATTCAAAAGTCCTCTCATATTTCATTGGTCAGAACCAAATGGCCACACAGAGATGAGAGGGCAAGTGAGAAATACGGATGTGTGCCCAGCATCGACTTTCCGGTAAAAACTCCGCACCACAGAAGGTAAGTGCAAATCTTGGTGGAGAAAGAGTTCTCTGCCCCACCTGGGACTCCTTCTGCCCTTTAACAAATGATAGCCAAAGCATAAGCAAATGCTTCCAGGGACAGGCAGAGAGGCCAAGAATAGGGAAGCCATTGCTTAATTTTTGTCTGATTAAAGTAGACTTCCATGGATCCATAATTAAACAATATTCCTGAAAGCAAGACTTCAAATAAAAGGATTTCCTAAAAACTCCAAAGGCTGTATCTTTTTTTACATAATACAAAGCAAAGCATCAATTTGTGACTGTAAATACAGAACAGGAAGGAGAGAGGCTATGAGCTAAAGCACATTTTTCTCTGTGAGTAAAGCAAACGCCCTCCCCAGCCTGGGAGAGGCGGTGGATGTGGGCTGGAGGAACCAAGACCAGGCCTAAATGGTGCTTCTGTATTCGATGGGGCTCTGAACCCCTTGCTTTTTGGCCTAGAGAGGGGAGGCATACCAACCTGAGGCAACCACAGCATAGCTGATAGAAAAGTGTGGACAGGGAGACTGAGAAGTTTCTCCCATTTCTCCATCAGCCAACTGTGTGACTTGCAGCAGATTCCATAAGGTCCCACATAGCCTAGTGAGGGACAAATAAGGACTGAAAATCTACCAGATGCCAGAACAAAGGAGATGCAGAGTTCATGAAACCTGGTCACCTGTGGCAGCTATCAGACCATGACACACACCAGGAAGGGGCAGATTCTTTACCATCAGCGCCCAGCCAGGACCCAGAAGCTACTACACCAACTAGAAATGCCACTCCCTTTCTCCAGCACGCAGTGGCACAAAGAGAAAGAAAAGAGGAGGATGAAAGCGAGGGAGCAGCTGCCTGAAATTCTGAGTCTCCCCTCAAGAGTGAGGAGGCTTCAAACTGGGCAGTGGTTGAAATAATAACACTGACCCTGGACTGCAAATTCAACTAGGTTGGACTGAATACACCAGAACGCCATAAACTAAGCTGTCTGCTCTAGGCAGCTTGAGGGAACTTGAGAACAAAATGGAGTTGAGTTATAGAAAACTAAAAAGTTATAGCTCTGTGCCCCTGAGTGGTAATGTGTAAACTTATACCCGATCCACTATGTTTATTTTCATTAAACTGTCTTGTTCACCCTCAAGCTGAAGGCAATACGTCAAAACACATTTACCTACTACAGGAAAGAGTACTTTGAGTGCAATCTCAGAATGTTAGAGATGGAAGAGGTCTTCATAGTAATGTTAGATGCGTGCACTTCTTATAAACACACACTTCAGCATCAGACAGACCAGGGTAGTAAATCCTGGCTGTGCTGAGTGCCGGCCACAGGACCCTGAAAGGCTTGCTCAGATGTTGAACACTGGCTTCCTCTTTTATAAAACAGAAATAACACGTGTGCCACAAGGTCACTGTCAATTGGATGAGGATGTGTATGTAATACACTTACAATAAGACTGGCACACAATAAATGCTCAAAATATGATAGCTGGAGCCAGTCCAGCCTCTACATCTTCAGATAAGGGAATACGAAGTCAATAGTTTCAGTGGGTCGTCAAAAAATAACATCCAATATTAAAAGCGTCGATTATATTTTTCAGGTTTAAAGAGAGTATTCGTTTTCAGAAAATAGGTCAGAGGCCTGTCTCATAATCATTTTATTTTCCACATCAGGACCATCTCTGGGGACAGGAAATCCAATTCATAACCAATAACTGGCAAAGAGAGGCAATTCTGTTATACATATCCTATGAGTGGGTTTCCAGTTTGATGCCAAGATCAAGCCATAACACTGTACTTGCTATATAAGGGTTTTTTTTTTTTTAAGTACTTCTGTCGAAATTTGGAAGCTTTACTATTGATTACTTTAAGTATGAACAAGTTGAGCATTCAAGGCTGAATTAGCCTTCAGCCCTTGACAAGAACTGCATGTTCTCACAGATGCAGTTAAAACAGTAGGGATGGTCAGCAGTGGACACAGTGGTGGTAGAGTTATTACTATTATTATTATTATTATTATTATTATTATTATTATTATTATTATCAAGTACCTTTTATACGACAGCACTGTGGTAAGCGTTTCACCACGCATACGCTCACCGTGTAGTTCAAGTAACTCGACGAAGGATACCCTGTTACCGTTTCCATTTTAAGATGAGGGGCCTCTAAGGAGTGGCCAACTTAACACGGCTGGTCACAAGGCAGGATTTCAACCAGGAATCGACTCAGAGCTGGCCTTGATTTCCTTTTTGTTCAGATCCTGTGCAGTTTTCTCTGTGTTTCCCAAGAGCAGAAAGTGATGGCAGTGCCCTTCCTGTTTCCTTCCAAATCTTTTTTCCTTAAAATTATTTTGTTTCCTGCGGCCACAGTCACACGGCCTGGAAAAAAACAATGGAGATTGGAACCCCTGAGGTCACTCTGCCTTCAAAGGCCTCCTGCTTGACCACCATCTCTTAGTCATATTCTTAGCCATAGCAGCAGGGGTTGTAAGAGAGACTCACAGATCTGTGACATGCAATCCTAACTCTGGAGTGAGACAGTCTTTGGCAAATCAATGTCCCTGATTCTGTTTGCCCATCATCAGAATGGGACTTTAAAACCCTGATGACTTGAGTCTTATAAAACACAGAGCAGTAATATTTGTGAACTTCTACCACACCATACAGAAAGGACGGACTGTCCCAAAATGCCAGGTAAAACTCCAAACCTGTTAAGAGGGGTTGCCCAGTGGACATCAGTGAAGGATGATGTCATCTGGTGCAAGATTTAATTCCAAAGTAAGTGGCAAAATTAAGAGACTCTTGGACAAAAGTCTCTGCATTATAGCTAACTGACCTAGTCCTTGAAGTGCTCTTAAAACATCATTTCCTTTGTTTCCAAATCCTGGAAAATATTCTCCATGGTGATCAAGTGCAGGTAATGAGGACAGTGCCCTTTCTAGTCCATCAGAGCCTTTGTTTTTGATTTTCCCCTCTTCCTCACAGTATCATTTTTCTTCCTTTTTCCATTGATGAAACTTTCATCAAAGATAAACTAGAGCCACCTCTTAGTAGTAAAGACAAGACCACACCTCTCCGCAGTGAACCACCCTCTCATTCTCTAGAACATTTTCATCTCAGCATCTTTCACGTGCCTCTTCCCTTCTGAGGCTGGATGTCTGTAACTCTCAGGGGGAGCTTGACTGGGAGGAGACTAAGCAGGGTTACTGACACTAAAAACTAAGAGTCTTAGCTGTCATCAGCCCTTACCCTTTCGACTCACATTCAGCTAACAGTACATTTTTAACACGTACGAAGCCAGGGGTTTCAGAATATTTCCTCATTTAATTTTACATAATCCTCACAAAAATCCTGTAAGATACTTTCACCCCCATTATAGAGAAAATGAAACAAAACTTGGAAATGCTATTTGACTATTGAATGGCTAAGCAGCAGAAACACACTGTACTGAAGGCCCTTCTCTCCTAGGTCAGGGGACAATCTGTTTCAAATGCAGGTCAATAGCAGTACATTGTCCATAAAACCCACAGCACACTGCCCAGAATAATGAATCAGCAGCAGACTGAAAATTAAATGAATACTAAGACTAAATGCTAAACGCTAAATCCTCTGAAAAGAAAATTCTAATTAAAAGAGGAACAATCAAAAAGAAAACCCTTCAGCCGAATGTGGTTTACATAATGGTTGTGCTTCATTTCTGACGATGAAGGTTGGGGAGAAATGTTTCTCTCCAGATATTCTTAAAAGGGAATTCACCCAAAGTTGGATTTTGCTTGTTTCAATGGTGCAAAAGATGTGATAGAGGAAAGAGACTGATCAATAATTTATGAACAAGAATGATTCACTGATCAGATTGGATGATAAAACTTATTTGAAAAACCCGTGAGGAACATTCTTATCAGAAATTATTCGCACTTCTTCTCGGTCGTTGTCATCTTTTTTTTTTTTTCCGGCTCCTATTAGTTTGATTCCAGCTTGACAGTCACCACTGTGCAGAAATGTAGCAGCAAACACAATGTAAAGCCTTTCCACATGATTATTTCCAAAAGTAGTAAGACATGTGTGACCTGGAAAACTATCCCCTCCGACGTGTCAGGTAAGGAGCGTGGATGATAATATTTTTAAAAGCAGCCTCCAGCTTCACCACCGCAGGAGCTCAGAGGCACAATTCCAGGCGTCTAGGGTGGACGTTTGCTGCCATCTACTGGTTTGTGCTGGGAGAGCAACGTATGCTTCTGGATTTCTGCAAATGAAGGTGCAAGAACTGAAATTTGGGGGATGGGGGAAAGCATTCTTTTTATTAGCGGAGAGGAATACTACAGCAGTAATCTCTGGATTCTACCTGTAAGAAGAGATGCCACTCTCCCCTAGTTTCTTCAACCACAGTGTTTCTGAACACATCCGAATTCACACTCAATCCTTTTGAAGCTTAAAACTGAGAAGGGAAAGCATAATAGTTTGCTTACTCATCTGGGCTTTTGTTGTCAGAACAAACTCCTAACACTTACTAGCTGCCTAGAACATCTGGCAAGTTACTAACCCCTTGAAACATCACTCTTCTTATATGGGAAAATGGGAAACAATCATACTCACTTCATTGTGTCATTGTGCATCTTTTATTCAATGTGCACCTTTTATTCAATGTGCACTGAGATGCTGGCATGAGGATTACATGTGATAATATGCATTAAGTCCCTTGCAAAATACCTGTCCCAGGTAAGCTCTCAGTAAAGGCCAGCTGTTTATCCTTTCTTAATATTATCATTGCTTACTCCCTCTCACACTACAACGATGAACAATTCCAAACTGTAGCACTGAAGGAGGGAAACGGCCCAGAATGATCTCACTGGGCCATAAGCTTCTCTGAGAAATTAGAAATCCATTTTTTATGCCTCAAGGAGGAGCATGACAAGAAGGAAGGATGGCAAGGCCAAAAGAGAGAGACAGCTGCACAGATGGAAAAGTCCCTGCATTGATTTGGTCCAGATGAATAGCAGAATATATCCCGAATCCAGTCCAGTAATCACAACAGTCTGTGAAATGATTCACTGAGACCAAGAAGTCCGGAAGAATGAATGCATGTGGAGATTTTGAGTGATTATACTCAGATCATTTCATTTGATCACATATTTGTTCTATGAGCAACGCTTGTGATTTTGACAGATATGCAGATCCAGGGAAAATTGAAAGCTATGTTCTTAGGAGGGAGAGGGGAAGTAGAAAACGGACTGCTTCCTACCGAATGGCAACAGATGATATATGTAAGTATATGATATTTTTAAGCACTTACTCTCTTAGCCTTATAATCATCACTATTAAGAGGATTTAGGGAAATAATCATTGCCATATACATAAGTCTTCTTCCCACATGTTCACTATAAATGTCTTTTAATAAGCTTTGGGAATCTTTCAAAAAAGGTTATAGCTGTTCAGGATGCTATGTTGAATGGTCACAGAATTTAATCCTAAATCCATAGCAAGCCCTTACCTCTTTTAAGCAGTTCATTTAAATCAAAGACCACATCACTGCTCAAAAAATACACACTAAGGAGAGGCTAGAGAAACAGTGTAACAGAGTGGCAAATAGCACAAGAATCTAACAAAGTAGATTAAAGGATGAATTCTAAAACAAGGCTGCTGGAGTTCAAATCCCAGCTCTGCCGTGAACTGCATGTGCAACCTCGGACAGGCTACAAAACTTCTCTGTTCCCGTTATGTCCTCCCCTGTAAAGTCTTCTTTATGGAGTTGGTTTGAGGATGAAATGAATTTAATATTTGCAAATTGCTCAGAACAGCGCCTAATATGTAATAAGCACTATGGGTTAGTTATTATTATAGAAGCAAAGAACATTTGGTATAAAAAGTTTTAACAACAACAACAAAAAAAAGCTGGCCCTTTACGTTTTTCTTTATGGTAGTGATTTCCAAGGTGGTTGTTGTTTGCTGTTGTTTTCTATTTTTACCAGTAGAATTTTTTTTTAATAAAAATCATCCCCAAGTCCCAATATATAAAGACTAAAAGCAGAATTGAATTGACTAAAGGCAAGTGGTGGCCAGGCCATCCTGAGGTCCTCTGAGTAGCTCCTGCTGCACCACAGATGAACGAAGGGGACCCCCAGAAAACAAGAACAGCAAGAAAACCATTGGTTTTTGCCATCGGACTTTCCCAGCTCAAACCCCTGACCTGAGGAAATGGAACTGTGGAGAAAGACCTGGAATCTCTCCTCGTGCCCAAGCTGGCGTGTCACAGTGTCAGGAATCTGTTCTCGGACCACAAGTGATGAAGAGTGATCGTAGACAGACTGCGTCTGTGAGCACCTGAGGAAGTCGTAACGCTGGGTTCACTAACTCTGGTACTTTGTTTAGTTGTTTGCTGTTCATCTCGTGGATCCACACACCACCAGAGGGGAAGAGACATGGGGAATGTAGTAAAATGAGGCAAAACAATGCAATTCCGCACAGGTGTTGTGGCAGTTGGGGCACGGCCCACAAGTCCTGGTGCTCAACGGCCCTTAGGTGGTACAGTTACGTGGAGTTAAGTCAGGTCTGATACCCAACCAATAGCTTGTCTGAGGACCACAGACTCAGCCCCCAGTCAATAGCTCCTTCTTATGCTGACCACAGCCTTTTTGCTTTTCAAGGTTAAGAAAATGATGCTGCCGCTCGCCATGAAGTCGGTGGCAGTGGTGGCGCCCTCTAAAAAGTACGGCCGTGTCGAAAAAGTACCACAAGCCTCCTGAACATGTCAATCCAAAGGGACAATTCTTCTAAAGAAATCATTTCAGCATTTGGCAAAGAATTATTTTAGCTTCTTCACGGAGCTAGGAGCTCCCTTTGACTATGCCTGTAGTCCATTAAATAGTTTTTCGTGTATGTTTCATTCTTTAAGTTTCTAATGATCGAAAATCACTTTTATAACATCTGTGGAAGATCAGTCCATCCCAACCTCAGCTGTTCATTTTCAGCCTGTTCAACATAGGGTCTACACGGAAGTTCCAGAAAATATTCCAATTTATTTCTGTTTTCATTGGGGCATCACTAACTTTTTCCAGTTCCTTATGTGCTTTTACATTACTTGGTGTTGGTGATGCTTCACTAGAAATTTTCTAATAATTATTCCTTTTTAATACTATCCTAAACATTGAAATTAATTTAGTACTATTTTGGCTAGAATATATTGAGTTTTTAGGACAAGAGAGTCTTCTGTCATCTGCCAGAATGTTTTCCATAATAATTATGCAAGTCCTCAAAAAATTATTAGTTTTTCCAGTGATGACACATCAGTCCAATAGTTTTCTATTTGCTGTCTAAAATGGGAAATGGCATATGAAGTAATCTAAGGATGCCTGGCAAAAGAAGGGGAGGTAGAAAGATGGCTGACTGGATAAATGTGACCTTACAAAGAAAAAAAAACCAGTAATATAAAGTCTAAAATCCCTCCAGCACTTCCAACATAGGTAGATAGGGGTCAACTAGCCTTGGAGTTAAATATTTACTTTGATTTTTGTAACAACAATTCATCATTTATTTTGGTTACTCAGCATCTGAACTTCTTATCATGGTTTGAGAATTCCAAGTTTATTAGTTTTGGTGGACAGCAAGCACAGAGCACGTTTAGGAACAGGAGTGCAAGTTGATTGTTTTTCAAGCATCCCTTCCTCCTAAGACATAGTCATGGACCAGGACTCTTCCAACCAGACCCACCCAAGCTTGACCTTGACCCAGTAATTAGAGATACAGAGAGAGCGGATGAGGAGCTCTCTCTTTGCTGGTGGCAGCAGGGTTGTGAAGGAGGCAAGACTGAGTGTCTGGCCCAGTATCTGCGGTCATGCCGACTAGCATCTGGTGTGCAGCAGGAAGGGCAGCAGTGTGCTCGGCAGATGTGTTCTAAGCTGAGCCTTGTTCAGAAAGCTTATTCTGGGCTCTGTTCTGCTCTTCCAGCAGTTCTGTGAGCTCCATGATAAAGTTAAACTCCATTTTGCTGAGTCTTCTAGACTGAGCTTCTCTTGCTTACAACCAGTAACTATGAATTAATTCCTCAAGACGTTTGAACAACAGAGGTTAGCATTTACTTATACGCCCACCAGAATTTTTCAAATTGAATTTAGTTTTACTTAGCCAACAACACCTAGCTCCTTAGATATTAGAACTTAATCTTCTTTTTTAAATACCCAACAGCATTCAGCACAGTGTCACCTATGTATGATGTGCACTGAATCAAAACTGGCCAATTGATTGAATAATTTATCAAAGACAACAAGAGGAAAATAATTCTCTGTTCTCACTTCCCCATGTCATTCATGGGGAAATTTCAAGGTCCTCTGTTCTGAGAATGAAAACATTCATATTATGTCACCCACAAGTCACTGGCGGGAATGTCCTGAAAGCAGGAGATAACCGATGACCACCGCATCTTGCAAAACAAGAAAAGGAGAAGCCCCAGACAACAAAGCTTAATACAATTAAAGTCAGCAAAAGGATTATTTTAATAATTTATCCAAATTATTCATTCAAAATAATCCATCAAATCTTGAATCAAGAACTGGGGAGTGTGAAAGGACCTAGTGGAAAGTACTCCACAGATATTTGTTGAACAAATGGATAAATTTAAATATTTTCCAAAATACTCCATTAAAAGTAGTCAAATATAGATGAACAGTTTTTCATACCCTCCCTTTGAAACTCCATCAGCCAATTTGTCCCCTCCCATCAGTCATTCACATTCTTTCTGTCTTCTTCCCATCCCCAAATTTTTAGTAATGTGTGATGTTGTGGTCCTCGTGCAAATCCAGAACTGCTGGGGTTATTGTCCACTGGCTTTGGAACAGGCTGCAACTTGTAAAGGGTAGGTTTTCCAAACTATTTTTATCTGCATTTTTTAAAGTTTCTCTTAGCATTGCCCTGACTTTCAAAAATTGGTTTGCAGAAGTCTCTCTCCCCTGTGCTGGGGTTATCAAGCCCTAGGCGCAGGAAGCCTGTGAAGGCTGAGCTATGTGAACTAACTGGGTCACAGCAAAGAGCAGGCTCCACCTCCCATAGTCAACCAAACAATGATAAATGTTGCATTTCATTTTCCAAAGCATCATCTTTCAAGAAAGCAGTCAAACAAGTAAAAATTGGATATCTCAGCATAAATAATACTTTATCTCTGCTTGTCACTGATACTTGCTGCTGACAAATTGGCATAAATATTTGAGATGCTAAAAAAAAACTGGAGTCATTGTGCTGAAACCAGTGAATACATTTTTGAAGAGATGAAATGGGGTTGGTCTTAACATAAGGAAAGACACTATCAATAGACAGATAGGCATTCCCACATCTCTCACTATGGTTCCAAATTTCTTTGGAGGAGAGGGAGGAGGGAAAATAGATAAGAAAGGGATGGAGGTCGGAGTTCAGAAAAGACATAAAGCATTGATATCTTTACTCTCTCCCTGGGCAAATTTCTTCCATATTACTCATTTGGATACTGCTTTAAATTGAGAATCTCAAAAATAGACTTACTTTTGATTTTGTCTAGCCATAAAGGCATTGCATTAAATGTTTATTAAGGAATAAATCTTTACTGCTTTGTAAACATGCTTCAAAGAATACTGTTTTAAATTTAAGTTGCTTTAAATAATGCTTTAAAGAATACCTTTTGGTGTTTCTACGTTGGTTAACAATAATAACAAGCCTTAGAATAGTAGGAACAAAAACTAAGGATATTATACAGAAGCAAGTGACAACATAGGTTCCTTTCGGCTTCCTTGTTCTTTTGAATCCAGGATCTTGGATCTGACTCCCTAGGGAAGTTGTCTTATTTGTAGAATTTTAGTAAAATTCTCCGAGAAGGAGTTCTTAGTAAATAAAAGAGGCTTTGTGGTAAGAAAGACCTGGGTTCCAGCACTGCCTCTCACATAATGTAACCACTCCATACCTCAACTGTCTTTTCTGACAAATGGGAAAAAAATGATCGTTCTTATCCTAAGGCTAGTTTTAAAGAATAAATAGGATAAAACATTAAAAAGCACAGTACTTGGCACACAGTTAGCACTCAGTAAGTATTAGCTATTGCTAACAGTATTGTTTCGACCCCTACAGAACTTACACCAGACTGTCCCAGGGTCTGCAGTTATCCCGCTGCTGCTTTAAGATCTGAGTCACATAAGATTTGATTCTAATTCAGCTGTATTTCCTAAATTAACCGTCTTATGTAACTGGCATCTCCTGGTCTGTGTGTCTGGGTTTTTTGTGTTCTTTTTTTCCATAATTATCTTTTCTTTCCCTTCTTGAACAACATTGCCACCCACATAGTTTTTCAAATTACAGCTTTCATAGCCTTAGCTTATAAAACTGCTCAAAATGGCCATCTTTCTTCTTTTTTTTTTTTTTAATAATTTCAGTACATCAAAAGAATCTTTAGGGAGGGTAACTCTGCTCCTCCATCAGGTATGAAGGTCCACCCCAGAACAAAACGGGAAAAAAACCAGTTTGGCATTGGCTCTGCCCCACTCTCTTCCTCACTCCCAGCTACTTCCTCAATTATCCTCCATCAGGGCTGTGTGACTAATGAAATCACTAATTTCAAAAGTCGCACCAGCCTTTGAATTAAATGAAGGTGAACCAGATATGCTTCCAACCCACTCACTCTCCAGCCACAAACACTGAGGTCCACTAGGTAGTCTGCTAGATTCAGAGACCAATTTGCATTGCAGAATATGAGATGCTGAAAACTCAGAAATGAATGCAGCTCATTCTCCCATAACTATACGGGTTCCTGCCAGGTTCATCCTGGCAGGCGGAGCATGAAAGAAAGGAGGAAAAGGCAAGGCAAAGGGAAACTTTCTTCATGTCAAAAATGTGTGTTTATAATTAGTCACAGAGAGCAGACCACGGTGAACACAAAATAGCACTATTTGTTTTCACTTTGGTTTTGTGTGTGTGCGTGTCGCCCTCTCCCTTCTCTGCTTCAATCCAACTTTTTAAAGAACATAAAAATCTTAATGCTGAAATTTACCAGGAAAGTGTATTTCACTCCAAATGAAAATCAGCCAGATCGCCGGTTCTTTCATCAGTTCTATAGCTACCCCACTGAGTAACAAGTTTAACGGATGACACAGAGATGTTTTAGGAGGTAGATTGTCCTAAAACATTACCATCTCCTAGTGCACATTAACACAACTTTCTCAAACTGTGGAATTAATGAAGAGCTGGAGAGTTCGCTGACTCTATGTTTTGTTTTGTTTTTTTAAGATGGCCTTAAAAGAAGATTCCACATACAGTTAGCTCTTTTCTCTTGTGTGGTACTTAGGCCTTATCATTAAGAAGCTGTTATTTTTCCCTAGCAATAAATTAATTAATTAATTAATTAAAATAAAATAAAAAGCTAGTGCGTCAGTCCCTTGGACTGAGAATGACCATCCACTTTGACTAAATCAGCCACCATGAAGGTCAGAAGTCTCTTTCTACATGTTGCTGTGTATGAATTACTGAAGCAAGTGGGAAATGTTAACCATTTCAGGTATAAAACGCTGAAGTGCTTTTATAAAACTTTTTCTGAGCCTGGGATTGAGTGATGGTGCTGGAGTGACTGTCTCATTTAATGAGTTCACAGTCCTTTGAGAAGAGCCCTGTGATTTTTTCCCCCCATTTTCTCAATCGAAGCATTTGAGTCTTGGGAGGTATGTCCCAATGGTAAGTAGTTATGCCCCCAAAACAAACAAGGAAAACTGTAATCAGGGGTGATTCTAAAGCCCATTTGCTTAACCACTAAACTAAATGTGTTGAAAGGAGAAAAATAAAAATAATTACAGGCGTACCTCGGAGATACTGCATGTTTTGTTCCAGACCACTGCAATAAAGCAAATAGAGAGATAAAGCAATTCACACAAATTTTTTGGTTTCCCAGTACCTATAAAAGTTGTTTTTATGCTCTGCTGTAGTCTTTGAAGTGTGAAATAGCATTATGTCTAAAAAACAATGTACATACCTTAATTTAAAAATACTTTATTACTAAAAAATGCTAACCATCATCTGAGCCTTCAACGAGTCATAGTAGTAACATCAAAGATCATTGATCACAGGTCACCATAACAAATACAATAATGACAAAGTTTGGAACATTTCGAGAATTTCCAAAATGTGACAAAGAGGCACAAAGTGAACAAATGCTTTTGGAAAAATGGTGTCTATAGATCTGCTCCATGCAGGGTTGCCACAAAATTTCAATTTGTATAAAATGCAGTATCTGCAAAGTGCAATAAAGTGAAGTGCAATAAAACAAAACAGTCTTGGAAACATGTAGCGTTTGGCTCATTATCAGTTAAAAAAGTGTATTAATGAAAAGCATCTACAAATATTTCTATGGTATAAACACTCGGAGGAGAGTTAATGTGAAAGAAGAGGAATAATGGAGATGTGATTAAATGAAATCAGACAAGGATGAATTCTGTCTGCCCCATCTCTTCCTGTGTGAAAAATAAGCATGCTGAGAACAGAATAAAGGACTCTCTGCCTCCTGATGCAGAAGACAAAGCGTCCAGCATCTGAAGCTGGGTGTCGTAGCTGCCATTCTCTTCCTGTTTCTCTGCTTGAGGGTCCAATTAAAACAGAAAAAGGCTGGAGACTGTGTTTTTCCATTACCAATAGCTATATATTATTCACTTTGATTCCTCTAGGCACAAAGACAGTTGGGCTTGTGGGAGGGAACAGGCAAAGAGACCAGTGGCTTCCATCTGCTCAGATCATAAGGGCAGCCTGTTAACAGAGTGCTTAATAAAGCTGTTTCTTCCCAAGAATGCTTATCAACTATTGGGACTGCAGGCCACTGAACCCTGTGCAGAGTCAGCTTGGCCAGAGCTTGATGGCTTCCTTTACATACCCCTTCTCAGAAGACATCAGTGTCACAGCTCTCAGGGTGGTCCACAAGACACCAAAACACCCATGTTATTAAAAGCAAAAAAAAAATCATCAACAGCTGGAGACACTGGAGTGTCTAAGTGCTAAACAGACATCCAGATAAGTCAATAGTTGTGTAATTTGACTGATTATAAAGTGATCATCCAAAGTAAGGTGGCGTTAGGACAGAATTTGCATTTGTGTATCACATTGTCACATCTTCTCAATAACCCAATGAGAGCTGTATTGACAGTTATACTGACAGTTTTGTATGGATAGCTGTGCTGACAGCATGTATTGCATTGACAGTTTTCAGATAAACAACATGGTGCCCCAAATATTTTCCCAAAGATCTCAAGACAAGGACGTGGTTATAGCCTGGACTCAACTGTGAGTCTTCCCATTACAGCAACTTTTCTACTTTTTCGTGGCTCCCTCATCTTGGTCATTTTTTGTTGTTACATAGATGTCAATAAACCAAGTTATGTTTGATAAAGGGTGGCAGAATGTGCTACCCCAAAATCTGCCACTTTTGCATAAGGGTTATTTTAAGCTAAAGGCAGTTAAGAAGAAGTGATTTCAAGAAAAGTTCTATGCCTTCCTCCCATTTGCCTAAAAACAGGACATAAATTTGTAAAGATCCTCCCACTCCCCTCTCTACCAGGGAGATAGACAGAAGATAGAAGTTAATCACTGGAGACAACTCTAGACCCTTATGAGCGTAGAGATGGCAGCAGAGGAATCTATGTAACAGACTTTACTAACTAGCCCTTAATTTCTATTAGTGTCCCCCATATATTTTTCTTCCCACAGTTTGCTCCCCTCGGAAGCCTAAAACTCTTCTTTGGTCTTATCAATTCTCTACAAATTCATTGTTCTTTGTTAAGATGCTGTGTAAGCCCAAGTTCTAGCCACCTCTTTAAGTTACTCATCTCCGAGGCTTTTTCCCATGCGATATACACTGCACACATTAATAAACTGTTTATTGATCTCTTGTTAATCTGCCTTTTGTCAGTTTTATTTGCATGGCTCCAGCCCCTCAACCTAAAATGGGAAAGTGAAAAAAAATTCCCTCCCCAACACTGACATAGTTTATATTGGTAATATTAAACAATCTCCTGGAGACACTTTCTAATGTTGGTTTATTAATTAAATAAAAACAACAAAAACTTTGAGTCTTCAAGGTTCTTCACCAGCCTGCTATTTTTGAATTTGCTCATGCATGCTTGTAAATGCCAACACACTGTACCCCTCATTACCTGTTTTCAAGTCACTTTTTCATACCATCAAGCCAAGAATTTTTTCAAATCTTCCTAAAACCAATTAGTTGAATTCTCCCATTCTCTAAAAATGTGAATAAATCCTAAAGAAAAAAAAAGAGTATCTCAAAGTGGAAGAATATATTCAATTTCCCTGAAAGCCATTGCCTAACTTACTTAATCCATGGCCAGCATCTTTGAATATGCTGGTTTACGGATCTATTTTAGCCTCATTGTATTAAAAACTATCTAGAGTCTGTGTACTTTATTAAAGCCAAGCCCGTCTTGTCTACCTTTTCTGTCCAGGTGAGAACCGACACTCTTGAAACTGGAATAAGCCAAATATCTGAGCCAGAATTCCCTTTCTTTACAAATTACTCACATGTGTCCCAAACTGTCGGTGAGCTGGCGTTGAGTGGCTCTTGGATTTCTTCATGTAGTTAGTCCCTACACTCCAAGCAATTGACTTATGGGTAATGTGGTGTGAAGCCTGCCTTCCAATCAGAGCTCTCTCTTCAATTCCAACCTTAGTCAGTGGTGACTGAATGTCATCACCTGTAGATTGATTTTTGATCCTAAACTGCCACAAAGCATTCATCTCAGAATGGTTCCCAAGAGGTGACCATCAGCATCTCAAAAACCACTACCAGCAGCATATTTCATCAATCAATATGTGCAATATTTTCTTTAAAAACCTGAAATGTATCCAAGTGCTCCCAAACCTCAAGTCAAGTCCAGACGCACGGAAAATGTTAGTGACTGTTTCCCCACAATTGGCTCTGTTTCATGCATACTTTGCAAAGGTTTGGGCTTTCAGGTAAATAATGTGTGTGGTGGTTCCATTTGGTGGCAACCAAAAAGCCAGGTGAAAACAAGAGAGCTGTGGGTGACTTTTCTTTTCCATTTATGCGTTTGTTCAAATCCAGATGATTTTGGGGTGTGATTTTGTGGGAACAAAAACATGTTCGAATAACCAGAAGCACCCAGCATTCCTGAAACTCAGTCCACTGCTATGAAGGAAAAAAAAATGGAAACTGTGATCTGAACTAAGGAGTGTCATCCTGTAGAATAAGGTTATTAACCAGACTGCAAATCTATAAACCAGAACAGGATCTAAGTATGAAAAGAGGGGCAGCAGCTGAAAAGAAAAGTTTACTTTTTACATATTCATCGTGAAGAAGGCTATTCTAATATTGCTATGCATAATGTAGAGTAAAACTTTAGAATATTTATGAAGGAAGGGAATTTTCACGGTATGAAATTTGTGACATTTTTAATAAAAAGAGATTGAGATGATTTTTGCTCAGTTAATCAGAACAAATGGTTTAAAAAGGAAATCAAAAATTTACACAAACACAGATTAAGCATGTTATTTTATCTTAAACACGTAAACATTCTTCGGCAATCTTTTGTCGAAGGTCAAGGCCTTTTCTTTGAGATTCTCTCTAACAATTAAAATTTTAGCTCACCTTTCTTGCATAAAACCACATGTACTACATCATCCAAAATCCCCAGTTCTAATTACATTAAAGAGAAAAGGAAAACTTGAGAAATTAAAGAGAAATCTGAATTCAAGATCCTTCTAGATATTTATTTTTCTCCAGTCTTTTAAAACACTCTCACCAACACCTAATTTGACTTCAATTTCTTTTTAACAATTTGCCTTTAGTAAGTCTTTAAAAAGCATTCATCTTAGTTTTATGGAAACAAGTTTGTTCTCTAATGTTATTCATTGGCTAATATCACATAAAGTAAATTAAATAATTAGAATAATGGACACAATTGACACACATACATGGAAGCAAAAACAACTGACTCTTTGTAAGCATATAATGCAGTTGGTGGGAGCCGCTGGTGAGTTCAACTTTCAGGAATGTTCAGGATACTGCAGCATCGGTCATATGTTCTGACCTATTAGCCACTGCCATAATAATGCTTCAGTAACAAATAAACACACAACCATCTTTCTTACAACAACAAATATTTATGCTTCTCACTCACAAATTTCTGGGTCCTTTGGGGTTCAGCTGAACTGGACTCCAGGCTGCAGGTAGGATAAGGCATCATGCTCTGTGTATCTGTGTATCTCACTCTGTATCCCACACTGAAAGGGTAGTAACTAGCTTGGACTGTTCTTTTTTGTGGTGATAGAAGAAGGACAAGCCACACCATACAAATGCATTTCAAGCCTCTTGTTGTGACAGACCTACTAACATTCCATTGGCCAAAATAAGTCACATGTCCAAGATCAGAGTCATGGGGCAGGAAAACATACTCCTTCCATCATGAGGCCATGTCAAGAGTGTGCCTACATAATTCTACAGAAGGGAATTAGGGTCAGTAACTACAATGTTTAACAGAGTGAAAAAACAGAACACTTAATCCAAGGAATCTACTAAGCAGAAGCTGAGAGAGATTCTACTGTACTTAGTTCCAAATGAAGTAATGAATACACTAAACTACATGTATTTCTTGGTTCATTCATTCACCAATCCATACAATCAATACAAATACATTATTTCTTCTATTATTTCTTCTACCATGGCGAGATGAAAAATTTTAAAAATGAGTAAAAAATTACCTTTGTCCTTGATTATCTATGCTGAGAGATATAGAATAGTTTAGACTAGACAGTGAAAAATAAAATTTTGGTTCTTTGACTATTAATGCTTTTATAAAACAATGAATTTACCTTCCAAGTATAGTTCTGTAAGAACTAGTAGTAACATCAGCTAACATGTTCTGATTGTTTTAGCAGCAAATAATCACACATTGTCTTTCATCTCCTTCCCTTCAGATTGTCACATCTGATACATCAAGTATGAGAGAACAAAGAAATGTAACATACTCCCTAAGAGCAGGACCCTGTAGTCCTCTACAGAGGGTCCCACGGGGACAGCACTTCATCAATAAACAGCCACTTAACAAAAGAGAGAAGAGTTCTGACAATAAAAGAGCAGGGCAATTGCTGTCCTGGGGATATTTGTATTTCTCTCACTACCAGCAGATAAGTGTTAGGTACATTTAGGGAGGTTATAAAAACTACATAATATATAGGGAGGAAATACTCCGTCGTCTAAGATCCTTCCATTTCAACTTCCTTAAAGTGGGTTAAGAGCGTACACGCTCAGGCAAGAGACCGATGGTAGAATTCTAGTGCTGGCTTTGCTGCTAATTCGCAGTGTGGCCTTTGGCAAATCACTTAGCATTTCCAGATGTTGTCTTCTCTGGAAAGCTTCTCTGATTGCTCTTGCCCTCCCAAGGCTGGGGTAGCGGAACCTCTTGATTCCTTTATATCTGAATCCTACCTCTGTTGCTTGTCTATTACACTGCTTCATAATTACCATGGATGGATCTGCCTCTAGCATTACTGAACTCCTTGAGATCAGAGTCAACGTATTATGCATTTTTGTAGAATAAATCTAGGAAAGAAACTAAGACTTTTTAATGATTAGTCTAAAACACCCATCACTACTACAGACCCCTCAGAAATTGTGTGAAAACCTGTGACGTTTATTTTGACTGAGTAAATCCCAACATTTCCCTGAGAACAAACCTCTCTTTTTGCCCAGTTAAGTATAACAATTTCTACTGTGGGATCCAAGCCCAAATTCATTAGGGTAGGCTGATATTTTACTCTCCAATCTTGCATTTAAATCCTGGCCTGGTTCTACAACTCTGAGAATAAAACTCAGGCCTTTAATCTGCTATATTTTGATTGTTGACAATTAATAAATATGCACAAAGATAAAAATGTTGATGCTTCTTGGATTTGTAACAAATCTCTCCTAATACAACAGCCTTTTCAACAGGCCATTGGTATGACCTACAGAAGAATGCTTGAATGTTAACTTTAGAAGAGAATTAAAGTTTGATTTGATCTAAGATTTTTTTTTTAATTTTATAGTTTAAGAAAATTGAGATCCTGAGAGAGAAAGTGACTTGTACAGGTCACCATGAGTCTCACAAATGATAGGCCCAGAATTTACATCAAGTCTGAAGAGTATTTATTTTTTAAAAAGATAAAGATAAATTACTCAGTATCTTCCTTCTATGCACGCCACATATATTCCTTCCTTTTGGTTGCCACCCTGACAACTCTCCACAAACATCCCTCAATCCAGAACTCTCTATTTTTATTAATGGAGAACTGTGCAATGATGGCGAAGCCATTTGACCTTTCTTGTTTCAGTTCTAATAAGGGACTTGGCTTATGTGATTTTCAAGATACTTTTTATAGACAGTCTGGGCAATGGAGAGATTAGATTGGGATTTGGGACTATTTGTTATAGAAACAGGATTTAAGATATATACACACACACACATATATAAAGATATATGCAAATATGTATCTTTGATATAAAGATAACTCAGAAGGCTTAGACACTGCTGGAGAGACCTTTTTCCCTATAATAAGAGGTTTTCATTGTGATGCCAGAGCTCTGGGAGCAGGACTGACATTCCTGTTGTACTCAAACTTGATTGAAGTCTAGTACTGACATATTGCAAAGGGGTTACCAAAAGCTGAAAGCTCATATAAATAGGGTGGGACAGATTAAATTATTCCAAGGAACTGAGTGTCAGAAAGAGAGAGAAAAGGGGAAACGTTTACGTACATATATATGCATATTCGTATCTTTTGTTGTTGTTAGTTCATTTTCAAGACTCATGTTTTGATCTTGATAAATTTTTATTATAATAGCCATTTGGGGAGAATCTGTAATGAAATGGGGGAGTTTAACGTGATGGTTTTGCTCTGGTAAGATAATAAAAGTCTTTAAAGTGAGTAGTTTTGATCTAGCTTTGGGAATTTATTCCAAAAAAAAAAATCATGTTCAAGAATATGTACTATAGCATTGTGAAAACACTGGAAATCCTTTAAATGTCCAAAAGCAGTGGCAATAATTTAGTGGCAGAGCAACAATTATCAGTAGGCCTCCCGAGACCCTGAGTAGAGGTCTCTTCCTCATTCTATGCTGCATCCTCTCATCTGGACAATAAAAATATTCAAAATAGAAGGGCTCTTTGTCACCATCTTTCCAAACTTTCATTTGACAAATGGGAAACTGATGGCAAAGATGTTAAGTGAATCACCCACGTGTAAAGCCATTTGCAGTCACCATAGTTTCTCCTTACATAGCGCAGGAGTGATGGCTCTCATTCTTCATGGCTAGCCCAGTGGTAATCAATTTCATCCCTTTTCTATCACAGGTTTATTACTCTGGGAATAAAGCCTAGTTTCTACTGGCAACATTTCTCTTATTAGGTCAGTTCCCAGAAGGAAAATTAACGTCACCCATGTAATCGAAAAGTTAACCTACCTTTTTGGTTGCTTATGGGTACAAAGACATAATTGCACTGAGCTGGTCTACTCAGACTGTTCAGCAAAGGTCTTTGTAATGCCTAGTAAATCTAAGCTCAGTATGTGGTTTATAAGAAACAGAATCCCTGGCTATTCTCATGAAACAAAGTAGAAAGCTTTTCTTAGCTCTGTCTTCTATCTTGCTCCTGGTACAAGACTAAGCATGCCTTTGAGTAGGGAACATAAAATGTCCACCTCGTGAAGACTTAATCCATACTTCAACTCATGAGCAATCATATTTTCTAGGACATTGTTCCCTAGAGTGTTAAAGTAAATATTTCATAGGTCACCCAAAGACATTTGCAAAAAGCCCAGTGATCATTTCAGGTAATAGGAAAATAATGGAAGAAGCTCTGGAACTAAGCCACTAAATTCATCTTTTGAGGCTAACAAGTGCAAATGGGTTGGCTGGGTTCTGCTGCTTTTAAGGCACAGTAATTTAGATACTTGTTTAAATCTTTTTAACTACATCAGTATTTAAACTGTGCTTATATGTCTAAAGACCAGAAGACCTGTAACAAATCTCACAGAAAACTCCTGCTAATTAATTAAGGGAGAAGGAACAGCTTTAGTGACCATAAGAACTTACAACACATGTGAGTCATAACACACCACAAAGATCACCAAAGCCCAGAACGATCTGCCATTGGCTATCCTCACTGCAGAAGGCATTAAAAACTTGTCTTCCACTAAAGCAACTTATTTCACTTCCTTAAAGAGTTCAATAACCTAGCCCACTCATCCTTCTGAAGGCCTCCTTGCCTGCATCTGCTCTTTTTCCATCTGCTTTGAAAGCCAGGTTAAGCCCTCTGGGTTATAAAGAGGCTGTAACACAACCTGATCACAATTCGATATAAGCCCATTACCAAAAAGTCTTCATAACTACCCTATTCGGTCCCTGCCCCCAAAGCCCACTGTCCATATGGAGAGGTGTTTCATAACCCTTCCTTGCTTATTACTTCTTCCCAGCATTAAAGCATGTGAGCATCCAAAAGGGATGATTTCTTGGCTGTGATAGCTCATTTCAAATGCACTCCATAATTAACAACTTTGAAAGCAAAGAGGTAAATTTTGTCACATATATTATTAAAGCAGAGTGAGATCTCCCAGGACCAAATTAGGCACTTGATTAAAAATGTCTGACTTAAAAGGAACAAGTAGATAGGGAGTTGTGCTCTCAGCAATCCCAAATTAACACACTGATGGAAGCCCCTGTTCAAGCCATACGGAAGGACACAGACCCTGGGACTGCTTTGGTGAATGAGATTCAAGTGTCCCCACTTGAATGCAGGTCACCCTGAATCAACTTCAGTAGGGTCCACCAGAAAATGAGGCAATAAGGGACTGGGATGATAGCCCTGGTGGGCAAGTAACCACAGTGTAATGAAGAAAAAAGTAATAACTGAAAATTTATTCATTCTTCAACAAATCAATTTTATTTTCAAGTACTGTGCTAGAGGTCGGCTTTTAGGTTCTAGTTTTATTCTCTGCCACTCTTGTACTTAGCCAAGACTCCTACCACCTCCACACCTCTGTTACCACGAGTTTTGTAAACTGAAAGGGAGGGAAGAAATAATTACTAAGGGAACTCTTACGTGATTTTAGGGAAAGAGTGGAAGCTTAAAAATCTGTCTAAACTTTTATTTTGTTGTGGGATGAAGTATATTTTCATTTAAGTACATTCAAATTGATTTCATAAAGACGTTTTAAACTCTATCTCCCTGCCAAATTTATAGAATTGTTTACAATAGTGCCTGAGAAGTGCTACACAGCCATCGAAAGAAAGCCAAACTCAGCACGGCAGGCATGACTGTCATTTTAGGGGAGGAAAAAAATCCTAAAATTCTGATGCCCAAGAGAAACGAGGACTACAAAACAGTCTCTTTGCTTGCTGGTGATTGTGGCAAGCAAGAGAGAATTTAACGAGTTTGGCAAAGCAGCTTAGTGGCACTCTGCCTGGTCTCAGCTCTGTGCATCCCACATCCAGAGATGGTCCTTTGTTTAAACAGAACCAACTCTCTGGAGTTACTTTTGCCCTTTCTGTTTTCTCCAACGGCAGTCTGTTTGGTTGACAGAAAATTTCTTCCCCAAATGAAGGCAGCAACTCAGCCTACACATATCCTAAAATTCAATTTAAATTTTTTTGTAGCTGAAAAATAAAAGGAAACATGCTCATGTAGTAATCTCAGAGAGACTCTACCCTAATGAGTGCGCAGACTATGGCCAAGTTAAAACTGTTATGGGAATCATAACTCAGAATTGCCTGCTCCATTTAAATTCTCTAGGGCCTGATTTCCATAGAGGTCTTTCTTACATTGAAGTTCCATCTTTCCAGAACATAAAGAACAACCTACCTTTATACCCAAAGTAAATCAAATTGAAGAGAAGAATTACAAGGCGACCGTGGTTATGTCATTTCACCTTCTGAATCTCAGCAATGAAATGAAGGTTTTTGGATTTCTTAGTCCTTTACCAGCACTAACAATGTATGGTTCTGTTGTATAGGGGCTACCCAGTAATTGAGGGTGACATAAATCCCACAGGAGTAGGAAGGAACCACTAAAAGAGGCAGTCCAAAGCATACATCTGAGGTCTCCTTCAAAACGTTACCCAACATGTTTGTTTTCTTGGCTCTTTGCCTTCTTAGCTGTCAACATATACTACTTCTTCCACAGGATTTCAAAAATAAAAATATTTTCAAATAACCCAAACTCTTAAGGATGGCTTAAAGCTAAGAAGGTAAAAGTTGCTGGTGAATAAAAGGTGTGGCTGACTAGTAATTAAAGAATGTGTTCTCCATGGGTATTTTATATCATACTCTGAAACCATTTTTCCTAAAGTTACTATTTCAAGATATGGCCCATTCTAGCCTTTCTCTTCATATGACAACCTATGTTTTTCAGAATCATTAATTAGTGAAGTGAAGCCCTATGACATAATATAAAGTTTAAATGACAAAAAATGTGCAAGTTAAAAGCATTATCAATAACGAGAAACGGAGTCTAGTCTGTTTTTCTTCTAACTATTGGTTGCATTATTACTAGTATATATATTTTCCTCACTCTTTAAAACAACTTTTGTCCATGTGACAAAGATTCAGCTCCAACATAGAGGAAGAGGAAGACGAAGATGAAGATGAAGATGAAGAAGAAGAGGAGGAGGAGGAGGGAGGAGTAAAAGGAGAAAAATTAGAAAAGGAGAAAGAGAAAAGAAAGGAAAGGGTATAGACTGTTGGAGTTGGTATGAGATTGTGGGAATGAGGAGAAGTGAAAAATCCAGTGACCCAGCTTTGCACTAATTAGCTTTGTGATTGACCTTGACTTTAATAAGTCAGTAGATCTCTCTGAAGCTCTGTGCTTCATTCACAGAATGACTTGGCGGGATTGTTAATGGTTACAAATGGTGTTTACCACTTCTTCCAACTCAGACATGTTATAAATGACTAGGAAATAGTTATGATTTAAGTACCCAATGGGAATGTGGAATAAAGTCCCAAACTGTAAGCTTTTTAAGATCAAGAAAAGTTTTGGTGGGTTTGAGGATGGAAGATAATCGGTTGCTTGCTTGTTTTGAACCTGCTATTAATAATTTTTTTTCTCTTCACCCTGTTAGCTGCAGGGGATGCATTTTACCCTTAACACCTTTCCTAAATTCTGAATTCACAATATTATGCCAGAAGATCATCAAAGGTGTCTTATTCCTGTCTCTAGGTACCCAACAACAATTATTCAAATGTTTTCCACTTGCACTGAACAGAAAGGAGCCCTGGAAGAGCTGAGGGAGTTAGTATAACGCTTCTGTCAGCGATCCTAGATGGAGGGGTGATGGGAGTCGTTGAAATGTAGATAGCAGAGAAAGAACATTTACAAAGCACTCAGACAGCCTAAGATGAAAAGAATTATATTAGTGCCAATGAGCATTATTCCATAAAAATCCCTATTGTGGCTGATGAGAAGGAGCTCAACTCTTCAAATAAAACACTTAATTCGCACCTGACAGCGATTTTCAGAGTACGGAGCAAGCAATGTTAGTAGTTCCATTCTTAGCCCAGGGAAAAACTGTTCAGCAGAATAGAGTGGCAATAAAATAAATGTCTGTGGTCCTTGAAAAAAAAGAAAAACTGAAGAGAAAGGCCCTCTGGCAAGAAGAGTAAACCCCACGTGCTGGCCTGAGCTCCTCCAACTTTCAGTTAGCAGGTGAAGGGGTTGCAGCGCTCCTGTTATTTCCGCACTGGTCTCACTCACACACTAGCACACACACAAAGATGACCCCTGGCACTCGTGGACTCAACATTTGTGTTGCTGATCATTCCCAAGCAACTTCCGAAGGCCTTTGATTTGTGCTCGTCATTTTGCTGAAACCCTAGAATGAATGAGGCTGAGGGGTGGGGGTGGTTGCAGAAATGAGTCGATAAATGATTTTGCTCGGTAACTACTTCTCAATGTGACCTTAGTAATATTCTCTACTCCTCTTTTTGTTTGCATTAATTTCCAGGAAGCAATATGCAAAATGTCCCCTCTCCTCAAACAGAGGAAAACTATAAGAAAAGGATAGATTCACAAATCGGGTCTTTCATGGACCTGTATGTTGTGACTGAGGCTGGACAATTACACCCCTTACACCACCATGTGTAACTAACTGAAACACAGAAGGCATAAACAGATGAAATATCAAAAAATCTTTGAGTGCCAATAAACTGGATTACAGAATTTGATCTGCTGCCACATTTAGGCTTCCCACTGTTTTCTTCCTAGAACTAAGCAAGCCTACATGTTGTAGCAGAGCACCAGACAACAGCAGGCCTTTGCTCTCAGCAACTGTGGCAGTAAGAAAAGGAAAAATGCATGTCGTGAAATCAGGATGCTTTGAAAAGAGAGAAAGGGCCTAGGATGAGAGTTCTTAAACTTTTTACCTGATGTCACCAATCAAAGATGCCTCTACTTCCTGGAGAAGGAATAAATCAATGGTAGAAAGTAGGCTAGAAGTATAACTAGAGAAGCATAGGGACAGGACACTTTGATATCTGAATTCAAAAGCCTCCCACATTTCCATCTTGGAAATAATAATAGTGAAAATAAAAATAAAAATAGTATTTTGAATCAGTCAGAATAGGCCAGCCTATGCTGCAGTAATAAACTACCCTTAAAATCAGTGACATAAAATATCAGAAATTTTACTCCTTAATCACCTTCTATGATCGCAGGAAATTGGTTACAGACTAAAACCAAAGGTGGGTAAAACACAATAAAAAAAATAGGCACAAAAAATGCAGATATTCAAAATACTTCAAAAACATATGATTTAGTTAAGAAATACATTAGAATACAGTTACTTATCGGTCTCTTCAGTTTCCACCATCTTGCAAGGAGTACTAAAAGCTTTTGTTCTGAACTATTTTCTAAAAGATATTTATGTAGCAAACAGCCTTGGAAGAGAGTGAACGTTTCTTTCTCTGAAACAGCAGGAAGATTTACTTATTATACAGTATAATAAAAAGAATGTCTCTCTCCAGGGAGAAGGGGAAGAATTCTTGTAGCCGAGTTTCCCAAGCTGGAGATCCTTGACTCTGACATAAACTCACTGCAGGTGAAGTATCCAGCTAAACTGCTCCTTATTACCTCTGTGGGACATGCAGAGCAAGTGAAACAACTCAACCATGAAATACATGCATCTTGCTATGCTGTGTGTAACAGTGTCATATTTCTCTGACCCAGGAGTCTTGTGTCTTCTGTCAGGATCCATAAAACTACGGCATGCTATCTTGTTAGCTTGCAAATGGGGTAAAATCTTAGACCTTTGTAAGGTCATGACAAAAATTAGGCAATTAGATGAAGAATTTCAATAGAAAACTGGAAACTACTATAAAATGGAAATCTTAGAACTAGAAATAAAATAAGGGAAATAGAACTCAATAAACAGGTTCAAGAGCAAATTAAAAACAGCTAAAGAGAGAATTAGTAAACTAGAAGAGACCAAAGACAAAAATAGCCAGATTGAAGACTGACAGAAAAAGAGATGAAAAATACAAAAACAACTGAAGCTTTCTGTGTATTCATTCATAATTATTTTACTCTTTCTATCCTAAAGGTAGCTCTTTTTAAAATCAATGTTTCTCATAACATGTATTTATACAATTACTACAAGTGTATACATGTACATGTATGTTTGCATGTGTACCAAACATAGAGCATTGCCTGTACTTTTAAAATCTTTATATAAATGGTATTATACTGTGCTTGTTTTTTTACTTAATATTTGAATCCTATAAAAAAGCTCTTTTTACTAAATCATTTTCACTGACTTCTCTTGTTTCATGAGGCAAAATGTTCTCTAACATACTGTGTCATTTGCATGAAAATGTTACATTGTTTTATATTATTAGTGATTCTACCAGCTTTCAAAACAGTTTTGTATTTCCTAACTTCAGGCATAAAGCAAAAGCCTAGGCTAGGAAAAAAACAATTGAAAGTCAAAGAGTGCATTTAAAGAAAGTAAAACACACTATGAAAGAAATTTAGATTCATGATTAGTACACTAGAAAATCTGGAGAAAGATGTAACATTAAAGCATTCAGAAAGCTCTTTTTAAAAGTCATCAATTAGAAAACTCATACATTTCCTTAGGGAGTTGAAAAAGGGATTAGTATGGCTGAAAACTAGTGCCAGAGTAGATAACACAAAACAGTCATCATGAGCTTATAGATCCCACACCGCAAGATGACAGTGTCCATTGCAGATTATAAGTGATGATAAGTATTCAGATTGAATCATGATCAGATTGGATTTTCTCTGAATAATTCACATGAAGCATTATAAAAATGAGCAGGGAATCACTTCAGTCCATTTCAATCATGAAAATACACGAACGTGTTCACTAGAATTTCTCACTAAGGTAAACATTGACATCTTTCTTGCAACTCAAAGAAACCAAAGGAGTAAGGTCAATAGTATATGGAATTGAAAAAAATTACTAACTGAAATATGGAAAAAGGTAATTCCAGTATATGAAAAATTAATCTTATCAGAGCCACTGAAATGAGGAAAGCATTGCTCCAGTAAAAATATTCAAAAGAAAGGTTTAATGTCATACTCCTGAAACAAGCTTTCCTATAATGAAAAGTGGTGAAGGTTAAGACAAATATTCAATAGGGCACATTTTATAATAGATATATGAAAAGAAGAATTTTGGAGTGTTTAATTTTATTCAACTTAGGGTGACCCTAGAAAGAGTGACTTGACCCTAGGCAAGACAGCTCTTGGCTGCTGAGACAAACCCTGTTGGAGTTGAAACCTTGAAGCCATCTCTTGACTGAACTCCCTCCAGCTGGGCAGCCAGTCATTTCTCGAAAAAAGAGAAATTCAGAACATTAGGCAGAAATGCAAGCCCAACTCTAAAGGGAGGGATATGCAAGTCTTTTCCTGCTGGGCAGTAGACGAGCAATGTTCACCTACTGGGAGTCACCGCTTCTACCAGCAGACCCTCCCCCATAGCTACAGAGCTCTCTCCAGGCATCAGTAAGGGCTCTTTCCACCCAACCCTTCAGTTTACAGATGCGATAGCCTGTTATTGCTACACTAGTGGGGTTCATCACCATCCTGCATTGCTTTCCTTTAGCCATAACTATGCCTATGCAATGAGCCTTTTTACTAAACTGTCCTCAATTACCTCATCTCTTCCTATTAAGTAAACAAAATTTACTTTATTTTGAAGTCTGTCCACATACACCCCTCAAAGGCAATAAAGAGGTCAACTATAAAAAATGTGGGTGGGAGGGGTAGAAATAGGAGGAAAAATTCTTAGGGCACAATTAATAAGGTTGACATCAATGAAAAGCAATGAGTTTCTTCATAATGCCAGGCAAGTGCTTCTCAATTGTATGCCTCAGTTAAAATTCTCTTTTGATTCTCTGGAGCATTTAAACACGGTGGTTGATCTGCCCAGAAACCACTTAGCCAGGAAGCTTTCCAAAAAAGCCAAGGCCTCTTGCTCATGAGCCTGAGGAATTAGTAAACACAGTTTACAGCCAATAAAATCCCACACATAGCCTGGGCAAATAATAAGGTGAAAGCAGTTTCTTATTAAAGTTATGATTAGGTTTATCACATCTAATCATAACAATCTCACCAGGGAGAAAAGTAAGCAAGTCTTCATTATGCACCACTACCTGCCAAAGCCAGAATTCTCTTAGGAAGGAAAAAAGCCCAAGTAAGCAATAGTATGTTTTTGGAATACACCCTTTTGCCCAAAGAATCCAGCCCAAAGTGAAACTTGCCTGATAAGCAATAACTTGACCAGTTAGCTGAGCTGGATTTACCATGAAGCTAATGGAGCTTAAGCTTCAAGGCTTAAGCCTCACTTACACAAACACCTTCCGAGGCTTCCTAACCATTATGTCCACATCATCAGTATGTGTAAAATTGGCCAAAACAAGAATTTTAATTACAATTTGTTAAGACTGTTATCGTTTTCTACTCTGCCGTCCCTAACGTTGGACTTCCCACTGTGTTGGGTGACGTTCGAGTGGCTAGGGCCAGCAGTTCAGTTGGGGATATGTTTACTTTTGATTTGTGTAATACATGGTTCTGAATCACTTCTGCATATAGTTAAGTTACTGCAAGTCCTACCCTAGTAGGAATGGCCTCTGAAAATCTTCCCACTACCCTTTGTGTCAGCTCATGCGACAATGGACACAAAGGCGGCAGGGCTAAGTGCCGCCATGATGCAAACACAGTGCTCAAGACTGTTTGCATGAGGGGATCAGAGAAGAAACAAAGTTTGAAAAGTCTAGAGCTAGAAGCTAGTATGTGCAACAATGTGAATACTTTTACCCATCAGACATGTAAAATTGTAAGCAGATTCAGTTCTCAAAGATTATTATCTTTGAGATGCATACTTAAAACAGAACTTCTCTCTCACCAGAAAAAGACTCAATAATACACAAGGTACAATTACAAACACCATATATGTCTTTTCTTTTTGGATGGGAATCAGGCAAAATAAAAATTGAACAGAATTTCTATGGTTAAAAGGGTACAAATTGTAGCCATCCTATAAATAGAGAAGTACATCTGTATTTTTATTATTATCAAAAATATAAAAAAGTGTCCATCAACTGCTCTTAAGGAAAGACTTAAATTATCTTTCTGTTCTCTCAATAGAAAATAATATTACAAAATGCTGTTATGTGAAGAAGTTATCAAAACAGCATACAGAAAAAAGTTATAAAAGACAAGTCGCAGGCTGATAAATAATGTAAAAATCATTATTTTTCTGTATTATGTTTGTGATATTCATCACCTTTTTAAAAATGTGTACATTGTTGTGATTTCTTTTTCCATATAAATATTCACTTCTATATCTCATTTTAGATTCATGAATTTTGATCATTTTTCTTAAAGAGGCCCCTGCATAAATTGTAGAAATTTCAGGACCATGAAAGCTGGATTTCCCTGTCAGTTGGCCTCAAATGCAGTTAACATACATTCCAGATTCAAAATTAATATTGTTAAAATGACCACTGTACCCAAGGCAATCTACAGACTCAACACAACCCGTATCAAAATACTGATGTCATTTTTCACAAAACCAGAAAAAATAATTTTAAAATTTGTACGGAAACACAAAAGATCTTGAATAGCCAAAACAAATTTGAGAAAGAATAGAGCTGGAGGAATCATGTTCCCTGATGTCAAACTATACTATACTACCAAGCTACAGTAATTAAAGCGGTATGGCACTGGCACAGAAACAGACCAAGAGATCAAAATAGAGAGCCCAGAAATAAACCCACACAGTTAGGGTCAATTAATCTATGACACAGGAGGCAAGAATAAACAATGTAGGAAAGATAATCTCTTCAATAAGTGGTGCTACAAAAACTGGACAGCTACATGTAAAACATGAAACTAGAACATTTTCTCATACTATGCACAAAAATAAATTCAAAATAGATCAAAGACCTAAATGTAAGACCAGTAACACTAACACTCCTAGAAGAAAACTTAGGCAGAACCCCCTTTGACATAAATTGTAGCAGTATTTTTTTTTGATGCCTCCTAAGGCAAAACAAAAACAAAAACAAAAATTAACAAATGGGAGCTAATTAAACTTAAATGCTTTTGCATAGCAAAAGAAATCACCAACAAGATAAAAAGACAATGTACTGAATGGGAGAAAATATTTGCAAATGATACGACTAATAAGGGGTTAGTATCCAAAATATATAAACTTAATATCAAAAAACCCAAAAAACCTGATTAAAAAATAGGCCAAAGACCTGAACAGATATTTTTCCAAAGAAGATTCACAGACAGACAACAAGCACATGAAAAGATAACTAACCAGCAGAAAAATGAACATCAAAACCACAATGAGCTAGCACCTCACACCTGTTAGAACGGCTAGCAACAAAAAGATCACAAATAACCTATGCTGGAGAGGATGTGAAGAAAAGGAAACTTTTACAGTATTAGTGGGAATGTAAATTGGTACAGCCACCATGGAAAACAGTATGGAGGTTCCTGAAGAAATTAAAAATAAAACTACTGTATGATCCAGCAGCTCCACTTCTGGGTATCTATCTGAAGGATACAAAAACACTAACTCAAAAAGATATATACACCCACATGTTCACAGCAGCATTATTTATAATAGCCAAGATATGGAAGCAACCTAAGTGTCCATCAACAGATCAGTGTTTGATAAAAAAGAAGTGATACACACACACACACACACACACACACACACACACACACACACACAATGAAATACTACTCACCCATTAAAAAGAATGAAATTTTGCCATTTGCAAAATGAAGAGTGTTATGCTTAGCGAAATACATCAGAGAAAAGCAAATACTCTGTTACCACTTTTATGTGGAATCTAAAAAATAATACAAACTAGTGAATAAAACTAATAAGAAACAGATTTACAGATATACAGAACAGACTAGTAGTTACCACTGGGATAGGGAAGGGGGAGGCAAGGTAGGGATGGGGGTTAAGAGGGACAAACTACTATGTACAAAAGAAATAAGCCATAAGTATACATTGTGTAGCACAGAGAATATAGCCAGTATTTTATTCTCTGTAATGATATACGTATTGTAATCTATAAAAATTTTGAATCACTATATTGTGTACCTGTAAGTAGTATTGTATATCAACTATATTTCAATAAAAAAGAAAATAAAATAATAAATTTTAAAAAATCTTACAGCTTAAAAAAAATATAAGTCATCTGGTGTACACTGTTATCCAGCAAGGAGCTAGGGAAACTGGAATTCCTAAAACTGCTTTCTAGTTCTGGCTGTCCATGACATCTTCTAATGAAAAAGAAATCAGATGATTTCTCTGTGCCTTTGTTTTTTTTTCATGCTGAAAATACTTACTATCTACTCAAAATGACTCAAGCTCTTTCCCACCCTTACCCCACTTACTGAGACATCCCAGAAAGCCCCCCACCTCATGGTCCTCTATCACTCCAAATTTCCACTGCACTGAACTCATGACTGTCCCACTTACACCTCACTCCCCACTCCTAGAGTCCTCTCTCCTCCCCACTTAGCTAGGATATAGCTCCTCTTACTTCATTCTTTAAAGAAACACCTAGACAAGGATATTTTATGCAGGTTTTTACTAACTATTTTGGTAATGGAGGAAGATTACAGCACAGAGCTCAATCAAACCTAACTTAGAATAAACATCAGACATCACACTCTGCCTCAAAATTCATCGAACATGTCTTTCCCAGAAAATATTTCATCTAAGGCCGCATATGACCATAAGCTCCAAGCTTCCTCCTTGCTGGGGTTATTTTCTCAAGAAATTTTCTTCCATTTTCTCTTCAGGTTTCCTAAATCCTATCCTAAACCAATTGTTAAGTGCAAAACTCTTTTTACTTTATTGTATAGATCGTTTGTAATCATTTTTGTCTAAATGTATCCCAAACAGAAGATGTCCTGGGGTAGGGTGTGGATATACTACATATGGAAACATGTCTACTCAGGCATTAAAAAAAAAAAAAAAGTCAGTTCTCTCTCAAAGAATTCATTCTGATTTTTCCCTTGGCCAACCAACTCAAACTACATGCAGGTTTTTAGAGCAGAAAATAATTTCCAATTTTCAGGTACTAGAAAACTTGTAAGAATAAAATGTAAAACTATTATGAAAAGTTTTTAAAAGTTAAAATTGTATACTAAATAAGATGTTATAAAGTATACATACATAGAATAACACTATCATTTATTACATTATTTCTAGTGAAAATGTTATTGCCACCTCCAGGGTAATCATTTTGAATTTCCCTTTCTGTTGCCATTGATAAATCAAGACCTGCTACAGAAATATGTAGCAGATTAGATGGTAACACAAGGAATCAGAGAGAGAGGACAAATGGATACAGCTTTTCAGATCACCTTACAGGTCACTGTTAGGAAAGCCCAGCTGTATTATCATCCCAGGAAGGGCTGCATCCGTTCTTCTCACGAAGACAAAAAGTCTCACTCACATATATATCAATTTGCTTCCCTGGACCTCCAATTCCTATATATGAAATGAGGCCAAAAGATGACAGAAAGAAACATGTCCTCCTTAAACACAGAACTTTCTTCTAAATGAGAGAATGAGAGAATTATAGGAGACCTTAGAGATCATTTATTTTACAAGCCCCATTTTAAAGATAAGGAAAACTGAGACCCAAAGAACCTAACTGGCAGATGCAGGATCACACTAATACTTGAGGCTAAGGTGGGCACCAATTCAGCCTTCCTGATCCAAGCCTTTCTCATTTCTAAAATGTGATCTACTTAAGTTTGGGATGCTAAGAAGATTTATCTTTAGGTTTTAGTTATTCAGAACACAGACTCCATGGAGCAAGTACCAATGACACACTAGTGCAAAATATCAGTCTTATGTTTAGTCACAACAAGAAGCTACTAGTTTATGATTTTTTAACCTTAAATTCATTCACTATGCCTGGCTTGTTAATATCCCTCTTTTTCCCTTCAGAAATAAAACGTTGATTCATCAGTGAATACTCAATGCTATCAACATTTAATTGCACAGAGGCTGATTGTGAAGCTAGGTGGGAGTTTTAACAAAGGGATCAATCCCTTTATTACAGGAGTAATGAGTTTCCCATGGCTCATTGGTGTACCATGCCTCCTTGCCTTCCCAGCACGAGGTTAAACCCTCTGCCGCCTATCTAGGCGTTAATCACTTGTCCCTGACAGTTGATCAAGGGCATTAAAAAAAGAGAGAGAGATTAGGAAATAGAAAAAGAGTAATCACTTAATTGTGTTAGCACTGTAATAAGACATCTCTAAGTCTGCATTTCTTAAGAACCATGTTAGTCAAGGTCTCAGTAGCAAATGACAGAAACTCACTTACAGTTTAGGCAAAATAGGGAAGTTACTGAAAGGATATTGAGGTTTTCTATAAGAGCCAGAAGAAAAGGGAATGCAGCTGAGCCTCAAGAACAACAGTAATTACCGTCCATTCTCTCACCTCTGCTTCTTTGTGGGTTTTTATTTCATTCTCAGAAACTAACTAAAACCATAGTGGGAAGCATGACTGCCAGCAACTCCTTGCCTTCTACCCCAAGCACTCAGAGGATGTCCAAGCTTTGGAAGTCCCCAATGAACAAAGTAATTGGTCCAACTTACAGTGTCCATTTCTAGACAACTTACTTATGGTCAGGAGGACGAGAACTCATCAGGCAAAAATTTCACAACTGAATAAAGGAAGTGATGCCTCCAGTGGAAAGGAGAAGTGCTTAGCAGATTAAAAATTAAAAATAGCTTAATATTCACTAAAAGTATTTTCAGTTAGGATAGCTATGAGTACATCACTAGGGACAGCAGTATATAAGTGGTGCTGGTCTCTATTTCCAAATTTAATAGCTCTGACCTTGTGCCAGTACTGTAATCTACTAAACTCCCCTGACCTTGGTAACTAATTCATAAAATCACAATAAATATTTTAAATTCCTGAAGGCAGCGACTAGAGCAGGAATGTGGCAGCCACAAGCATGTGCCTCACAGATCTCCTCCATGGGGAGTGAACCTGACCACCAAGGGCCTCAGCTGCTGTGCTTCGAAATTCATTGCTGGCTTGTGCCAAGGCTGCTCCAAGACAATGACTAAGAAGGGTGGCGGGAGTGGAGGAGGGCGTTGGTGTGTGGGGAATTGCACAAGGAAGACTTATTCCTGGGAGACAATAGTGTTCTACTGTCATCCAGCTTTGGCTCAGTCTCCCCAACAGCTTCACTGCATCTTTCTTTGACTGCACGGCAGTCTACTATGCTTCAACCCAAACGTCTCTCCTTCACTTAGGATCAGACTTCCATTATGGTCTGATAGATCTCCTTTTACATAGGTTTGGGTTTTTTTTCCTTTTTTTTTTTTTTTTTGGTTGGGGAAGGTAATTAGGTTAATTTATTTATTCTTAGAGGAGGTACTGGGGATTGAACCCAGGATCGCATGCATGTTAAGCATGCACTCTACCACTTGACCTATACCCTCCCCCCTCACCCAGGCATTTACCCTAGTAAAATCCCTGCACGTTTAGTCCTATCTTCACACCTGCTCCTCAGAGGACCCGGACTAATACAATATGGTATCAAGTTTCCTTCAAGACCTATGAGATAATTTTATGCCTTTCATCTAGGATAATAGTTTCCATGAAGGACTGAATCAACTAAGAATGTTTTTAAGTATCAATTCCAGTTACCCTTACTATACCTGCTGAGGCAAATTCTCCCAAGCTTATACCTGGAATCCTGTATTTTATAAAAATGCAGGGTCTTGTGATCAGGGTGGCAGTAAGATCTCTTCAGTACTTCCTCCCATCCTTCACCTCATCTTGAGGACACTTGACTCCCTGGCTCTCTCACTGTTGGAGGTAGGAACTTATGACTAGTGTTGGCCCATGAGTTTTGAGAGGAAATGATATGTTATTTCCAGGTCAAAGTATTCAATGACCAGAGTGAGAACCTCCGGATTAGTATTAGTCCAAGTGTGGGCTGCAAACTGGTCCTTAAACTACTTTTTCCTAGTTCATGACAAGACACTGTAAATAAATATTTAGAAACTTTGATAGCAATTTAATATTGCTGCAACATTCATATGTGCTTGATAATTTACCTTTACTATATCTCATAAAAGTATTGGCCATGAGGGATTAGAGATAAAACAAATAAATAAAAACTGGTCTTCCACCACAGATAGTTAGACAAGTATTGCTTTAGAACTTTCGTTTTCCTCTGGCACCATGAATGACAATGTTCATGATGTTGGCCACTCTACAGACTTGGACCCAAAAGCAGCTAATGAGTGGTACTCCTATCCATCTTCACCTTCAGGTCTTGGTGAAATGCAGCTTGAACGAGAAAATTTTTGTTGGGTTAAGCCACTAAGATTTGAGAGTTACTTGTTGTGATAGCAAAATTTAGCTCATCCCAACTGATACAATCTCATAGATTTAAGACCAATTGCACAAAGTTACAAGTCACAAAAATCCAAGTTCTCATGAGAGAGACAGAGAAAGACAGAATTTAGAATTGGAACTGATCAAGGAAGAAATTTCCTTTTTAGAGAGGCATGCAAGATTTCCCTTAACATTTCCAGCAAGGGAAGTTAATCATCATGAAGCATGAGGCAGTCCTTGTTCCAACTGCGGGTAAATTGTTGATAAATACTGAGTGTCAAACACCACACTAAGCACTTTATATAGATTACCGTATTTAAATCCAATGCAAACTCATGAGGTGGGTCCTCTAACATCATTTTTACTAATAAAGAAAATGAACATTATTAGAAGGTTTAAGTAACTTGTCCAAGGTCACAAAGCTAGTAAAGTCTGATTTGGTTTCAAGTAACTGTATCTAATAATCATTATGCTGTTGAACCTTATTCAGAGCTAAAATATGCCTCTTTGTTTTTTCCATCTACTGGACCTAATTATTTTGAATGGAAAGACCAATTAAATGAAATCCCTGTCAGTGTGACAGCATCCAAACATATCCAAAAAAGTAAAAGGGGGCAGAGAAGAAAATATTGGATACCTAATGTAAGTATTGTAACATTTAACCCTGATAGCATAACTTCATTTTACAGACAAGAAAATAATGCTCAAAATATTTAAATAATTCTTTTATGACTAAAAACCTAAGTTGTAGTATTGAGATTCCATTACATGGTTTTTTTCACTTCACTATATAGCTTGATTATGGACACAATAATTATTCTCTAAGAGTTCATTTTTCTCAATAATTAAGTAATCATTCATTCATTCATTCATTTATTCTTTTTCCACTTATTATAAAAGCCAATGCTTTCTTTAGCCCATAATACCCTAGGCCTTCTGGCCCCTTTTCAATGCCATTCTGAACTCACTGTTACCTACCCTCTCCATTATTCACTCAATTTCAGTCATACCAGACATTCCAGTTTTATTATTGCATAACAAACCACCCCAAATCTTAGTAGTATAAAACAGTATTCGTGTGCTGTACTCATTAAGTCTGGTCAGAAACACAGACAGAGCCCAGCAGGAATGACTTGTCCTTACTACACAATGTCTAAAGCCTCAGCTATGAAGACTGGATGGGTCAAGGGCTAAACAGGAGGTGACCTGATGGCCAGGGGCTAGAATCATCTGAGGGCTTACTCACTTACATGCCTGGTGGTTGAGGCAGACCAGACCACTGGGTTGGATTCAGCAGGAGCTATTGGTGGGGCTTCATATGTTGCCTTTCCACATGGCCTGGACTTTCTCACAACATGGTGGCTGGGCTCCAAGAATAAGTGTCCCAACAGAACAAGGTGCAAGTTCACGACATGTTTAAGACCTAGCCTTAGAAGCCAAATAGCATCACTTCACCCCTATTCACCTGAAACCCACAGGTTCAATAGGAAATGATGTGGACACACCACTCAATGGAAGGAATATCAATATGACATTGTAAGAAGTGCACATGAAATGTGTGTACTGTGGTGGCCAACACACTAGCCTTCTTGCTATTTCTTCACCTTGCCAAGCAAACTTCTGCCTTAGATCCTTTACTGTTTCCTCCACCTGGAATATATTTCCCCTAGGAAGCTGCTAGACTAATTCTCTTGCATTCTTCAAGATTTTGCTCAAATCTTACCTTTTCAAGGTAACTTGTCCTGACCAGTGACAAAGACTCTGTCTTCAACCAAACCTTAGCCAGGCTCCCTGAGCCATCTTTTTGACTAGGTCTCAACCTTGGCCCCTATCCTGTTTCTGATATGCCTTGCCCAGTATTAGTAAGATTCTTATTAAGTAAGTTTAGCAAGAGTGCCCCCATTTTGGGTATCTGGATCGCCCTTGATATCTGTTCAAGTTCCTCATCCTCCGACTTGATGTGTAAGTCCTCCATCTGCCTTTAGCAAGAATCCTCCTAACCTTGATGTCTCCTCTTAATAATTTTCCATCCACTGATTCTCTCACTCTGCATGTCGGCTATAAATTTCGAGCTGTCTTTCTATATCTGGACTTGAGCCCAATCTTTCTCCCCTATTGCAATAACCATATTGCAATAGTTCTAAATAAAGTCTTCCTTACAGTTTTAACAAGTGTTAGAATAATTTTTTTCATCAACAACAGTCCTCTTTATAGTGCAACCTGAACACATATTAAATACAGTTTGCATTTCTACTTGCACTATTTTCAGTTTTCTACAACTTATACTGTTGTCGTATAGCCTAGTCAAAGACAGAGAGGTATGACCCAGTCAGGACACCCTCTAAAACTCAAAAATCATTCACAATTTTTCCTGACACCAACCATAACTAATAGTCAGACTCCAGGTGCTAGTTTAGACCACTGGACCTGAGAGGATGGTTTGTTCATCTTCCAACTTCTAGGCCCAAGCCTGAACTTCCTCAGGCTGACAAAATCTAGCATTGGTTTCCTAAAAGAAAAGCACTTTGTCAATCTCCAGTTTATTTTCTCCGTGTAATTATTCAAGTACCATTTTAGGCAGGCCTACCTGGCCTCTGGCAGTAGGAACACCCAGGCAACCCTTGGAGGTAGCCCAACACTTGAGTTACCCTTGCTACAACTTGACAACGTCCCTGTGTGTCCGTCATCTGCAAGGACCATTAACAAGTCCCAAGAAATAAAAACAGAACCTGGCTAATAAAATAAAGTCTAACTTTTTTTTTCCCTTTGTGCTTAGTCTAGTTTCACTTGCTCATAGGGCACCACGTGCAGAGGCCTTGCATCCAGTGCTTCAGACCAGAGTCCCCAGTGAAAAACCACCACACCAGGCATTTCAGCTCAGGACCGTGTGCAGAAGCACTGTGCACACACTGCAGTCTGAGGATGGCGGTGGGAGGTGTGCAGAGAAGCTCCACCTGCAACTGTGATCTGGACACCAGCCCCGCGAGAACCTCACCCTCCCCTACCTTGGTCAAGGTCGAGATCCCTATCAAGCAGCCCCGCCCACGGAGAGCATGGGCTCTAGAGCAGGAGCTCGCTCTGTTCCATTCTTTGATCAAAGAATAAAGCTTTCCTTTGCTTCTGAACCAAACTCCGTCCTCTTCTATTTGCTTGAATACTGTGGGCAGGAGGGCCCTTGTTCAGGACTGACTCGAAAGGGTCAGTAATATGTCCTGTGATTTCCCTGTCAAAGAGAGGAAATGTTACTTCACAGTTTAAAAATACATCTAATTTGTGTAAGAAGAAAGTGGGGGGAAAAAAAGGAGAGGGAGAGAAAGACAATGGGGGAAATGTAACTGAGTAAGAAACATGGGAAGCCAAAAAGCAGTCAGCAGACATGACTGCTTATCCACAACAGTCCTATCTGTAACCCTGATTTACCTCCTCCTGATGATGATGATGATGATGATGATGATGATGATGATGATGATAAAATAACTTTTTTCTGATCATGGTAGGTTCTGCTCAGTACAGGAACTACAAATTACTCTGCTGTGTGCACTTGGCCTTTCTTTTAACTCAATAACTTGAGAGGCTACTTTGAGTATTAAAGGTAGACCACCAAAGCACAGTTTCCAAGGAAATTATAAAACAAAGAGATAAACAGTCTAACATAAATGAACAAGAATTTAAGACTGAGAGAAAGGGAAGTAGGTGAGGAGGAAGTTGGAGAGGAAGAGCTGAGAAATCAGGCTGGTTGGAGTCTACAGACAAATGTTATTTAGCCCACCAGAAATCCCTGATGACAAGGATGTCAACTGAAGCTGTGGCAATTTTAAATTACTTGCCTTGCTGGGATGTATATGCTCCTGTTGCCCCTTGCATTCATAGAGCCTCAGGTTGGTTACATCTCAGGCTCATGGAGTCATTGGGAACACATCTCACACAGGGTGATAATCATGCCAAAAGTGAACAACATGACACTTGTCACTGAGACAGTCCACCCCCTGAACTCACACAACAGACTCAGGAACAAGTCAACCTCGATTTGAAAGAAACCCTAGAGTTCCATCTCAAGGACCAAGTAACCCTACATGACACCTAAGCAATAATGGTAATAGTGAAGATGATTTGAGTGTGTAAGAAACTTGTATTTCTCCAGTGGCAAATGAGGCATTGTTTAGAGCACACCTTTCTGTATCATGTGATTCCTGGATTTTCATCACCTTTGAGCTATTTTTCAATTCTGCTAGTTGTGGAAAATTACAATGCAATAAAAATGACTCTTGACTGTGAACATGTAACTGAACTGATTGGTGAAAGGATAATTTTCTTCCCCCAAGCTAGTTTTTTAACAAGTTGCAAATTAGTCTCATTAGTTCTGATATATAAATCACTGTTTTTTTAATCTCTTTTGAATAAGATACAGTATCTGCTGAACCCTGCATTAATAATGAGTTAAGCAAATTCTTTAACATATGTTCCGTCTATATCTGTGTGAAAAATCGTGATTTTGTCTTTTTTTTAACCATATTTTTACCAAAGGTGCTTATGATAAGCCAGACACTAGACTAAATCTTTTGCATGTATTGCATCCATATCATCTTCCCAACAACTGGAGTTGGGTACTACTGTTATCACCACTTCACAGATCAGGGTCAACAGACACTAGTCCAGTGGGCCGAACCTGGCCTGACAAACTCATCCTGCAGCCCGTTTTTGTCAACAAGGTTTTGCTGGAACACAGCGTGCCCAGGAGTCTATGTTTTGTCTTTAACTGTTTTTGTCCCACAGCAGCAAAGCTAAACAGTTGCACTGGAGATGCCATGATCCACAAAGCCTGAAACATTTATTATCTGTCCCTTCACAGACAAGCTTTGCAGAACCCTGCAGTAAAGGAGAAAACAGGCTTTAAAAGGTTACGGAAATTACTCAAAATCATGCTATTCGTGAATGGCTTTGCACAGACTCTTAAGCCTCCTTCTCTGTATACTTCTTCAATGGTCAATGCTCTTGGGTTTTCACTTGCCCCAAACCAGATCAACTCCTGTAAGTCATAACTCTGATGTCTTTAAAAGAAAGGTCTTTCCTGCCTTCACTGGAATTTCTTTAGGAAGGGATCATTCTTGCATGTTGCAATAATGGCTAAGGAAAAAGTGAAAAATCCCCAAAAAAAGAAAAAACTTAAGGGAGGTTTGTGTGAAGGTAATAATGACTAGGAACAGACTCTAATCTCCAAGCCAAGAAAGAGGCCAAGTCATTTATTTGCACCTGGAGAGAAAAAAAAGGACTGTTGGGTCAAAGGGAGGTTGGCACAAAACAAAACTGAGGTAGCCGAAGGGGAGTCAGGCTTCTAACTCAAATATACTTCCACAGTTTACTCTCCCTTGCCACCTCCAATCTGTTTTACATTTTGTTGTCAAAAGTGGGGGGTAAAATACTGCTACAACAGTAACCTCTTATGAACCTGTGTAAGATACTGAGAGCCCAGGTGAAAATGGTGGGAGCAGCTGTTATATCCAAAGCTGTTCTGTGAAGTGGCCTTTAACAAGTTTCCGTTTGGAATACTGCCATCCCTCCCTCCTTCCCCCATTTCTGGTTCCTGCTCCCATACGACCCCAATTAGTGCGTGCATGTGTGGTGGGGGTGGGGGGAGCCACGTGGTTTCCCTTCAAAGGAACATGAGCACAGCATTGTAAAATAAATGAGGTCTGCTCAGCACTCATGTATTAATTATAATTTTTCAGAAACCCGCAAAGAAGTGAAAGGGCCCAGGTGTCAATGGAAAGGCTAATCAGAATTTAGAAGGGCAATGAAAACCATATACATGGGACTCACTGCTAAGGGTGAAGCGGTCAAGCAATTAATTCACTAGTAACGCAGCTCAAGTTGGAATGAGAGGGTTATAGTTTGGGGATTCTATTTTCATTCCTACCAAAAAGAGGAGGAAAAACTTAACCAAAGAACACTGTCCAATTACCTCAACTAAGTCTTGAGGACACAGGTAAATGTCTTCCAACAAACCAAAGCCCAGCCACAGAGGAGAGCTAAGAAGACGAGGTGGTGAGCAGGAAGAAGACGCGTCACTCTGTACCTGCCAACGTCCTCCGTGACGGATACAGCTGATTCTCCTGGTTTTCGGTATTTACGTTCTACAAAGTCACCGCAAACACTGAACTGGCAAATACTAAATCGTTGCTCCTAGGGAAATCCAGGCGTAGGATCCCACAAGTATTTCTCAAATGATCAATATATTGCCTCGTTTTCTGTGTGTTTCTGTTTAAAGATACCTTATTCAACATGTATTGTGGATTCATAAACATTGAGCTCACAGTCACCATGCTATAACTCATGCCTGAATGACGGTTATCTAACACAGACATTTTTTCCATAAGCCACGTCACAGCCTCCTTGCTTGTAGAAAAACTAGACAGCACTTCAGCCCTACACTTGGGGGCCATTTTAAACAGCAAAATCACCAACAAAAAGCACAAAAATGTAAAAAAAAAACAACAAAACCCACAAACTAAACCATGAAAAGGATACTTGTTTACAACATGAGAGCCAACACAAGAAGGCAGGACCTTGTTCCACCTTGGCTGGGAACATGTGTCAGATGAAAAGTCTGCGCCACTCTGCCATGTGTGCATGTCTGGGAATGACTACAAAAGCACCTTGAGTATTGATTTTGGGGTTACAAATAACTTAGCAGGTAGACAAACGTGCAAATACAGAATCCATGAATAATGAGGATTGACTGTATCTATTTTCCTCCAGAAACTGCATAAGCAGCTGATAACACCTTGGGGATAACACAAACAGATCAGCATTGCCAGAATATATAATATAAACATTTCTTAATTCTAAAGACCTCAGGCACAGGTATCCAATACTGTGAATTCTTTAAGGGGAATGTCAAGTTGAACAGGTGGTATGAAAGATTTATGAATGGGGAAAATGTTGATTGCTTCATTCCCTGGCAGGAATGGTGTGAAACTGTGGCCATTTTGACATCCAGGAAGCTGGCATAGTAATTGATTTCTCAGTTCTCTACAAAGCTAAGCACCTAAAATCCAATCTCAAGCAACCCTAAGGGCTTCTAAAAGTGTCCTTCCAAAAATCCTCAAACCTTCAGCACATGAACCTTGAGAACATTACAAGTCTCTAGGAATAAAACCCTAATGTGTAATGAGTCTGTTAAAGAAAGACTTGAGTCAAGAAAACACTAACAGTCAACAAACAGCATTAGCTGCTTTGTATAGTGTATGAAAAATCTGGGTTTCAGTGGACAGCTCTGCATTGTCTACATACAGCACACCCTTTCAGGTTATCAGATCTAGCCTTTTACTGTTTTTTAGCTCTTTTGTAACCCTTTGAGTTTTGGTAACACATAGGCTTGTAAATTCTGGCCAGTCTGGTAGAGATTTAATTGATTTCTCTAATCCCCAGGGGAAAACATAGTTTTTCGCCATTGGCAATTCATTTCAACATTCCTTTGCTTGCCAGATAAATGTGTGTCATTTGACTTTTCCTTTGAACCAATTATAACATCTGTCTTGTTTCCTCCATCTTTCCCTCTACCTTCTTAGACCCAGCACCTGGGAGCCTGTGACTTAAACTAACAAAAAACAATTTAGCAGGAGAAAAGGCACACAATTTTAATTAATATTTATGTGCACCAGAGTTCACAGAAAAGAAGCGAAACTCAAAGAAGCAGTTAGACTTCGGAGCTCATGTACCGTTTTAATACAGGAAAGGAGGTTTGGGCTTCAAGTGAAGGAGTAAAAAGCAAACTAACAAACTGACTTCCCTGATATGAAACTGTTTGCTGATTTATTCTTTACTGAGAATAACTTTAACCCAGAGGCTATGTTCCAGGAAGGAGATAACAGGCTGATAATCTCAGAAGAATGGACAGACCCTCTGGAGTTCCTCCTGAAGATTCACTGAGGTTAAGGGGAGTGTAGCACCTTGTAAACACCCTGCTTGTTATCACTTTTTCTGTTCCACCCAGTTTTTCTATAAAACCTCTAGACTCCAACCCCAAGATGGGTTCACAGTCTTTAAGACACTCTCCTGCTGTGACTCCCCTTTGCCAGGCAATAAAACTGATCTTTTCTTTGCTCCCAAAACTCTACCTCCAAGTTTGAATTCACTTTTTGGGGTGTAAAGGCCAATTTTGGGGTAACACAAGGGATAACACATCATGGGGAAGTTACTATGAAATATATGAGGAACCAATGGACGATAATGTCTTATTTTAGTCAGGACTGTTTGACAAACTCATTCTGGTGTCAGTTCTCAGTCTCCAGTGACAAGAGTAATCTTCTCCTCCTGGGGGTGGAGGACTGGCAGGAGGTAGAGGGGGATGGACACCTTCGCGAAGGAAAATTGATGCTCTACTTTTAGGTAGATAAGAGTAGGGCAGAGAATTCGTCCTGCATCTGTTGATTTTCAACTGCTTTCAGCGCAAAATAATCCCTATGCTAAAGTGGTATAATTTGGGGTGACATATTCTGATTCTTTCAATCTCATAGGTGAGTAATATAAAGTCTTTAATGCATGTTCATTCTTAAAATTTGCATAATAGTCATCATTTTACCTTTTTCTAAAGAGCTGTTCCCAGGGCCTTAATTCCATTGTGCCCTATGGGAGGAACTTAGAACAAAGAAGGACAAAAGTCAGATGTTTGCTAAATCTTATGTATCATACTTCAGACACTACTTACAGACCAAGTACAGTATCAGCTCTGCTTAGAGTAGAGTTCTGTAATTTGTGTTTGTGTGATAAGGGGTGGGGTGAGGGGAAAGGATACTTTAAAGAATGTTTCTGAGCCCTGGACAGGGTTTAAAAAGGGAGGTTAACTTAACAAGAGTAGCAAAAGGCTGCTATTTACAATAGCCAAAACATGGAAACAGCCTAAATGTCCATCAACAGGTGACTGGATAAAGATGTGGTATATTTATACAATGGAATACTACTCAGCCATAAAAACCGACAACATAATGCCATTTGCAGCAACATGGATGCTCCTGGAGAATGTCATTCTAAGTGAAGTAAGCCAGAAAGAGAAAGAAAAATACCATATGAGATCGCTCATATGTGGAATCTAAAAAACAAAAACAAACAAACAAACAAAAACAAAGCATAAATACAGGACAGAAATAGACTCATGGACAGAGAATACAGACTTGTGGTTACCAGGGGGGTGGAGGGTGGGAAGGGATAGACTGGGATTTCAAAATTGTAGAATAGATAGACAAGATTACACTGTATAGCACAGGGAAATATACACAAAATGTTATGATAACTCACAGAGAAAAAATGTGACAATGAGTGTGTATATGTCCATGAATGACTGAAAAATTGTGCTGAACACTGGAATTTGACACAACATTGTAAAATGAGTATAAATCAATAAAAAATGTTAAAAAAAAAAACAGAGTAGCAAAAGGCTGTGAACAAGTTCCTCAAAGATTTTTCAAAACTTGGGTGGCACCAAACTTGGTACAGTGCTCTCAGTAACTTTCCAAGGTGACTATTTGAGAATAACTCTGAGAAATTAGCCAGCTGAGGGACCAGAGAGGTTCTCTAGAGTATATAAATTGTCTACAGTATTTAAATTGTCTAGAGTCTCAGGCATCATCTAAAGGCAGTTACTCACCAACAAATGACTCTACTATTGAGAGAGAATTCTAGTATTGTTTCCTTTTGAAAGAATATGAATATGTATGTTTACGTCAGTGTGCATGCATATTCTTGTGTCTGAAGAGAGGGAAAGAGCAAGAGAGAATGGTCCTCTATTATCTAAGTAACAGTCCAGAGGTAGGATTGGTGGAAATTTTTGTACTTTTCACTAAGGAGTGTCTGTAATAATTACCAGCAGAAATGCAGAAATTCATGCCTGGCAAGGACTTCAGGAAATCTGAGAGACATTCTGAGACCCAGGCTGCTCTCAGCTACTGCATTCTTTCTACTCTCCATACTTGGAGACACTTAGTCACTATCCGGAAGCTCAGCCCAAACTTAAGACCAGCAGTCACACAGCCCTTCTGCCCTAAAGAGAGAGATTCTTAAATATACTGGTCCATTATGCTTGGATTCAGACTCAGACCAGTCCTCCTACTTAACTAATGCAGATGCAGCATCTCATTTCCAGTAGCTAGGCTTTAACTTTATTCCCAATTTCCATTTCCCTGCAAATATCCCTTTTATATATGTGTGGCGGGCTTTTGTTCATTAGGGCCACCTAGTATTCAGTCTCCTCTTCCTATTCACCCCCTGATCTCCTTTACAGGAAAATTCTTCTTTGTAAGTATTCTTGGTGGGAAGTAGTACTTCTCTCCTACCTTATACCCAAAAGGGGCCATAGTATTTTCTCCACGTCCTGGCATAACCAAAGAGATGGGTGCGTGAATTAGTCTCAGCCAACCAGATATGTAACGTGCATTTGCTTTTGAAAATAGTCAGTTCTACCAGATAAGTAAGTGTGTAGTTTATAAAACTTAGGCAGAATCTTTTAAGCAGCTAGTAGGCTAAGTTTGTTGGATGAAGGTAGAACTAATGAGGTGCTATAAGCATGAGATAAGAAGCTAGCAGGTACAGTATATGTGTGGGTCAAACAGAGAGAGGAAGAAAGGACCAGCAAATGCCTAATATTCATGAAGCAGCTGGGTATTAAACACACATGCAACTAAATACACAAGAGGCACTAAATATTCAGGACACCCTAACTATAAATAAGCATTTAATACATATGAGGCTTTAATGCATCACCCAGTGGTGATAACCATTCTGCCTTCTTGCGGTCTCTGCTCAAGAAAGATGAATACATCCCATGGCTGCCCTTCAGGCTAACTGGCAAGCCCCAGCTGCTCCTGGTTGTACTTGTCCCTGTGTGTCTGCAATAGAGCAAGAGTTGTTGGCCCAAAGCATCTCCCATCTGTGGGCTCATTTGCTCAAACCTAAGATGTGGTCCTCATAACCACACCTTTGGTGCAGAAGATTTGATGTGGCATAGAGAGATGGGACGTCTGAAGACTGCTTATCCTAAGATTTAGATGGTGTGGCCCTTCCATTCTCTATAAACTAGATAGGTTTACTTACTCTAGCTCTATCCCCTTGCTTCTCACTGTGTCTTAATTTGATTTAGAAAATCATGTTATTTGAGCATCTTAGTTTGGTCTCTGAGCCCCTCTGTTCTCTGACTTCTGGGATAACCTGCCTGCTAGTGCATCTGGAAGCTATCACTGCCTCAAGGTAACGCTCCTCTGTCCTGGGACTTAAGAGTTGAGAATGAATGATGCAAGGGTGTATTGAAGCCCCCTGAGGACCAGACTGTGCTTGCCTTGGACTCTTGGCTCTAGTGCCTGCCCTGCCACCTCCAGAGTCCTCCTGATTCCAATATTTTCCTTTCTTTTTTTAATTATGAGAGGTGACATACATAGGGAAAAATATTTAAAGTATGTTTAAAACTTGGAAAATAATTATAATACAGACAATCATGTAACCTCAGCAACAGGTAAGGAAACTGATAGCAGATGTAGGAGTTAAACTTGCCCAAGACTAACTCTCCTATAAGTTGATCTCAAAGAAAATTTAGCTTCCTGCACAGCACCACAGAAATAGGCAACAGCCTGATGTAAAGGCAATTGATCTCTGATCTTAGATCTTCGTCAACACAAGGCTTGAATCACCGTCTTTTGAATATCTTAGGAGAGGGTAAATCTTGATTTTGCAAATCTGGTCACTTGTAGTCAAAAGAGCTACAGCCGCCAGGCTCAGACACTGGCTCCTGAATTTGAAAGTGTAGTGCCACTTCCAACACAAAGACTAAGCTGGTGGGATAAGGCTGGAGCCAAGGTCTGTCATTGCAGTTGAAAAGCCCCAAAGTCTAGAGGTTACAATCTCTCTCCCAGAGTTGTATCTGGCTCTGCCAGACATGTGTGTGCTGCCCAGAGACCTGCATGTGTGCCACTGATACTGTCGGCATGACTGTCTCCCAGTGAATCCAACTTGGGTAGCAATGGTATGTGTTATGCCCTGTGACTTGTCCTCATTCGCGTGACGCAAACACTATTAGCACCCCTGTCTCCATTCCCACAAACCCTTCCCCAATCACAATCTTCTCCCTTTCTCCTAGAAATAAGTGCAGACCTGTGTTTTGTGATTATTATTTTCTTGCTCTTCTTTATAATTCTACCACCTAGAGATTCTAAACAACTCAATTTAGTTTTATCTCTTTCCCTATTTTGGAACTTTATGTAGTACATGAGATTTTTCTATGCTACTGTGTGTAGATGAGGTTTTATTCATTTTCGTTGCTGTGAAGTTATTTATAAATCCATTCTATTACAGATGATCATCTCACAGTGGAACTGCTGGGTGATTGGGTGTGCTTGCTCTCAATTTTGAGGAGATAATGGCAAAGAGTTTTCCACTGTGCTTGCACCAGCATAGGCTCCTGCAGTGGAAAAAAAGTTCTCTTGTCCCACATCCTCACTTCCAGCTAGTATTGTCTGATTTTTTAATGTTTGCCAATCTGGTGAGTATGTAATGGCTCCTCACTGTGGTTTTACTACGCATTCTCCTTATTTCCAATGAGGCTGAGCACCTTTTCATGTACTAAGGAGCCATTTCAATTTTCTTTTTTGTTAAATGTTCATTTAAGTTCCATGTACAAATTTTTATCAAGTTAGATGTCTTTTTTGTATTTTATATTTGTAGGCGCTCTTTATATATTTTGGCTCTGGGTATGTGGTAGTTAAGTATCCTAAATATCACCTACTCTGTCTTTTCACTTCTTTTAAAGTGTCTTTTGACGGATAGAGTTCTAAATTTTAATGCAGTAGAAAAGCAACCTTTTCCTTTACGGGTTGAATCTTTTGGGTCCTGTTAAAAAAAAATCCTCTTCAACTCTGACTTCATGAAGATATGTTCCTGCATTGTCCTCTAAAAAGCTTTATGGCTTTAACTTTCACATGTGGTCTTCAAGCCACTAAGAATTGACTTTTTGGTGAATGACCCTGCTTTTTTGTCCTAAGCCAGGTTCTCCAACCTCCAATCAATTTTCCAAGTCTTCAATCATCTTATAATACTCTTTCCTTCAGATAGCTGACATAAGTTTCTGCTGTGTTCAATCAAGAGTGCTGGCTGATAAAACGGACTACTGCCTTGGCTCCCTTTGCTGGAATGCTGCCTCTCAAGCCCAGCCCAGTTCTGTGCCCCAGGACTTGATGCATACTGGGTTTTCTCTGTGGTTTGGACTACGCTCAAAGACTGCCATACTCCATGATCTTGTGTCTTACCCAGCAGATTACTTCATATTTCAGAAGCTGCGATTGGATTGGTTCCACCAGCTCCTGTCCCACTGCCCATTTCCACTCTTAAGTTAAAAACCATGTTCCACTGATTCTAAAGATACGAGATGAAATTGTACGCCAGCCCTTAGACTTGTCCTGGAAGAGCCAGAGACCCGCAGAAAGAGGGTTATAGAGATAACATTCATAAGCCATTGCCAATTGACGTCATCAGCTAAGCCAGACCAGTGAAAGCAGGCTTAACTCCCAGCTGGGGATTTCAGATCTTATTGCCATTCTTTGTCTCCCCTATCAGGAGACCATGCAGGAAGATCCACACTTTACTTCTTTCCAAGTGGTTTATTGATTTGTGGATTCAGTGAAATGTGCATCAATTGAACTAACTATTCCCTTTAAGAAAGGGGACGATTCACACTGTGCTGAAATTAGCAGGCACAATGGAAACTGCCTGTTAAGAGTTCAGCCACAGCACAATAGAGACACACAGTGTGAGGGCAATCTAGAGATTAAATAGCTCCACTTCATCACTACCGATCAAAAGCCAGTGTGCTCTTATTTCTACTTTTGTCGGCTTCCTCTTCCCTCCACTCAGACACTTCAAAGAGATTATGTGCACTATTTCATAGAAAATAGATTTCTTTTCCATCCTTCCACTTTCTCTTTATATCTTTAGGTTTTATTTTCCTCAGTATTTCTTAAACGTGTAGCAAACTTTGGATCCTTTCTTCCTAGGTGACTGCTTAACTTCACATCTTCTCTGATCAAGTCACAAAGGAAAGAGCAGCTAAGACAAGATGGCAAATACACCACATTTAACCAATTAGCTTTCCTTATAAAAAACGTAAGCACTGCACTCACACATCAATGATTCCACTGACCTATCAGGGTTTTTTCGTCCTGATAATAGTCTTCCCACAGATCCCATGACTAATAATTATAATACTTGGCAATTTTCTAAAGGCTGCAAAGTCCTTTGACACAATCACCTTATCAAAACTGCTAATGAGCTAGTTAACACCTACAGCATTATCTTTAGCTTCCTGAGAAAGAAACTGAGGCTCAGTAGGAAATAACGAATGATCTGAGGCAAACTCAGGACTCAAACTTGACTCTTATGACTCCTTGGCTAGTGCTCTTTGAAGATGATTTGTCCTGCATTAAAAAGTTTTCTATGTAGCTATAGCAATATTTATTTTATGCAAAATTTACCAAGAATAAAACATGTCACAATGGCTATATTCACATCTTTTTAATCATCTGATTCCATACTAGGCATAAACCTGCTAGTATATGGATTATAAAGACATAAATTGTAATAATACTATTGAAAATTAGCTAGGATTCTGAGAGTGTCCAATACATCAAATACAATCTGATTTGGGGTTTGGGGGAGTTTTTTTTTTTTTTAAGCAATTCAGAGTCAAAAATGATCTTATTCATTATTGAGATTAAAAAGCCAAACATATTTCAATAAAATGTGTTTAAACAAGAAAGGTCAAATTCCAGACTTCCATCTTTATTAGCATACAGATTGAGTAAACAGGCTTTTTGCAAACATATTTAGGTCTTTATAACTATACAAAAGAGGCAGGGGATGGTTGGTTTCGGGGCACAAATCTGATAACACAATCTGTCCCTTTTATTTTTTGAATACTTCGCTGTTAATTTCAAGGCTGGGTGAAGTTCTTCAGCATTAGAAATAAAGGACTTGTTGAAATGGGATTACAGGAGATGGAAGAATGTTCAAGAAAATTTATTGTATATGTTTATTTTTAAAATCTTCTACTCTGATAATTCTGATGACTCTTCTGAAAGAAGGAAGGGAATTATTTTTCATGCTGTTTATTTAATTCATTCTTTAATTTGGTTCATTCACTTGTTAATTCAGTCTCCATTATTCCTGTCGTAATGATGCTGTGTTCCTTGCATCAGACTGCAGGCTACAGTAAAATGAGGGATAAGTGTAACCTCAGTGGTGAGCACAGAGAGCTAAAAGCTTCCACAGGAAGAGAGCCAATCACCACCTTGAAAATCAGGGCACATTTGCAAGAAGAGATGATATGTCTTCTCAGAGAACAAATAGAAGGATCCCTGAGAGTTGGCCAAATTTCTTAAGCTGTCATTTGAGCATCAAAGCCTTTCTAGTTATTTAGAGGGTGTGAAACAAGCAAGAGAACTAGAAGTCTACGGTTTTCATAATTTCTAGCCTGGGGTCTCAAACTCCAGTGATTCCATAAACTAGTTCCAATATTTCAAACAAGCTGGTAAAAATCAGACTCCTCTTCCTCACTCTTGTTTGTCATCTACAGGCCACCCTGACTTTGAACTTTTATGTCAGTCTGATGTAGCATACTTCAGATGATAGCTCTTATGATAAATCATATAACCTCCAACATTGTTCATCGAAATAATCCTAAACCTTTTTATTTTGCTTCAAAGTCTACTCCTCTCCTATGTCACTCTGTGTGTCGGGCTTATTTCCCTGTCTTTCTGAGGGGGAGCTATAGAGTAACTTTGGGAGACCTTTAGCTCCTCATAATTTTAACCACCATCCCCTTTCACACAGACAAATTACCCAAGAAAGAAAAATTCACAATTTAAGAAAGAAATGTCTATTTTTATGCAAAATAACATACATTGCTTGGTCTCCTCCTTTAGCCAGAATGCTGGCTGTGCTGTCCAAGGTATCCCTAACAAATCCACCCTTCTATCTTTGCCAAAAGAATGCCACTTTTGTTCAGATAATGGGCAGCAAAGTGCTCAAGAAAGATGGAACACTTCCCTTTCCCCAGAGATTGAACTCTGACTGGCCTAAGTCTACCATGCAGTGATTGGCTCACATGATATGTATCTACAAGATCCAGTTCTATCCATTGGCATCTTAGGGCAGGTCAGCTAGGAGCTTCTAGAAAATATTTTTCTCTATGATAAGAAAAAGAGACAGTTCTTTTCTTTCTTTCTGCCTGTGGATGTCTTTGGAAGCTTCAGGACCCCTTTGGCGAAGAATGTGATGCCATCTTGTGACCTTGAGTACACAAGCATAAAGATAAAGCCTGCATGCTGGGCATGGTACAGCAAGGAGTTAGAGCCTGGGCCCTCAGTGACATCACGGATCTATTGTACAATCCTGGAACTGCCCTGTGCCAGAACTTCTTTTTAATCAAAATACAAAATGTCCTTCTCGTTGAATCATCTCTTACGGAGAAATTTTGGAGCCACCACTGTCCTCCTGCCCTTCTCACCTGACAATATATATCCCCAATTTCCCTCCCTTAAACTTTGGTTCTTCCTAAGGAATTTAGCTCCAACTCCCATCCCCACTTCCCACCCTGTCTGGATCTCTTTATAATAGCACCAAGAAAACACACAGTTCAAGCTGATGGACCCAAACTGCGAGTCTGCATTATCTAGCCCATCTTGATCATTTGAGAGAACTGAGGGGATGAAGAATATACTTCATTCTATAAGACTTTGATGGCAAATAAATGGAAATCACTTATTACATGGTAATTTTACCTTTGAGCAGACAAAAGTAGCTCAAAAGATGAAGTTCATAAATACTTTAAATTTTTCTAGCGATAAATAGTTTGAGGATAACTATCATAATTCAGGTACTGATTTTGGCCTCATGGGAAACATTTGGAAGATATGAGTCTCTTTAAGATCTGGTCAGCTGAAACCTTCCAAAAAGTCATAGCCAATTCCAATTCTGGGTAGTCATCCATAAAAAATTCCAAATCCAGAACAAGCTTATGTCAAAAAGCTATTTATTCAGTCAAATAGTAGAAACCATCTAAATCATAATCAATGATAGAAAATCAATTAAGTAGATGATGGTGTAGCCATATAATTAAAACAATAACTAAAACAGTATTTTATTTACATGGAAGTGCTGATTGTTACATGAGGAAATAAAATATGGGTAAGACACGTACACTTTCTTCTTTCAAGAACATGTTTCACTAAGACATGTGTCATATGGAGAAATTGTAACAAGATGAAAATATTACTAAAATGAGGTGACTATAATCGATAATAGGAAAATGGGCAATTTTTGTCTTCATTTTTTTATTTTTTCAGTACTCTCCGAATGTTCTTTTACAAACGTTTATGAGCTGCTAAGCCCAAGGTCATTGACACGTCTGGTTGATTGATGGCTTCCTTTCAGCCACAGCCTGACACTAGACCAGGGCTTGGCAAGCGCCGCCAAATAAAGAGGGCATAATTAGTATACAATTATACTAACTAACGCCAAGCCAGATGAAAACTGAAAGTTTCAAACCAAATAATCCAGATGTTCCAAATTCCCGGATGTTTGCTGGAAAGTAAACTAAATCACCAATTCTTTAACTGCTTAGTTTTGTTTCCCGTTCGGAGTTTTGGTTTTAAGATGATGGGTGTTAAAACAACAGCAGCAGCTAAGATTTCTGAGAACATAGAGCAGGAAGTTCTGGCAGAGAAACACACAAAGTTTACTGAGCACCTGTCTGAACTACATCTGTGCTGGAGCATCTAATTGCTGCCAAAGATAGGTCCAGATTTTTAACAGAAGCATGTCCAGTACAGTAGTTTCCAGGACACCTCTACTGGTCTAGAGCGAAGGGAAGAAACATTGCCATTGACACAAGATGAAAGAACAGTTGGGTTCCATTAGGAATCTCTTATAAGCCTCTAATCCTGTCTTCAAGAACTGTAAAGACTCACTTAGCCAACCATAGGGACTGGGGTTTCTTAGAACAGACTCAGCTCCTTAGCGGCCTTCTAATAGCACACTTGCCTGGAGAAGTGCCAAGGTATTAACATTTAAATCACCAAAAAGGGAATTTGGCCTCTCTGAGCTGCTTCCATCCCATTGAGGCCATTTCTCGTTATAGCCTCAGACTTCCCAAGGGGATGGAAAACTTCACTCTATTAGTATCAGAATCGGCTTACAAGGAAACAGCTGCAGCATCCTGGAATAAGAATTAGATGGGGAGTCAGGAAGCCTCATTTCTAATTCTAGCTCTGCTGGGAACAACTCTGACCTTATGCAATCCACGAAAACTCTCAGGTTCACAGATTCTTCATCTTTAGGGACGTGATGAGTTGATCTTGAAGGCCTCGATAATTCTATTTTCTTATCCTTAAATGTAACCTGGATGTCTGCCACCTGGATGCTCCCAGAATCCTCCCAGAATCTCCTTTTACCTTAAAAAGTGTTTAAAATCTAGTGCTCTCGCCACACTTTCTGCAAGTTCTCCGGAAAGATACATTCTCATAGTCACCTCTTGCTCTAATTTCCTGCATCGCTGCATTTTCAGTCACCTCACTTATTTTAAGTCTGGTCATATTCTCTTCCCTCTACACCTTTTCATCCCAAAGTGTGACATTTCTCTTTCTTTTTTCTTCACCTCTCTCTGCCCCTTACTCCCCTCCCCCAAAAGAAGCAAGGTAAGTTCTGGAGAAAATACAGAATTGACAACAGGGACGGTATCCAAAAGAAAGCAGGCTTGAGAATCAAGATGTAGCCTAAACAAAATAGCCAACCTAAGAAGGGAGACTGGACAGGGGGATGAAATCAGGTCCACTGATATAAATAAAGAATTGAATAAATAAATGTAAGAGAAGAGACAAATCTTTCTCACAGGAGAATTCCAAATAATTTATGTAGAAACTATAAAGGAGGAAAAACTTTTCTCCTCTCCCCTTCTAAGTTTTTGGAATGGGGCCCCGCAAACTAGACTGAAAAAAAGACAAATTAACAAGAGAAAAACAAACAGAAGTTTATTAACACATGGAGAAAGCAGATACATGGGAGAAATTCAGTGATGAGTAACTCAAAGGGGTGACTAGAACTGGGGCTTATGCAGCATCTTGCCAAACAAGACAAAAGGAAAAAGGCGTTTTAGGCTTCCGAGAGTGGTGAACCATGGTAACATAAATAGGTGAGGGAATCCAGGGAAAGATAAGGGTTGCTTTTGCAGGTCCATGTTAGCACCAGCTTGGCCATAAAATTTCCCCAGGAGAGGCAATTTGTGGCAGTCTTCATTTCTCAGAAACCTCTTCTTTTAATCAGGTATAAGGGAAGCCCTGGGAAGGTTTCTTTCGCATCTGTTGAATCTCAAACGCTTTTAGCTCAAAATAATGCATAAGCCAAAGTGCCATATTTTGGGTGGTATATTTCAATTCTATACAATACTTTCCCCTCCAGGATATGCAGCTTAATCCCTTCCCTTCTTGCTTGAGTATGGGTGCACCTAATAACCTACTTCTCAAGAACAGAGGATAGAAAAGAAAAAACAACAACAAAATAACTTTAAAGTGGTTAAACCAGACAACCAACCACCTCAGGCAGATGATCCAGCTCAACATCAACAGTGATAAATCACGTTGACAATATATGCACTTGATATGATGTGATTTTTTAAAAATGCCACTTTGCCTCTGTTATCCTCCTCCCAAAGACCTATAATGCCAACCTAATCATGAGAAAAGTATTAGAAAATTTCAAATTAAGATTTGAGGCATTTGATAAAATTGAAATTAAGGAACAGTCTACAAAACACCTGACCAACGTTCCTCCAAATTGTCAAGGTCATCAAAAAACAAGGAGAGCTGAGAAACTGTCAGAGCCGAGAGGAACCCAAGGAGACATGATGACTATGTGTAAAAAGGAATCCTTAATGGATAAAGGAAATTAGAAAAAATAGTGAAACTCAAATAAAGTGTGGAGTTTAGTTCACAGCAGTGTTCACGTCTTAGTTACGGCAAGTGAACTACAGTAATGTAAGACGTAAAGAATAGGGGGAAATGACTAGTATGTGGAAACTATACTCTTTTTGCAACTTTTCTGTGAATCTAACATTATTCTAAAATTTAAAAGTTTATTTTAAAAAAATTCAGGTCCAAAGTCAATGGTCTGAGTTTGGAGATGATTAAAGTAGCCTCAGAGGGAAAGCAGAAGATGGGCTTAGGTTATAGAAAGCAATCTTCAAAACCTTTGAAAGGCACCAAGGGTTTTCTTAAGGATGAGGAAGAAGGTGGGAAGGCACAGTCACCAGAAATCAGGAAAAAAATAATGCTTATAGGTTTTCACAAATGATTGGCTCTTTTTGTTTCAGTCAAGCTGTAATATAAGGAAGAATCCGAGCATCCAGAGAACTGTATTTCCCCACTTAGACAGCCCAAGACAAGCTGTGGCCTCAAAGCCAAGTATTTACTTCCTTCAGCCACACTTGTAACAGCACATTGCCCTTGAAAAGATTTTGAGGAAAACCAAAAGCCCTGAAAAAAATACCTTGCTGAAACAAAGAGAAGTGACAGTGACTGACTGCCTTGAACAATGCAAGATTAAGATCGTGCCTGAGGATAAAGTGACAGAAAAAGCCAGGTGGGACTCTGACAAAAATTGCCTGCTATCTCAGAAAAGAGCCCGGGCAGAAATGTCACCTTTTCACTCAAGGCATTGGCTTCAGACTCTCCCCAGATCACACTGACTGAGCTTACTGGGAAAAAAAAACAAACAAACAAAGAAACAAAACCATCACCACCTTTTCCTGCCATAAACCCCACAGCTCCCCGCACTTCCCACCCTACTCACTGCCTTTCACATCCACTGACCGGAACGGGAGCTCTGTGGGCAGAAGTGGGCCAGCTGGGCCTGAGGAATAGCCACATGGAAAGCCAGCTGCCCTTTCTCCCTCTCCTATCTCCAGGACAGGTGCCAAGTTCCTTGAAGGAGTGAAACCCATCTTACCTTTCTTAGTTAATACACCACCAGTCACCAGCCCAGATGCTGCAGTCATGTGATTCCCACTTCTCCTCGTGCCCTAAACCTATTCCACTAGCAAACTGCACCAATGTGAACACGGACACATTGCCTGAATCTGCCCACATCTCTCTACGTCTACTGTTACCTCCATAGTCCACATTCCCTCGACTACTACAATAACCTTGCTTCGTCTTTGGGGTTCTCCAGTTCCCCTATATGTCTATACGTGGATTCCTTTTCATTTATTATGCTTGGGATTCATGGGCATTGCAGAATCAGAAGACTGAAGCCATTCATCATTCTTGAAAAATCACAACCATATCTTCAACCAAATCCCAACCACGTTTTCAATTTATGTTTTATCTTATTTTCTCCATGATCTCCTGGAACTCTGATTGGATTCATGTTGGGTCTTCTCATTCTCCTTCATGTCTCTTAAAATCTTTTATATTTTTGAATTTTTTTGCAGCACTCAAGGCAATTTCTTTACTTCCATCTTTCAGTTCATGAATCTTCCCTTCAGTTGTGTCTAATCTACTGTTTATATCATCCTTTGATTCTAATGCCAATTAGTACCTTCTTCAATTTACAGTAGGTCCTCTGGATACACAGGTTCTGCACCTGCAAAGTCAACCAACTGCGGGCTAAAAATACTCAAAGAAATAAATTCCAGGAGGCTCCAAAAGGCAGAACTTGAATTTGCTGCATGCCAGAAACTATTTACATAGTAGTCATATTGTATTAGGTATTATAAGTAATCTAGAGATGATTTAAAGTATACAGGAGTATGTGCATAGGTTATATGCAAATACTACACCACTTTATATGACTTGAGTGTCAACAGATTTTGGTAATGCAGGGGGTCCTGGAACCAATTTCCCCTGTGTGTATCTAAGGACAACTATGTAAGTTGTTGATTCTTTTTCAGTCCTACCAGAGCAGTGTTCATACTTTCTTCCTACTCTCCTGTTTCTTTAAAATGTAATTAAATATACTTATTGCATAATCTGTGTTTGATCACTTCTAGTATCTGCAGATTTTTTTTTGCAACATGACTCTGTAGTTTTTGCAACATGACTCTGTAGTTTGTTATTTCTGTTGATTCATAGAGGCTTTTCTCCTACCTTTAGGATTTTGAGCTCATAAAAATATTGTTAATTTTTTGAAGTTAGACTTCAAACTGCATACCTCCTGGGAGAGTTTATGTATGCATTTTCCAGGAACTTGGGAGTCTAATTTACACTAAATTTTAGACTTTAGTTTCATGGCATACCAACTATTATGAATTCAGACTAAACCTGCACAACTGTAGGGTATGGTCAGCAATTCTCAGGGGCAGGGGGATGTTTTTATTCTCTACTGTACCCAGAGCCAAAGTTAACATAGATAAGTGTCCCATCGGCCTTAGTCTGCAGGGATATGGGGCAGGTTTTCCTAGTTCACTCAGTGAGGTCATTATCCCTCAAGGCTCCTAGCTTTGTGCACAGTTTGCAGATATGACCTCTTAACCATGCTTGGCTTGATTAAAATCCAAACCATTGGCTGTCAGGATGGCAGAGAACACAGAACACTAGGACCAACTCCTGCACCAGAGCCTGCTTTCCCTGTGGATTTATATTTACTTTCTGACTTGGAAAGAATTCCATAATTTTTCCTCAAGCTCAGCCAGAACTTGCAGTAGCCTCCTAATGGGCCCCTGACTGCACTCTCACCTGATACAGCCCATCCTTCACCTAGCAGCCAGAGCCATCTTCTGAAACACTTCACAAGGAGAATTAATAAAGACCTCACAGGCTACTTTCAGAATCTCATTTGCAAACATCACTCTTCCCTTCCAGGTCTGGGGAGAGCATCATGAGTATGCAATATACATTAGTGTCCTATATAACCAGGAAGTCAGCCTTGGACTTTCCCAAATCATTCACTTTGCTGAATTTCTTTTTCCCTTAGGACAGAAGTTAAAATTTGGCTGACAGCTCCATCCCGGGACTAGCCCTTGGGGGTCTCAGAGGACTTAACTTTCTTCTCAGCATCTTCCTGCATCTACTGAGTTAGCAATCTGTCTTTCATCTTATCCCTTAAGTGTATTCTACCTTCTATGTCCCTGTGACCTGACAGGGCACCGCCCCAATCCTGAAATTCTCTAAGATATCACTGTTTAAGTCATTTAAAAGACATAAGCATTGAAAAGATTAGGGTGTCCATATCCTACCTATATGATAAATAACCTCCCCAATTTTTTTTTGAAATGTCACAAAATTTACATGTATGCTGAAATAAAAAGTCTTCTTATTAAATTCTGACAAATTCCAAATATGTTAATGAAAATTAAACTTCTCTGTCTCTCAGTGTCTCAGAATGTATACACTGGGTAATGTACCAAATCAGTGTTACATGCAGAAGATAATCCTGAAGGCTTATACCAATTGGGATGTTTGGCTGGGAAATTTATGTCACTTCTTCGCAAGCACACTGGACAACAATTTAAATCGAAATAATCAACATTCACACCGGACATCATTGGCCCCTCAGTTACTCTCACTCACAGAGTGACTTTCCTGGTCATCTCCTTCCAGAGAAGTCTCACTTCTGTGCCACTGTTGGGCCTCCAGCTTCTCTCTGTTGAACCCATCATGGTCACCCAGGGGCCCTTGCTCATTGCAAACACTCATAATTCTCATTAATTCTAGTGAAGAGCAATTTACCCAACTCATAGCAAGTTTAGGCTATGTTTGAAGAGACTAATTTTCAAAATCAAACATGCCCATTACTTTGCATCCCGAAATAAAACCAGGTCTCTCCCAGAGAGGACTCCCACCCTCAATTGACAACAAACAAACAACAACCAAAGAAAATCTTTTCTTCCTATTGTGGGTATTCACTTGGAACCCCATAGTTAATACGAAGATTAATTTAAGCTGAAGACATCTGAGATTCAACAGATGCAGAAAGAAGTCTTCTTGGAAGTTCCTTTATCTGGCTAAAAGCAGCAACTTCTGAGAAATGAGGCTGACATAAATTATCTCTTCAGGGTGGCTCTCCTCCGAAGAGGAAAAAAGAGAGTAAATCTATCATAAATCCCCCACTCTGGGGAGTTTTTTAAACCCTGAAGAAGATGGAAACACCATTCACGTCTACATAGTCAAACATCACAAAATTTCTTACCTCTTAATTGTTCTTCCAAAAACCCATTTTTCTTTCCTAAAGAAATCTGTTCTTCCCATAAAAGCCTTTTCTCCCCCTCCCTTCCCCCTATGAAGTTTCCCCTGTTAAGCCTCTAACTTTAACCATTTAAAGCACTACTTCTTTTGCAAGCTCCTATATGCATACAAATAAAGTTTTTCTCCTATTTACCTGCCAGTAACCAGTTTAGTTTGCATGCCCCACCCACAAAACTTAAGAGGATAGAGAAAAAGGTTTATTACACATGAATAACACCAATTTCTATATTTGGAAGACACAGTTTTCTTTTAAACCTAATATTAACATTAGCTTGTAGCTATCACTTAGCACATGCCATCTGAGAGTTAGGCTTGGCTCCCCCAAAAACATTCATTTCCAGACTCAAAAGAAAGCCAAAACAGCCTTCTAGGATTGCCATCCCCTCAAATACCTATAGAGTTAGCAGCATTTAGTTCGGCTCTTTTGGACAGCTGTTCATTGATCTCACCAGTGACATCCTTGCAGCTGGGGCCTTTATCTCATTCACTGGTCTAAACCTGTGCCTTGGAGGGCTTGCATACATGAGTGCTGAGCTGCCCCATGTTACCCAAGAAGGATTTTAAGGGGAAATCACACTTTAGGCTTTAAGACCCCTTAAAATATATTGAGGCTATTTCTCCATGGAAATGGGTCTCTAAAGCACGCCCATTTATGAAACAAAGAAGCTTTTGGTGATGAGAATAACGGCATTTCTTCTTTCCATACTGCTCTGGTCACACATATGTGCTGGTGACTTTAAATTTGGCCTATCAGGTCCCTCCGTCAGAGGATGTTGCTGTGCTATTACACTCCGTCAGCGGTGACTCCTGGCTCTGGAGGTGCTCTGTACTCTGCCCTGCTCCCTGCCGCTTGCCAGCCTAATTCAGCAGGGCACCTCCTTCCTCCTTTTTTTTTAAATCATATATTCATATGGCTAGTTTCATGTCAATTCCCTGGTTTTAAAATGAATAAATTACTTTTTTCAAAAAAAAGTAAACAAGAGGAACTAAATAATTGTTTACTAAACTGAAGTGGTCAGAATGTTGGTTGTCAATTTAATCTTGGCAGTAAAATAAATCCTAGGATAATCATTTTTTAGACATTTTATGAATGCACTGAAAGATGTAATCACCACAAAAATATTTACTGATCAAATAATGCCATTTAAGTACAATTGAAGCCCTGTTAACCAGGAACTGCAGGAAACAAAATAACACAAACAGTACACACAGAGGTTATGGAAAAATGAAGAGCCCACCCCTCCAGGGAAAGCATTTTGCGTCTTCCACAGCCTCCTCACATTAACTCAGCCTGTGGAGAAGGAAGGAACGTCCTCACAGCTTCTTGAGGAGAACAGATTTTTACTTGGACAAAGCTTAAATCCTCCTTCACGTATTTCCAACCCTTATCAAAGTTAAAAGAATTTTAAACGAGTTGCTTTTCTTGTATACTCCCTGCAATATTTAGCTGTCTTTCTACAAATGCTTCTTCCCCCAGAATTTTGCACTTGAAAAGTTTATTTTTTTTAATTTATGAAGTACCTTACACTGAAAAAATAGAGTTTATCATCAGAGTTGGTTTTTAAACCTAACTTTATATCTGTACCAACTGGGTAAGGGACTGGGCTAAAAAGAGTCCCAAAATTTATGCTTTTTCACCTCCTTTGGGACTAGAAGAAGGCCTGGTAAAGTCCATGTTTCAAACTCTTTAATTCTGTTTTTCAAATCTGCACCTACAATCTACAATTCCTTAAGTGAAGCTGAAATGGAGAAATCAGGGGAGACAACTTATAACCCTGCCAACATTCTCCTGTTCTTTCTACTAGAATCTTAAACAGTCCAAATTATAAGCAATAGATCTCTCTGTCTGTGTCTCTGTCTCTGTCTCTCTCACATAACACACACACACACACACACACACACACACACACACACACACACATCTATAAAGAAAGACACAGAGGGAGGGGAAAATGAATTTTAATATTTGTCTGTTTAGCCAAAGGGCTGGGGGGAAAAAGACATTGAACAAAGATTCTTTGAAAAGTTACTGATTTCCCACTGGAGCCTGGAGTTGCTAATTGAGCTGCTCATTCCCAGCACGTCAATTTATTGTAGTAAGAGATGTGGCCCGTTTCCATAGTAAGAGGAGAAATTAAGAGCTTCACACAGCTTTCATTATTACATCTGAGATATATTTGGCCATTCTAGTCAGCCTCTAAAAAACAGTCATTGCTCTTCTCCCACTTAAGACTTGCAGTTATAAAGACCCAAGAGGCTTCAACATGGGAAAAACTTCAGGGAATCTTCACGACCTTTCAGAGTCTTTCAGTTTAACTCTGTAAAAGTTCCCAAAGTCCACCGTGACTAGTGATACGCAATTATTCAGGTTTAAATAATTTAGCACTAACTGACTCTCTCATTTTAATTGCAGAACTAATTTCCCTGAAAGTTTACAATTTGTTCTCATGGAGGAAAGTGGAAAAGAATGCCAAACCCGCTCAGGGACAGGACTTAAGTGATTTTACCCTCAACAATTCTGATAGTTATCTGGTTGATGCGGATTCAGCCCTAAAAGCATCAATGCCTCCTTTTGATGTAGACTGCTGTTTTTGTGCTTGTGAATTTAGTCCCAGGTGACTAAAATAATGAAAAGTCCTTGTAAGGTATGATGGCATATGGTTAATTACTCCTGTAATAACGTTCAGACTTTTGTCAGGACATCGAAAATCCTTCACCCTCCGCTCCCTACCTTCCATGTCCAGCTTCACTTCCCAGGAAACATCACCACCTACCCTGCATCTAACTGCACTGGATCATTCATTGTTACTGAACACTCACGTGCCTTTGGCAACTCCGTAACTGGGCGTAGGCTGTACCTTCTAAATGAAATGCTCTCCTCCACTTTTTTTGCCAGGCAAATCTATTCTTAAAAATAAAACTTAGAAACCACCTCCCAGGGAAGCCTTTTCAGACGTCTTTAGGGGAGAGTTCCTTGCTCCTTCCTCTGTGCTTCTAGAATTCCATGTACACCCCTCGATTTTTTATGGTCTGTCTCCCACAGCAGAGCTCAACCTTTCTTAGGATAAGATTTCTTCAAGCCCAAGACAGTGCCAGGCACATGGCAAGTATGCAAATGATCATCGAATACATGTGGGTAACTCTCCCACTTGTGAAATTTTGTTAACAGCTCTCAACACTCACGGCTAAAAGAGGTGCTGTAACATTTATTGCTCTTTTAATGCTTGCAATTAATACACACTACCTGCCCTGCTTCAAAATGGCATTTTTAATGATTCAATTAACAACATTAAAAAAAAAAGCTGGCCTCCTAATTTACTCCTTCCACTTTTACTACTTTAAACTTTGCCTCTCACTTCAAGCCAATCCTCTCTGGGCAAGTATATCAAACTCTGAATATGGACCCAATTATCCAGGAGCATGATGGTTTTCTCACTGGGGCTTTGAGTGTAATTGCACAAGGGACCCCAACACTAGGCAGTATCAGGAGACCCAGTAAATTTTTGACTCTTCCAAGAAATTACTAGGACATAATTAAATTTCATTCACAAAGGAAAGACTTCCCAACACTTATTTTCAGAAAGCAAAGAGGGAAGGGAAATCTTTATTTTCAAGGACATTGGAAAAAGAGGACAATGACACTACATGTATTCTCTCCTCTACAAAATTCTTCCATTCATGCCTCAGCCAAAAAAAAAAACAAAACCAAAAGTCAAGTCTTTCTATTCAATTAGTCCACATTTTGCTCCTGTATTTCTGTTTCATTTAAAACTAGTAGAAATAACTTGGGAGCCTACAGTCGGATGAGACAAATGACTCACCTTCAAGGAGTTTACAATCACTGAAGAAAACCAACAAGTAACGTAACTAACTCAAATGTGAGAGGGTGACATGTGGTACACTTAGCTGAAAGAAGAACCCAAAGAAGGGCATATTTAATTCTGACTATCAGGAAAGGCCTCTCAGAGAAAGTAGCACTGTAGCATTTAAGGATGAGAGGAACTAATATAAATGGCACCCTGAACATAGATACGAAACATGACATAAATGACATTTTCAGTAGTAGTAAGCATTCCATTGCCATTTCAGCAGAAGTGGGAAAATATGTGAGACTACTTTTTAAAAAGTTAATTCTGGAAGAATCTTTGGAGGTAAAATACTTGAGAACTGAGACATTATAAAGAGAAGTTTACACATTTTTTTGTCCCTGAAATTGTTAACCGATTTTTGAACAAATCTAATAAAACTAATAACCTGTCAAGTCAATGGTGGCATACAGACTATAGTTCAATTGTCCCCTTTTTTAACATATCCCCACTACAGCATCTCTATAGCTTTCCGGAATGCTAGAAGGAATATCAATGGACAAATACAATCCAGTGGGGAAACCCAGTTCGAATTAGGAGAGGAAAAACAACACAGTATCTTGAAATCTCAAATGGAGGTCTTAGTGATTTTTTTTCAGACAAAATTTTAATTAAAGTTAAGATGCAAATTCCGTTTAAGTTGAGAATGGGGTGAGAGCAAAATTCAGTTTAATTACGCATATTTTTAATTGGCTTCAAGGCTTCAGTGCCTGCAGAAAGGCAACTTTCAAAATCAGAGCCTGGAAAACCCTATTCCTCAATATATTTTTCCACTCCAGTCTGAAGTTTCCTCTCTTCTATTCCCTGTCTACTTGAAAGTTGCATGGGGCCATACTGAATAGCTAGGGCAGTGTGCTGTATTGACTAGCAAACATGCACGTTCACACAAAACAACATCAGGCTCTTTCATCATTTAGAGAAGACTCATTACAAACCAAATATTTCATGAACTAAGGCCCATCCATAAGGAATAATTTGCACTAACTGTACTAAATTAAGTTGATAAATTCTATAGGATTCAGAAACAAAATCCTTGTCATGTCAATATAGAGATATTTTCCAATGTTTTGAAGTGTAAGATTTCACTAGCAGGTGCTGACAACTCCATCTTGCCATGTTCCTTCCGACAGATTAAACATTAGTCCTCAAGAGCACTTGTGCAGCTTGGAGGTAACCAGCAGCCTTCTACAAGAAACCTGGAAGTATAGCTGTCCCTCGACTGGACAATGATGCTACTTCCTAGACTCTGGGATCTCCCTTGGAATTGCACAAACTCTACCAAGCATGTCAAGTAAATTCTTCCAATAACACTCTAGGAATCGAGTTGTTTTTTGGGGTTTTTTTGTTTTTTTGTTTTTTTTAACTACCACCAGAAAACATTCACAGCAGATTATTCTCCAGGTCACTAGGCAACATAGGATTGGCCTCGGAAATATTCAGAACCTGGGTTGATTTCTGACTCAACATAGCAGTAGTATAATCCCTCCTGAATTTTGCCCTCCAATAGCATATACACTATTTAAATAACATTCACATCTGCTCAGTTATGAGGTTCTGTTTGCTCACAAAGGCACGATAATGGCAGTGTGAGCAGTGTAGCACAATGGAAATAACTTGAGTTTTGGAAACAGGCAGAGCTAACTCTGACATTATTGCTTTCTGGTTTTGGTCAAGACTATGACCACTGATCTCTATTTATGCATCTGTAAAATGGGGACAAGTGACATGATTTACTACAATTATTCTGAGAGTTAAATCAGACAATGCATGCAAATAATCACATGTAAATAATAATAATTATTGTGACATTATTCCCAGGTTATAGGAACAATCTTCACTGGATGATAATCTACTGGATCATCTTAAGTGTGTAAATAAATACAAGTCAACATACCTGATATGTAAGGAGGAGAAAAAGTATTTTCTAGAATAAAGGACCTAGAAATCCCATTTATCCAGCTTCTATCTGGTTAGTGAGTAAATCAATTCATTTTTTGGTTGACTAAAGCCAATGTCAAGAGAAATCGAAATTACATTTTATATACATATATACACACACACATACACATACATGAGTGTGTGTGCAAAAAAATCTCAATTTTAATAAAATTACCATTTATTAAATTAATCTCCATTAGGTAGGAGATATGTCCTACTGCCTGGTATCAACATACTCAATTAATATAAATCAATATTTACTAATCAATAGACATAGATCAGTTTTGTGTTATTTCCTACTTGGAAAATACTGTTTGCCAAGACATAGAGTAAGGTTGCTTCTAGCAAAACAGCAGATAGGTTGGTTTTCTGTATCCAGAAATGCTTTAAGGACTCATATGAATTGATAATCCAGGATTTAAAAACTTAACTTGTAGACTGGTTTTACTTCGGGAAAGAGAAGGCAGCTGATTGCACTCTGCAGAATTAAACCTTAACTTGACAAAGCAACTTAAGTCCTAGCAGGAACTTAGATTTTGATTTCACCTACTCTCATGTTCTCAGAAGGAAACTCTGAGTTAACCCAAGCTGAAAATAAAAATTTCAATTCCAATCTGTCAATTTTTTTTATTACAGTTCAACTTAACAGGTATCATGGAGCTTTAGGGAAGGTAGCTGATGAGAATCCTTGATGGTATATAGAGATGACATTTGGAAGTAAATAAAACTGTAGTAGTCATAAGATGTTATTTAGATGAAATAAGTTTTAAAAGACTTGGTTTCCTCCACCCTGAACAAAAAGTCCCTACTCAATCTTAATTTTAAAAGATAGTGGAAAAATTTTCAAAATTCCATGGTAAAGACAATGCAAAATGACACTTTGTAGCAAGAGCAAACACTCCTTGGAACATGGAATAAGGTTCTGAAGTTCAGAAGTATGGAAGCCAGGTTCTAGGGCTCCAGTGACCAAACAGCTCCCCATTTTCTTCTCATCTGTTTTATCACCCTTGTTTCCCCTCCTGGGGAGAAGTGTGTGAGAGGGTGGAAAATGGCAAGAAGGGTGGAATTTAATAAAATCTTCATGATGGATTATCTCCTCACTGGCCTCCTTCAGCTTCACTGAGACATAGGGAAAGGAGAGGAAAGAAACAGACTGAATATTTAAGGTTGGTTTTGTCTTGTTCAAATTCAGGAAGATGACTCAATATCACTGTATGTACAGTTTCAATTTTGTTCATAGAGTCTCAGAAGGAAAAGCATCTCAGAGACACCTAGTCCTCATCCAAAGCTTAATATTTAACGGTCTTCAAGCAGTGTTCCATGTAACCCTAGGATTCCTCAATGGCACTTTAGCCTCAATCCAATCTGGGAAGTAGTGTGTTTACCTGACTTATGTACTAGAATTGCAGAAAAGATTTTATCTAGGGCGGAGAGGATCAAGAGTTACACTTCGGAAAAAAAATGAAAAATCTACTTTTAAGACACTGACCTACTATTTCCAAGTAATAACAGCCCCATATTTGAGTAGGAATACCTCTAGTGGTGAGGAACTTCACTCTGGGCACACTCAGGGTGTTCAGTCCCACTCTGCATTCTTTTTTTTTTTTTTTAAATATACAGTGTAAGAGGGGAGGGGTTGACTATCTAATCTTTTCTGCCTCCATCAGTTCACTTAAGACAAAGAAGAAAGAAAGACAATGTCGACCAAACATTTGAAGCTGTTTGCTTTGTCCATGGTCTAGCTTGTACATGGTTGACAATAGTGTAGCATGATGACAATTTTTGAAGATAAAATTTGTTAGCAACAGGAAACTACTTTGCCTTGGAACAGAACATGAAGTTGCATAGAAGAATAGCTGTCCATCTCCAAGGCCTTAATGAGCAAATAGGTCTCAACTTTTCTTACCTGTTTGCCAAATCCTCCCAGGAAACGATGAGGAGAGGCAGCCCATTATAATGATTCTAATCATCTCTCACAAGTCCCAAATTTTAGCAGTTAGGCTAGTCAAGAGGATTAAAGTGTCGTGAAAGGGAAAAAAAGATTAAGGTTTTGGGACCAGACAAAACTGAGTTCAAATTTTGTCTCTTCAGTAGAACCTTTGATAAATCACTCCACCATTGTGAACCACAGTTAATTCATCATGCTATTGAACCGTTATGTTTGGAATAATGTATGTTAAGAACCTAGCACTGAAAGTGACACTTAGTAGGCTCTCAATAAATATGATTAAAATTACTGTACTCTGAAGTATTTAGACCTCCATTATTTCAATAGCACTGTTTTCAATGGTATCTCATTTCTATGAATCAGCATCAAAGAATGGGAAAATTTCCATGCAAATTTCTAGAGACTTGAAGCTTACACTTTCAGGATCAATGTATTTTCATTGGAATTTGTCCTAGAAAATATTATCTACTGTTGTGACTGTAAAAAGAAGTGATAAACATAATTTATCAATATTTTTATTATCATAATACTTATACTACAGTATTAACAGTATTATTTGGTAATTCTGTGATACCTTCAAGAAAATTTGAGATGGAAAGAACCATTTCCCTCTTCACTAAAGGGTCTCAGGCTTTTACAGTATTAAATTTCACTCTTTTTTTTTTTCAATATGTCTAGGTCAGACCTGTAACTCATGTATGGTAGTGTATGGAATTAGATGACACACTTCAAGATTATGTTTCCTTTATGGCCTCCTGTTTTCATGAGGATAATCAATATTTGTTCAGAAAAGTTTGAGGATTATATTTGAAGCGAGGCCTGACCCCAGTCAACAAAGGGAATCAAATTTTGTAGCTCCTTTTCCTCAGCCCTGGGAATTCTCATTACAGTGGATTTAGTCACATCTCTTGCCCCTCAGAATGTTAGGACTATAAAATACTGTGGGTTACAGCATGGTCAGCAGCCCATGGCCAGAGAAACTGATTGTCTAATACTAATTAGTAGCTCAGAGGTTGACATCAGGCAGCAACAATGTCAGGCAATAGAGCAACAGAAAGCATTGGCTAAAAGTAGAGCGTCAAGAGAAGCATCTGGAGCAGAGAAACCAAGAGGTCCAAGCAGCTGATTTCAGATGTGACTAACCCCCTCCTCTCCACCCACTCCCACCTCCATGGCATCCTAGAGAAAAACAGAGAAGGAAGGTGGCTGAGGTTCTGCCATTTGACACAAGGGGCTAATGACGGAGCAGACCTAGAGAAAACTGTTAAAAATATCATGCCTAAGCTCCACCAACAAGTAAAGTGGTGAATGAGACTGAGGTAGTACAAGCAACTCTCTTGTGATTTTTTTTTCCCACACTGCTAGAAATTTTTCTGTTTCGGCTGTTGTCAGAAGAATTTCTTCCAGTGCTTTTTCACCTCTGACTTCTAATGAACTCTAGAAACAACTAAATAAGCTTTATAACATTATCTAGAATGAGTCTGTTGACACTGTATGAGGACTAGGAAATACTTTATTGAGTGTTGCCTAGAACCCTAATCCAGAGACCAAATGGCATCCATATTTAACTACTCAGGACAAATTCACAGTTGGAAGACAAGGACAGATAGAGGCAAGACCAAATTAAATCAGCTTGTCTCCAGCTTCTAAAAAAAATACTAGTCCTACAATTTCACCAGAATCTGAGGGTCATGAGAGACATCCATTGTATCATTTTTGAAAATTACAACAACATATATTTTATAAAAATACATAGGACTATGAAAACATTTTACTTTGATAATCAGAGAAAAATCAGTTAGGGAATTGACAGCCAAGCATTTCCAAACCTCTTCAAGCATCACAGATTCAATTTGCAGACCAATAAGCCATCATTGCAGTTTGATGGTCTCTCTAGGGTCCTATCTTCTATAATAGGGTTGCTTATGATATTTGCTATATAGTTGCATAACTATGATAAGATTAATTAAAAATGGGTGTAATTTTAAAATACATTTGAGCTGAATTACATAACCTTCTAATATGGAACATTTAAAAATAACCTGATTGCATTAAAACAGCTGGTGGGCTATATCATAAAAAGAGACTTCAAAATTTGGCATTTAAATTTTGTGTGCATTTGAGAAAGGATAATTGTTTTAGGAAGCACTTGTCCTAAATTACTGACCCAGTGATAAAGTCATCAAATGAGGCATCAATAAAACTTAAGTGAACATCTATTACATGAAAAACTGTTTTGCTAGGCATTGGGTAAATGAAGAGGTATGGAGGCAATCGCTGAGTTGAAGGGTTTATAAAGCTGTAATTCAAATTGTAATTCAAATATAAATTACCATCAATACTTAGCAATGATTTTAACTACTAGATCATCTTGAAGACCTTTGAGTTTTTGACTTACAAATTTAGAAGAGAACATAGAGTCTGATACTTCCTTTAAAAGTAAAGAAATTGAGGCCAGGAAAGTGAATGATCTCTAGTACTTGGTCCAGAACCTGGTTCATAGAAGGAACATAGGAAATACTTATTAAGCAAACGAATGAATGAAATTATTTGTAGAGTCTTTCAGTGAGAGAGAAACATGTCTGATCATAGAATCCAGATGTCCTGACTCAGTCCTGTGGTTAAATGTTTCAGACTTCCTTAGGGCCTATAACATTAAACCACACTTTGTTTTTATTTAAACTTCTCATTTTGAGATCATTGTAGATTCACACACATTTGTAAGAAATAATACATTGGGACCCTATGTAATGTCATGGTTTCCTCTTACTGTTTCCCTTTAATGATAACATCTTGCAAAACTATAGTACAGAATCACAACTAGGATACTGATATAGAACATGCCAAAATATAGAACATGTCCATCATCACAGGACTTCTCCTATTGCACTTTCATAGCCATACCTATCTCCTACCCCACCCCCTCCTTTACTCCTGGAAACCGACAATTTGTTCTTCATCTCTATAATTTTGTCCTTTCAATAACGTCAGGTAAGTGGAATCATACAGTCCATAACATTAGGGGATTGTTGCTTCACCTGGTGTAATTCCTATATAGTCACTGAGGTCGTTTCATATATCAATAGTGTTTGTTTCTTTTCATTGCTGAACAGCATGCCACAGTGTAGATGCACTATAGTTTCTTTAATCATTCATTCATTGAAGGGTATGTGAACTATTCATAGCTTTTGGCTATTATGAATAATGCTGCTGTAAACATTCACGTATAGGTTTTTATGTAAACGTTTTCTTTACTCAAGAATAAACGTCCAAAAGTGCAATTTCTGGGTTGTATGTTAGTTGCACATTTAGTTTTTTAAGAAACTACTCAACTGTTTTCCAAAACAACTGTACCATTTTATATTCCCAACAGCAATATATGAAAAATCCAGTTTCTCCAAATCCTTATCAGCTTTTGGAGTTGTCACTATTCTGATAGATGTATAGTAATAGTTCATTGTGGTTTTAAGCTGTGTTTCCTTAATAGCTAATGACGTTGAACATCTTTTCTTGGGCTTATTTATCATCATATATCACCTTTAGTGTGATGCCTTTCATATATTTTGCCTATATTCTAATCGGACTGTTGGATGGGGCTGTTTGTTTACTGTTGGGTTTTAAGAGTTCTTTATATATTCTGTATACCAGTCCTTGTGGAACACGTGGTTTGCAAATATTTTCTCCTAGTCTGTAAACTTGTCTTTTCATTCTCTTAAAAGGGACTTCAGAGTAACAGTTTTTAATTTTTAAAAAATCTGGACATTTGGGTGTTATGCCATAACATTTTGAATCTTACCTGAACCTTCTGGCCTTGCTGCCTGCTTTTGACACCATGCTTGCTGAATGGAGGTGGAGGTTCTGATTTACAATAAGCCTTCACTGGTACCTCACTGGCTTGGAGGAGTAGGAGTACCACATTATTGCTCCCCTCATGTTCTCCACTGACACCATAGCGGGGAGGGGTAGCCGAATGACTGCTGAGTAGTGATAGAAGTCTCATCCCAGATCTCTATTTGGTTCTCTCTGACACTACCTCAGTGGTGGCTATGGGGGCCTCCTCATTTCAGCATGGTGAGTTCTTAAAACTCCAAGATGCCCTCTATTTTTCTGAGCCCAAGCTTGTACTGCTTGCTGCATAAAAAGACAATAAACCAAGAGATGAGGTGTTTGGGCAAGGAACAACAACTTTTTTCCATAAAGCCAGCAGACCAAGAAGATGGTGGACTAGTGTCCCAAAGAACCATCTTATCCAAGTTAGAATTCAGACTTCTTTTATGCTAAAGGAGGAGAGGATGTGGTTAGTTGTTGCAGACTTCTTACTTCCAGCCAGACTCCAAAGAGAATGTGATAATCCTTTGTTCTTGCAATTGTCCATGTGGGTCTGGTCACAATGTTCCCATAAACCTCCAACAAGAAAAATGTAATTTTCTGTTCTCCAACTTTTTACCTCTGTATGAATGGAAAGTGTTACAGCTTTAAAGGTCAAACCTGGGAGGTGAAGCCTTAAGAAAGGATTACTATGCATATTCCAGGGTATAGGCAACATTCTTTACCTGATTGATGTAACCAAAGAGCAGAGCCAGCATGACTAAGCACAGGCAATGGTGCTTAGTCATAACAGTGCATAAATATTAGACCTAAAAGAATAGAGTCAATATGGAGTCAGGATTGTTCTCTGCTACAACTTGGCCTTTGCTGATGGTTATGGGGTGAGGGTGGGGACACAGATTTCTCTGTGGTATTTGGCTGGAATGGAATCCACAGGTTTTCTACCTTCCTGGCTTCACTTTCATGGTCTGGTAGCTAGAGAGAGCAGAGTATTGTCAGTGAGGTAGGTGGGGGAAGGTGAGAGGCAAAAGGGGAGGAGTAGGGGAGGAAATCTGCACTTGTTGATACTTCTAGGTTGCTGGCTTCTTTAGCTCTAACTCAAAACCCAAGGAATTCTGACCATGTTGATGTTCCTTGGGTCTTCAAGTCCCTAGCCTTCTTCTTTCCACCTCTAAGAGTTCTTTGATGTTGTCCTGGGATTTTAGTTGTACTTAATGTGAGGAATAGGGAAAAGTATGTCTATTCCATGTTCCCTGAGCAGAAGCTGAGTTTCACACTTGTTTTTGTAACATTTTTTGTGAAAGCATAATCCCTCAATATCTGAATGTCCAAAACCAGACTATTTCATAGTCTGACCTAGAGTCCTGAAAAGCCTTATCACTGTGCCCTCAAACAAGCTGTCAGATGCAGCCACCATGAAGAATCCCTGACTGTCAAACACACACCCCACACCCTCACAGTTGTCCTGTGCATTGCCACTACATGCTGCCCACAATCTTCACCATTTCTACAACCTGTTATGAGAGAATCAATGTCCATTATTGAAGTGTGACCTCAGGATGTTCCAAAGCTTTCAATAATTGGTATCTCTGACTACTGTTGAGCTCCCCAGAAAAGGGAGAACATCGTCTTTCCTAATTATGCCTTGACATTTGGACCCTGACACAAGTCCATTTATTCCTAAAGACTAGCCTCCAATCCCTTCTGTCTCCAGAAGCTGGAAAACAGTCAAGGCAGCAAGTGAGAGCTATTGCTCATTTCACTCCTCACACTTTGCCCTCTTAAGTCTTGCTCCCGACCAAAAATCCTTCCTCTCCTGATAGAAAAATGCCCTACATATGCCATAGGTACAAATAGCTAAAAAGGATGATTTCATTCCTTACATTCTTTCTGCTCACTTCTGTCCCAAGCTAATCAAAATACTGCCAAACACACTGCTAGCATATTAAATGCAGTAGGATATTTTAAAAGGTGTATGACAATATTTATGATATCAAAGACTTAATTATCTAGTTTCAAAGATAAAATTTATACTTCTAAAGACAGTCTAAATAAAAACAACTGAACTAGTATTAATATGCCAGGTTTGGGGGTTTGAAAAACCTCATTAATTTTTCCCTCTTAATATTCAAAGAAAAAACTAAAAAAATATGAGAAACCTGACCTCAGAAAATTTAACTGGCTTGTCCAATGTTATTTGAGTAGTAAATAGTGACTCTCTCTCTGCTCTGAGCACTACTAGATCATGTTAAAACACTTTTAATGAGATCAGTAAGTATTTTAGCTCATACAAATAAAAATCATCTGAAAATTAAACTGGAGACCAGTGACAGGAAGAAAAATTAGCAAAGTGACTGTTGCAACAAATTTAACTACAAAAACAAGCAGCCTCTGGAAACCTCCACAGATAAGACTGGAGATGGTCATTTTTATAGTGGCATATATATTTTTTAAAAAAGAAAAAAAGACCTATTTCTTCTAACAATCTAACAAGATAAAATTCTGTTTACTCTTGCTTTAATGCCTAAGGCTTTTACTGTCTGGTAGTTCCTGATTCAATAGCTAGTAAGTGGTAAACACGTGAAATTTAAAGTCGCCCAATAAATGTTTCCTTATAGCAGGTACTAAAAATATCAAGAAGCTGTTAACTAGTGAAAACGGTTTTTAAATAGCAGTCTATAAGCAAAAGCATTTGATGAGGTGAAAAAATACATGAAAAACATTTTAAAGGCAGGGGCTCATAAATTTTGTTTATTACTATATTTCCTTTACTTAGAACAATGTGCAGCACATAGTAGGGACACATTAGATATTTGTTAAATTAACTGTAGGAAATTAATCTGTTATTGGCAACAAAATTATTTTAGAAACTCACATAGTCACTTGATGTTGCCTCAGGGCAACTTTTCTAAACCAAAAACTAACTTCTGAGTCCCTGATTGTATCCTTTTTGTTCAAGTAAAAACAGGGTAGAAAACTTACTAGCAAATCTGACAAATATGTTTTTATCATTTATTGAAAAGAAGCTGCCCTCAGTTAACCAAAGCCAAGTTCTTATATCCATTTAAGTTCCAATCCCAGTGTGTCATTTGCTCACTGAATAACTCTGATCTCCAGGGCTTTTTCATCTGAGGAATAAGAATTTTATCTCCTAAAACACTTGGGATAATTTTTTTAAGATAGAAAAAAAGAGATAACATTATAGATCTTATAACACATAGTATGCACATAATATTTGCAAAATATTTAAATCAGATTCTGAAAATTCACCCCTTGTTTATGATGCTTACCAACAGATTTATCAGTTAAGCTGGGGCAATTTTGTTAAATTCTAATAGGTGAAAACTAGATATAGGGTTATTTCCACAGACAATTTATAACTATGTAGTACTAACTCACTCCATGTCTGCTAAATCCTAAGGCCTTTGCAAGTAAACGAGACAAATATCACCTTCCTAGTTCTCCAAAGCTTAGAGGTAAAGATTTTTAAAAAAGTCGAAGCTACAGTTGTTTAGTCTACAATCAGTAGTCACCTATGGTGTGGCTTACAACACAACATGAAAACGTGGCTCCATATCTCCCACTAAAACTCAGATTTAACCACTTTGGAAAACAACGTCTCAGAAATGGGTTATTCGGAGCTCCAGATAAAATATAGCCAGAGAATAAATGCTGTCAGTGTGGTCAGCACTGAATCTGGATGACTGGAGAAAGAAACGAAAGAAAAGGAAGGCAGGGAGGGAGGGAGGGAGGAAGGAAGGAAGAAAGAAAGGACTGATTATCACTGGATTACACCGTGAGTCTCCCATCATAGACAGGGAACTAGAGAAGACTTAGATGAGATGCCTTCAGTCTTCTTTCTCTTGGATCTAGTTCTTCACCTTTATTTTCAGCAGCTGTTATGTATGTGAAAGTGTATGGTTACTTAGGGGTGCACTCGACAACAACTAACCAATGAGTTCTAAGGGCCTCCATGCTCTACTATCCTCAGTTCTGTGACTTTGAAAAGTAGGTGACATGAATATCATGGTAACAATGACTACTGTTTCTTTGCCATGTGCCAGGCATTATGCTAAGCACCTTCCCTTAATCTTCTTTAATAACCCAAGGTCACAGGTTCTACTAATCCTCCTATTTCATTATTGAGGAAGCCTAGGCATGGAGAAGTTTTATCACTTTTCTAAGGTTCACAGTAAGGAAGTGCAGAGGTGAGACATGAACCTAGGCTGTCAGATCACAAAGTCCACACTCCTAATCAACTCAGCTCTGCCAATCAGGACATCATTAATTAATGAGGAAGGCTTAGAGGTCAGACAAATCTGAAGGATTACTGAGCACAACTTCTGGAATAAGAGCTGGCACAATCTCCTTTTTGATGATCTTTAAAACAAAGAGAAAGGGGAAATCCAGAAGAAGAATTAGAATGATATTCTCTCTTCATGTGATTTAATAAAGGATTCTTTCCTAAATTTCCTCTATCTGCTTTCTGAGCACAGGAATAAAAGTAGGGAAGAAATGGGGAAGAAAGTAGTAACTCAAGGGAACGTATTTCCCAAAGCATTGAGTGCACTCAACCTTAACCCTCAAGTCATCTACAATAATGATCAGTTTTAAAAAAGAAAAGTATATATAGAGATATAGAGATATAGATATATATATATATATAGTGTCTCTTCCACTTTTGTGCATTTTGCTTTTCAGGCTTATTAAATATAGCATTCATTAACACCAAACAGGAATTTATATCTATCATACATGAATTAGCATATCAATTTCAACAATCTTCATTCTATGGCAATGAAGTAAAGTTAAGAAGAAAATTAGAGTAGCTTTAGTCTTCCCACTCCTTCCCTCTTCCACATTTTCAGTTTATCCCTTGCCTTCTCTAACCCCACTCCCAGCTGTGAATTCCAAGCTGTACGGTTTTCAAACCCCAAGCACTGAGCAGTATTTATCCGGAGGGTGACTGCTACAGCTGAACAGCCCTGCAACCAGTCACCACTCCAGGTTCGCAGAAACCCGTGCAGAGACCCCACTCCTGCGGGAGTCTTGCGTGTGCTCTCTCTGCAGTGCACCCTCTGGATGTTCTCAGGGCACAAACCTCAGTCACGTGCATGAAGGAAAACTTCCCAGATGTCAGCGTCCTGTATTTTTCATGTTTTTAAAAAACATTCTTTTGCATCTTCACTGAAAGTCCCAATTCTATTCTAGATGCAGTATCACTATGTATTCAAGTGGGAGCTCTATCAATTTGTGTCCACATGGTTAATGGATCCCTTCCACAGTAAGCAGGAGAATAAGGATTGGCTAGGAAACTCAAACTATTTACTTACAGTTGCTAGAAATTAGTCAAGAGACAGAATGATGAGACTGATACAAATTAGAGGCTACTTATAATCAATAATGTGGACAAGATAATAAGGAAGGTGGAATTGCACTTGTCTTTGAGCTGGGGGAGAGGCAATAACAGGCACAGTGGAAAAGGCTGGCCTTGCCTGGGAGCCTCAGTCTTAAATGTTTAATGTTTAGCCTTGCATACTAAATAAAATTACTTGTCCTACCTTGAAAAGGCTGAAAAATGGGGGAAGAATGGAATGGAATGGTACTGTACCTTGAGGCTTCAATTAAATGTTTAAAAGGGCTCTGGCATCTATCATTTATTTCTTTAATATTGAAACTTTCATAATCATTACATTTCCATAAGGAAGATAGTCCTTTGTTTATTCATTTACTCATCAAGAATGCATTAAGCAACTATGAGGGGAAGTCACAGAGCTAAATGCTGTGGGAGCCACATAACTATAAGATAGGGATGCTGGTCTCGATAGATGTATAGTATATAACGGAGATATAGAATCTTCCTCTTTGCATGGACCACAGTACTACTAATTAAAGGTAAATTCAAGATCATCTAGTCCAGTGCTTCTCAAATAGTAAGATACATACAAATCACTTGAGGAGCTATTTGAAATGCAGATTCTAATGCAGCAGTCCTCAGATGGTGCCTGAGATTCTGGCTCTAACAAGTACCAGTTGATACAAAAGCTGCTGGTTCCTGGACCACATTTTGAGAAACTGAGGTAGACAACAGTCCCTGCTTGTGATACCAAGGTATTTAGTTCAGTGCAGCTGGAGCTGGTGTGCACTAATCCTTTGTATACCAATTACCCTAAAAGAACAGCCTATTAACTATTACCCTAAAAGGACAGCCTCATAATGTCTTTATGGTATAATACTCCTCAGAGAAGCATCATATCCACATCTGTGACTCACCAGCTTTTGCCTTTGCAAGCTATTTACCTCATAAGCCTGTTTATCCATCTAAAATATGGAGGCAATAACGCCTAACTAAGAGAGCTTTGGAGAGGATGAAAGAGATCATCTTAGCATAGTGCCCAGTACATAAAAGTTGGCACCCATAATGAGGAGCTCTTTTTACCATTATTATGAGTTGAGGAAAATGAGTATTTTTTAAATTTTAATAATTAAACTTTATCTTTTCTAGTCTTGAAAGGCAATACCATTAAGGAAAGCAAACCTCAGTAGGAATTTGAGAGTTGAATCATTTTTAAAGCACTGGTGAAGGACATGTTCCAGCATGAGCACTTGGTCAGAGGCTCCCATCAGTAATTAAGGACCACTTGCAATCAGCAGTGTGTGTTTGCATTCTGTAAGACATGCTGATTTCTGGAGGAAGTCAACCCCAATCTCTCCCCTGCTAATAAGAAATTGGGAGGCACGAAACAACCCCAGATGGTGCATGTTTGCAGTTATGAATGAGGTATTTTAATGGCATGAGTTAAGTTTTACTTTGTGTTTTTAATGAGGGACTCACTGCCCGTGATATTTTAACTGTAAACTAGACTGCCCCACGAGGTCTTAAACTATTTTATATTAAACTTAAAGCTTTGTAAACTTGTATGGGTGATATTATTCATCCCCTGAAGCACAAGGGGATATAAAAATATTTCATAATGAGCCATGAATACATAACATAACTTCAAAAGTTTAATAATACTAACCTACATTTCATTTCATCAAATGATTCTTCCACCTGCATGAAGCCATTTTCGAATGAGAAGATTCAAAGCCAGTTTCAAAGATACTAACAGAGTTATCTTTCTGAAATTCTAAATGAAAATAACCAAGCAGGAAGTGGGATGAGATTAACATCCTCTTGACAGAATATTCTGGGTGGACAGGTAAGTCATTTACCTAAATCTCTTTTCCTTGATTACCTGAAAAGTAACATTATTTTGAGATGACTTATTTAATAAGATTCAGTCTCCATCTCTCAAGAACCATTCTAACTTTAAAATTCTCATCTTTTATTTCGTAGAATGTTTTCTTGCAAATGAAAACTTGGAGAAAGAAAGTCAGTTGGAACATTTTTAGAGCCTTACCAGAGATTGTAAAAATAAGACATCCCTTCAGGTACACAAAACGGTCATTAGTACTCCATAACAAGACAGGAGGATTAGTTTCCAGTACCATCTCTGTCACTAAATATGGTCGTTCAAACATAGGCAAGTCATTGAGTTCCAGGCCCTCTCTTTCCTTATCTGCCAAGAATTTTTCAGAATCTGTTTTAGGATCACCTATATACAGTATCACATGGTGAACTTCTTAAAAATTCATATTCTTGGGTCACATTTATTTCTACTGAATGAGGCTCCACCGATTTCATTTTTCTTGATAAGTTTGCAAGGTGATTCTTATGCTCAAAAGTATAAGAACTACTGGACTAGTTTAGCTCCAAGGACTTCCAACTACAATATTCTTTGCTCTGGAATACACACCCAATCTGAACTACAACTCGACAGATCTTATCCCTGCCACACGCCACCGTTTCCCTGTGATATTCTAGTTCAGTCTTCATTTAGGACTTGAATTCTGCCATCCATTTTGCAACTACGAATTGTGTATCTACAACATGCAATGTTCTTTTCATCTGTATCCTAACTGAAATGGAGCCACATGAAGGACACTAGGGGATGCATATAGAAGAGAGTACAGGCAAAGAAAATGACTGAGATTAATATATCCAACACTTCTTTGCATTTATAGTCAAATAAATCATACTTACATGAAAATATTAGAGTTAAACCAGTAGCTAAAAGCAAGATGTATCAAAATGTGTCTAATATGATCCTATTTTTGTAACAAAATCAAAAAGGCCATTTAAGGAGATGTATATGTGTGTAGTGTCTATATAGGTGCATTGATGACTTTTATATGACATGTAAACATGAGAATAAAAGGAAGTAACTACTTCTCCTGAAAGACTGGGAGCTAGGAATGATTTGGGTAGAAAGAAAAAGGGAGAAAGAAGCAAGAAAAAAAAGAATAGGGTAGATATAGCAATTATGCATTTATATAAAATTAAAAACATGCTATATATAAATAAATGTTTAAAGTAAAATAGAATAAATTTGAATACTGGAAAAGTAAATAAGCTAAAGGTTATGTAAATAACTGAATAGCCATACATGTTCAAAATACATCACATAAAACTGGCCATCTGCACTGTTCTTCTGAATGCTATGGCTCTATTCTAATTAGATATTTTCTAATTTAAAACCTAGAAATCAGGAGTTCTCCATAAAGAAGGACCTCTGGCTCAATTCAAGGCAAAGTATCACTATTAAAGCTTTGATATGGATTGGACTAATCTGCCAGGAATTATTTGCACAATCCTAAGCTGTCCCTATTGTCACTCTGGTCTTCATGCAAGCATTTGTAAAATGAGATAGAGCAAGATTTTTAAGATTTTTTCATGATTGCTCTGCTGTCTTCAAATTCTGCCTCTGTTGGAATCTTGAGTTTATTTTTGCCTTTTATCAAGATTCAAGTAAAAAAATCTACTTTGTAAAATAATTTTAAAGTAATTTCCTTTCATTATCCCAGAAGGGAGAGCCACTACTGACAACATAAGCCATCAAGAAGACATTGAAAAGATAAATCCTTTCTTGCCAGGGGGAGGTGGGTATGGAAGGAGATCCTGAAGATTCTTCTCTAAGAATTAGCCAAAGAAAGAAAGAGAGGGAGAAGGGAGGGAGGGAGGGAGCGAAGAGAAGGGAAGACAAAGGGGTGGAGACAAGAGGAAAGGAAAGAAGAAAACCCAAGCATCTGCAGTGTTAGAAGGGGTCTTTTCAACCAGACAGGTGTATGCCAGTTAAGCGGAGCCTGCAGGAAAAGGAAACCATTCCAGGGAAAGTGGCAGTCATACATTCTTATCCTAGCCAGGATGTGGATAATATTCCCATCTGTTAGGGAGATGATGAAATGTAAGGCAAAGAAAATGGGTTCATGAACTTGAGATGTTGAGAGAGATGGGGAGACAGAGAGGGAGCTCATTCAGTATCTCAGAACTGCCTAAAGCTTTCTTTGAGCCAAGTTTAATTTCCTTTGTCAAGTACAATTTGCCAATCTCACAGGACATCAACTGTGGGTGCATGCGCTCCTCCTAATACATATTGTACAGTTCTGTCCATCTGCAGCTCAGCAGGGTGAACACATGAAGTAATTTACCTAAAGGCTCAGATTCCTTGCTGTAATATTGGAATTTTCAGGTCTGAGCAAGTCTGCAGAAGACATCAGTTTTCTGCTTAATAAAAAACAATGCTTTTATCCACTGGAACTAAACATCTAAAACTTGGACTTACAGATTTCAGTGCTCCTGGCAATATACCACGATTTTGAAAATAGTTACTTCACCTTGCAGTGTCTTTATTTCCCAGTTCCCAAAACAGAAGTCATGTGTATCAAATTCAAAGCAGAGACCCAGAGATGTGAAGTGACATGTTCAAGGTCCTGTATCTAGTTACTAGCTGCATCCAGGAGGGTTCTCTCAGTTTCAAGTGACTGTATACCCAACCCAAACTAGGTAAAGCAAAAGGAGGAGTTATTGGTTCAAATCTAAGAGCAAGAATAACTTCAGGCTTAACTTGATGCAAAATCTCAAAAAATTTCACCAGGACCTAATTCTCTCCTGAGTTCTCAATTCTCCATCTTCCAGGTTGGCTCCATTCTCAGGAAGGCTCTCTCCTTATTCTGCAGGTATCTGTCAGTAGGTCTCGACCCTATTCTCTTGGATTGAAGTCCAGTGGGAAGGAGCATCTGCTTCTGCATCATAATTACCAGCAAAAAAAAGAAAAAATTAATTGTACTTGATGTCTCTGTGAAAATAAAATGTCCTACGTGAACCAAATGTCCTGTTTATAGCCAGAACTATTGTGTGGCTCGATCATGTATGTGCCTAACTCTAAGGTAAGAGTAGGATTCCACAGGCAGCACATGGACTGAGAACACAGGTGGCAGGGTCTCAACTAGCAAAGGCTTTTAACAGAAGAAAGGAAAATGGATGACAGGGAAGTCCACAAGTATCTGCTACACTGGCAGAGCCTGAAACAAAAGCCAAGTCTTCAGGATTCTGGTTTCTACTTCAACTCATTTTTTTTTTTAATTCTATGTGTGGCTGTGGTATTAATAACTGATGGAAAGGTTATGACATGGTGATCCCCAGGATTTAAATGAAAATCAATGTGTGGTGATAATCCAAGAACAAAAACCATTTATGCAGTGCTAAAGTTGTATGGTAAAAGTCAAGCATGTTCTGATTTTCATGATCTTGGGTTTGGCAATGTATTCTTAGGTATTACACCAAACCGTGAACAACAAAGGGAAAAAATAGATAACTTAGACTTCACTAAAATTTATAACTTAAGGACACTGTCAACAGAGTGAAAAGGCAGCTTATGTAATGAGAGAAAATATAAAGGCTTAACGTCCAGAACATATAAAGGACTCCTACAACTCAATTAAACAACAAAAATAAAAAGACAACTAACTCAAATAAAAAATGGACAAAGGAATTGAATATACATTTCTCTAAAGAAGATATGCAAGTAACTAATTAGCAAATGAAAAGATGTTCACCATCATTAGTCATTAGGGAAATGCAAATCAAACTACAATGCAACTATGATAGCTTTATAAAAATTTGTTTTAAAAAATAGATAACAAGTGTTGGCAAGAGTGTAAACATTGGAACGCTCTCACATTGCTGGTGGGGATATAAAATGGTGCAGCTACTATGGAAAATAGTTTCATGGTTCCCCAAGAAGTTAAGGAAAGAATTATTATATGACCCAATAATTCCACTTCTAGGTATACACAAAAATTTTAAAATAAGGCATCAGATACCTGAATGTCAATGTTCATTGCAGCATTGTTTAAAATAGACAAAAGATGAAAACAACCCAAGTGTTCATCAACAGAGCAACTGATAAACAAAATGTGGTATATCCATGTGGTGGAATATTATTCAACCATAAAAAGAATGAAGTTCTGATACATGCTACAACATGAATGAAGCTTGAAAACATTATGCTTTATGAAATAAGTGAAATGCAAAAGGACAAATATTATATGATTCCTCTAATATGGAATATCTAAATAGATCTATTTATAGTGATTAAAAAGTAGGTTAGAAGTTACCAGGGGGAGGGAGATGGGGATGGGTAATTATTGTTTAATGGGTACAGAGATTCCATTTAGGGTGATGGACAAGTCTTAGAACCTGGTCATGATGGTTGCACAACACTGTGAATGTAATCAATGCTGCTGATTTGTACACTTAAAAATTTGTTACAATGTCTTTGATAAAGATGGTGGGTGAAGTAGGAGGATGTAAAGATTACTTTTCCCCCATGAGCACATCAAAAATACATCTACATGTAGAATAATTCTCACTGAAAATTAAAGACTCCTATACAATCAAGGCTATAAGAAAGATCCAAATGCAATAGGGCAGGCAAGAAAGAGAAGCAATCAGGTTGAAACCTGTGCCCTGGGAGAGGACACAGAAGAGGAGGGAGATCACATGGGCTCAGAGATCCTCCCTGGGGAGTGAGCAGTTCAGGCCACGTATTTGGCACCCTAGCCCTGGGCCTGACACCAGGATGATGTGTCCCCTTAACTGTTCTGAAAACCAGTGGGACTGACAGTGGAGCTGTAAGAAACCTAGACTCTGCTCCTGAAAAGTGCACACACATCTGCTTACTCCCAAAACTATGTGAAGGAAAGATACTGAAACTGTGTGGGACTCTGGCCAGTTTCCTGAAACCACTCCAGTATATGCCTCAGCCTGAATCAAGTACCCACTCTGGCCCTTCTTGTGCCAGCACTGCTTCCTTTGGGGCAAGAGTACCAATGCTGAGAGAGGGAATAGCACACACTTGGAAGGAACAGAGCCAGCTCAGACCTGATCCTTAATGCTCCTGCTCCAGCAACTCAGGACCCAACCTTGCCCCTCATAGGGTAGTGCAGGCCACTGCACAGAGGAGAAGCCCCAAGTCAAACCTGACTCTGACTCTATGCCCTCTATCTCCAGCCCAACTTCCTACCAAGGTGGTAGCTGCCAGCACACTCTGGAGGAAGACATGACTCATGTTCACATCAGATCTGGCTCTCCCACCAGAGCCACCAGCACACACAGACTATACAGGAATGTTCCCACATAAGGACACTATTTCAAGACTAGCATAAGTAACTTTTTCATCTAGTTTCATTGAGACAGAGAAAGTTAATCAAAATAAGAAGACAAAGGAATTTATTTCAAATGAAAGAACAAGAGAAAACAGCTGAAAAAAGAACTAATGAAACAGGGATGAGTAATATACCAGATAAGGAGTTCAAAGCACTAGTAATAAGAATGTTAAATGAATTAAGGAAAAAATAGATGAACACAGTGAGAATTTTATAAGAAATTTTTAAAAATATAGAAATAAGATGGAAGAAAATGACTGAAATAAAAATCTATTAGAAGGAATTAACAACAGACTGGATGATACAGAAGGAATTAACAACAGACTGGATGATATAGAAGAGAGCATAAGTGATCTAGAAAATACAATAATGGAAACCACTCAATCAGAACAGCAAAAAGAAAAACAATTTTAAAAAAAGAGAACACTTTAAGGGACTATTGGAACAACATCAAAAATACCCCCAAAGTACCAAAATCTACATTATAGGGATCCTAGAAGGAGAGGAGCAAGAGAAATAGGTCAAAAAGTGTTTGATAAAATTAGAGCTGAAAACTTCCCAAACCTGAAGTAGGAAGATATCCAGGTACAGGAAGAACAAAGGGTATCAAATAAGATGAACCCAAACAAAAACACCAAGAAATATCATAGTTACAATGGAAAAAGTTAAAGATAAAGAGAGAATTCTAAAGGCACCAAGAAAAAGCAAAGAATCATATACAAAGAAACCTCCGTAAGGCCATCAGCTGATTTTTCTGCAGAAATTTTACAGGCCAGAAGGTAGTGGCATGACACATTTAAAGTGCTGAAAAGCAAAAACTGCAACCTAGGATACTTTACCTAGCAAGATTATCATTTAGAACTGAAGGATAAAGAACTTATCAAGTATCAAAAAGGAAAAGAATTTATAATACTAAATCTACCCTAAAAGAAATGTTAAAGGGCTTTCTCTAAGTGAAAAAGAAAAAGCTACAACAAGATGGTTCTCTAGGACATTGGTCCCCCAACTTCTTGGTCTGCTGGCTATCCAAATAAAGTTGTTATTCTTTGCTCCCTCCAACAAAGGAAGAAAGGAAGAGAGGAAGAGAGAGAGAAAGAAAGAAAGAAAAGAGAGAGAGAAAGAGAAAAAGAGAAGGAAGAGGAGTAGGATGAGAGGAGGAGGAGAAGAAGATGATGATGATGATGATGACGATGACATAGATGGAAGAAGGAAGAAGGCGAAAGCAGAGAAGGAGGGGAGACAACAGAAACAAGTATCTATTGGAAAGGAAAAAATAACCACTAGTAAAGGCTATGGATCAACTACTTAAATAAGCTAATCAAAGACTAAAAGACAAAAATTTGTAAAATTAACCATAACTAAACAGTTAGGGGATAAATATTAAGATGTAAAATATGACATCAAAAACATAAAATGTAGGACATAGAGTAAAAAATGTAGTTCTTATTGAACTACTATATACCTACCTGTTTTAAACAGTAGATATACATAGGTCAACATATATGAACCACATGGTGACAACAAATTAAAAACCTACAATAGATACACACAAACTAGAAAGAAATGAACACAAGCATACTACTAAAGCAAATCATCAAACCACTAGGGAAGAAATTAAGAAAAAAAAAGAGAAGAACTACAAAAACAACCATAAAACAAGTAACAAAATGTCAATAAGTACATAACTGTCAATAATTACTTTAAATGTCAATGGACTAAATGCTCCAATCAAAAGACATAGCAGGGCTGATTGGATTAAGAAAACAAGACCCATCTATATGCTGCTCACGTGAGACTCAGCTAAGAGCTAAAGACACACACAGATTGAAAGTGAGAGGATGGGAAAAGATATTTCACGCAAATGGAAATGATAAGAAAGCAGGGATAGCAATATTCGTATCAGATAAAATAGACTTTCAAACAAATTCTGTAACAAAAGACAAAAAAGGACATTATGTAATGATAAAGGGATCTATACAAGAAGAAGATAAAACACTCATTTATATGTGTTCCTATGTTCCTAATAAAGGAGCATCTAAAATGTAAAGAAAATATTAACAGACAGAAAGAGAGATATTGACAACAACAGTAGGAGCTTTTAAACCCCACTTACATCAATGGACAAATTGTCCAGACAGAAAATCAGTAAAGAAATGGTAGCCTTAAATGACACACTAGACCAGTGGACTTAACAGGTATCTATAGGAAATTCCATCCAAAAACAGCAAAATATACATTCTTTTCAAGTGCATATGAAATGTTTTGGAGAACAGGTCACATGCCAGGCCAAAAAACAAGTCTCAAAAAATAAGAGAATAGAAATGGTATCAAGCTTTCTCCAACCACAATGGTATGAAACTAGAAATGAATCATGGGAAGAAAAATAGGGGAAAAAACCAACAACAAACACATGAAGAGTAAACAACATGCTACTAAAAAACCAGTGGGTCAATGAAGAAATCAAAGTGGAAATCAGAAGAAACGTCAATACAAAACAAAACAAAGCAAAAAGCCCCACAACTTTTCAAACTCTATGGAATGTAGCAAAAGCAGTTTTAAGAGGAAAGTTTATTGTAGTACAAGCCTATTTCAGGATACAAAAATCTCAAATAACCTAAAATACAATCTAAAGGAGTTAGAAAAAGAAGACTAAAGCCCAAAGTCAGCATAAGAAAGGAAATAATAAAGACCAAGGAGGAAATAGAGGCCAGAAATATTTTAAAATCAGTGAAACCAAGAGCTGATTTTTTTTTGAAAATATAAACAAAATTGATAAGCCTTCAGGCAAGCTCATCAAGAAGAAAAGAGGGTCAGAATATACAAAATAAGAAATGAAAGGGGAGAAATAACAATCAATATCACAGAAGTTCAAAAAATCATAGGAGAATACTATGAAGAGTTATATGCCAACCAATTGGACAACCTAGAATGGACAAATTTCTAGAAACATACAATCTTCCAAGACTGAATCAGGAAGAAATAGACAATCTGAACAATTACAGCCATGTAATTAAATTTGAAAAACAAACAAACAAAAAACTCCCAACAAACAAAAGTCCAGGACCAGATGGCTCCACAGGGGAATTCTACCAAACATATATAAAGAAGAGCTATCCTTCTCAAACTACTCCAGAAAAATTAAACAGAAGGGGCTACTCCCAAATTCACTCTATGAGGCCTCCATTATCCTGATACCAAAACCAAAGACACTACAAAAAAAGGAAAATTACAGGCCAATATCCCTGATGGCTACAGATGCAAAATCTTCAACAAAATATTAGCAAACTGAATTTGACAATATATCAAGTCAAGTGGGATTTATTCAAGGGTCACAAAGATGGTTAGATATCCACTAATCAAATAATGCGATATATACCACGTTAACAAAGGGGAAATAAAAAATTGCATTATCATCTCAATAAACACAGAAAAAGCATTTGACAGAATTCGACATCCATTCATGAAAAAAATTCTCATCAAAGTGGGTATAGAGGCTGATTGGATTAAGAAAACAAGACCCATCTATATGCTGCTCATGTGAGACTCAGTTGAGATATCTCAACATAATAAAGCCATTAATAACAAACTCCCAACTAACATCATACCCAAAGGTGAAAAGCTAAAAGTTTTTCCTCTAAAATCAGAAAGAAGACAAGGGTGTTGACTCTCATCACTTCTATTTAACAAATAATGGAAGTCCTAGCCACAGCAATCAGACAAGAAAAAAAAAGGCATCAAAATTGGAAAGGAAGAAGTAAAACTGTTACTATTTGCAGATGACATAATAGTATATATAGAAAACCCTAAAGTCTCCACTAAAAAAAAAAAAAAAAACTATTAGAACTCATAAATGAATTCAGTAAAGTTTCAAGATCCAAGGTTAGTACACAGAAACCTGTTGCTTTTCTATATGTTAATAATGAACTATCAGGAAAAGAAATTTTTTTTAAAAAAATTTCATTCAAAATAACATCAAAGAGAATAAAATACCTAGGAATAAACTTAGCCAAGGAGGTGAAAGACCTATACTCTGAAAACTATAAAATATTAAAAGAAATTGCAGATGATTCCCAAAAAATGGAAAGATAGCTCATGTTCATGCATTGGAAGAACTAACATTGTTAAAGAGTCCATACTACCCAAAGCAATCTACAGATTTAATGCCATCCCTATCAAAATACATTTTTTTTACAGAACTAGAACAAATAATCCTAAAATTTATATGTTACCACAAAGGACCTCAAATTGCCAAAGCAATTTTGAGAAAAAACAACAGCAGCAAAGTTGGAGGTATCATGCCTGCTGATGTATACTATACTACAAAGCTACAGTAATCAAAACAGCATGGTACTGGCACAAAAACAGATACATAGATCAGTGAAACATAATAGCCCAGAAAGAAACCCATGCACTTATGGTCAATTAATCTACAACAAAGGAGGACAAAATATACAGTGGGGAAAAGACAGTCACTTCAATAAGTGTTGCTGGGACAACTGGACAGCTACATGTAAAAGAATGAAATTAGAACATGTTCTCACACTATATGAAAAAGTAAACTCAAAATAGATTAAACACCTAAATGTAAGACCTGAAACCATAACAATCCTAGAGGAGAATATAACACTCTTTGACATAAATTGTAGCAATATTTTCTTGAAAGGAAGCAAAAGTAAAAATAAACAAATGGGACCTAATTAAACTTAAAAGCTTTTGCACAACGAAAGAAACCATGAACAAAATGAAAAGACAATCTACTGAATGGGAGAAAATATCTGCAAATGATATGACCAATGAGGGGTTAGAATCCAAAACATATAAACAGCTTATATAACTCAATAGTAAAAAAACAATTAAAAAATGGGCAGAGGACCTGAACAGACATTTTTCCAAAGACGATATACAGATGGCCAACAGGAACATGAAAAGATGTTCAACATCACTAATTATCAGATAAATGCAAATCAAAACCACAATTAGACAAGACCTCACACCTGGCTATCATTTAAAAGTCTACAAATAACAATGCTGGTGAGGATGTGGAATAAATGGAACCCTAATACACTGTTAGTGAGAATATAAATTGGTGCAGCCACTGTGGAAAATGGTATGTAGGTACCATAAAAAACTAAAACTAGAACTACCATATGATCCAGCAATTCCACTTCTGGGTATATATCTGAAGAAAACAAAAACACTAAATCAAAGATACGTGTACCTTGATGTTCATGGCAGCATTATTTACAATAGCCAAGATACAAAAACAACCTAAGTATCCATCAACAGATGAATGGATAAAGACTGTGGTACACACACACACACACAGACACACACAAATGGAATATTACTCAGACATAAAAAAGAATGGAATTCCGCCATTTGCAAAAGCATGGATGGACCTAGAATATATTATGCTTAATGAAACAAGTTAGAGAAAGACAAATACTATATGTTATCACTTATACGTGGAATCTAAAAAATAAAACAGATTTGTGAATATAAGAAAAGAGAAACAAACTCACAGATATAGATAACAAACTAGTGGTTACGAGTGGAGAGAAGGAAGTAGGGAGAGACAGGACTGGAGTAGGGAATTAAGAAGTACAAACTACTGTGTATAAAATAAATAATAAATGAGGATCTTCTGAGCAGCACACAGAAATATAGTCATTATTTTATAATAACTATAATAGAGTATAACTCATGAAAATAGTGACTCACTATGTTGTACACCTGAAACTAATACAATATTGTAAATCAACCATACTTCAATAAAAAGCTGAAAACATTACTGAAGTGGCAAATTTTGTTATATACATTTCACAATAAAATAAAAACAAGAACAAAGTCAAGCACATTTTCAACTCGTGCATTTGTAGCTAGCAACTTCCTCCTGTGTCTCACCAGTTCCGAACTATCACTTGGTGAGTCAGCTGCAACTGAGGCTCAGAAACACTGCTTTTATATAAGCACACTGAAAACCAAAAAATTAGGTCAAATTGGTAAGAAGCTAAGAGTGGCAACCCAGTAGGAAACCAGTAGCATCCAACAATTGTGCTCATTTTTTTTCCCTACTATTTTCATCTCCAGTATCTAAAATTTCCTCAGTGTGGTAGCAATCACTATTTCCCATTCATGAGGACATACAGATGCCACATATCTAGAGACTGTCAGTGACATATTTGGCAAAACTGCAACTATCATTTTTGTTGGGTATTAAAACCAGCTGAGCCTATGATTTACTAACTTAATGAGAAATTCCTGTCAACTTCTGATGTACAGCCCAAACATATATTCATCCAGTGGATATATTCTGTATTACATAGCTGTACATTGGTAATTCCCTACTTTGCATTCATTTATCCTGATAGTTTTTAAGCTGGAATTTTTTTTTATTCATCTATTGATTCATTTACTCATTCAACCATCATAGTGTACCTAGCTGTGTGTGCAAGACACACAAGGTGATACTTCCATCACTGGACAAGGTGCCCACCTTTAAGGAATCTTCAATCGTGCAGGAAAATTAAGAGGAGCTGTCCAATAATTATGATGGGCTAAACAACGTCTCTTGACTCCGTATCTCCACCCCCGAGTTGGGGTCACCTGACTTTCACTCTCCAACACAGACCCCTTCAATGCTGACGTTCTCAGTCTCAAATCTCTGGTGTCCAATCTGGTTCACTCTGACCTCGTGTGCAATTCTTAGTAAAAGCTTTAGCTTCAGCTGCACCCATGTCCTTCCACTCTCACTATTGCTTCCCAGTCCCCAAAGTCCTAACCCTAATATAAATTCATTTATTCATTTATTATATACATTTGCTTCAAATATGTTATTCAGCCAGGCCCTAAGACAGGTCTCGGGATACTGCAGTGAGCAAACGCAGCCCTAGCCGCCGCCCTCATGGAGCTTAGGCTACAGACGGCGGCATTCAGCAGTCAAACATTCTCCCAAATTTACCATCCCTGTGCAGAGTGGCCCATGGCCCCGGGAGAATCTATAGCAGGGAGAGAGTGGATCCAGGCTCTGGTAACTGCTACAGGGCTATTTCACCCTGAAGGCTAAATGCTTCATGTTATCAACAAACATGTTTGTGGCAAATTTGATGACAGTTAACCACTTACTGAGTGTGTACTGTATGCTTAGTTTCCTTGATTTCCACCTGCCTCTCGGCATCCCCACAACCTACTGGCTGGCATCCTCTGATTCTCAGTATTCCTATGCGGTAAAACTATCCCCAGAATCACTGACTACTGTATTTTCCCTGTCTGATTTTCCTCTCATTACATGAAACACAGCCTAAGTCATAAAAGTATTTCATCCTAATAAACCTGACCAGACCTAAGTGTTTCTGGTGTGGTCTGTCTCAATTACATTCCAAGCTCCTTATCTAATAACAGGAATTCTGATTTTTTTTTTCAAATACATACAACTTATGATTTGCTTCTTCAAATCAAATATTCTGGGAGCATTCCTCTAGCTTGTTAATCCTAAAGTTTGATCTCTTAAAATTGACAGCTTCAACTTCAGTTTTGGTTTGTTAGTACTGAAACTTCCAAGTAGCAAAATGCACAACTGCACCTGAAATGAAACTCAGACAGGTGGACAGTCTCCTGCCAGAGACGGCTGGGTGGGAGAGGCGGAGGCATCTGCTTCCAACCCCAACTTCCGGGCCTGGATCCGATCTCCACAGAGGAAGGAGCTCCAGCTATTGTGGAAGGGGCTGTGTGTGTGAGGGAACTTAGGAGGCATGGATAAACAAAGCTACTTTAGAAAATGGACCTCACTCTCCCTACTTTTGTGTGGGACACTGCTTTTCCCCAGCACAAACCTCAGAGAAAGCCATCTGGTATCCTGAAGCCCCTGCACCCCAGGCAGGAAGCTATGGTCATCTAGAGGACAAGGGAGGCTTAGAGACTTTTCAAAGAGACCATGGCTAGTAAGCAGCTGTGGCCACAAGTTCTGGGTGCTTCCTCCCATTCCTCCCATTCCTCCTGGCCACCAGAACCCCAATTTTGTCCAGGGGCAATGTGCTCAGTTCCAGGGAAGGAATCACAATTGCTTTAAGCAAATCCTAGTGATTTTACAGCCCTTTCAAAGTGACTATTGTAGGGGTGGATGTGAGACGTAGTTCTGGCCAAAGGAAAATCAAGTAGAAGCTTCCGAGAATTATTTTCTTCCTTTTCAAACAAGGGAGGAACACAAAGAACAGGAGAACTCCCTGCCTCTCCCTTTCTGCTTTTGCCCATTTTCTACCATAAAGGAAGAAAATAGGAGTGGAAAGCAAAGGGGCCAAGGTTTGAGAGAGAAGGTGTAATAGCGATCTATGTGGCACTGGATTCCTAGGGTCCTGATGATCACAGTGGTCAGGCGACTTGCCCTCTCTGTTGTAGAATCATGACTGGTAAACTGTGCCTGTTAGCCTCTGCCCCTTGCTGGCAAGTACACGAGGAGGATAATGAGAGGGTCTGAGTGAGGTCTTTTGTTCTGCCACGACTGAGGCACAGGACAAACGGAAAGCATTATCATCTTACTATCCCTCATTGCAAGAGGAGTCCTCATTAACAAGTGGAAGCTATATCCTGCCATAGCCAGAAAGCAATAAATGGTACAGAAATGAGCCATAAATCACTTGTAATTGCACTATCCCATCACATCAGAACCAAGGCTTCTCCAAATTAGCAGGCAGCAAATATAAAGCAGATATAGGGATATCATTTTCTGTGCACTACTTAATTGGCGTCGAGAAACTGCTACCATGGGGCACTACCTCAGAGCCCTAGACGCATCCCCAGAAGAGCGCCTGCAGTCACGGTGCACAGTACAAAGGGCGAGCATGACCCCTCCCCGAGTCTGCAGCCATTCTAACCGCTCACAGACTCTTCAGAAAGGACATCCCTGAGTGGTATACTATGCAACTGGCCTCCTGCTTAATCAAGTGGTCTACAGCTGGTCCTTTACGGCTAGAGTTGCACTACAGTAAGCCCCTTCACTGTCTCTCCACAGTCTTGTCAATGACCTGACTGAGACAGTGGCGGCTCTTTATGTACAGTTTAGAACAACACTGAGACCAAGTGAAAACTCCAGTTGCCAGTGAAGGATGAGTAATCTTGGTGGAGGACACTATACCCTTCTGTTCAATAACTGCTTAGAGTGTCATTGTGTTCAGTATTAGGGTTTAATACTGGACCAGAGTGGAGAAAGTGTAACACTCACATGGGAGGGCACAACTTACACCAAGGCCAGCCGTCCCTGCCAATGACAAAAGGAACACGGAGTTTATTTTCTCCTCCACTACCTCAGTAGCTGAAAACGGCCTTTGCAATTGGCTTTTGCACCCCTGTCATTGGATTCTCTTTTGAGATACAAGATGTTCACTGTCTAATCCTCTTTACTTCCTTGGATTCTGGAGATTGTTGCTTGGAAGATATAATTATACTCAGAATATACAAGACCTAAAACCAGCTGGGAAAGCCTCTCCTTCAAATTTTTCAAAAAATTAAAAAAAAAAAACTAATTCTATCACAGACGCAAAAACATGGTGATTAAAATGACCATTGTGTAGCAGGCTTCCTATAATTACCGTTGTTCATTTTGGCAACTGGGAGTTTGAGGATTTAAATTTTATTTTCCAAGCCATAAGTGTGAAAAAAAAAGCAATTTATTTACTTTACTGTTAACCACCAGGAATTAATTTTCACCCATGTCTTCAGACTTTATTTAAGGACTGCATCATTCTTCTCTATCCTTGTCATTCATTTCTTAGGGATAGTTTTCCTGTCTGTTCTTCTCAGGACACGTCGACAAATAGACTTCCTGCCCTGTGACCACCACAGAGCTCAATGCAGCTCTTCTAGCTACTTATACTCTCCAAATACTTTTTTGTTTTTTCATCTTGAGGAGGATAAAAATGAACTCTAAAGAATTTCTTGAAACCATCTGGATAATTTTTAGATTTTCCAATATTGACTGCCACAATCAGTCATTATTGCTAAATCCATGTCTAAATTGTTAAGATTTAATCTAACCACCACTCTATATAATATATAGTGTTATTCCAAGGACTGAAGGATGTAACATAATAGATGAAAATAAAAGTATCTAAAGGAAATGGCAGGAGAGGAACACAAAAATTTCACAAAATAAAAAGATGAAGACCAAGGAAGAAAGACTATGAAAGGCAGAGGAAAAGTGGGTGTTACTCTATGCAACTATTATATGTCAGGTATGATGTTGAGCAGGCTGTATGCACTGATCATGCACTAAGAACAATCCTAACAGACATTTATGTCTGCATTTTATAACTGAGGCATAGAGCAGTTAAGTAACTTGCTCATGTTCATTCATGACAGAACCGTAATCCACACCAGATTTCTTAATTCCAAAGATCAAAATAACCATCATTTTAAAATTCATATTGGCATGACATATCTTTCTCCATCTCTTTGCTCTTAACTTATCTGAATCTTTATAATTAAAGTGGGTTTCTTGGAGACCCGTCTTTCTTGGAGATTCATCTTTTTATCCACTCTGGGAATCTCAGTCTTTTAACTGGTGCATTAAATCATCCCTATTTAAGGTTATTATTGATATAGTTGGATTAATAGCTAACATCTTTGTTTCCTATTTGTTACATTTGTTCTCTGATTCGTTTTTTCCATTTTTCTTTTTGCTGCCTTATCTAACTTTAATTTGGTGTTTTCTATAATTCCATCATATCTCCTCTCTCAGCATAACATTTACACTTCTTTTGAAAAAAAATTTTTAGTACCCTACAGTTTAAAATACACATTTTTAAATAACCTAAGTCAACCTTCAAATAACACAGCAATGTTTCATATTCATTATAGGTATCCTGTAAGAGAAGAATCTCCAATTTCTCCCTCCTATCCTTTGTAACATTGCTGTCATCTGTCATGTATCCATATCCTATAATCAATCAACAGACTGTTACTAGTATTATTTTAAACAACTCATTACCTTTTGGATTAAGAATGAGAAAAGTAAAAGTACTTACTTTACCTTCACTTATTCTTGCTCTGACACTCTTTTCTCAATGCAGATCCAAGTTTCTAAACTATATTATTTTTCTTCTGTCTGAAGAACTTTTTAAAACATTTCCTGCAGGGCAGGTCTGATGGTAATGAAGTGTCTCTCTTGTTTTTGCCTAGTAAGTCTTTATTTTTTCACTTTTGAAGAATAACGCTTTTGAATATGGAACTCTAGGGTGGTGTTTTTTTTTTTTTCTTTCAACCCTGTAAAGGTTTCACTGCACTTTTTTTTTCTTGCATGGTTTCTGATAAGAAGTCTGCTATAATTTTTATCCTTTTTCCTCTAAAGTCAGGGTGATTTTTTTTCCCCTTCTGGCTTCCTTGAAGTTTTTCTTTTCGTCTTTGATTTTTTGCAGTTTGACTGTGGTACACCTAGGTGTAGGTTTTCTCATCTTTATTTTGCTTGGTGTTCTCTGAGCTTCTGGGATTAGTAGATGGTGTCTGTCATTAATCTGGGGGAAATCTCAGACATTATTACAGAAGATACTTCTGCTCTGTTCTCTCTTCCCTCCTCTTCTAGTATTGCAATTAAGTTTATAATATACCTCTTGACATTGTCTTCCAGTTCTTTTTCATTCTTTTTTTTCTCCTCTGCATTTCAGCTTGGGAACTTTCTGCTGACCCATCTTCAACTGCACAAATGTTTTACCCTCAGCTCTCAAGTCTACTGATGAAGCCACCAAAGACATTTATGATCTCTGTTACTGTGTTTTTTATTCCTAGTATTTCCTTTTGACTCTTTCTTATAGTTTCTATTCCTCTGCTTACATTGCCCATCTGTTTCTGCATACTACCTACTTTGTCCATTAGAGCTCTGAACATATTAATCATCGTTATTTTAAATTTTCTAACAATTCCAGCATCTATGGCATGTCTGAGTCTGGTTTGTTGATTGCTTTCTCGTCAGACTCTATATTTTTCTGGCCTTTTGGCAAACCTTGTAATTTTTTGTTGAACTCTGGACATGTAGTGTCAAGTGACAGAAATTAAAGATTTAAATAGGCTGTTAGTGTCAGGATTTATGTTAAGCTGGTCAGGAGTTGGGCTATATTAAACGTCTGCTGTAGCTATAAGCAACAGAGGATTCAATCCCTCTAGTGTGTTTGTTTTTCTCTCCTCTCTTGGCTTTGAGACTTCTCTCTGTACTTTCAGCTGTAATTTACCGTTGTGATACTGGAGAATTTGGTGTGGTGTTAGGTCGGGGTGGGGGAATTGTTCTATGGTGTTTAATTTATGCTTCCATCTTTCAGCAGGTCTGTATGCCAGGGCTGTGGCCGTCACAAGTATTTCTGTCCCCCCTCCAATGGTATAGCTTTTTCCCCCTGCTCTACTTCCTTCCCTAGCTGCAACATTCCCAGTCTATTTCCTTGAAGCCCTTCTCCCTGTTGACTATATTTTTTGTTCCTCATTTAGATGAGACAGGAAGGATGAGGGTTCAAGGGAATAGGGAGAATTTACCTTCCTCCTCCTGGGATAAGATGTCAGAGCTGTGCTGTGGCAAAGTCCTTTCCCCCGGAGAAAACACCTATGTTATGGGGAAGCCTCAAGGCCTATTTCACAATAGTTACTTTCCCCCTCTCCCTGCCAGGGTCACAAGAAGATCTTTCACAAGGCTGGCCCCCAGGAGTTTCTCACTCTCAAGCTAGACCACTCAGCCTGCAGTAATTTATCAAAATTCACATCTAAGTGTTCCTACCGGTTTACAGTTCTTGCAGCTCCTGCTCCAGGTAATCAGATCTTGGTTCCTGCATCTCTCTGGGTGTGCCTGTCTCTTCAGATTTCAGGCAGTAGTTTGCCCTTATAACCTCAGTTCTCTGACAGGCCCAAGCAAAGTTGATAATTTTTCAGTTTGTCCAGGTTTTTCTAGTTGTAAGGATGGGAGTGACAACTTCCAAGCTCTTTATACATCAAAGGTGAAACTGGAAGGAATCATCCTTTTTTGATGGGGACAGTTTGATGAGGAAACTAATGAAGACTAAATTAAGGTTTGATTCATCAGATATAGCCAAATCCTAAAGAACTGAGGTCCTTTGAGACATTTTATTATTCATTTTAGGTATTTAAGTTCCATTTATAAGTAGTGGAAAGCAATCAGTTTCCAGATTTCTTTTCCACTCTTACCCATGACTTTACTGCAAACACTAGTCCATTAAATATTCTTTGGGGAGAAAAAAGATACCCATTACCAAAAAGTTTGGTAATAAAGGCTCAGGAAAGTCCTGCATTAAAAGTCCTATGTTCACTATTACTTATACCAAAGTTTACCAGATTTATCTAACTATGGAATCCTTGTATTCCTTTCTTATTGCCCATTAATGTCTACAATAGATAGAATAATGGTGCTGCAACGAAGTGCACATCCTAATTCCCAGATCTTGTGAATACACTACCTTACTTTGCAGATGTGACTAGATTAAGGATATTTTTTAAGGTGACTTAAGATAGTATTCATATTTAAAGGCTTCTAGGTAATGATCCTCTATTGAGTGGTAATTATTTTATTTTAAAAAATTTTTTATTGCAGTGAGATTAAGGATACTGAGATGGGGAAATAATCCAGGATTATCTAGAGGTAGGCCCCATATAACCACAAGGGCTTCCAAGGGAGGCAGAAAGAGTAAGAAACAGAGAGAAGGCAATGCTACCACAGCAGCAGAGAGAGATTTGAAAATGATATGCTGTAGGCGTTAAAGACAGAAGAAGAGACCACAAGCCAACGACTGAGGGCAGCCTTGAGAATATAAAAAAGGCAAGAAACAGACCCCAGAGACTGGAGCCTCAGAAGGAACACCTTGACTTTATTTAGCACAGTGAGGCTGATTTTGCACTTCTGACTTCCAGAACTGTAAGGTAATACATTCTGGTGGTTTTAAGCCACTGTACCTGTGGCAACTGATTCCAGCAGCAATAGGATACTAATACAACACCCTGTGACATTGCTTTTCGATGAAACAGCCTCTGGGAAATGCTACATTCTAGGCACAGCACAGTGTTAGGTATCATGAGGGGTATAAACAGAAATAGATTCTGTCTGTGCTCTAACTGCGCCTACAGGTTAGCAGAGAAGGCAGAAGTGAAAAGAACTCATGTAAGACAGAATATAAAAGAAAAAAATCTACTTTATAAAGATACCACCATTGAGGGATCACCAAAAAAAAAAAAAAGCAAAAAGAGAGAGAGAGAAACTAATTTTTACCAGATATATTCAAGAAATTTAACAAATATTTATTCAAAACTTACTGTAGGATAGGAGAGCGCCAGGCAGAGTAGCTACAAAGGTGAATAAGAAATGGTTCACGCTCTTCCTTTGATAAATTATCTCGTTTGCACAAGAGCCAAGTCAACCAAAACAAGATTGGTTGCAGTCTACGCTAGAAGTGAAAAATGCTTTATTTGTTTTGTGTAGGTGGAAGTATCTAAATTACTGAATGAGAAAATGCAATGAGAAAACATTCATTTCTCTGATCCAAAACATTACCTTTTGGGCATATTAGCAATAAGAAAACAAAAGTGGCGTTTTCATCTCTCATCCCATTCACAAATGCTTTAGAGGCATTACTTAATTTCATCCACAAAATATCTAGGATTAAAAAAATATTAATCCTATTATCCCCACCTTAGAAATAGGGAAACAGGAAACAACAAGGTCCTACTGTATAGCACGGGGAACTATGTTCAATATCTTGTAATAACCTACAATGAAAAAGAATCTGAAAAAGAATACTTATAAATATGTATACCTGAATCACTATGCTGTACACGAGGAATTAACACAACACTGTAAATCAACTCTATGTCAATAAAAAAAAAGGAGAAATAGGGAAAATGGCACATCATGAGACAGCATCCCAAACCCACTACTTCTCTACCTGTAAAATCTCTGTCTGCAGGCAACTGACAGCTGGTGAGGTCTGTGAGCACTGTTGGCACATGATCAAACCTGCGAATCTCCTTGTCCCTTTCATCATGACTTGTCATCCTAAATCACTAGAGATACCAAACAGAGATTAGCGGTAACAGCTCCCTTCACTCTGAGGAGTTTTCCACTTACAACAGAAAACTAAGTATAGGTAGCATAAAACTGAAGTCACAAAACACTGAGGCTGCATAGTTTATGTTAAAATTGCTAGTATTTGCAGGTAAAGGAAAACACTGCATACCGTAGTCCCAGAGGACAAATACATGTCACCATTGAGAGTGTTTCCCTGGGACGAGTCTCTGTATCATGTTTGCTTAGAGGTTCTAATACAAACACCAGAGCCCTAGAACAAAAAGCAGGGGGTCCAAGTCTACAGATACTTCTTGACCAACGGTACTCATTTTATCTTTAAATTCTAAGTTCTCATGAAACTTTGTTTTAATCCAGATAAAAGAATAAAAGTCATTATTTAAGTGATTATTTAAGTCATAAACTTTGAGAAACGGTTATCAGAGGCAGTTAATGACCTAGCCTCTCAGCTAATGGAGGTTAACACTCTAATAAACCATTTGTTAACCACAGCAATTGACTGACCGCAAGAGAACTACAGCTATTATATCTCTTTTATGAGTGATGGGGGGAAAGACACAGTTGGATGGGGACAGCATGTACAAGCGCACCAAAAGGTGACTACAGAGAAAAGGATGGCTGCCTGTCACTAGGATTCCCTGCCAGTGAATGAGAAGGGGAGAGGCGCCACTGTGATAAAAGTACATAGTGAATAAGACTATGGGAGAAGTAAAAATTCCCCAAACTGAGCCTGCCTGAAGCATTCAAATGTATCCTCAGTAAAAACGGACACTGAATACTCTGATGGAAGTTTGGATCCACTCAAACACTGAGCATGGAGAGAAGTTTCCCTTTACAAGGCAATGCCTTTCCAAATGCAATTAAAATGCTTCTCAAAAATGCATACTTTGAAGACTGAAAATTGGAATCATATGTCCCTGACAATTAGTGAGATTTTTTAAAATGAGGACATTTAAGGAAGAGAATAGGCATTATCTTTCTAAATCAGAAAAGTCAAGAATATGCAGTTTTGGTTAGGATTATATTTAACAATTTGAAGGGGGGAGTAAAAATAAATGGTTTGAGTCAGATAGATTTTTCTCACTGTATTAAAAAATATTAAGAGTTACTCAGTCCATGCTGCTGGATGACTTCAAATACATGAAGTCATCAGAGACCCAGGATCCTTCTCAGATACCAGGGCATCAACTCTAGGATGCGATTTTCCTCACAATGATGGCCACAAGAGCTCGATCACTACACTGGTGTTCTAGACAGCAGGACCAAGGAAGAGGGAAAGAAAGTCCTGACCCTCTGTGTGTAGTGGTGAATTGACCTTACCCCAAGACAGGTCTCATTTTTGCCCTCATCTACTGGGTAGAGATCTCCTGGTCCCTGAAACCCTCCACGTGATAAAATACCTTCATTTGCCTGGGAGATTTGGCCACTGGACTGTCTAACAATGTGATTTATGATGGGGTCGGCACAGTATTGGCTCCAATCACCAGAGGAACTGGAGACTTACCGGTATTAGCCTAGTCTCTTGGAGGGGCTAGAAACTTCAGGTCAGCTAACAAGCAGGGTGTGATGGAAGTGATGGAGCCCCAGTAGACACCAAGGTTTGGGTGAGTTTCTCCCAAGACTGTGTACTGTCACACAGTATAGTTGGAAGGCATTTACACCATTCATAACTCCACGGGGAGATAACAACAGGAAGCTCTGCCTCTGGATCCCCACTGAATTCTGCCTCATGCATCTCTTTCCCCAGCCAATTTTAATCTGTATCCTTTCCCAGTAATTAACTATAACTGTAAGTATAACAGCTTTCTCTCTGTGGGTTTTATGAGTCCTTCTAGTAAATGATCAAACCTGAGGGTGCCTCCTGAACTTGCAATTGGTGTCAGATGTCAAGTAAGTCTTGTGTGAACTGTGTATTCTTTAAATTGGTTAGTTGTGTAAAAAAAAACTCACATCCTTCTTTTTGAGGGGCACTCCAGGGTGCCCCTCAAATATGGTATATTCCAAGTGCCATATAATCCCTCTGCTCATATTTTATTGGCCATAATCTGGACATATGGATACACCTATCTGCAAAGGAGACTGAGAAAAATAGATTTTTGGTTGGGTATACATCTGCTCTTAATAAATCAGAGGTTCTATGACTTAGAAGGATAATGGACCCACACATTGTGATTCACACCTTCCATAAGAACAGACAGCAAAATATCTATAGTCAAAAGAGTTCTTTATTCTTACTTACTAGACAAGCAAAATTTAGGAATGCTAATGTTTACAGAAAATCAAGAATTTTCTATCTCACTGAATGTAGTTTTCATGTCAAATTTCACTTTCTGCCATATCATTTATAGTCTTCCTTCCATGTATGATTACTTTGCCTTTTACTCTAAGTCAAATGTATTATTCTTGAAATTTTTAGAAAATAGAACCAACATGGATTACTTTGCCTTTTACTCTAAGTCAAATGTATTATTCTTGAAATTTTTAGAAAATAGAACCAACATGGTGTCAGCTACATGGCAACTATGATGTGTTTGGTGTCACATAAAAGTCAAACTGCTCTACCAGGGCTGTAATATTTCCGTTTTCTAGGTAAGGAAACTGTAGCTCACAGATGCACATGGCTAGCCCTCAAGGGCTTGATAGACAGGGGTGGGGAAAGTGGAGGAGGAGGAGGATCCTGTGTTCTTTCAAAGTACAGGCTTTCCACAGGGGTCTCAAGTCACTGCTTTACCGAAGTCAAGATGGATTATACTGTGACTGGGTAATGGCCTCCTGCTACCCTGATGGTCTGGGCTGGTAGCTCTCCAAGTCCCCTTTGCTTCCCAAGGAAAGAAAGGCTGAGCCCTAGGCGAACTATCAGTAAACTGTCACACACCTACCTACACTTGCTCTCTCTGTCTCCTTTCAGTCACCCATTTTTTTAGAAACATCCTTTTTTTTAATTGAATTATATAGTCAATTACAATGTGTCAATTTCTGGAATACAGCACAATGCCCCAGTCACGCATATACATACACATATTTGTTTTCATATTCTTTTCCATTAAAGGTTATTATAAGATATTGAACATCATTCACTGTATTCAGTCACCCATTTTACTTTGTAAATTTAATGCATTTGGTTGTTCTTTTTCAGACTCACTTTCTTTACAACAGTGGTATTTCTGGAGTCTGCTGGGACTTCTCTGGACACCAATCATCTCACAGGGTCTCCTCTATTGATTCGTGATGATTAGCGTTTACCTGTTCCTGGGTTTCTCAGTTAGTCTGTGGCACAGATATCCCCTGCACTAGCATCCTTTAAATTCCTACACAGCAACCACTTTGTGGTGGGTATAGATTTCATCCCATGAACTCATGTGTGAGAAATGTAGCTCTTTTCATACTTACAGAACCAAACTTAACTGATTTTATTATGCTTCTTTTCCTCAAGATGCTGGAAACAACACACCCCACCTGTCTCTGAGGCCTGGGGAGGATATATGCTTTTCCGGAGAGGGAGAGGTGGCAGAGGTAGGCTTCTAGTTCTTGGTGTAATCATTTGTGCACACAGAATCCAGGAGACATCCTCATCCCACTATGGTTTGGTCATCCATCAGTGCTGGTCAGCCTCATCCCAACCCCACAGTCTCATCAAGTCAGCTGCTCTCTGCCAGTCATATCTGAGTCCTCCTAAATGCTCATGAGGATAGTTTTCTTGCTTCTACCCCTTGTTGAGGTACCAAGAAACCCTGTAATAATATCCCAAGCCTGTCCAGCAAGACACTCTATGTAGTTGCTTCTCCAGCTGAGCAACGGGAACTCCAAGGCTTTGTGGCAACCATGGGCTCCACCCAGCAGAGCACACAGGCTCTCTCTGCTCTCAGATCTACCAACCCTCCCTGGGGATCCTGGGGGGTTCTGTTTGTTCCCCATTTCCTCCCAGTCTCCCCCGGGGAAGAGTCCAGCAGAGACAGATTCAAAGTCCCTTCTCAGGAACCCACCAACCCAATGTCTATGCTTTTCTCCATTCCCTCTATCCTGGGAAACTTTTCTAGTCTCCTGATCCAAAAGAGCCAGATAAGAGGGATCACATATCTTCCTATGCTTTCAATGACCTCAGAGTCTGAACTTTCAAAATAGAAAAGCCTTGACTGTTTTGCTGCCATAACAACTTTTTCTGGTTTATGACTGTATTACAGACAGGCATAGCAGAGTAGTCTTGAAGTATGGCCTTCAGACCAGTAGCATCAGCATCACCTGGGAAATTGATAGAATGTAAATTTTCAGGCCTCACCCCAGACTTACTGATTCAAAACTTCTGGGTGGTAGCACTTATCAGTCTGTGACTCAAGGAACCTTCCAGGTGATTCTGATGCATGGTCAAGTTTGACAAACACAGTACAAAATTAACCTATAGAGTCAGACTGCTTAGGTCTTAGGTGCTGTGTGATCCTGGAGAAGTGCCTTAACATCTCTGTAAAATGGGGATGATACTTCTATTTACCTCTTGTTGGGGCTTTTGTAATGACTACATGGGCTAGTAAAAATGTAAAGTACTTAGAACAGGGCCTGGCATAGAAGTACTACAAAAATGGGTACTGCTTTTATTATTATATCTTCTAACTGAAATTGAAATTGCAGGAAGGGCTGGGGCAACCAGAAATGTCAGGGAAAGAAACTATGTCAAATCTACCAGCCCATAAAATTTAAGGGAAATAAAATTGCTTTCCTTCAATTCTTTTAAATTCATTCTATAATTCACATTTTGTATTAGCTGACTTTCTCACCTTCTACTTTAGAGACTGCCTTGAACCATACCAAAAAAAGGTTTTCTAAAATAAATCATTCAGTACTTTCACCAAAAGAATGGAACAATTATGTGGGAACTAATTTTGATATCCTGTCAAACACTTGTTTCATCCACCTACAAGCTGACGACCATAGCACTTGTTTACTGGTTTTACATATTCAGATATTGTGTGAAAGATTCATGCCACTGGCTGGGAGATTGGAGAGTGTTAAAATGCAAATTATTTTTCTTCAATAGGGTTTGACCTGTATTACCATATGCTGGCTGTGCTTACTGTTAAATAAATTACCTGTTGAAAGAAATTATTCACTCATTCACATGAGGTGAATTTAATCCTTTAAGGAATCCGATGTCCATTTAGTAACGTAGGCAATTTACTAAGCATTAGTTATTTACTCTAGATTCCAGAAGACATTCGCCTCATCTGATTCTTCATCACACCTCTAGAGATGAGGTCAGCCACAGATTTGGGAACTAATGCCTTCCACATTAGTTGGAATCTGTCGCCTGTATGACTAATGACCCATTTCATTTTAGACGGAGTGTTATCTTGGCGTCAACACTCTCTCTGAAGGCTTCTACGAAGAAAGGGTGGCTCCATTAATGAAAATGAAAATCAAGAACTGTTGATAACAGCTGGAAATCTTTGTCTTTACTACATTCTTATAAAGAATATTCAAGAATGCATGTAACAGACAAAAAATATATAAGGATTAACTACATCTTCTAAATCCTCCAAACATCTGCTTCATTTTGACTGGCTTTCCCTTGCCAAACTCACAATGAAGGATAGTTTAGTGTCAAGCATTTTGCTCAAACAGAAAAACATGTTTTGTTTTGTTTTTTAAAGATATGCTTTCTACATAATACGAAACATCTGGGTATTTGAAATTATCACTATTTTGGCTAATCTTTCAGAATCTTTCAAGCTTAATGTTAGTGATGTTTGACATCATGGAAATATGACAACAATTAAATTAAAACAGATTCAATAAAATCACAACATTTTTAAGTTGGAAAGAGCCCTACTGACGAATCATCTCCCCAACTCTTTCATTTCCCACACAGGAGAACTCAAGGCTAAACTGGTGTCCTACCCACAAGTTTAACCCTTCTTAAAACACAATGGGTTTACAAACACATGGGCTTAAATTTACAGACTCTGTGAACCTCATCTTTTCATCAGTAGTGACGCATCTGCATCTTCCAAGGACTCTCCTGGCCATTGGGAGTTCTGAAACTGAGAAAGATCTCAACTCTTACTCAAAAAGGGCTTACCAGGTAACAGAGGAAGACACACATCAAATTATGGTACACAGTACTGGCTTAGTTGGAGGAAAGGTATCCTGGAGTGGAATGGCCCTGCATCCTGCTTAAAGATAGGTGGCTGCAAGATGGTAAAAGACTTTAAATGCTATGTCAAGAAAAATGCATCTTACCTATTAACAACAGCAAACATTGATTGATTTTGCTATGTGCCACTGTGCTAAGAGTTTACCTTCATGTCATGTAATCCTTATAAATACCCCGTGAGGTTCCATCACTACACCCTTTACACATGAAAGAACTGAAGCAACAAGAGGTTCGTGGGTCGCCCAAGGTCAAACAGACAAATGGCAAAATTGGGACTCAGAATTGCCTGACTCCAAGGCCCATTCCCTTAGCTGTGTGTTCTTGAGCAGGGGAATGACATGATCAAGCTATTCTTCTAGGAGATTAATTTGGCAACAGCACAGAGCAGTCACTGTCTTCTTCCTTACCCACAGCACAAGCTGGAATACTTAACTACAGTTTCTTTAAGCCATTTAGAGATTTATGAGAAAGTCGTTTCATACTTCTTGGATTTAAAATGTTCATCTCTTTTTGCTTCAATATATTTCTTTTTAAAGTCATGAGCTGTGACCTGACCATTTCCTTATTCTCAGGCTCTTCCTCCCTCCCCTTTATCTCTCAGTAGAGCCAATTTCTCCCTAGATGACCATTATTGCTTTCCAAAGGCCTTGGGGGAGCAGACAAGGCATCTCCCACGCAGACTAATCACCAGAATAGACACAAAAAGGGGGAGAGGGGAAGAAGGGAATGTGCTCAATAAAATTACAAACAACAGCACACAAAGCTTGTTCCATTACTTAATGCTGAAATGTATCCGTTCAAACTAATTAGTTTTGGGGGACCCACTAATAAATCCTAATATTTCTCAAAGAGAGATGGCTTGTAATTTAATTTATATTAAGCTGTTACTGAAGTTTATGCTAATTAAATCTGGGCTTCAATAGCAATTAATCCCAGGAACAATCTGAACATGTAAATAATGTAATAAAGTAAATAACTCTGTATACCACCCCCCACTCCCCCACCAGAAGCAACAGGCAGCATGGGGGGGGGGTGCCCCGGAGTGTGTGTGCATGACAGTGAAAGGAGAGAGGAACTGTTTCTTATCCTCTCAGAACAGAACGTTTGCTCTTTAATAAGCATAACTATATTCTGCATGTATTTCCTGCAGCGAACGGATCCTCCGTTGTAAATGTTGAAGGTTATCTCTGGAAGTGTCTTCCATGAACAAATGACTTGTCAAGTCCTGCCCTGGGAAGAAGATGAACTAAACAGCATGGAGGCACAAGGCAATCCAAAAGGATACAGTATATTTCTTAAAAGTTTTCCAAGTAAAACTTTGTGGAGCCACAGAAGGGGCTAAAAGGGGCTGTCTATGGACTAAAACAGGTACCTGACAGAAGGGGCTAAAAGGGGCTGTTTATGGACTAAAATATGTACCTGACAAGGCAGTTATCCTTTGCATTCTGTCTTTAGAACCCTTCAGCACACGGAAAGCTAAAACCCTAAAGCCCCTGCCCCGGTGTTGCGCTGGTGATGATGTAGTTCTCATGCAGGAGACAGGTTATTAGCCAGATCCCATCGAGGTCGAAGTGAGAAGGCCTGTGTCTTTCTTGACAGCCCCGCTGTCTTTTCAGGAGCCAACCCTGTGCGCTCTGTTGGATCTCTTTTTCTGGAATTCTCCGTCCACTTTGCAGTGTTGTGAGAATCAAATGAGTCATACACATTGGAGGGTGCTCTAAATGACAAAACCCTCCAAAAACAGAAGGCTATTGTCTCTGAAGAATAAGTGAACTAAATCCCAATTCTTTTCAAAAATGTTTCCCCAAGCAATTAGTGTCTAAACAAGGAAATGTGTGAGAGAGGTCATGGAAACAAACATTTGGAAGATTATCATAAAGCAAGTACAGAGTTACATACAAAGTGTCATACTAGGCATGTCCCTTTATAACACTGAATTTAACTCTTAAAACCTTCCTCTGAGAGAGGGAAAATCAAAGCACCAAGAGGATAAGAATCTTGCTCAGTGTCACACACTGGCTGAACTTAGGTTCAAACCCAGGGATCGTAAACTTGGGTCCCAGGTGCATAGCGCTTAAAAGGAAACCAATTTTTCCATCTTTGGATTGACCATATTTTTGATAGCTGTAATGACTGCGATTGGAACCTGGTCTAAAAGTGCGGGGAGCCGCTCGTGACGGAGGGCTGCCGAGCACAAAACTTGGGCGTAAAACCCCAAAGTGCAGGGCGCCAGGCTCTGAGATTGAGGCTGCCGAGCACAAAGGATGGGCCTAAACTCCCACAGTGCGGGGCGCCCGGCTCAAAGGTCAATTGAGTTAGAACAATCTCTGTCCCGCCACCTCTTTTACTAAAGAATGCACCAGGTGCGCTAATGCCTGAGGAAACATCTTTGAGCTATTAAGTCATAAAAGACCTTCGGAGGGAGAGATACAATTGGCACACAAATCAGTGATCCTTTTAGAGAACAATCACCTGAGTTGAATGTATCACCTGAGTTGAATGTATACGAGTCACGAGGTTAGGCTTTATTGCCTACGTGCAGGAATGTATGAGCTAATGGGTTAAAATCATATAAAAGAACCACCTGAAAAAAACTCGTCGTCCACTCTTGACCTAGCGTCTTGCGGGCTAGAGTGAGACCCTCTCAACCCCAACTTGTCTTGTCTTGCTGTCTCTTTGTTACGTCTTTCCTTTTCTCAGTCCTGCAGCACAGATTTCTGGACCTGATCGATTGTCGGCTGGCTCCGACATAAAAGCAGCAGCCTTTTCACATGAGGTCAGACTTACATCAGCTAGATATCGTTAGGGCATGGTTTCCATTTTCCCAGCCCAAAATGCTTCACCTCAGTGCCCTCTTCCTCGCCTACCTGTCTATTAAACTCTGTAAGACTCAGATCAAACACCTTCCTCAAGAAACCCTCCCAGATGACTCCCATTCCCTTAGTAATCTTTCCCTCCTTGGAATCCTCAATACACTTTCAGTTGACCACATCTAATCCTGGGGCACTTACATGATATACATTTGGATGCTGTTCCTGACATCATTCCTGGGGTTAGGGCTTCTGGCTCCAGAAAGACCACCTCCTTGAAAGCAGGCTGAATTTTTCATTGTACTCCCCTAGAAGAGCTGTATACTATTCTTCGAGTATTTAATGATATTTATGGAGTGTTTATGATGGGCCAGGCACTGTACTAAGCACCGTTTATGTGGTAAGCATTACACATAATTTACTTCATTGGATTTCCCCCAGAAGGTACAATTTTTATACCCATTTTAAAGAGAGGGAAGCTGAAGTTCAGAGACTACAGTAGCTTGCCGAAGTTTCCTCAGCTAGTAGAGAACACATCTGGGATAAATACCAGGTACATCTAACTCAAGAGCAGATTTTCCATCCCCTAGGTGGGGATACCCCTTCGTGGCACAGGCAATTTACATTGAGCTTAATAGATTGTGAATCCAGGGTCCACAGAAAAATCCAAGATCATACATGAAATTCTTTGAGTTTAAATTTGGTTCCAATTTTCAAACTATGCCTAAGGATTTGGAACTTAACATATTGTGCTCCTTTTGAACAGTTTGTTCCGTCAGTGGTTTTCTGATATAACAAGGTGTGGGTTCCTGGACTCATATTGGCATCATTGGGTTTTACAGTCCCTACAGGTTCCACACTATGAAATTCTGAATCTGGTATCAGTGATATCAGAGCTAGCAATAACTATGCTAGGACTCCATGATGTATGCCTCATGAGAAAAACTTTTGTTAACACTGACCCATCACTAACAAAGCTCTTTCATCACACTACAGGTTACAGAGAAACATTAGGCTGGCTCTCGCCCAAAGGCAAATTTCCTAAGCATGGCTGCCAATATCACAGACATGCATCCAAATCAGAAAATATCAGGCATGCCACTAACAAGAGTATAATAATATTAAAAATATAAAAGAATGAAAAGGGATAGGATTGTGTGAGTATACAGTGACAGCAGAGAGAGTAAGAACAAGTGACCAGAGATACAAGCACTGTGCAAATGAGCGTCAGGGTGGGAGACATGAAGCTTTACTTCATCCTAATGCATGACATCTACGCGGTTATAGCAGGGCTTAGACAATTAACTGAAGCCAGCCAGATGTAGCTGTATTTGAGGCTAGTGCTAAAATACCTCATTTTCCTTTCCACATTTCTCATTTTCTCCAAAATAATTATACAAACTATACTGCAAAGCCCAGAAGGGAAATTCAGCTTTTATGAAGAAAACATGAAAAACTTTACACAAGAAAAATATGTTTAAATGTCTTTCTCCTCCACTTCCCTGGTTTCTCATCTATTTTGATTAAAACTCTCCATTTAGAGGACAAGTGATTTCATATCCTAAGAAACATAAACAAAACTTTACCCTTTTCACAATGTTTATTAGTCTTTTATTGACTTATTCTGTGCAGGTGAATTTTAAAAAATCAATTAAACTAAAATGAAAAAAACTGAATGATTTTATGATGAACATTTTCACTCTTGAAATTATTCCCCCATTGTAGAATATTGTATATGTTCTTTACTTTCATGTACACACACCCACCTACACACACACAATCATTTCTTCCCTGTATCTTCCTGAACAGCAGAAAGTCAAAAAGATATCTTTCCTATCTTGTCAATTAGTAATCTTTCAATTTTAGGAAGAACTACTTGTATGGAGGCCTTTTGTCTTTCTTTAATCCAATTCTCAACCCATCATTTTATATATCTTTCCATGCTTGAGGTGCATGCAGGTATATTTCATCCCCTTTGGCCATCTTTGTGTTTGAAATAAACCAGAGAAAACAACATTCTAAATGAAACAGCCTGTCGCATGGTTTTAAAAGATTTACGTACGGCAAGATTGCTATTACTGCTAAAGCATAAAATACTCAGGGTAGATCATTTTTCTCTTAAGATCATCCCTGCATGAATATAAAAATATCCATCTGTATTTATTCATTTATGTAGAAGTACTTTCCCACACAATCCTGAAAGAATTATACAATAAACCAGCCCAGGAAATTTGGGATACTCCTGAAAAATGACTCTCTACACATGTAGCATGTGATTTTTTTTTCCAGGAATTTTCAGGAGCATAATCTCATATGATTCTTGTAACAGTTCTATGAGGATGGGAGAGCCAGTATTATTCCCATTTTAGAGATGAGAAAGTCAGTATAATAAGCCCTTGCTTAGTGTCAGAGCTGAACAGAAAATCCTAGAATCTCAAAACATTGATCAGTTATCTTTCTTCTGCTCTATAACAATACACTTTATTTGTTGTTTTTCTTTTTTTATCATTTTAAAACTACCCATTTACCAACGATGCTCATTATAAACTGTGGCTTTGAATGCTATGTATAAGGATAGAAACATAAATTCTTTCATAACTCTAAAATGCTAGATTCTAGCAATATCTGTAATAATAATGTTTATGAAATATTTATACTTTAGTTATTTATATCTGCATCTTAAAGAGTAAAAAAGTCAGCAAACTATAGCCTATAGGTAACATCTGGTCTTCCGTCTGGTGTTTTGTTGTTGCTGTTTTTAACAGACTGCAAGTTAAGAATGATTTTTTCACATTTTAAAGTATTTGAAAAACATCAAAAAAAAGAGCATTCATCACAAGTGTATATTATAAAAATTCAAATTTCAGGGTCCCTACATTAAGTCTACTGGAACACAGTCACACTCATTCATCTACACATTATTTTTGCCTTTGTTACCAATTCGAGTAACTACAAGAGATTACATAACTCAAAAGCCAAAAATATTTATTATCTGACCATTACAGAAAAAGTTTGCCATGTCTTCTATAGATTATACCCTTTTTTGTTCCTACCAACTTATCCTTTCATGACCAGAGAACAAGAGAATGCTCATATTTGGAACACCCTCCATGCAACACCTCTGTCCTTAGAAAGGAAGGTAAAAATTGAGGGACCTTTTCTGGAAACATGATTATATTGCTAAAAATCATGGGAAATTTTATGACATATTGGGTAATTGGGAAGGTCCCAGAACCTAACCAACCCCGTTATGTAGAAAGGGAAAAACAAGATGGAGACACAGCCATTCCTCAGTATCCACAGTGGATTGGTTCCAGGGCCCCTCACTGATACCAAACTCTGCTGATGCTAAAGTCTCTTATGTAAAATGGTGTGGTATTTGCATATAACCTTCGCACATCCTCCCGTACAGTTTAAATCATCTCTAGATTACTTATAATACTTAATAGAATGTAAATACTATAAAAATAGTTGCTAGCACAGGGCAAATTTAAGTTTTGCTTTTTGGAACTTTCTGGGATTTTATTTTCGAGTATTTTTGATCCTCACTTGGTTGAATCCACAAATGCAGAATCCATGGATTTGGAGGGCCAACTGTATAGGAAACTTTAACAGGCCATATCTGGGAGCTCCTACTCAGCTCTTTGGAGTAGCAGAATTGAAACACCTTCCAGACCAGTGCGAGAAGCTCCTCTAATTCCTATCCTCTAAGAGAGGATAGTTCCAGGGACAGAAACTCCCACTTCTCTTTCTCCAAACCTACAAAACATCCAACTAATGCCACAGATCATGGGGCCCAATTACTTTTGGACACAGTATATAACAAAATTGAAATTTCAGGCCACAGCCTCGAACTTCTGGCCCAGTCTGTTAAAGGGCCAGCACACCTGTTAAAGACACGACGGCCCGTTCAGAAGTGCAGTGTCATGTAAGCGTCTCCTGTCCCTAGCGCTGAGATAATGAGCTTGTTCCTTCTTGATGATTCATGGGCTGCAGAAGAGAAACTGGCTGACTGAGGCTTTGGAAGATGAAAGTTTTTCTGTTCTTGGCAGTAGTACCAGTGACCTGGAGAACACAGTTTAACTGCTCCAGCTCCATTACCGCCATTCGAAAAAGTTGAATAACAAGTTATGCCCGGTGAATATACATGATACTTATTTCACTCAGTTTGCTGGTTGGAAAGCACTCTGAACATCTTTGCTACACCAAACTATAGGATTCCGATAAACAGTTACTGGCAAGTCCAGGGGCTTTTCTGTCCAGAGCCACCAGCTGGTCCGTGAATCACTGCCCTCCCTCAGCCTTGGTCGCACACGCTTACTTTCAGAACTCTACATTTGCTCCCTATTAGCCATAAGCCAAACTTTTTCTCCTACCGCTTTAACGTAACTCAATAAACAACTGAATTTTGCTAGAAAGCGAAATAATTTCAAGGTACCAACATTATACACCTGAGGTTAACGAGGACCATCTTGCATTACAGACTCTGCTTCAAAAAAGCGTAAGTAAATCCTTGTATTCAAGAAAGTAACCAGCAGCCACAAGAGACTATTTAAACTTAAATCTGAATTCAGTAAAATAAAACAAAATTTAAAATTTACTGCTTCAGTCACACAAACACATTTCCAGGGTTCAAGAGCTACACGTGGGCAGTGGTTACCACGTTGCACAGTGCAGACGTGTCACCTGCAAAGCCCATTAACAATTCCTAGGAAAGAAAAATAGAATTCAGGTAATAAAATGAAGTCTAACCTTTTTTTTTTTTTCCGTTGGTGCTTAGTCTAGTTTCACTTGTTCATAGGGCACCATGGGCTGGGGCCTTGCATCCAGCGCATCAGACCAGAGTTCCCAGTGCAAAATGGCTTTGCTGGGCACGTCAGCTCGAACTGTGTGTGGAATTACTGCGCGCACGCTGCAGCCCAAGATGGCGGTGGTGGGCCGCCGGCAGAGACGCTGCACCCGGAACTGGGGTCTGGAGTGAGCAGCCCAGCTGCGCCAGCCCCGCGAGAACTACAACCTCCCGTCTCTGCGGTCCCGCGAGAACTTCACTCTCCTCTCCCTGCAGTCCCGCGAGAACTCCACCCCTCCCCTCCCTGCGGTCGAGAGTCCTATAAAGCAGCCCCGCGCACAGTCTGTGTGGGAGAGCACGTGCTCTAGAGCCACGGCTCTCATTTCTCCATTCTTCAGTTAATGAATAAAACTTTCCTATGCTTCTGAACGTAACTCGATCTTGTTTTATTGGTGCAAACGGCACTGGACAGGAGGACATTTGTTGCAGCCAGACTCAATAAAAAGAAGAATATTTGCATCATTACAGAAAACTCTATTAGACAGCTCTGTCCTATATTTTAACCCATAAAGGTAAAATGATCCTCTAATCCTAGTCTTATTCTCTTCTTACTCTTATAGTCCAAAGCAAAGTTTTTATTTTATTTCTACTTTTGAAGAAACAAGTTAAAAAATAGAATGAAACTAATTGTTTCTGAGTGTCTGCCATGTGCTAAACATGGTTTCTTGGTTCCCCCAAGTAGCTCCATTTAATTCTCCCCAAATAGCATAAGAGTTCCTTTATTGCCAGGTCTGCTTTCTGAGATACCTGATCTAGGTCATTTCCATAGTCATCTCTTCACTAATTTTTTTCATCATTAAATAAACACTTACTGGGTCCTTATAATGTGCCTAGAACTGTTTTAAAGGTTGTCATTTCCCTGGTACTGCCTCGAGGAATCCTACTTTCTCCACCCTTGATCTTCAAGGAAATTCTTCAGCAGTTCCTCCTGTTGGAATGAATGTAACCCATTTTCTCTCTATCTTTCCACTATTTCCCTTTAACAACTCAGTTTCCTTCCCAAACCTGCCTGCTCCCCATCCCAACCCGTAGCCAAAAGGCTATAAATCCATTTACTCCGTCTGCCAAAAAATGCAAGTATGATCTAAATATCCCCCTTCCTTTTGACAGTATCATTTGGAAATTCACAATTTGCATGTGTATATTAAAAGGCAATCACTATACATTCATTGCTCTCAGAATGTCTAGTTATCTTATTTGAACACTAAATATATATTACAGGCCGTAACCACTCAGCTTCAACCAGTCTTCAGAGGCACTATTTTATTAGAGATGCATTGATTCCTTCATGGAAACTCAAAGCAAAGTAAACTGGGAAGAGTGGTAATTGAAGGATGGCCACAAATTCCTCGACATTCCTCCCATCCAAAGGTGGAATGTGCTTCTCTTGTCCTTGGATCTGGGCTAGCCGGTAGCTGCTTTAACCAGTGGGGAATGGTGGAAGCCATGCTCTGCCAGTTCCGAGCTGAGCCTTTAAGAGAGCTGGCAGCTTCAACCATGTTCTCTCTTGGTAGCTGAGTCACCATGTTAAGAATGCTGACTATGTGCTAGAAAGACCACATGGAGAAGTCCTGAGACTACAAAGAGAGGGAGTTCAGCCTTCCACATGTCTCTGCAAGAAGCCAGGCATGTTAGGGAAGCCACTGTGGACCCTCCAGAGCTGCCCATCCATCCACTGTGTGCCACCCAGTGACCCAAGTCTCTGCCAGGTGGAGCAGAACAGCCCAGCCAAGTTCTTGTCCCAGAAAATCATGATAGATATTTAAAAGTTTGTTGCTGAAGTCATTACACTTTGGAGTAGTTTGTTACACAATAATAGATAACTAGAGCTTAGGGCAACAGATGAGCTGTTAAAACTGGCTGCCTCGTTTGAACATGTTTCACTGTTCCCCTAAAAGAATCTTGAGGAGATGGGAAATAGACAGATTTTATGAAGAGAGTGTCATACATAGCATATGATGCTCCTGGAGAGACAAAAATGATGTGGGTGAGGAAGGAGAAGGAAGACCCCACTGGTCCCCTGGATGCTCTGTCCCAGTATTCCACCTGCACTTCATCCAACTTTTAAGAAATACTTCCTTGCTGATATTTCCGTTTAATTGCCTGTCTCCCTATTAGGCTGTAAATTTCCTTGCCTGGATGTGTCCCCAGCATCTAGAGAAAATATTATAAAGGTGTTACAACAGCATTCAGTTTCTATTGGGCAACCTAACCTCCAAGTACCACGTACTTCAGTTTTGTCACCTATAAAATGGGGATGATAGTATGGAACCTACCTCACTGGGTGCTGAGCATTGTTTGACAAAACATTGTCTTTCATGGATGAACTAAAATATCGACCACATAATAATCTTGCCCTAGGCTAGCCCTGGTGGACTTATAAGACCCAACAGAAATACCCACTTATACACCAAAGATTAATGAATCACTAGAAAGGATCTCAGAGACCAGACCAGGCAGGGTCCTGAAAGACAAGGCATTCCAGGAAAGCACATTGTGATGCTAATTGGAGATCGAGCTCTCCTCCAGCCTATATGCAGCTCACAATAGGAGCTGACTTGCAGTGGCTCCAAACTGTTATTGGACTTGAGGCCATTGTGAAAGAGAGGACAGGAATGGCTTTTCAAATCTCAGGCTGGAGAGTCATAGCCCAGCTTCAAAAGCTGGTCCCTGCACTGGCCTCTGCTGGCCCAGGATCCAGTTTCCATAGGGTGTAATACGTGCAAATGTGGTTCAGTGAAACAAGAGATCAGACAAAAGGTAGAGAAAGCAGGAGGAACAAATGCTGAATCCCTCAGGCTGCACACACATGGTTCTATTGGGCTGGAGGTGGCTTCTGGTGGGCAGGTGGCAGGGGCTGAAGCTGCCGAAGCCCTTGTGGTCTCTCCTGGGGACTCCATGAATGAGGCTGAGCTGGACCCATCAAGAAGGGACTCGGCAAGTTCTGGGGAAGGTCAAGCGTGCCTGGCAGCCATAACTGCTAAACTAGTTTCTAGACGGAGAAGGAGAAGAAAAAATGTTTAAAGCCTACTGAGGAGAGAGAATAGCTTACAGGGTGAGGAGACGTTCTGGGGTTCATACACCCAAGTTTGTCTCCCTGTTCCATTACTTTCTTGAGCAATCTAGTTAACCTCACCAAGCCTCTTTCCCCATCTGAAAAGGGGACAGAAAAATTAGTGCCTGCCTCAAAAGTGTTGTGAGGATTCAGAAATAGCTCAGGACACCTTATTTTGTGATTACCTCATTTAAAATACCTCTTGCCCTCCTCCACTCTTTTTTTTCCATTGCATTTAATGCCCTTTAACATTTAAAAATGTGTGTGTGTGTATATGATGCATGTGTGTGAGTATGTGCATGTAAACTTTACATGTATATTTTATTCTTCATTGTTTCTATTACTGTGCAAGGTTCAAGAAGGCAGGTATATTATGTTTCATTTTTTAATGGACGTCCCATGTACTCAGAAGGGTGACAGATGCATAGAAGGTGCACAGTAAATATTTTTTGAATGAATGATTAAATGGAGGTAAAATACCCAACTCAGTAAACACTCAAGAGCTGCCACTATTACTTGCTCCCTCCTGCTGCTTAAATCCTGTCTGAATTGCACACCCCAAAGTTCCCTGTTCCATAATGCTGAGCTCACTCCTTTCTTACATCATTGATCCCATTTTTATCTCCTAACTTCTGTGTTTGTGTATCTTACTTCCTCTACCAGGGTAAAACTGGAGCAATTCAAGCAAGAGGTTCAGTGAGTAAAGACCAGGCCAGGATGTGCAGAAGTTAGGAGAACAGGCTTTTGCATGAGGCTTCAGTTTGAATAGCCAGCTCTGCCACTTACTGGATGCCCCCGGGCATTTACTGTCACTAAGCTTAATTTTCCTCATCAGTTTAACGAGTGTCATAGTGGTTCTGCACTCATGGAATTGTGTTGAGGATTAAATGAGATACTGCTTTAAAACTGCTCAGCTCAGTACCTGCCACACAGTAAAAGAGAAGGAAAGGCCAGCTGTGATTATTTGTTGCCTCCCTTGGGGCATTTTGCACGGTGCCTTTGCACAAAGCACCTAGTAGAGCAAACCATCACTGAACAAATGCATCTCAGATCTGACCTAAAACAACCAGGGCTTCACACAGTTCTCCTAATGTCCTCTCCCCGTGCCCTGCCTCACCCTCTGTCCCAGTCCTCCAAGCCAGCTGAGTTCCAGTCTCCCCTGCGGACTGACCACCCCAACCCCACCCCCATATGTTGCCCTGCTCCCTCTCGTAAACCAAAGCTGTCATTCTTAGAGCAGTCTGGCAGGGCTGCAGGCTACTTTTCAGGCTGGTTCTCCTCCAGCTTGTCAGAGATCAGGTCAAGCTACAAAGGAAGAGAATAGATGCCAAGGACTTACTGCATTTTAATGCTTGGTTCCTGGCCCATATTTATGCTGAGGGACAACAATTACAACAGTATGACCTTGCATAACAAATGGATCTGTCAAGCAAGGCCTCGCAAAATGACTTGCATGAATTCAAGCTTAACTGGTGATCTTCCAACACAAGTTATATACATACTGGTCTACTATACACATTTGTCAAAACTGAAAGGAACGAGCAGCATTCATTCACTCATTTAGTCATTCATTTATTTCTCTACCTGTTCAACAATCATTTGCTAAGTGCTAGAATTTAGACTATGAATAAAACATAATTTGCACTTTCAAGGAGTTTATAGCATCGGGGTGGAGGCCACAGATAATCAGTGTTCTATGTAAAGCAGACTGAACCCAAAGACTTCTAATTAATTCTGGAAAGACGTGCTAATGTCTTAGCCTGGGCTGCTATAACAAAATACCATAACCTGCGTGATTTATAAACAACAGAAATGTATTTCTTACAATTCTTGGAGGCTGGGAAGTGCAAGATCAAAGTGACAGCAGACTCAGTGTCTGGTGAGAGCCTGCTCCCTGGTTCCTAGATGACCACCTTCTATGTCCTCACATGGCAGAAAGGACAGGAGAGGATTATGTGGTCTCTTCTGTAGGGGTACTAATGCCATTCATGTGGACTCTCATGATATAATCACCTCCCAAGGGCGCACCTCCTCATATCACCGCATTGCAGGTTAGGATTTCAACATACAAATTTTGGACGTTCACAAGCATTCAGCATATAGCAGCTGATAACTGAGGCAAGAATTTGGAAAATTGGAAGAAATATGGTATTTTATAAGTTTCCCTTTAATCATCTAGGTACCTGTCTCATTTTTAGTTCCCTCTGGCAAGTCAGATTTGAAGTCTCCTCTCTGTATAAGAGGGCAAACATGTTCTATAATCATTGTCCTTGTTGATTTTATCCACTCCTATGTTGATCAGTATATTAATTTTTTTCTGCTGAAGTAAAAGCAAAACTAAACAAATGGGATCTAATTAAACTTATAACCTTTGGCACAGCAAAGGAAACTATAAACAAGACAAAAAGACAACCTATGGCGTGGGAGAACATATTTGCAAATGATTTGATTCGCAAGGGCTTCATCTCAGAATATACAAAAAGTTCATACAACTGAATAACAAAAAAACAAAAAATCCAATCAAAGAATAGGCAGAAGACCTCAACAAACATTTCTCTAATGAAGACATACAGATGGCCAATAGGCATATGAAAAAATGCTCAATATCACTAATTATCAGAGAAATGTAAATCAAAACTACAATGAGGTATCACCTCACACCAGTCAGAATGGCCATCATTAAAAAGTCCACAGACAGTGAATGCTGGAGAGGGTGTGGAGAAAAGGGAACCCTCCTACACTGTTGGTGGGAATGCAGTTTGGTGTAGCCATTATGGAAAATAGTATGGAGATTCCTTAAAAAACTGAAAATAGACTTACCCTATGATCTTACAATCCCACTCCTGGGCATAAATTCAGAAAAGATAAAAACTCTAATTTGAAAAGATACATGTACCCCAGTGTTCATAGCAGCACTATATACAATAGCCAAGACATGGAAACAACCTACAAGTCCTTTGACAGATGATTAGATAAAGAAGTTGTGGTATAGTCATACAATGGAATACTACTCAGCCATAAAAAGAATAAAATAATGCTATTTGCAGCAACATGGATGGACATGGAGATCATCATACTAAGTGAAGTAAGCCAGAAAGAGAAAGAAAAATACCATATGATATCACTCATAAGTGGAATCTAAAAGAAAGACATAGATGAACTTGTTTAAAAAACAGTTACAGACTCACAGACATAGAAAACAAACTTATGGTTACCAGGGGGGAAAAGGAGTGGGGAGGGAAAAATTGGGAGTTTGGGATTTGCAGATACTAACTACAATATATAAAACAGATAAACAACAAGGTGTTACTATATAGCACAAGGAACTATATTCAGTACCTTGTAAGAGCCTATAATGAAAAAGAATATGAAAAGGAATATAAATATATATATATATATACACACACACACATACATATATATATAAATCACTATGCCATGCAACAGAAATTAACACAAAATTGTAAATCGACTAAATCTCATTAAAAAAAAGAAATTCTATTGCTGCTATAACAAGTTACCAAAAACTTACTATCTTATAACACAACACAACACAAATCTGGTAACTTATAGAAGTCAGGAGTCTGAAATGGGTCTTCCTGGGCTAAAATTAAGGTGTCAGTAGGGCTGCTTTCCTTCCTGGAGGCATGAAAAAAGAATTTGTTTTTTGTCTTTTCCAGCTTCTAATGCATTCCTTGGCTTGTTACTCCCTTCCATGTCCAAAGCAAATTGAGTCTTTTGCCCGATCAATCTTGTGCTGACTCTCTGCCTCCCTCTTCCACATTAAAAAAACCCTTGTGTTCACACTGGACCCACCTAGGTAATCCAGGAAACTCTTCTTATGCTAAGATCAGTCTATTAGCAACCTTAGTTCCACCTGCAACTTTAATTTCCCTTTGCAAACCAACATAACACACTCACAGGTTCTGGGATTAGGCTGTCGACATCTTTGGGAAACTAAGCTGCCCACCACATCTATGGAGGCTTTGCCATCCACTGTGATTACCGTACCCTGAATGTTCAGGATGAAGCAGAGGGAACACTTTTCAGAGTCCCAAGCTATTAGATGCAGATAGCTTTTCATGCGGGTTGGGTAGGATGCAGAGCCAAGTCTCAGAACTCACATCCCAGGAGCTAGGCAACACCCTGCTACCTGTCCTCAACTGACAGCTCTCATCAGAAAGCCACAGGACAAGTGTGACTCAGATCCCACACAGCTAGCTCTCTGGAGGTGGTTCCGGACACTGAATGATCCACTAGTCTTAAGATCTTTCCATTTCAAATGGCCCTTCCTCACTGTCTCCACGGTTCTTCTCCAGCCTATCTTGTACCTGTCTCCAAGCTGGAAAAAAACTCTGTGGAAATTGAACTAAAATGTGTCATTCCCACTGACATTAGCATCTATTGAAATGGTTGCTTAGGTCACAAATCTAGGAATCATTCTCAATTCTTCTTTTCCCAGCACCCCACATGAAATCCTATGGTAATTCTTGTTGGTTCCACTTTTAAAATGTATACCAAATCTATGTTCCTCTCACTACCTCCACCACTCCCACTCCCCATCAAGCCCCATCATCTTATGCCAGGTCTATTGTGACAGCCTCCTCCACTGGCTTTTCAGTGGAGGAGTTCAGAGTGTGCCTCCCCCCAGATATGCCACCTTGACACAAGGATTAATGTGAGCTGAAAGGCATTTAAGAAGAAGCAAACTCAAGATAACACTCTGTCCACCCCCTCTCCACTAGGAAGGGGAGGATGACTCTTAATCACTGGAAGCAAATCTAGATTCTTATCAACAAAAGGCAGTATGATCTACACAAGGCAGAAAAACCTATGTGGCAAACCTTGCTAAAACAATTTTCATCTTTCACCAGTTTCCCCCATACATTTACCTTCCCACAACTTGCCATCCCGAGAAGCTCAAAGCCCCTTTCCTTTTTCTGGTCACTTCTCTGAAAATTTATCATTCCTTTGTTAAGATACTATATATGCCAAGTTCTAGCCACCTCTCTGAGCTGCTCATCACTGAGCACTTCCGTGTGTATATGTGAGGTGTACAATATATTTCTATTTGTTTTTCTCTTGTTAATCTGTCTTTCATTAATCTAATTTACAGGGACCCCCGCCAGTGAACCTAAGACGGCTAGAAGAAAGAAAAGAAAAGACTTTTTTCCTCCCCTACATTTACCTTCTCTCTTGCCTTTGGGATGTTCTTAACCCTGAAGACAAAGTGATACACTTTTAAAATAAAAAGCAGATAATGCCACTCTTCTTCCAAAATGACTTTGTTAGTGGTTTTCCATCACACTTAAAATCCACAATCAATACCATTGCCCACCAGGACCTTCACAGTCTGGCTTGACCTCTCATCCCCAAACATTCTCTCCTCTTTTTTCCTGATTTAGGGCATTTTACACATGCTTATTTCCTACTGGTACAAAGCCAAACCTGCTCAAATAATGAACCTGGTTTTTAATTCATTTTTTTTTATCACGCAACAAAACCTTTACTAACATTTTGAACTGGTTCAGCCCTCCTTCTCCAGGGCTTCCTATAGCCAGTCTCTTCACATTATTCAAGGTGCAATTTCTGTTTTGCAAGCTAAAACAGAAGCCATCCAGTTAAATCTGAATTCCAGTTAACAACCAATAATATTTGAGTTTATGTATGTCCTCTGAATATACATATTGACCATCTTGTATTTTTATTTGCCAAATCTGGCAATACTATTTAAATATTTTAAATAATTAAGGTTGAACTATCTAAATACCCTTACCTACTTCCCTTTCTGTCTTTTCAACATGATTTTGTTATTAATATTATGATTATTGTTACAGCACTTTTATTGATAAATTATTCATTTCTTTTTGTTATCTATCTATCCAAGTAGGATGTAAGCTCCATGACGTAGGGACCCTGTTTTAATCACATTATATCTCTAGAACCAGAACTCAGTACAACTTAGGATTTGCACTAAATATTTGTTAAAGAAGTAAATGAATAGACAGCTAAGTTTCTTTGATCTTTGTGTCCTGACTGTATGGGGACCTCCCTCTTCCCCTCAAGCAGTGTCCAGCTATCTGGGCTGGGAGAGGGAAGACACTGAAAATTTGATTATCACAGAAGGTAGTTAAAAAGGGAAAAGCCCCAAATTATGTTGCAAAATATATTCCCATCACGTGTTTATGCAGCTTAGCACTGGACAAACAGAATAGGCTCTCAGCCAATGTCAGACCCTCTGCCCTAGGATTACATACACTATGAATGGCATTTCCCTTCCTGTTTGAGAGAGATGGGGGCAGCTGGCACAGGCCCCTGGAGAAATTCATTTGCGTTTAATTGTCTGGGCACTTAGGAAGGGATGGGGGTCACTTTTCCAGTTCTGCTTTTCCTGTTAATTTAAATGCATACATTTAAATCAGGTCCTTCTTCCTGCCTGGCTGATAATTACTATATTTGACAGTTGCTAGTCCTCAGCAATGCCTGAAACTTGTAAATAATTTAGGAATGCTCAGTTATTCCCTAATCAAGACAACGGAATAAAAGCGTAATCTGGACCTGTAGCATCAGCAGCTCCTTGCCGAAAAAGACAGCTTTAAAACAAAGGAAGTGACAGGCTTTCTGCGGGATAATGCTCATTTTTGGATATGACCTCTTTCTGATATTCATATCACAATAGCGACAAATACCACCTTGATACATAGTTAACAAGAAGGCAGAGGAAACATACTGGTCCTATATCCTGTATTATATGAAGTCTTTATTCCAAATAGGCTGGGTCTTTGCTCCCCAAAAGCCACATACCATGGTTGGTTTGGAAAATAGGGTCACTGTTCATTTGTTCAGTTATCAAAATGATATGAAGTGCCTACTATTTGTTAAATATTGTGCCAGGCACCAGGATAAAATGATTTTTTTTAAAAAAAGATATAGTTCGAAGCAGGACATACAGAAATCTGTCTACGGCAGAAGTAGATATCCAGCAAACAATGCCACAAGAAAATATATACACACACGTATAATTATCTGCTTTAATAAGCTTGAAGAAGAAGAACTTTCAAAATGAGATGAGACCCTAGCATAGGGAAAGCTGACATGGATCAGTGGGAGAAGAGAGGACTGATGTCAGGGAAGTTCTCTTTGGGGAAATGACATGGAAGAAGAGATTCAAAGGATGGGTGAAAACTAGTCAGGTGAGGAATAGAAGGAAGAGCCTTCAAACTAACTTACGTGAAACCTCAGTTACAGGTTTGCAGCATTTGAATGAATGAAATGAATAAATGAAAACCAGTATGGTAGGAGCCTAAGGAGCCAGGGCCAGAGTGGGAGAGAAGCAGCTGGAGCAGACAGGCCAGGTCAGAACGGGGCAGGAGGGCGTGCTGGCTGCCAGCAACAGGGTTTAGTGCAAAGGGAAGCCACCTTCATCAGAAGCAGATGAGTAATATGATTAGGTTTAGATTTTTAAAAGTTTACTCTGGCTCTTGAAAGAAGACTCTCTTGGAGCTGGCTCTTCAGAGTGGAATGAGGGTTCGACGATCCATCAGGGAATTAGGAAAGATGTATCAGAATGCTGATATTTTGCATTTAAAATTTCTGTTTCTATGTATGTCTTATAATGCAGCACAGTAAGTAAATAAACATATATTGGAGGTGTATGCTTACTGTAAAATGATAAAACTACGGGATTAAAAAAATCTGATAACCAACGGCTTCGGCAAGTTAGAAGTCCATAGAGAAAAAGACAGATGGATTTGGAGATAGTACCTGTAGGGGAGGAAAAAGGAAAAAAAACCCTTTCTTCTACCCTCTTAGATATTACATCTGGACCTGCAAATTAGACTGACAAAAGTCAGGTTAACAGAAGAAAAGGTATACAAATTTTATTTGATGTTCATATTTTAATGTTTTATGTAGGGAGGCTTTCATAGAAAAGAAATATAGACCTAAGAATCAGTTAGACCCAGGGCGTTGTATATCATTTTAGCAAAGGGCAATAAATTTGTGGAGAAGGGACAAGACAAAGTAAGGTGGGAATGAATTCTAGGGGCAGCAACTGTGGGAAGGTAAATAAATAAAGGGGGCTAATGGAAGATAAAGGTTATTCTGGCAAGACTTGTTTGTGCAGACCCATCTCAGTATTTGCTTTCTCTCTCTAGTGATGAGAGTTATTCTTTCCTCGTACGGGAAAGAGGAAGGGGGACATGTATGCCCTGCTTTTAAGCAGATGGGGGGGAAAAAGAGCCCTTTATACACTTGTTGCTTAATTGTGTTCGGCTTAAAATAATTCTATGGCAAAGGGGCATATTTTGGAGTGACACAGTCTGCTCCCCTTTATACTATGCCACCCTCTGGAAGATGCCACATACAGTTGACCAGGTGGAAAAAAAAAAAAAAACCTAATCATAAACAGGCAGCCACAATCAGAGGGTCCTCCCAGGACTTTGGATCTTGGAGTCACATTATAGACATCATTTGCTTTCCCTGCCTTCCACATTTCAACATGTCTGGCATGCGTCCGCAGACATGGCCCACCATGATACTGTTAATTATATCTCAGTTTCAGCTTCTTCAGGGAAGGACTGTTTATCTCAAGGTGCTCCCAGGGCTCCTTGAAGTAAATTCTGCATACTTCCCATAGGTTACATTTTAAGTTCTAATACCCCAAATATACCCTGTGATTATGATAAAAATTCATCCAGACATTTCCTTGAGTTTTTGACAATGGTCAAATGAAATCTGAATTGCTGCTGTCCACCTCCCTCCTGACCCTAGACTCTCGTAAGGAAGCCTACAAAGAATAATGGGCTGATGAAAGGCTTTCAGCTTTCAGGATCCACTTTGCATTCTTTACTGTGAGGTCATCCTTCAAAAGCCCAAGCTTAGGTGGTCTCCACCACCATCTTCCCTAAGATGAGATCAGCATCCACTGACTAGAAAATTAGAAGGGGAAAAAAAAAAAGTCATGCATGACTTCCTGTGCAATTGTGAAGTTTGTTGGGGCTGTGGTATGCTTGGATATGACTGAGAAATTTCACCGTCTTTAACCTCAATCTGCATAACAAAGCTGATGTTGGCTGCTTAGCAACATGGGAAGATGTTCAGAACCACCCACACTTGGGATGCTCAACAAAATACAGACAAGCACAGTTCCGAATCCTAGGACTCCGGATGAAGGAGGAAATCACCCTCCCATGCCTCCTCCCACCGTGCGGAGGGCAGCCAGCCAGGGACGCAGGTGTGCAGCTCATTGAGAACAGAATTAAGCCCAACGGGATAGGCAACAGCTGCACAAAGAATGCTCTGCAAAGTACAGGCACTCCTCCTGCTCTGACCTTGGGAAGGGAGTCAGGAGAAAAATGCTGCCTTCCTCATTTACCTGTTCTCCACTCTGATCAACCCGGCAAGAGCCACAGAACTGTTTTACTCTAGATCTGCAGCAGGAGGCCCCCAAGACACAGTTGTTTCTAATGATTTATTGAAGGCAATATCTGCTGAGTATATAGAGGTATGTCAAGAACTGTCCTGAGGGCTGGGGAAGCTAATGAAAACAGCAGAACACTGCAAAGGAATCCCAAAAATAGGTGGACACAACTAAAGCATAATTTCTCTCTTAACATTGTTTCCAAATAAGAAAGCCACAGTGACTACATTTCTCACTTCCACCAACCCCAGTTTCACAGAATATGAGCTTCAAATGGGGGCCTTAAGCAAAATTAGGTCACTTCATGCCAAAGACCTGTGGGGTTGCCATCAAATAATAGATTCTAGAAACCAATGCTCAGTGCCTAAAATCTATTCTACAGCCTTGTTTTCAAGAAGGTGGACACAGAGATCTTCAGCCTAGAGTTGTGATCAAAATATGGGCTGGAGGGAAGGCGGGGGTGGGAGCTGCTGAGTACAGACTACAGGGGGAACTTGAGTTTTAGTAACCCTACCATCATAATTTATTCTAAAACATTGAAAACAGCAAGAAAAATTTCATGCCTGGCTTATTTTCCTGAAAGCTCTTAGGAAGTTTTTGGAACATCTCTGAGTGACTTGGATACAGTATGTAACAAATATGAGTGATGTCAAGTAACGAATTTGGACATGTAAGGAGAGACTACGTGAAAGGAGTATTGTTGTTACCCCAAAAGGTAAAGACCCTGATTCTTGTCACCCAAAAGACAAGTTCACAGTTGGGAGATGGTGCCTTGTGTAGCAAAAGATTTTAAACGATTTATTTAAAAAAAGGAAGAGTACACCCCCAAGAGGGGGAGGCGGGCTGATCCAAGGCAGGAAAAGCAGCATTTTCTGTCTCCCGTTTTCTTTTATACCTGCTCTTAGAGGTGGTCTCCTGATTGATTGACGGCTCTTGTCCCTGGAATGCTTACTCATGTTTGGCCCCTTTGCACATGTCCTTACCCATGCTGTACACATAGAAACCCATGGGGTACGGGGGCCTAAACCTCAATGTTTATTATAATACAGTGAGCATTGGGTTGTGTCTGGGTAAGTCCTTTCTGCTACTGTGCAGTCGTGGCTGTTGGGTTTTAACCAGTTTCTTGCTGGCACTCATTTAGAAGTAAAGACTCTTTATGCTGGAGGCAGGCATAATGCCATCTTCTGGACCATCTTCTCTCTCCTCCACCTGTCTGCCCGGGGTCCCCACTTATCTAACTACCTAACATCGTGAGCGGTAAATGTAGGGCAAATACTGCAATAGGGAAAGGTGGGGCTATTGCAATGGGAAGAGCACTCTGACCATAAGACATAGAAGCGCGTCAAGAGTTAGACTGAAAGGATTTCTTTTACAGAGAGGAGTAAACGAGGATACAAAGAGCCAGGGATGGGGAAGCAGGATGAAAAGGTGGGGCAATGAGAGACTAGAGGAGAGAATGTTTTATCATGAAGCCAGTCTAGTTGCAGGAGGGGCTGTGTCTTAGTGCAGACGGCTATAGCAAATACCATAGACTAGGTGGCTCATATCCAACAGAAACTCATTTCTCACAGCTCTAGAGGCTGGAAGTTCAAGATCAGGGTGCCTTCACGGTTGAGTTCTGGTGGGACCCTCTTCTGGTGTGAACACTGCTGAGTACTCCTTCTTGTCTCCTCCCGTGGCACTGAGCAGAGACAGGAGGCAAGCTCTCTCATGCACTAATCTCATCCATGAAGGCTCCACCCTCCTCCTCCTCTCAAGACCTCAGCTAATGCTAATCATGTCCCAAAGGCCTCCACCTCCTAATGCCATCTCATTGTGGGGGGCTGGGGAGGGTTTCAGCATGAATTTTGGGGAGACACAAACATCCAGTCCATAACAGGCTGTTAAGGAGGGCTTATGTGCAGGTTCAGGCTGAGAAGTGAGCGGAGATTCAATAATTGGCCAAAGGAGGGAATTTTAACCACAATTTGGTTAACAAGCACTTTGCTTCTATTAATGAGTGAAGACAAAACAGTTCAACTAATCATTCATGAGGTGAAGAATTGGAATTTGGAGGGTCTGCATCAGGCCTCTTCATGCGTAAACAAGGTGGCGGTGTCCATGAGTCTTATCTGAGTTGTATGAAGAATGGAGTTTCTTTGCACTAAATCGTTTCCAGGAACACAAAGGGTGGGGGAGAATTTCTTAATCTTTGTTCTTTTCTGAGACCACAGGGCTCAAGTAAAACTTGACATTCAGTAAGGATAATCATCGAGGTAACGGGGCTGTTTATTTAAAATCAGATTGTCCTAGAAATATTCAGTTTGAATGGAATCTCTTCCAGTGTTTGGACATGGTATTTTGGCTCTTAAGTAATTGGGCATTTGCATCTTTTTACAGAAATCTACAATACAAGAGCCCTTCCAGGGCGCCATTAGAATACTATATTAACCCAACAAAGCCCTCAACTTACATATATTATAGTATAAAAAGTAGCTGCCACGCCGCCGAGGAAACCTCTCATTTATGACCAATTGGGTAAATATCTATTAAGTGCCTACAGTGTGCACCATACTTATTACCTACATTTTTATGCAAATTCCACCACCCCTCAATTCCCCAACCCAACTAGATTTCAATAAAATCTAGCTTGAACAGCTAGTTCAAGTTATCCTACAACAAATGTATAATTTATATATGAAAGGAACTTTGTCAAAGAAAATGTCCCCTTCCCACCCTGTTGCCGTATCTTCATCCAGGTTGGCTCTACAAGATCTGTACCAAGAGATATTGCTTAGCTGCTGGACAAACATATTCAGGTACTTTTAGACAATTCCTGTTCGAGAATATTGCAGTCCAGGGGGCATAGGGAACAACATACAAAATTAAACTGATAAAAAATTAATTTACAACTTAATCCCTAAATGCTTTACAACCTATACACACAACATACTGAGCCGACATAATTAGCAGTATACATTTAGATAATCCATTTTAAAATATTACTTCTAAACTGTAATCACCCTCAATTATGGACAAGAATAAAGCATCATTTAGTATGTAACAGTGGAAGGGTGAACTGGCTGAGTTACATGTTAAAAAAGCAAGTCCCCCCACCCCACCCCACCCCCTGCAAGTAAATGCTTTGGAAGGGCCCTCCTGCCTCTCCCCTTACCCCTTAATTATGCTTCTCCTTCTGCTCCCTCCACCCACCACCCAGAATTATTTCAAAGGAACTAAAAGCTCTTATTTACGGAGTTGCCAGAGTATTAATCATGTCTAATGGTTTTAACACAAAAGCCACCAACCTTTAAATGTGTTCCTTAAAGGCTACGTATGCCCTGCTTCCTTTTGTCCACTTGGCTTCTCCTCCTATCCCTAAATTCACCCGTGATTCCAGTAAACCTCCCTCCCTCTACTAAAATCAGCACCTCTCTTTTCAGTAAACCTGCGCTGGGGTAAGAGGAGAGAGTAGGGAAGGGACAGCAATAGCGCAGAGACTAACAGCTTCAGAGAAACACCTTACTAATCTCTATATTCCCTACACCACCACTACTGCAGGGAAGGCAAAAGTTTTCCCTCTTCCCTCTTAGGAATTTTTTGGCTGGGCCTGCAAATTAAACTGACATAAAACAGATTAACAGAAGAAAAGCATACAGAGTTACATAAATTTTACATGAACACAGGAGCCCTCATGAAGAAATGAAGACCCAAAGAAGGGGCAAATCTACATGCTTTTGCACCAGATTGAACAGAGAGGCAATTGTGGAACAGTAACTAAAATATTCTGAGTGGCTAAAGCAAGATTTTAACAAGGTTTTTTGTACGGAGTTCTCTTGGCTTTGACTCCCTATTGAAGAATTTATTTATCTCCTGACACAGGAAAAGCATCTTTCACATGGGAGTTTTTACCCCCTGTTTTCAGGAAGGAAAGGGAAGATCAGAATGCCCTTCTTGTACCTGCTGTTTTGCAATGTCTTTAGCTCCAAATAATTCCCATGCCGAAGTTGCATATCTTAGGGTCCATATTCTGCCAACCTTCACCACCTAACACAGTAGTAGACACACCATAGACACTCAGTCAATATTTATGAAGTGAACGGGGAGGGAGGGAGAAAAGAAGGGAGGGAGGGCGGGAAGGAAATGTTACTCTTCATTAAGAGGCTAGAGAGCTCCCACCTTCTTGGGGGGACTTTACCAGAGGGCAAGTCCGTGGCCAACAGTAGAAAGTAAAGCCACAGGGTGGGAGGAGAGCTCACCAGCATTCCTGACTTTCCTTCTGCTCTGTAGGTGCCAAGGGTGGGCGTGTGAGGGTTGCTTCTGGGACACAAAGAAAAGTCAGCTCTGGAAGCTTCTGCTGCCAAGCTAGCCTGAGAATTAATTGCTCTCTCTGAAACAAGTGCAGGGTCCATTAGCGCAGTGATGCGATCGGGGCCTTGGGGCTCCTTTCTCTGGACCCAAGTGCTGTCATCCATCATCACTGACCAGGGAGAGCTCAGCCACACGGGCGTAAATGGATCTTGGGTGCAGCCTTTGTGAGCTACAAACACTAGAAGCCACCTACAGGTCACAGTTTGGTTTTATTTCCCATTCTGCATAATTTTCTGAGAAGGTATGGGGTAATCAGTAATTACTTAGACTACAATGGCCAGAGTTAATTGTTCCTCTTCCAACTGTGTCAAGAAAACAACAAGGGAATTGAGCCTGTAAGTGGGCTTTGTGTAGCAGGAGGCATAAAATAACACTTAATACTTTAGTTAGGGGGTTTTCGTTTTCAAAACATTCGACCATTTGTGAATGCATTATTCCCACTGGAGAGCCTTCTGAGATAGGTCTGGTCATTGTGCTAATCCTTCAAGCCTGTTAGGAAGGAAACAAAGAGGCTGAAGGCGTGTGGTGTCACAGATGTGTCACTGTGAATGAGTGAGCTGTGCCTGTCGGACCATCTAACCACCACGTCAAAAGTGAAGCCGCATCAGAGGGAGCCCGAGGTGGTGAGGCGTTGTCCACAGTTAAGCCTGCAAAGACGGGGTGTCATTACTGTCCTTTGTCAGTAATCTGTGAAGTTTTGAGGATTAAGCATTCCATCCCTCCCTAACCACCCCCCAGCTTTAAAAATAGTTAACAAATCCCAGGGCTCCTCCTAGTTTTCCTGTCAGAAGAATTAGTTATCCATAAGAAAATGCAGAAAACAAACTCAAATGTAGGAATGAGCATATGCCATTGAAGATACAGATTTGCTTACACTTATATGATTCTATGTGTCTGTATACACACACACACACCCCTTCTAAGTCATGACATGCTGATAGCAACCTAGGCTACAAAGTCAAAGATGTAAACGAAGCCACATCTCTCCAACATAACCCCGTGTAAAAAAAAAAAAAAACTTTCCAGTTCTAATTGCATCAGGGTCTCAGTAAAGCATTAATTTCTCTTTATAACACTCTGTGGCTCCAACCTCTACATAATTTATTTAAGAAATGTATTCCTGTCACAAGCATTAATTTCTTGTTAACATCTTGTACTTTTCTAATTATAGATATTTCCCTGCCTATCCAGACTGCATCCTGTCCCTGAAACAATAAGAAGTCATCCCCTGCAAATGGAAAGAGTGATGGTTGGGATGGTGATGTGGGAGCATGATGTGCAGAATGGACATGCTGTAAAAGAGAGAGAAGAATCTATCCCTATTGCTTTTGAACAGTGTCTCTTCTGGAGATGGATTCTGCCTGGAATAGCTCTTCTGCAATGCCATGCTGAATATTAAAATTTTTGTTCTAGGGAGTCAAAGAGGAGCAGAAGATGGAAATATCTACATACACCAGAAAAGCAGGTTCTAAACATCTCCTTGGAAAGACAGGGGTCATCCCGTGATAAGAGAGGCACCCTAAATTTTTAAAAATCTGACTCTGTAATCACAAATGATTCCAATACTAAAACAGAGAGATGGTTCTGAAGAAATATATTTTGTTAATAAAAAAATCCAAAATTCTAGAATTGTGCTGCACAATATGGTAGCTATTAGCCCCATATGGCTATTTAAAGTTAAGTTAAAATTAATCAGAATTTAAAATCCAGTCCCTTACTTGCACTAGCCAAATTTTGAGTACTTAATAACCATATGTGACTAGTGGCTACTGTTTTGGACAGTACAGATATGGGACATTTCCATCATCACGGGAAATTCAACTGGATGGCCCTATTTGAGAGCATGGAGATTTTTCTAAAACAACTTCAAAATTGGGATGGATCATAAAGGTTTAAATAAATCAAATTTCTAACCCACAAAAAGTTAAACCATGGTACTAAAAGAACCTTGTGTTATGATCATGAAGTAAGTGTCTGAGACTTTCATAAGCAAGAGGCTAAAAGTACCAAATGAAAATAAAAATTCAAAGTGAAAAAAGACTCTAGCAATTGCAGACTAATAAAATTCATGTATTTCACCAGCATACCCATACTAATGGCTACAGAGAATGTTGGTGCACAAACAGAAGAAGAATGTGATGATTCTTAGGAAACAGCACGAACTGAAGACAAAATACTTTCCCTTCTTTTTCTGATAAGGCAATTTGGTAAGGTAATACAGTTTCACCAAAGATTTCAGCAAAGCTGTGACAGAGTTTTAGGACACAGCTTGTGGGCAGAATGAAGAAATGTTTGCTAATTCATAAAACTGTTGTAAATTTTCATGAAGGGTAGGATACTGGAACCTAAATGATATTGATTAAAGTATCCATGTCTGTCTGGAGGGAGGTCCCAAATGGCAGACCTAATGGTCTAGTTCTTGGTTCTATCCTATTCAATAACTCCATCTAAAGCTTAGATTAAGACATAAATGTCATACTTACCAATGGAAAATGACAGAAATTTTCACTGGAGGACAGAATCAAGCCGTAAGAGATTCTTCAGGTAATTATAAAGAGAGAGAGGTGGACAGAGAGACAAAAAGTAACATAATAAAATTTAGTAGGAATTAAGGTTATGTACTCCATTTACTATTTGGGGATGTTTTAGCAGTTTATAGCACTACTTTAAATGATGTTCAGGAGGTCAAGTCCTGAAGGCTCTAGGTGACCTTGTGGTTGCTCCCTCTGTACGTCAGGAATATTGTTACCAAACTCAGGTTTGGCTGCTGGCTGCTCAAAAGCAAATATTCTAGAGACAAATGTTGGCTGGAAAGGAAAAGTTACTTTATTCAGGAGGTCAGCAACCTGGGAAGAATGAGGATGCATGTCCAAAAACCAACTCCAAAGATTTTGCTCAACGATGAGAGTTTTTAAAAGAAGAAAGGGAAAGCTACTTGCAGTTAATCATTTGGGGAGGGGGTCAGAGTCTTTGTCGTCTTTCACTGTGTGCAGACCATCTGACTCCACTGTCCTTTTCTGATGCTCTCTTGGTCACAGAGCCTAGTCACAACTGCTGGAGGAACAGCCTGGTTATCCTTTAATCACATACTCACCATTTTCCCTTCCTTCAGTCTAAGAAAAGACTCAACATGTTAAGCACGGAAGAACAAGAAAAAATGCCTGGGAAAATATGCAGAAGCTTGAGGGTCCTGAAATCTAGCTATGGTACAGGTTAGGGTGTAAAGCATAACTAGGTTCTAAGACCAAGGAGCTGCTTACAAATCTCCACTGTCAAGCATTATTCCATTTCTGTGGGATTGGGGTGAAGGTACATTTTCTGTAACTTCATGCTGATACAGGGCATTACATTCTTAGAGTGCAAGATGTTGACATGGGTCTGTAGCATTTCTTTATTGACAACTTCAGTTGCCTGCTTGCATATGCTGGCAGAGCCAGCTACAGTTATTTTAATGTCCACAAAGATACATACTTTTATGAGCAATAATGTTAACCCCATTCTCTTTAAGCCAGTTCTTGGAATTGTGCTAGTCATAGATTCAGTACTGCTGAAGATGGAGCAGCTTATGTCATGGCTATAGTCTGGTCATCATGTAGTCAACTTTTTCCTTCTGGTGGCAGTTATAGTAACTGTAAAACAACTCAAGAATGTGCATTAGGCACTGTCATCTATGTCCTTCAGGGAGGAACTGAAGACCCTGTGACTCTATTGTCCTAATGACTAACTGCTTGAGCCTGCTCTTTTGTGACTCACAGGAGGCCTGGGAGGCTTCAGCTTTCCTATAAACAAGAGGCAGAGGACATGGAGGGGCTTTTATACCTGGGAGGGTCCCACAGGGTCCTGCTCAAGCTTCAAAATCAGCTTTTATTCATGAAATTATAATTTGGGGCTGCTTTGAGAGAACTACACTGACATGATTAAGAGAAGTCACAAGCCATGGAAACAACCCAAGTGCCTATCAACATATGATTGGTTTAAGAAGACTGAGTATGTACATGCAATGAAATATTATTTAGTCATAAAAAGAATGAAATATTGCCATTTGCAGCAATATGGATGGACTGAGAGAATATCATACTAAGTGAAGTAAGCCAGACAGAGAAAGACAAATATGTGATATCACTTTTTTGTGTAATCCAAAAAAAAAAAAATACAAATGAATCTATACACAAAATAGAAACAGACTCACAGACAGTAGAAAACAAACAGAGTTACCAAAGAGGAAAGGGCAGGGGGAGGATAAGTTAGGAGTATGGAATTAACAGATGCAAACTATTATACATAAAAGAGATAAGCAACAAGAATCTACTCTGTAACACAGGGAACTATATTCAATATCTTGTTATAACATAATGGTCAATAATCTGAAAATGTCTGAAACACTTTGCTGCACACCTAAAACTAACACAATATTGCAAATCAACTATACTTTAAAAAACCATAAAAAAGAAGTCGTAGTCACCCCCAAATTCTCTAGCATTCAAGCAGAAGGTAATTCATAGTCTTACATCCCAGCCAAGAGGGAAAGAGAGGCAGCAACAAAAGTGGGAAGGTGTCCAGCAAGCCCACTTGAAAGGTATTAGATTTTGAATTCTATGCTAAGTCTCTCAAGGTCTCATCACCACATTACTTCCTCTAAAATAATTTCATCTTAGTTTTAACCACCATGATTTATTTCCCTTAAAATCAATGGAAAGACATTCCTTTAAGAGAAGGCATTACTCTGCTTGTCCCCTGTCTCTCCTGAAAGTTATATTTAAAGGAAGTAATAAAGACCTAGGGTAGATCTTGAGAAAGGTGACTAGAAGAATAAAACATTCAGAAGGAGAATTCCTCAATTCAATTCAGCAATAAGGCAAAGAGGAGGAAAGAGAGCAGAAATACGCACAAATTAATATGCTAATTGGCATGACATAAATTCCAAATTCAAGAAGCAAATAAAGTGCTTTGGAATTGTCATTTATGTAAGGAATGGGGATTTTTATTCAGCCTCTAGAAAAGACTGATAGAGGACATGAGAGTGAGCTTCAGCTATTTGGAGGGCAATTATAAGAAAGATGAATTAAACCTATTCTGTGTTACTCCAGGGGATAGAATGAGGGCCACTGGGTAAAAGTTATGGGAAGCATATTTCAGCTCAATAGAAAAAAAGGATTTCCTAATAATTAGCTCTGTCCTAAAGTGGAATGAGCTCCCTCAAAAGAGCAATCATCATTCTCGGTGGGATGTTCAACAGAAGCCATATGTCGGTGGCACTTGGGAAAGATTCCTGCTACCAGCAGGAGATTAAACCAAATGACCTCTAAGAACCTTTTAACTTCTGAAAGTCTACGACTCTCTTTCCTATTTCCTTTTACCTGCACGGATCCTACAAGGTGGATAACTAGGGAGTGGCCAGTCTACTCAACATAGAATCATAAATCAGACTTCCCACTGTTCCCCACTTCCTCACTATCTCCAGGCAAGATAATGTAGCTGCAATGCATGGGAGTTCGTGATGTATTACACTATCTCTGTATCTTAGATTTATTTAGCTTTTATATTAACAATTTCATTCTTTTCATTTCCCTCCCTTGGATACAATGTGTAACATTGGTTTAACCCTTTTTTAAACATCAAATGTACAGTTGAAAGCACAAGAAGGGCTCATAGTACTTTATGTGGCAATTTGGGACTTGGTTTAACTGTTTGACTCAAACAAACATTTGTAGAATAATTGCTTGTGTATGTGTGTTCAGTTACTTATAAAATATCTTTATTTTCTTAGACATGGCACCTAATTAAGGATTTAACTGAGGGATTAGGGTTCTTAACATGGAGCTTTGAGATTCTATTCCATTAAAGTAATCTCTAACACCTACTATTTATAAGGCTTACTGCTAATCACTATATGAAACACAAGGATGAATAAGATAAAAACTCTGCCATAAAGAAGTATACAGTTTAATGGTATACAAATAATGGAAGAAAGATAGAATGCAAATGTCTCTACAGAGTTCCATAGTTCTTTGGAGAGAAAATCTGCACCTGGCCAAGAAAAATCAAAGCAGATTTCATCCAAGAGAAGGGCAAAAAGCCACACCATGAAGGGCCATTATGCCTGGAATAATCTGTTTATTCTTCACTCAGTGAATTTAAGGAAGTCAATGAATGTTTATGTTAAAGAGAGTCTTACGATAGGAATTATATTTAGGGAAAGTTAATCCAGTACCAATGGACAGCCTATTTAGAGGGTAGAAGGGGTAAGCTTGTAGGTCCTGGTTGGAGGGAAGCAACCAGACCTAGAAACCACACGATGGAAGTAAGAATGGACGGCAGTAGCCAAACTGAAGACTTTATGCAGGTCAATCAAAGCATCTGAAAATTGACAGAAATGGTGGAGAAGTCTCTGAACTCAAAATGGAGAGGACGGATTCAGAGAATTTCCAGGCATCACTGGCCTGAATAAGCCTGAAGAATTTGGTGAGTGGAGTAAACAAATGGAGACAAAGGAGCACAGGGGTTATGCTGGCCACAAAGGAAATTTCAGAGAACAAGATCCAAAGTGAGTGTGAAGCATAGTTAATCTAATATAGAGCTTCATCTTGGTAGCTTAAGTAAACATGGTGATCACTGGCACTGACAGGTTAGGATGTTGGTGGACAGTTAAATTCCCAAGTGTGAAAATAGAATATCAAGTTAACTGGGTGGGAAATAGGAAAGAGTTAAGTGGAAAAGAAGATAGAAATCCAATCATTAAAGGATCTGGAGACAATCTAGGAGACTAGATATATTAATCATGCTTGTTTATTTTCTATATTTTTAATGCTTTGACCTCTGGGGTCTTGCTGATCCTTGAGAGACTGTGCCTCCCAGAGCTAGTCAATGTCCAGAGCTATTAAAGGACTCTTCTGCAAGGGGTCCTTTCATATGCAAACCAATGGATCCAAAGTCCCTACCCCCTAACCATCTCCCTTATCTGTCTTACACTCCAGTCCACTATCTACCTACCTTCATTATCCCAGGGCCAAGCACACAGGACAGCTTCCACACTCCTGAGCCCACTAAAAGTACTGAAACTAGCCAGTCCTGAACTGCTTACTCTGCCTCGGTCATTCTTTCCCATGGAAACCACAGTGAAGGCTCCTGCCTACACTTTCCCCTGCTCCCTCTGCCGCATAACTGACCCCATGCTTCCTTTTCTTTTCGATGGCAGTTGTCTTAAGCTGATGGCCTTGCCACACCTGAACAGTAATAAAATCTACATTCCAAAATACTCGAGATGACTGAAATGAGAAAAGGGAGAGCTGTTAAGTGTATAGTGAGAATGTCAAAGGCGGGGCACCATTTCAAATAAAGACATTAAGCTGAAGACAGATCATAGCCTGTCAGGAAGATTGGGAAAGACTTTAAAAAATAGAACTATTCACTTGAGAAGTACAAAGATTGAACCGAATATTGCAAGAAATATACCAAACCCCAGCTTGGTTCCCAAAGCTCTGGGAAACACAAGGGACTGTAAGAAAAAGAAGTTACCAGATATTTGTCTGGTGTTTATTACCATATTCAGAGGCGATCTATAGTTTAAATTAAACCTGAGTAGAAGATTCAATTATGTGTGTGTAGATTAAATAAAATTTAATCCTAGAAAGGTTACCAGAAACAGAGTAACGTGAGAGGAAAATCTAGTTTTAGTTATGACCAGGGAGAGGGGTGTTAAAAACAGGTGTCTAGATGGCACAGAAGCAGGGTAAGATAGGGTGGCAGACACTGTTGCATTAGCAGGATCAGAGTAGGGAAAGAGATAAGTGCATCGAAGGGGATGGAGAGTAGAAGGGTTGGTAGCTGTGGTTTAACTATCAAGAAGAGAAATCAAAGAAGAAAGAGGTTCACATTGCTGCAGGGAGACCACCAAGTAAGGAGAGCTTCAACCCTAGAGGAATCTGGAGGACAGTTCAGTAAAAAAAAAAAAAAATGCCACCTAGGATCTCTGTGGTCCCAAACAGTCCTCTCCAAATGAAAGGCTCAGACCAAGGGGAGTTCTTGTGAATAACTTTAACCCAAATAGAACCCTGAGACTAATCATTTATGGGTATAAATATATAATGTGGGTATAATCTGTGCTTAATGATGGCCATCACTAGGATCCGAGGAGTTGATCTTGTAGAAAACATAAAAGACATTACAGAGTCACCATATACTTATCTGGTATTTATTTACCATGCAGGGGTGATTTGAAGTTTAAATTAAAGCTCAGTAGAAGCTTCAACTATGATGCCATAAGGATGTATTTAGCTTAGAGGGTTTTGTTTTTTGTTTGTTTGTTTGTTTTTTGGTTTGTTTTTAATCTCTGAAAGGGAAAAACAAAATTTTCATGAAGAGTAGCCCTCTTCCTGTCTCAGCCCCTATTCTATCTCCAAAATATAACCTACATTAAAAATAAACCTATCAAAATATTTAGACAAAGGCTATAGAATAAAGGAAAACAAGGGCAAAGTAGGTGGATCAGGAGTGCCAATTGGATCATAGCAGGTTGAGATGTGAAGTGGGATGTTCAGGGAGGTAGTACTGAGAAGGCGAGATATGAACAAATGGTTAAAGCAGATGAAGATGTGAGCCAAGTAGCTATAAAGGAGATATACTTTCTAGATGCCAGGCACTGTGCTTTATAGGCACAATCTCATTTTCACCCATATGAAACATTTACTACCATTATCAACACTTGACATGAGGAAATGGAGCAGAGAGAGTAACAAGCATTGCTAAGCTCACATAACTAGTAAGGGCAGATTCCACATGCAGACCCAGGGAGTCTGAGTGTTAAAAATCATGCTCCTTTAAAAGCTCTCGCTCAGCTTTTCACCACTGACTATGATGTTAGTATGAATATAAATTTGGCAGCCACTATGGAAAACAGTACAGAGGTTGTTCAAAAAACTAAAAATAGAACTACCATATGATCTAGCAATTCCATTCCTGGGTATCTATCCAAATAAAATGAAAACACCAATTAGAAAAGATACACGTACTCCAATGCTTATAGCAGCATTATTTACAATAACCAAGATATGGAAGCAAACTAAATGTCCATCAACAGATAAATGGATAAAGATGTAATGTATATATACAATGGAATACTACTCAGTCATAAAAAAGAATGAAAAATTGCCATTTGCAACAACATGGATGGACCTGGAGGGTATTATGCTTAGTGAGATAAATCAGACAGAGAAAGACAAATACCGTATGTCATCACTTATATGTGGAATCTAAAAAATAAAACACACAAGTAACAAAACAGAAACAGACTCACAGACAAAGAGAATAAAGCAGTGGTTACCAGTGCGGAGAGAGAAAGGAGGAAGGACAATATAGGGGAAGTGGAGTTAGAGATACAAACTATTAGATAGAAGATAAATAAGCAATAAGAATATATTGTACAGCACAGTGAATATAGCCAATATTTTATAACAGCTTTAAATGGAGCATAATCTACAAAGATACTGAATCACTATGCTGTACAACTGAAACTAATATAATATTGTAAATCAACTATATTTCCATAATAAATAAAAGCAAACAAACAAACAAGTAAATGCTCCTTCTCTCCCCTTAAGTTCAAACCTGAATTTTACCATCCTCAGCTGGCCCAGCTACATGGAAGGAAGAAACCCCAGAGTAGAGAGTGCTGGATGAATGTCATTCCTGTGTCAGTGTATAACTTCCACCACAGGGAAGGAAAAGAAAGCCCTGGGCACCAGAGAGCCCCATGGCCAGGCTGTAACCTTCAGTGCACAGTGACATCACCCTTGCAAATGTGGCCCAGTTGGGATCCTGGAACCCAATGATCAGATCAAGGACTTCTCCTTGGAGGAAGCAGAGAGGAGGTGATGTTAAGCAAAGACTTCTCCTTAGTCTCTCAAAATACTCCATTTCCCTGGTTCTAAGGTGCTGCCCATTCATATTCATTCATTCATTTACTCTGCAACGACTGGCTGCCTCCTGTGTTCACTGTACCAGGCTCTAGGTGCACACGACAGGAGTGGCCCCTGCACCCCAGGTGCTTCCAGTCCAGTGGGGAGGAGGGGAGGGTGAGGAAGTCACAGCTGATGGCAGAATAAGGAATCAGGAGAGAAACTGTAAGCTTTGTGTCGGTGGGGTGAGGAAAATATTACCACCTAAATATATGAAAGGATTAAAAAATAAATTCTAAGTTTGGAAACTTTAAAATTGAAAAACTATTCAGCTAAGAAGAAAGAAATAATGGATTTATCACTTTTGTCAAATCTAAAGATAGGATCTGAACGCAACATACTGCCTATAAATTATCTGCTCTGAGTGGTTGCCCTGCATCATCCTATGCATCAATAAAGATGTTGTGCTGCAGTAGGAGAAATGGGGATGGAGACCTGAGACTCTACCACTCCCATATACAACAGATGATCCACAGATTATCCAGTGAGCTCTGGGTACTCACAAAAGCCCTTAAAATCAGAGCTTTCTCTTGACTGAAAGAAAAGTGAAAGAAAAAGAGATTCAAAGCATGAGAAAGACTAGATGTGCCATTGCTCATTTTATGATGGAGGGGCAGTGTGATGAGGAATGCAGGAGGCCTTGAGTCGAGAGACCAGCTTATGACCAGCAAAGAAATTCAGATTTCAGTCCTATGACCACAAGGAACTGAATTTCCAGACAACCTGAATGCTCTCAGAAGCAAATTCATCCCCAAAGGTTCTGGAAAGGAAAGCACTTCTATCTGTATCTTTATTTCAGCCATGTGGGCAAAGGACAAGCTGAGCCACACTATGCGCAGACTACTGATATACATAACAGTGGTATAAAAAGTAGGTGGTGTTTGAAGCTGCTAAAGTTATGAAAATTTATTACAGCAGCAATAGAAAATTGATACAGAAGTTATCACAGGAAGATGACAAATCTGTTCTATGTTGTCATAGAGCCTAAGGCTTAAACCTCAGATCAGTCACTCACAAGATGTGTGACTTTGGACAAGTCACTTTATCTCTCAGAGCATAGTTCTAGGATACAAAGCCTCCAGCTATATATTCTGTCCCTTAAAGGATGCATGGTTTCACTGTGAGAAGTAAGTCAAGATCTAGGAAAATGACTGGTGCTTCATAAACTTTTTTTAAACTAACCAAAGTCCATAATTTATTCAGATTGCTTTAGTTTTCACCTAATGACCTTTTTTCGTTCCAGGATCCCTTCCAAGATTCCGCATTACATTTAGTTGTCTTCTTCTTAAGCTCCTCTTTCCGTGACAGTTTCTCAGACTTTCCTTGTTTTTGAAGACCTTGACAGCCTTGAGGAGCACTAGGCATGTGTTTTGTAAGATGCCTCTCTACTGGAATTTGTCAGATTTTTTTCTCATCATTACACTGGAGTAATGGGGTTTGGAGAGGAAGATGACGGGTGAAGTGTCATTTTCATCATACTGTGTTAAGGGTACATGCTGTCAACGTGATTTATGACTGTTGGGATTGGCCTTGATTCCCTAGCTGAAAAAGTCATATTTGTCAGGTTTCTCAACTATGTGGTTTCTCTTTATTACCCCTCTCCATACTGTGCTCTTTGGAAAGACGTCATCATGTGCAGCTCACACTTTAGGAATAAGGAGTTATGTTCCACTTCCGTGAGGGTGAAGTATCTCCCCAGGTTATTTGGGGTTCTTCTTCACGGGAGACTTCATCACCAAATTTTAATACACTTAAGTGCACTTTTAGTTCTCAAAGACCCCCGAATTCTAATTCTACAGTATCATCTTTCTTCCTCTGAGTACAAACCAAAACCTGATGAGAGAAAAAAAAGGATCATCACCCAAGGGGCAGAGTGTTGTGCAGACAGTCATTTTCAAATGACATCTGTTCCAGTCATTATCTTTCCCCCAACCAAAGTACATTTGACTCAGTTCAGGGTTTTGAGAGACGATCACACAGCTGTCTCTCACTTCTCACTAAACCTGTTTCCCATGTCAGGATGTCAGATGTCAGATTACAATCATCAGCTTTGAAAACCAGCATTCTCAAGAACACTTCAAACCATGCATTTTTGACATGAGCAGCAGAACAAAGACCATCTATAGTATTTAATTCTCTCTCTGTATTAGTCTAGACTACGGTGGCAATCCTTGGCACAAATGTAATAACCAAGAGAAAAGAGAAAAAATTAAAGTAGAGCTGGATGGACTGAAAAAAAATGAACTTCCCAATTACCGTTTAGGATGGAGAACTGACTGCCCTTACTGCTGGCTCTAACATATCAAGTTGCAGATCCAGTGGCCAGAGACCAAAGTGTGGACATCCCACCAGAGAGGCTGTCTCTGCAGTATTTCCAGCTCTGTCTCGAGGCAGGAGGTCAGAAATGCTGGGAGACTCTTTCTGTCTACAAAGTTTAGCCCCAGTTGTGTTTTAGCCTCATTTTTTGCACATTGGAGAGTTTGATCAGTTTCAGCAAGCTCTTTGAGGAACATCTGTGCCTCAAGAACTAGGCTGAGACCCTAAACCTCCCATCAGTGTCATCATTACCCACTGAGATACTGAGATACAGAGCAATATCACGTGTTGACAGCCTCCTAGATTTTCCCCTAATAAAGGAAAGATGAAAATTAAGCTATCGGCAGAGGACAGGAAAGGCAAGAGAGGTGCCAAGTAATTGTCATGGAACATGCAACATAAACAATCCAAAAGCTCAGGTAAAAAAATCTACATCAGGAACTTGCTGTGAGGATGAAAATCCATCATCAGGGGTAAGAGGAGCAACAAAAAACCCTCAGAATTCTATGGAACTGACCAACCAGGTTTTCCCCGAAATTCTGTGGTCAACTCTCCTCTTGGTTGTTTCCCAGAGACACAGGAACGATCTTCAAAGTTTAACTATTGTTGTCATCATCAAAAGTTAAGGTTTGAGCCCTGACTTAGCCTGTGAACATTGTTACCAGTATCAGGGCTCCCTTAACAGTCCTTGTACCCCTTCAGGTCCTGGGATAATTTAAAAGAAGACCAGCATGGATCTGGCTTACCAGCTCACACTTGCTGTCCTTGGGTGGAGTGAAGGAAGGAGAACAAGGTGTGTGAGAAACAGGCATTAGGGCACATCATGCCTGCCTCAAAGGTCTGCAGCACTTTTCTCATAAGATGTATACACTACAGGCCTCTTTCCCAGTACAACATCATTTAAGTTATCTCCTAATTCCGAACTCTTTCAAGAGAGTAATATGACTATCCACATCTTCTGCCATGTTGTAGGGCTAGTGGAGAGTATTATTATTAAAAATAATGGGATCAATTGGTGTGATTTGCCACAAGGGACTTTGTCCTTCGTCCTAGAAAATTACTTTCAAGCCCCTTTGGCGCTCTTGGTATCTTGAGAAATTTATAATAATAATAACACAATAGCTTGAAATTATGATGTCACAGTGTCATCCTAAACACCGTGTATGTGTTAATTCACTTACCTTTAATGTGACAATATTATGGGAAAATTTCTCTTTTTTAATGTATATTTTGCAGATGGAGAAAAAGGCACAAAGAATTAAGTAACTTTATCAAGGTACCATAACTAGTAAGTGAAGGACTGGGTTTTACTTGGGCAGCCTGTCATGACAGTATGTGTTCTTAATGATTATACTACCCTTCCCCAGGAGCCAGGTTTGTTGGTCATCTGACGTGAGAGACCCTGCACCCCACCCAGGAATTCTACTCACTGAGTAGAAGAAAAGAGAAAATGCATCATATGAAACATGAGTGCATACTTGGAGAGGCTATGACCTGACACCTTTATGCTTAAGTGGAGAACCTGGAATCTCAACTGGACATAGCCTAAGACACCAAAGAAAGACAAATGACAATCATCTGACTTGAACAGAGCCGCTTACTAACATGACCATTCTAAATTTTGTCCTTCAGATTTTATTTCTCATGCACACCTCATCATTTGGGACCTCATCGGTCCCAAAATGGAGCCAGACTTCATGTACAAGTATCCAACAGACAGGAAACACTCTCCCCTACTGTGTATTAGGCAGAGAAAAGCTGTTAACAGGGAATACAGACGAACATCAATAAACCTGAGAAGTTTGTAGACCATGAATGGGCTCTGGATAAACCAAGTCTCTGCCTAACACGTAGCCTGCAAAGAAAGGGTTGTTGAAACTTGGGCACTGGTTCACTGAGTCTGTAGATGCGGATTCTAACCATGGCTTGAACATTGGAACATCTTGGGAAGAATGATGACAGAAAAGAAACAGGGATGTCCTGTCACCTCATTTTTCCTCTGTGTAGCAAGTTAAGGTTTTCTTTGTTTTCAATTTTCTCTAATTTACAAGATGGAAATGTTCTACCAATTACATTTGTTTTCCTTTCTGAAAGTCCAACCATTGCACTTGACTCTGACAAAATGGATCTTTTCAATCCTGCCTCCAGGCTTCTGTCTTTGCCCTTCCCTCTCTCTAATATGCCATTCCCCACATTGAGCTCAAGCTCAACTATCACTCCCACCTTCTTTCTTAATAGTTTTAGTAGAGCAATTACGGCTGAAGTCTACTATAAACTAGTCAAGGATGACTAGGAAGTGATGAAACAAAATTTGCAAGTTTAGACTACTGGCTCAAAGTTTGGTTGGTGAGTAAAAAAATGAGAGTAGGAACATTAATACAGTTGAGAGTAGTGAGTTTTCTGACAAGAAGAACCCTGAGCATATTTGTAGTTAGAAGGAAGCTGGGCTCCACTTGTTAGATGAGAGAAGAAGATGAAAGAAGCAATCAAAGGACAGGTTGACTGCAATTCAAGGAATCAGAGAAAGAAGGAAGTTAACCTTGGAAAAGAGAAGATGGGATTATCATAATGTTAGTGTGAAGGTCTAAAAGGGGTTAGACAAATTTGGGAAACTTGGATACCTTCTGACCTCCCACAGCCACTTTCAAGAAAACAAGATTTTTTCACCATCATTACGGGAGTAGAAATGTGGGGTTAAGAATTCATTCCTGTCTTGGCGGTATAAAGCTAAAAATTATGCTGAATTAAGTCTGGTTGTTGAAAATGCTTATATGAAAGTGCTTCATGTGCTTGACTTAAAATGCCAAATGTAGTCCCTGAAAATGAAAACATAAACATAAACTCTAAAAGGATAAATGTGTTGTAGATGCCGTGAGATACAAACGAAGAATGAGAAAGATACAATGAAGAAGCACTGACTTTGAAGCACCCTATTCGTTCATTTTCTGGAGGGGTCTGAAAAATCTATGAACTACCCCTGTAGACCCGTGAAAATTTTCAATTGCCATAATAAGGGAGGCGAGTTCCTGGAGTTTTGTGTTTTTTTTTTAAAGCTTGAACTCTAAGCACATGATATATCTTAAGGAGTAAAACAGCACAATTTCACAGAAGGGAAATTTCTGACCTTAGCAATATGTGACATCCCAGTGCATACGAGGATTAAGTGAACAGGCTTCCGTAATACAGCAGGGAACTTACAACAGGCACTGAGGCATGAAATGCGAAAGGAATAACAAAGCGTGTTTGGGTTACAAAAGGCAGCATTAAATGTTTGCTGATGCGACTGCGAGAGCTGAAGGCTTACGCATGACACACTCTACACGCATAAAAGAAAAGTGAGAATGAGACTGTGTGTTGAGGATGACACTGCTAAAATGTGAGCCAAAGGGAACAAGGGGACAGAGGCACAAGAGGCTGAATACCAAAAAAGCATCAGTGCTGAGGTCCACTTGATGGCAACAGGAGGGAACCCACATGGCAATCTGAGGATTTGTAAGGCTCTAAAGGAGCCACGTGAAACTGTCCAAGGGGACTGTTTCCATCTGCCAAGGCCAAGTGGGACAATGGGAGACCTGGCAGGAGTTATGCGGCTTTTCCTAAAGCAGATGCAGCTGCTGATTTCTGGCCCGTGTTCCCCACCCAGTTCTGGGATGCGTGCACGGATACCAACGCTGGTGTCTGACTTGAAGACACACCTAGGGCATTCTATGAGCAGGGCAGGGCAGCATTTGAAAGACCATAGGGAGAGACATCAACACCCCGTGGCCAGGGCATTAAAACCAATGACGGAGAAAACTTCTGAGTTTAGTTCCTGGATCTTCTTCCATGTTGTTAAGACTCCATCCAGCCACTTTGACTCTTGTGGTCCTTGCTTCCTCTTCAGCGATGGAGGGGTTTGGTAATGAGTTCTTACTGTACAGAATCTCTACCAAGGTGGTAGAAAAAGTGCTTCATAATCAACCATTTTACTCCTTGTTAAAAGCAGACAATAGAGAAGACTGAATAACTACAGAAATCCCACTTGAAAAGTGAGTATTATGAGAAGGTTTTAAGATTAGCAAAAATAATGGCTTTAGTCCCCATCTCATGATGTGGAGACCATATGAGTCAAAGGAGGCCAAAATTGACAATGCGAAAATGATAGTACTTCAAAAAATAGCTTTGCTACAGAATTCTCTGCGGTAGTCCAGGCTTCAGATGAACACCTAATCTTTAGGGAAATCCATCCCAGTGGCAAATCTAAAACAGTTGATGTCCATCCCCACTGAGATTAGACAAAATAAAAAAGGGTAGGGAATCATATAATGCTTTTATATACAATAGAGTACTTTCATGGTAAGCAACAAAAATAAATAAAGCTAACTTAAGCAAAAAGGAAATTTATTGAAAGGATGCTGAGGATAGAGTAAAGATCCAGGCTAAAACCTGGCAGTTCCAGACACATAAGCTGCGGGAAGTACTCAAAGAGCCTCTGTCACTGAAACACTTGCACCAATCATCTCCCCCTCTTCGTGTTGCTCTCCTCAAGATTCGCAGTGCCAGAGAGAGGCTGCTGAGATTAGCTTGAGGCACATGTCTGCCCTTCAACTAGAGAAAGTGGGTCACCTTGATGTCCAGGGTCCCCCAAGAACAGGCAAATGAAGAGAGGTAATTCACTACAAGGATATCAGGAACTGGTATGAAAGGAGCATGGGTGCTGGGCAAACATCTGCCTCAATTAAAAAAAAATTGACATAAGAATTTTAATGCAAAAGCAACTAATTCATACCAAGAGACAGTAGGACAATCGCACTGTGATGGTTAATTTTGCAGGTCAGCTTGACTGGACCACAGGGTGCTCAGACCATTTGGTCAAGCACTATTCTGGATGTGTCTGGGAGGGTGTTTCTGGATGAAACCTCTGAAGGAGTAGACTTTTGAGGAAAGCAGACTGCCTTCCCTAATGTGGGTGGCCCTCACCCAACCAGTGGCCTCAAACCCAATCAGAGCTTGAATGGAACAAAAAGACTGATCCTCCCATAAATAAGAGGGAACTCCTTTTGCCTTGAACAGAGACAAAGGCTTTTTTTCCTGCCTTCAGACATGAACTGAAACCTCAGCTCTTTCCGGCTATCAAATTTGCCAGCATTCCAACTGGAACTCACACCTTCAGCTCTTCTAAGTAACCAGCTTGCCAACTGCAAATCTCAGAACCTGTCAGCTTCCAAAACTGTGTGAGTCAAATCCTTATAATTAATTAATTAATTAATTCTCAATTGGTTCTATTTCTCTGGAGAACCCTAATACTCTCATCTTCTTAAAGTGGAGATACAGAAGCTGATGTCTAGTAAACAGTTGAGGTTTAATGAATGTTTATAACATCTGATACGGACTGTAAATCAGGGCAGGGTCCATGCTGTCTACTGTCTTGGCTACATTCCCCAAAGCGCTGGGCATAGTAAACAGTGGATGAATGTTTGTGAGCAAAAATGAAATATACACATAAAAACTCTTCCTTTAGTTTCTAAAAGTATACACGTGGCTATGTGCATGGAATGAAGTGTGAATGAATAGATTGGTCAAATAATATCAAGCACCAGCACACAGCATGTGATCTCAGCACAAAAATGGGCAACTGAGTGAGACAACTACAGTCTTCTAGGAAGAGGAATTTAACGTCCTGCTGATAAAAGTATAATCTTCAAGATAAACAACAGGGCTGATGTAGCATGGAGGAACTATCGTCTTCCAAAAAACCAAAATCAAAGTCAGAGCTGGTGATTTCTTGAATGTTGTTGATGTTAACTCAAATGAGTATGCCATCTTTTACTACCATCACTAAGGATCACTTCTAAGTGGAAAATCATTGGCTGACAATTGAGGAAAGTAATATCTGTATCTCATTTCCGAGGATTTTCGGGACCAACTCTTCTAGTTTACTCTCTTCTTTAACTATTCATTTGAATTGGGTCTACATAACCTGAAAATAAACTTTTGGTGATGTCAAATAACAGATTTGTTGGAAGCATTTAGTGATTTTGGCCTTGTAAGGACATAGCCATAAAGACACAGAGTATTAATTCCTGATTCCAATATTACAGTATTTTTTTTTTGGTATGGTTACCAGAACTTGAAGTCAGTGCAAACAAAAATTCCCATAAAGACATAAAATAGAGGTATATAAATTCTTTAATATTCTCCAATCCCTTCATTTTAAGAAAACTGAGACTCAGAAAGAACATGAAAATTTCCAATTATTACAGAACTAGTTTTGAACATGATTCAGATTGTCTGACTCATTTAATTCATTCTTGCAGAAAACATTAATTAAGAATCACCTTGTGAGAGGCATTGTGTAGAAGCTGAAGACGCAGAAAGGACAGCACTCTCATGAAACTTGCATGGAACTTAGAAGGGAGCATCAAACAATAAAAAAAAAAAATAAGAGAGTCCTAGATAATGAAAAGTTCTAAAGAAAATAATAATTCAGGATAATATATCAGAGAATGATGTGGATGTGTCCTCAGAGGGAGTTGTCAGCAAAGAACTCACCATGAAAGCGACACCTGAGCTGAATTAAAGATCACAAAGAACCAGTCTTGTAAAGACCTGGGTAAAGGGTATTCCAGGCAGGGAAACAGCAAATGCAAGGTCCTTGGGAAAGTATACACTTGATAGATCTGAGGGACAAAGAGAAAGCCAGTGTGACTGGAGCATATGGATGAAGACGTAAGTAGCATGAGATTGAGGTGTTTACAGCCATGATGAGAAATTACGATTTTATGCAAAATGCAAAGGATACTCCCAGTCCAGTGCTCTCCCAGTCCAGCAGCCCCCATTATCATGAAGCTGAACTTTTTCTGGCAACAAATGCCTCCACTTCTGGAAAAATAGCTAAAAAGCAGGTTTGGCTCCTTGGCTGTAGAATTTCATTTATCTGTAACATGAGGCTGTTCAGTAAGCCATAAATGATTCCATAAAACAGATTCCTTCGGATGGCCCAATCCATTTAATCTACCAAAGGGGGGCCATTTGTCTCCCCTGGGCTGAGGCAGGGTTGTATGTCCAACCCGGACGTTATGTAGTCGTCTGGGAGGCACAAGCCCAGCGAGTGAGTAATGATGGACGGCTCACCTCTGAGGAGAGCACTTCCTCAACGCACTCACATCAGCAGCGCGGAGTCTTCCAGCTTCTTCTCCAGAACAGGGGCCAACTCCACAGGCTCCTTAGGGACAAGAGTAATTTTTGCTCACATTTTTTTTCCTGCCTGAGAAAGAGAGAGAGAGACAGCTCTGTTTTAAATCAAGCTCCCAGTCCAGGGCTTGCCTCCATCCTCTAATGGAAACTAAATGAAACAAGTGAAAGTTGTTTTAACACCCAAAGGAGTTAAAAACTCAGTCAGGCAGTCAGTGAATAATTGAGCCAAGTGGTGATCATGGGAGTGGCCAAGTCAAGGTGATGGCTCAGGTCATCCTGTTTCCCCCTCTGGTAATTCTTTGTTACAGCAAATAGGATCCATTTTACATGTCAGTTTTCTACCAGACTCGCATCCATTCTAATCCCCCCACAGCATCAATTCCATCTCTAAACGAGGATCTATTTTATAAATGTTTATTCCATCTCTCTCTCTGCTGAGCAAGAGAAGTGGAGACTAGGAAATCTGAAAGTATGTATCTTGGTCTTGGGTCAACTTGCTGGTAGAAAACAGACTTTCCCTGTGCAGTCGTATTTATTCTGTAAAACTCAATTTTAAATCTCATATCTCAGAAGTAAATTAGACACTGAATTAAAATAGGGATAAGCGCCGAGAAAGTAATTATAAAACAATATTCCATGGGACAAAACAACAATGGTAACCAAGTATTACTTATTAAGCACTTATTAAGTGCTAACCACCATATTAAAAGTGCGTTAGATACATTTTCTCAAAATATCCCTGTGCAACAGACTGCCTGGAAAGTGGCAAGAGTGGAATCTTGGTCTTTTTAGCTGCAAAGCCTGTAATCTTAACAAAAATTGGAAAATGTGTTAGTTATAAGCTCTTTATTTGAAATGAAAAATTAATGCTATTTTAAGAGGGTAGATGAATTGGAAATGTGGATGATTATTCTGTTTTATCCCCCTCATCAGAGATCAACAAACTATAGTCTGTGGATCAAATCTGGTTCCCCCAACTGATTTTTTGTAAATAAAGTTTTATTAGAACACAGCCTTGCCCATTTGCTTATATACTGTCTATGACTGTTCTTATGCTACATTAGCAGAGTTGAGTAGTTGCAAAGAAGACCATCTGGTCCACAAAGTCTAAAATATGTATTATCTGGCCCTTTACAGCAAAAGTTTGTTGACCCTTGCTATAGAGTTATTTCTAATAACTCCCTTTACACAAAAATCTTTAGCTTAACTGCAATCGGTCCTGGGGTATCCCTGTCATAAACAAATTACTATACAAGATGGATATTTTGTATGCTGAAGCAGACGCTGTTGGTGCCCTGACAAGATTTCTTTCATCCCCTGTTGTGAGTTTGGCTCTCAGCAGCTCACAGAGGCATGCTTCTCACGAGAATTGCCCTCAGGAGCTTAACTGGAACCACTCCCCTGGAAGTTCTTGTGAGGTTATGTTCCCCTCTCAGGGCAGCCCACAGCCAATGACTCACCAATATGGAATATAAAACAACTAGCTACCTTGCTTCAAGGTGGGACAAACACATAGTGCCATGGTCCATAGCTCCCTGTGGGACCAGGCTTAGGCTAGACTTCAGTGGAATCTGTATCTTTGAAGAGCTTCTTCCCATACCCCATTCTGTCTTCCTCATTCTTTTTCAGGTTTTACTTGCAGCACTCTCCCATCAAATCCCTTGCAGAAGCATTCTTTTCTTAAACTCTGCTTCTTAATTACTTACTTAAGACACATGGTGAATGTATGCAGGAGTATTTATCATATTCATGCATAATTCATGAGGAATGTGTGGAAATATGGTGTGTATTATGTGTTGATGTGATGAAGTTGGGAAGCTGGTATAGGGGAGGAAATTTTTTCTCTACCCTCTTAGGTTCAGTAGTGGGGATGTGCAAATTAAACTGACAAAAGACAAGTTAACCAGAGAAATAGGTTTATTTGTAGCACATGGGAGCCAACAAAAGACATAGCTGGTTCCTTAAATGGTTGAAGTTAGAGGCTTATATACCTAATTTAGTAAAGAAAAGAGGGGGTGGCAGGGAGAGAAAATGCTTTTATGAAAAGAATAAGTTTTTTAATAAAAGATAAATGGGTTTCTAGAAGAACAATCAAGAAATGAAATTTGTAATGTTTGTCTATACAAATATGAGTGGACTTTTTGTCTCCTTCAGGGCCATAAAATTCCCCAGACAATGGATCTGGGGTAGGTTTTATTCTCATCCTTCCTTCTGGGGAAGAATATGCCCTGAAGAGGGGATTTATAGCAGCTTTTTTTCCCAGGAGGTGGTGCTTATCAGAGAAACTCCAAGAAGTCTTCTTTTCTGAGCCTGTTGATTCTCAATTTCCTTCATCTCAAAATAATCTGAATGCTAAAGCGGCATTCATATTCTGATGCCCTTTCACATCATCTTTGGAGTCCCGAGTGAATCTCCACATTGGGAAGGAAGAATTAGAAGAAAGGAGGAAGGGCCATCTAGTGCTCATCTACCACAAGCTGGTGTTGTCTTCTGTGGAGACGATCAATTCCAAAGGAACCTCCATTTTCTTCCTTTTTCCCACCAGTAACACTGACTGTCACCCCTAGGACAGCACATCTGGCTCCAGCCTCAGTGACCTCACACGCCCGAAGAAGCTTGAGAACCTTCCATCACGCTGACTTCAGGAACTGCTGTTGCAAGCTTTGTCACCCTATTATTCCTCAAGGAGCAGAAGACTCAAAGAGCAGCAAATGACTATCGAACACAAAAGAAAATGGTCCGTTTTTAAAATGTATCCTGTATCTGGTTCCTAGCCTGCCATGCTTCTTGGCATGTGAACCTGAGAAGCTTACTGGAGTGAGGAAAATATGAACAGTTTTCTTCTCTGAAATGGTGCACAATTTGTCATGTGCTTTAGGTAAACTGTGTTCTTTGTTGTTTTGCTTATATATCTGAGGCCTAAAAAAATAACCTTCTTGGGGTTCCTCTCTCCTACAACAGTCACCCCCCACCACCACACCCTGAGATTCTGCACCCCCTCTTCAGCACACTCACACACCCCAGGACAGACAGCTCACTGGAATGTCTATTAATAAATGCCCCAAGGCGTTCTCTTTAGCTGAACAATTAAGAAACATTTCTAAGAGACTGAACCATGTGTGACCTAAATTGGCTTTAAAAATGTTTTTCAAAGCAGAGGGAACAGCATTTGCAGCATAATCACTTTCCACCTTGACATTAATTATGCACCGTGGTGTTCAGAGAACAGCTCTAAGCCAGGAATATAAGTGTTTGTCAAGTAAACATGTCAAGCAAGGCAGAACACTGCAGAATGAAGAAAATACTAAATACAATGCTGTTATGATCCATTTCTCTACTTTTCTTTTCTTCATAAATCTTCTACTTTCAACCTACACAGGGATGGCATTTTCCTCTTCAAAGAGAGATAAGGTGACTCAACAATACTTATAGTCTGGACTTCTGAAAGAGAAAAGGAGGTGCTTTTTTCCACTTTGTGACTGAAAAGAAAAGGGGCTTGCTGATTTAAAGAGCTGCACGGCCTCAGGGAAGCTTTAGAAAGCATTCTCCATAGGAACAATTCTGTTTCTATGCAGCCTAAGAACTGTAATTTCATTCCCCTTTCTTCCTTATCAAGGACATTTGCGTGATGGCAGGGTCCTAGCAGCTCCTGAGTTTACCTGTTCCTAATCCTCACTTCATTTAGTGTCATTAGCCCTTGTGGCATCTTCATTAATTGTTATAAATAAAATTCCAGTGCCACAAAAGATTCCAGCTTCAACAAGAGGCTTAATGAGAATATTCCACTACTTATAAGGAAATATCCTAAAATAGTATCCAAAATGATCAGAAGGTTCCACTGATTTTTGTAATAATTTGTAGTCACTCTTCAACTAAATCTTACGACAAAGCCCAATTTAAAACACACACAAACACACACACACACACACACACACACACACACACACACCAGGTAAGAGCAGAGCACCCCTGGTTGAGCTGGGCATTACACCTTATACACACAGCCCCCTGTGGTACCTGTGTGGGTAACTCCAAGGTCTCTCAGGGTGCCTGCTAAACTGAGTTACAAGCCAAGGACTTAATCCAATCACAAGATGTTGGCTGCATGAAATCTTTATGCTTACTGACAACAGGCCTATTAAAACCATTCTACAGAAAACCATCCCTGTCTAGCAAGATTTCAATCACTGGAAGACAGATGAAATATATTTTTCTGGGAAATACTGCCTTTACTTCTTTAGACAAATCTGTTGACAAAATATCTCTGCCAAGAATCTCAAGTTAGTAGAATCTATGATCACGTTAGAAGACCATAACATTAAAGAAAAGAAAAAAATTAAGGAAGAATTTATTTCTGGTAAAGCTCACAGAATCTGTAAAACAGTCAAAGCTCTTAGGGTCAAAAATATTTAAATTTTCCTTGAAAAGGAAATTAACAAGTACTTGGGAGCTGTGAACGATAATTGGAGGAGACAGAGTGACAGCATAGGGTAGTTCCATGAGGTCAAGTGTAGAGTACCCAGGATCTAAGATGATCGACTCAGTGACAGGTAGACCAGAGCATGAATAAGAGACAAAGGGGATAAAATTATGTTTAGCTAGAATCGTGTAGCTATTTGTTTGCACTTATGTTTGACATTCTGTTAAGAGAAGAAGTAGATTTGTTCTGTGTTGCTCCAAGAGCAAAATGAGTGGCATTTATAAGAAACCAGATTTTACTCTAACGTAAGAAAAGCCTTTCAAACTAGAGTCGATAAAACAAACAAACTTGGGAAGTAATAAGCTTTGAATAGCAGAGGCACAAAAGTAGAAACTTAGATACCTAAAGGGGATTCTTTTTTTTTTTAACATTTTTATTTATTTATAATCATTTTACACTGTTGTGTCAAATTCCAGTGTTCAGCACAATTTTTTCAGTCATTCATGGACATATACACACTCATTGTCACATTTTTTCTCTGTGATTTATCATAACATTTTGTGTATATTTCCCTGTGCTATACAGTGTAATTTTGTCTATCTATTCTACAATTTTGAAATCCCAGTCTATCCCTTCCCACCCTCCACCCCCCTGGTAACCACAAGTCTGTATTCTCTGTCCATGAGTCTATTTCTGTCCTGTATTTATGCTTTGTTTTTGTTTGTTTGTTTGTTTTTGTTTTTGTTTTTTAGATTCCACATATGAGCGATCTCATATGGTATTTTTCTTTCTCTTTCTGGCTTACTTCACTTAGAATGACATTCTCCAGGAGCATCCATATTGCTGCAAATGGCATTATGTTGTCGGTTTTTATGGCTGAGTAGTATTCCATTGTATAAATATACCACATCTTCTTTATCCAGTCACCTGTTGATGGACATTTAGGCTGTTTCCATGTTTTGGCTATTGTAAATAGTGCTGCTATGAACACTGGGGTGCAGGTATCATCCTGAAGTAGATTTCCTTCTGGATACAAGCCCAGGAGTGGGATTCCTGGGTCATATCCTAAAGGGGATTCTTGAATGGGATCTGGTGCTTCGTATACAAGACCTTAAAAGCCCTTCGCAAAGCTCAGTATAAGTATTGTAATTTGATTGTGTTAAATATGTTAAAAAATAAATTAAAGAATGTTGAAATTTTAAGAGTTTATTTAAGGAAACATAATTCCAATAGAGCAGCACCAAACTGGAAGAGTGGAAGTGCTCCTCCACTGGAAGCTGGGGAAAGACTTTTACAGGAAAAAAGGAGAAGCAAAGTAAGGGAATTATTGGTGGGCTATCGCTTAAACTTTAGCTGGCTGTTTGTGATTGGTTGTCCTTAGGTTTCAACGTGTAACCTTGAGGCATTTGCAAGCTTAGATTTTGGTTTGCTTACTCATAATTGCCTAGGCATTAGAATCTCTTCAGTCTAGTGGCTTCCTAGCCACTTGGTTAATTAACCAGAATCAACACATTCTATCAAATGTCACTATTAAATGTTTATGAACTACCAAGAGAGCTCAAAGTCTTCATCAATTTGAGGAACGTGGCAAAATCCACATAAATCATAACAAAGGGAAAAATTAGGAGCATCTTTGGTAGCTTTGATGTGACCTTCCAAATCGGTATAGACCAGATTTTCCTTCAACATTCCGATGCCTCATTATCTCATATCACAGTATATCTTGGAAACAAAGAGACTATTCATATACATCACATTTTTTTAAACATAAACATACATCTGGAGTTGTTTTTCAAGCTAAAATTCATATCTTGAGTAATAGGGAAACACACACATACATACACACATACGTGAGGAAAAATAGCATTAAATCATAGAATCTCAGAATTAGTTGTTCCTTTTTTCTCACTTTCTTTAACCTTGTCTGAAAATCTCTGCGTGGTCTGCATACTGTTTAATTTCAATCTGGCCTCCGTTTCCCCCTTTTCTGAACACACCTCTCTTTTATTCAAACTTCAAGTCCCAAGTCAAATACATCTTCCTAAGATAAGCCTTTCCTAACCATCCAATTTAAAGAAACATCCCCTTTTATTTATTATTTATTTGTTCTTGTTTTTCACCTAAATAATTGATTTATTTTCTTAATCTCTGAGTCTGTGCTAGATTAAAAATTCCACATTTGTTTTGTTCACCATTGTAAATTCAAAACCAAAACCACAGAAATCTCAATAAATATTTGCAGAGAAAATGAACAAGTTCTGAAGTATAAGGAGAGCCTTGTTCCTGTGGTTGGTTATGGAAAATCTTTTTAAAGTTTTTCAAAGTTTATAACCGTTGTTTTCATGTGCTTTTTTTTAAAAAAAAAACCCTTTCATTTAAAAAATTTAATTGTAAACCAATAATAAATTGAATAATTACTATGTGCTGATGTTGTGCTACGTATTGTGCAGTACATTAGTAAATGTAGACTCCGTTTGAATATATAATGCATGCTCAAACAACTCTCTATAAAATTAGGTGATAAATGGTATCTGACAGGTAGGAAACCTGACATGGTTCCAACAGGAAAGAGGTGAGACACAGTCAATATGTTTCTAAGTCTTCAGTTTGTCTGTGTGTGTGTGTGTGTGTGTGTGTGTGTGTGTATGTAATTGGATACCCCCATAACACCCCATATATATGTTACATGATAGGTGTGTGAAAGACTATTGCAAGACAGTATACAATGAGGACTACATGAATATTATAAAATAATTTGATAATATATATATATAACTTTTAATGGGTCCATAGTCTTCAACAATATACTTATTTAAAAATTTTTAACAAACTTTCAAAAATGTTTATAGGTCCCAAGATACATATTTTCGTTTCTTTACTGTTATCTCTCAGGTTTATTATCTTTACTATTTCAGCCTACGTTTGACATTAAAAAGAGAAAAACACTCCATTGGATGAAGAATCCTTAGGAAGGCACCTGACTTACATGTCAGATGAAACTTTCCAGAGGCCATGTAGATTAAGATTTAGGCGGGAATCATTCAGGAGAGGAGGCAGAGGGGAACGTCTTCCGGGCAGAAAGAACTGCACTGCCAAAGTGAGGAGTGAGAAAGATTATGGCATCTTCCAGAAAGAAATCCATTATTTGTTGGAGTGTGGTATATTTGGCATTGATAAGGAGCAGAAGGGCAAATGATGAAGCTACAGAGGTGAGTCAGGGCCAAATCTGAGAGCTCACTGAAACCAAATTCAATGTTTGGAGGACTTTAGCAAAAAAGAATTGCTTTTGAATGTGACATAAGCAATAATGGAGACTGTTACTCGCCAAGAAAACTATTTCTTCATAATAAATGATGTTTAATACGTTTTTTAAAATCTGAAGCAATTATGGCAAAATGTTATGATTTATTCAAACTGAACAGTGTTTTTTAATAGTTTTCTTTATACTTTTGTATTATGTTTAAAATTTGCATAATAAAAACTTAAGGGAGGCACACACTGAAACATAAATCAAATTCATCCAATAAGTAAGGGCCTTCACTTTGTGCTTTTATATCTCTAGTACTGTTACTGTGAGGAAAGTCTCAGACAGTGGACTTCACTTTAACTCCTAGAAAGAAGAGCCTTTATAAGTTAAGGGCTGCCTGTCAAGGCATCACTGAAATGATAGGATTTCTTGTTTACAGCAATGTATATGTTTGTTAATGCATATCAGTAGGAAAGAGTCATACAAAAATCATAGGAAGGTAACTGGATATCCCCATAATATATGCAGAAGTGTATGTCTGCCTATTAATCATCCTTCTTACATAAGCATCTTATTGACTTATTAACATTGATGAATTATTTCCACCTACTGACTGGAGTCCTGGTCTTCCATAGCCAAGAGAAGATACTGGAGGGGAGCAAAATTTGCTACCCCAAACTGTCTCTTTGGCATGTGGATTATATTGAGTGGAAAACAATCAAAGCCCAAAAGATTCAGGAAATCTTCCTTTTTATCTCCCCCTTTACTGCCTAAAGAATGAAGACAGAGGACCTTTTCCCAGAAGGGAGCTATCACCACAGGTAACTATAGTATGAACTAGGTGTGTAGACAGGGAGGGACCTAGCAAACATTATTAAAATTCCTCTCTGTGTCTCACTGTCTCTGCGTGATCCAGCAAACATTTATTTACCAAACATTTGCTATTCTATTCTGTGTCAATTGCCTTCCTCCCCTTTGAAGTCCCAAACCTCCACATCCAACATGCTTTTTTGTCTTTAGTTGTAGATGGTATTTAAGGTGAAGGCTGTGGCCATTTTGGTGAGTTACTCAGTTGTTCCAGGTCTCTTCCATGTATCTATGTTAGTAAAACTTCTGTTTGATTTTCTCCTGTTAATCTGTTTCATGTCAATTTAATTCTCAGACTAGCCAGAAAACCTAGAAGGGTAAACCAAAATTTGTCCCTCCCCAAGAGTATCTGGGGGACTACTATGCACCAGCTTTCACTCCAGTTATAATCTCAGGTTTCAAAACATGTATGGTAATGTATAGTCAGTGTTTTTCCATTAAAATTTGCTTTTAACTCCTAAGCATAAGCCAAAGACACAAGGTAAGGTTCATGCCTGGGGTGGGGGAGCTTCCCTATCAAGCATGACCCAGGCTCCTCACTTAGGTAGTTCCTAACTACCCTCTAGCATTCCCTCTAACAAATTTAGATCTGTGCTTCAGAGTATGAAGATGAGATGTGCTTCTTCAAAAGCAGTATCATGGAGTTCCCAGTATTTAGCTATAAAATTACCCAACTGTTTAACAGCCCTCAAATCATCCATGTCATTCCAAGGTTATCTCTACCAACCAGAAATGATGCAAAATGAAAGAATTACTATGGACAAGCATTTGGGAAGGACTCCATCAGATCCTTCTTAGTGTCTTCCTGTCCTCAGAAACAGTACTTCACAGTGACATATTTCCTATCCTAGATTATAACTTATCACACAGTTTTATAGAGAATTGTGTTCCTACTTCTCTTGCTAGACTACGAATTCCTTGAATGGACAGCATAAGGATTATTCACCTTCTGAAATCCAGCAATTATCACACAGCCTGTAACAAAGCAGAAGCTCAGAAAACCTTAACCAACCTCCACTGGCTTGGAACCATCTCTTGTTCCAGAAGAATTAGCCTTTGTGAGAAACCGTTGCTGAGTCAGACATTGGCAAGAACCATTTTATACACTATTGACATACGATTCTTTCCCCATTTCAAAGGTGTTCCTTTCAAAATAAATCTGCCGAGAGCAGAACTCAGGTGTTGACAGTCAGCTGGATGTATCCATTTTCATCAACTGCAGAACTTCCAATGCGGTCAGGGGTGTGAGTTAAAATTAATACAAACATTTTTTTTCCAGTGTTCCCAGCACTGAGAGGGAAGAAATCTTAAAATTAAAGTTTCAGTATTTGGTGAAAATGTAATGAATTTATAACATTCCATGAGAAATAGGTTTGTCTAAATAGTTTTGCCAGTGGTCCTGGAAAAATATGCTATACCAACCTATTTTAAACAGAAATTTAAGAGCTCCTTTAAAAGTGAAAGAATTGAGGGCCTGTACTTTCTGTTATTATTCTAATTATCCATCTACAGAACCACAGTGAGCTTTCCTCATTAGTTTTGCCTTTTTGGAAAAATATAGCTGGTGGAGGTGATGGAAGCAGCTACACTTTCAGAAAGCAGTAATGCTAAGTTTCCATGCATTCACGTCAATTTGGGTTTTTTCTCTCCCTTTTTCTTTTCATAAGTGTTAATGGTCAGTATTCTCCAGCCCTCACTATGATAATAATAATAAATACTTTAAAATGTAATAGATTGAAGCCTTATGACACCCATAAGCCAAGAAAATATAAGTAATCTTGCTTACAAGTATAGGATGCAAGGTATTCTAGAAAATAGAGGTCCTGATTGCCAGATGGCCCAAATGTACTCCTGCTAATGGGAAACTGAGAGGGTCTGGCTGGTGACAGCTGTCATGGTTTTAATGAGAGATGGAGAGGAAGGAGTGAGGGGAAACCAAGTCGCATAAAAGCCCTTAGCAGTTTTGAAGAGTCTGAAAATGAAAAAAAAAAAATCTAGAGGCTAGAAGAACTTTTCCAAAAAGGCAATCTTCAAGAAGTGGAGGGAAGAAAAGGAAAATTCCTGAAGTCCTTCTGAATACATGCAACTTCAGTTCCCTACAGAACCTAAAGTGTGATTTGTGATTTGAAAATGATTTGGGTTTGTTTTTTCCTAATTATAAAAGTAATCACCATGTGAAAAATATGAAAACTATTTAAAGAGTGACTATCACTGATTATACCAATCCCCAAATATAACTTCTGTGACCATTGTGCTATACTTCCTTCCAGATACAGAGACATATACGTGTTTTATATCATTGAGAATATACTGAATATATAAACTTTGTGTTCTACTTTTTCTCACTTTTTCAGTACCATTAAAACCTTCCTAAATATATCACTATATTGATCTACTATTATGTACCCAAAGATTTGCTCAGTGTTGAATATTTTGCTATTTCCAATGGGTTTAATTGTTTTTAAAAAATCACCCGGAATTCTGAGTCACCAAAACCTGGAAGCAAGATGTCCTTCAATAGTGAATGGATAAACTGTGATACATCCATACAAAGCAATACTACTCAACAAAAAAAGTAGTGAGCTATCAAGCTATGGCAAAGACATGGTATATCTTAAATGCATATTGCTAAGCGGAAGAAGCCAGTCTAAAAAGATGACACCCTGTACGATTTCAATCGTGACACTCTGTAAAGGGGACAACTGTAGAGATGGTCAACAGATTAGTAGTTGTCAGTTGCCTTGGAATTGAGGAAAGGAGTCAATAGGTGAAATAGAGGGAAATTTTTAGAGGAATAAAACTGTTCTGTATGACACTGTAATTGTAAACATATGACAGTAAGCTTGTGTCCAAACCCATCCAACTTTACAGCACAATCTTAAATTTTCTGGTATGGAATAAAAATTTTTAAAAATAATTATCTAACAGGTCAGGGATCCCATGACGGAAATGCAGACTCTGGCAAAACAATCTAACTGTATTATAAACGTATGAAGCAACTTCATCGAAAGGGAAGGGAGACCGTCCTGCTCAAAACAGCTTTGGAAATGAAGGCAAAAGGAAGTACACATAAGCACTGTACTCTTGATAAAACTGTTTCCATGGAACTGTAGATTGACATTTCTGAAACACATGAATAATTGGAATTGAAGAATTAAGTAAATGGATGGTGGGGGATGAGAACTGGATTTCTCCCTGTTCTAGTGGGAGGTTACAGACAAACAAGGGGTGGAGGTTTAAATGATCCACTGAATGGATTAGAGTTGGAGACATCAACACAAACTCATGTCTACCTTAATAGAAATATAGCTGCTTACATTTAGAAATATTTCAGATATGTGCATTTGCATGGATTGTTCTACATACATTTCCTTGTTCTGTCAGTTGAGAGGGCCTAGAAGTACCACCACAGTAGAAACAAACCCAGATCTTATCTTCTGTTCTTCAATAAAAGGAACAAAGCCTCCTTCATTGAAACAGAAAATATATAAGGTGAGTCTTGAGCATCCAGTAGTGCCAGAAAGTAAAGAAGTGTTCAAAACAAAACCAAACCACCCTCACAATGATAGTGTTATGTCAAAGGACACAGAAATCAACTCAAAAATCTCCCAAAGCTGGAAAAATTTGAGCAACGAAATAAAGTACTATTGGATTATAACCAAGCAGTATAAAATAAGTATGAATCTATACTTCCATAAATAAATGATGAAGTAAACATATTAATGGAGGAAGATAGGCACATCTCTCATGGAGAAGAATTCCAAATAATTTATGTAAATACTCTGGCCTTAAGGTAGGTACATAATTCTCTACTCCTCATAGTGACTTTCTTCCTAAGAGTGCAGTATGGGAAGGGTGGAAAAAAGAGTGATTTTACAGTGGAGAAACCTGATAAACACAAACACTACCTCAGCCAGGTAAGCAAGATCAGCATCCACAGTGGTGAGTCACGTGGATGGTATGTGCCCCAAATATGACATGACAAGAATGGACTTTACGTCTGTGGTTCTCCTCCCCAAAATCTCCCAGCCTAAGCCTGAGAAGAATATCTGAGAAATTCTAATGAGCAGAACTCCACTTAAAGGTAACCAAGTACTTCTCAAAACTGTCAAGATCATCAAAAACAAAGTAAGTCTGAGAAATTCACAGATTAGAAGAACCTAAAAAGACATGACAACTAAATGTAACGTGATATCCCGAATGGGATCCTGGAACAGAAAAAGGTCATAAGATAAAAGATGGGGAAATAAAGTATGCACTTTAATAAATAGTAATGTTTCAATATCGTTTCATTCATTGTGACCAATGTACCATACTATTGTTAGGTGTTCGTGAGAGGGGAAACTGGGCATAGTACATATGGAAATTCTATGTACTATTTTTTTGCAATTTTCCTGTAAATCTAAAACTATTTTAAAGTAAAAAGCTTAGTTTTAAAACCACTAGGAGTGATACTTTGGCCACAAAGTGTTGTCCATGTTTCTGATTATTTTCTGAGAAATGGAACTGATTAAAAGCGAATGAATATTTCAAGAAGCCATATAGGAATTGCTTGCTATTAAGTTTGCACTAATTTACAATGTCAGTGACAGTGCTCGAGAGAGTCCGGACCTCTGCAGAACCCTTGAATAAAAGCGACTTAGATATTGACTGTTCTTCACAGAAGCCAATTCAAGAAAATTCTAGTTTTATTTGACTTGGAATGAAAATAAATCAGAATAACACAGTAAATAAGTGGTCCAGGTAGAGTCACGCTGTGTTAATTTACACATGGCTCCACTACTTTTTGACCATGTTACTTTGCGCTTAAGCTGCTCTAAGCTTCGATCTTTCTCGGCTGTAAAAGGGTAAAATCAAATAAGTACTTGATGTTAGTTATTATTATTATTGGTTTTTAGACATTCACTCATTTACTTAACAAACATTTATTGAAGAACTACCATTTGTCAAGCACTCTGGAAGATCCTGGAGAGACGGTGGTGAATAAGACACAGTCTCTGACTCTAAGGAGCTTATAATCTAGCAGAGTCAGAGGTGTGTGCAGGAAATTACAACATTATGTGATCAGTGTGAGAACAGGTGAAGAACAGGCTACAGTGGAAGCACATGGCATGATCAAGAAAGCATTCTCAGCAAAAGGGACAGCTAAGCCAGAATCCAAAGAATTTGTAAGATTTAGCCTAGGGGTGTGCTGGAACAGGCACGTACCTGCTTGCTAATTATGTATATCTCTTTCTAATTTCATGTTCAAAGAAATCAGCCACGGTGAGAGCACTTACACCATGGAAATGGTCAAAGGCTGCAAATCAGGGCTCTCCCTCTTCTTCACCCCGGAAGGGCAATTGTTAAACATTTACCAGCAGGACACTGCTTGAGCCAATCTAATTTGGAGAAGGAAATGCAGAGGGAGGCAAGGAGCATGATGAATTTGGGAAACTGAAAGGAGTTAGGCTTGGCTCGAGTGTGAAGGGATCATGAAAACAGAGAAATAACTGAAGACCAGATCACGGTTATAAGCCAAATTAGGTCTTTAGAATGTACCCTGAGGACAACAGGGAGCCACTGAAGGTTATGGAACAGGGGATGGGACACGGTTTGCATGTTAGGAAAATTCTGTTTGGCTTCAGAAGGTAGAGTAAAATTGGAAATAGATATGGTGTGCTTAAAATTTTGTTTGAGACATAAATTACTTGGATTTGACCATTATCTTTTTCTCCACAGGGTGGTATAATTTAAGTGTTATTATCAGTTCACATACCAAATGCTTGCATTTTTTTTCCTTTGTGTGGTCTACCAGGATTTTGCTTAAGCTCCTTTCTTACAAACTGTCACAAAAGAATATACTGTGACTTCGCAATGTTGACAGTTTTATTACATTTCTAACAGTTCCTAGAAAGTTTTCTTCATCCTGATCTGTATTTATGAGAGGAGCAAGACCTGAGACTGTGAACTAAATGAAGAGGTTGTTGGAGAAGACAAGGTGAGAGATAATAGTGACCTGGACTTGGGTGGTAGTCATTGTGGTTTTGGTGAATGGATTTGGAAAATATTTAAGAGGTAGTTCATGGTGATGGAATGAATGAGAAAGATGAAGGAAAAAGAAAAATGGGGAAAGATGCTCAGATAGCTGGCTGGTCAGTGGTTTTTTATGCCACAAAATAGGACCAAGTGGAGAAATAGTAAACTAGGGCAGGGTGATAAAGATAGTCCAGAGAACCACGGTGCATGGCACTGGAAGTGGGGAACAGAAGAATGGGGTCAATTTGTTCAGTTTGAAATGCCTTTCTAAGAGGAATTGTGCAGAAGTCAGTGTGTATGTGAGTCTGGAGCTCAAGAGAAAAGAAAAATCACCTTTAAAAAAGTGCAGGAAGAGTCTTTGTCCAGAGCAGCTTGGAGACAAAGCAAGACAGTGAAGCCTACAGAGCCAAAGGAAGAAAAGATATCTTTGGGAAGGAAGGGCAGTCAGCAGTGTCAAATGCTATGGGGAGGTCAAGAAAGTAAGGACTCAGACATTCTCTCTTTGCCACGTCTACTGAGGATGCAGACCATTCTCAGCAATCAGACTGTCAACATTCGAGAAAATGTCAGTATCACTCTGAAAGGATGCACAGTTGTTCCCAAGAAGAACCCTGTGGAGGAATTCATGAGATTAATATAGAACTCAGTCTCCTTGGATAGAAAGAGGCTTCAGGTTGGCAAACAGTGGGGAAATAGAAAGGAACCAGCAACAGTAGGCAGAATGTGTATCACGTACAGAACACGATTCAAGGACGTTGCCCTGGACTTCCCAATAAAACACAAGGTCTGTGTATGTTCACTTCCCCATCAATGTCATTATTCAGGACAACAGATCTTTTGTTGAAAACCAAAATTTCTTGGGGGAAAAAAAACATCCTCAGGGTTTAGATGAGGCCAGTTGATTGTTCAGTATCTCAGGCCCAGATACTTGTCCTGAAGGAAATGACATGGAAATGTATCAAATTCATCTGCTTTGATTCAGCAAACCACAACAGTTAAACTAAGATTATCAGAAACTTTCAGGATGGTATCTGTCTCTGAAAAAGGAACAGTTCAGCGGGTTGATGAAGATTTAAGAGTTACCCAGCTATAGAAATAATATTCCTAAAACCCCATTTGTGCTATTGTAATCCACAGCATAGTGATTATTGTCAAAAACACTGTATTATATACTTCAGAGTTGCTAAGAGACTAATCTTACATGTTCTCACCACAAAAAAGAAATGATGATTATGGAACATGATACAGGTGTCAGCTTAAGCAACAGTGGTAAACATATTTCAATGTATAAATGTATCAGATCATGTTGTATGCCTTAAACTTACACAATGTTATATGTTAATTATATTTTAATAAAAATAAATTTTAAAAAGAAATAAATTATCATGGAACTGTACACTTTAAATGGATGAATTTGTGGTCTGTGATTTATATCTCAATAAAGCTGTTATGAAAATTTATTTAAATTTTTAAAAAATGCAATAAAAATAAAGGCCCTCTATTGATAAGAAGGAAGGAAAGAAAAAAAGGAAAGGAAGGAGGGAGGGAGGGAGAAAGGATGGAAATGTGAAAGGAAGGAAAAAGAAAAAAGAAAAGATAAAGTATCCATTGGATTTAGCAATAAGCCTCTCTTCAGCATCCACATACAGAGCCATTTCTGTAGCATGGTTAGGGAAAAGTCAGAACACACAAGAGATTAAACTAGCCAAGGTAGATTATTTTTAGCTTCAATTTATGCTTTCTGCCTGAAAAGGTAAATCATAGATGTCCTTTATAACAAAGGTATAACCTAGCCCAGTACTTCTCAGACTTTCCACCAAAATTTCCTTACTGCAAAGGGGTATGAGTATCTGCATGTCCAGAGATAGAAAATCCTGCAACTCCAAAATTTATCTGTATTTATCTTACTAATCTTCCAAATTTGTGTTTGTTATAGTATGAAAATAATGGTTTTCCTACTCCAAAAATTTTTTTGAGGAAAACTCACACTTCCAGGAAAATGTAAGATGTTTAGACTGTGGTTCCAGGGACTTCTGGGGGGGCACATATGAATCCTAGTTTGAGAAGAAGGTGTAGGAAAATTCACACTTCTTTTAATTAGTTCCCTCAGATTGTGTCATAGTGTAATGATGCAAAGGATGGAACTCAACTAAAAGAGGCAGTGTTGACCTGCAGAATGGACACTGGACTAAGACTAGAAATTAGGTTCCCGTCTTGGCTCAGCATGAACTGGAAGTGGACGTTTGGGTAAGTCGCTTAAAGCCTCAGTTTCTTCTTCTGTGGAGTAGAGGAGTTGATTTGCATGCACATTAAATTTCTTTCAAGTCTAAATTCTCTTCTCTGTTTGCCAATGGGAATATTAAATGGGCAAAAAGGAAAAAAAAATAGATACGAGTTAACATGCTTTCAGTCGTTGCTAAATGCAACTAATGTTCAAGAGTCTGGAAATATGTTCAAAGAGTAGCAACTTTCCTAGTAGGATGCAGCTTAAGTGTGCTTTATTCTGCTAAAAGTTTTCCTGAAAATGGGCCGCCATCCACATGTCATTGAAGAAAATATGCCTCAAAACAAAGAAAGTGGCATAGTTTCTATTTTTTTTACATGTAGAACATTCTTCAAACTCACAGAAGCCAAACTTCTTTTATTCAGTTAACAAATGTTTATTTTTAAAATGTACTATTTAATTAAATACAGTATACCTTATGGGAAATGCAGAAATGAATGTGACACAAGTACTACACTCAAAGAGTTTACTATATTGAAGAAGAAAGAGAAGTACACAGCTCTAAAAAAAGGCAGAATAAAATAAATGTCATGATGGAGATACAAGCCATGTGCTCAAGGAGTGAGTGGTTTTGACCAGGGTCTCTTGATGGAGAAGACAGAATTTTTTGCTTAGTCTAACAGAATAGTTTTCTGCTGGCAAAGAAAGGATAATGCTCACTTCTGGCTGATGGAACAATTGGAGCAGAGAAAAAAAGACATGAAAATGCATTGTATTTACAAGAATCGGTGAGTAAAGCAGTGAGGCTTAGGTAGAAAGGAAATTTCTAAAGGTAAACTCAAAAAGTTGGGTTGGGTCAGATCACAAAAGCCCTTAAACTTGAATTCAGTGGTGTCCAAAGTACAGTGAAATTCTCTGAGGAAGTTAAAAACGATTCACAGGGGCATGAAAAAATATACTGTACCTTCTATTTGTATTTTATTCTCTTTCCCTTCAAATTCATATTTCTGTACATGTGTATACTATATACTAGCATACTTAGTGAATGCAAGTATTTTATAAATAAATAGATACATCTAATATATTGGATGCACAAATTTTTTTATTGATAAGTGTACATAATCAAAAAATTTAAGAACACTGCTATAGACAGGTGGGAACTATTTTAGTTTTTGAGCAAAGAGTACTGTGACTCAACCTGTGTCAGGGGAAGACAACCATAGCAGAAGGGTAAAGAAGAGATTCAAGGTAGGAAACTTGAGACAGCTCGATCAGGAGCTAAGAGACCGGGCTGAAATCCTGGCTTTGCCATGCAGCAAGTGTGTAATCTTACTTAAGAAATTCTCCAACTGCAAGCGGAAACAATGATAACAGAATTTTAAGAGTCTGAAGTGAGATGAATATATGGAAATATCCAGCCCAGTGATGAGTTACAGTAGATGCTTCAGGGATGTTCGCTGAATTTGAATCTGATGTTCTAACACACATTAGGAGATTCATGCAAATGGCCAATTACAAGATGATGATAGGCTAAGAATACAGAAGGACTAGAAAACTGCAGTAACATCGCATCGGTTTATGAAGAATTAACAAAATCTGTTCACTGACTAGGTGTGAAAATGGGGGAGAAAGAAAAGCCAGTTTGGCTCTGAGGGTTCTTGCATGGATGCATGGAAAGATGGACATTCTATTTATGACGTCAGAATACGGAAAAAGAAGCAGCTGAAAGTACATGTCAGTCTGGTGAATGCTGAGTTGGAGTTACTGGCAAAACATGGAGTTTATTTGGTTTATAAATTTAGACCAAGAATTCAGAGGGGATATCTGGGCTGTGTCTAGAATGAAGCTGTTCTGTGGGTAACGAGGCCATTAGCTGAACCTCCTGGCCCAAGAGCAAGTCATCTAAAAATTGTGGAATGTACTATCCCCAGGTAGTTAACTTGCTTCTTGTGGTCAAAAGCGCTGTGTGTAGAGAGTCTGATTAAATTCTAGGTAACTTCAACCCCATTTCTAATGTTTTGCAGACACAGCCTTATGTACACAGACATAGAGTGTCTTTCATTTATTCATGTGGAGCTTGTCTGGGGCCTGATGGTGAGACACAGTTATTTTATCCCATCTCCAGGCAGGGACGCAAGCTTTAATTCTCATAAAAATTACTCCTGGTGCTTGCTATAAATGCAGATCGCTTACCTGAAATATTCTGATTCGGCAGGAATTTGCATTTTTAATAAGTACATTATTTAAAGTAGGCTCCCTGGAAAAGAGGATACTACATATTTCCACCATGTACATGGACTTTTCTTTTTGTCATGACAGCAGCAATCAGGAGGTCAAATAGATCAGCAAGGAAAGGTAATTTCTATTGCCCATGTAGAAACTGTAGTATACGGAGTTGAACAGAAACCAGAAGAGATCTGCTAGAATTAGGAATCACTGCAACTGACTTGAACCATCTTTGAGTACCTGTGACGATGACTGCAGTGATTCTAAAGGAGTGGGAGAATTTTACCACAACTGTTTTGAGGTAATAAAGAACTATTCTGTTGGAGCTGAATCCATCCTTTGCCTGTTTTATGGCATTCCAATTCCAGAAAAACTGTAAAATAAACATGTATTTACAGCCCAATGACTCTTGTCCTTGGGTTTATTACAATGGCATTATTTATTGAGGACATTGGTCATCATGTCCTCTCTTTGAGGACCCTATGGACAAACTTCTTTCTAGTCTTAGTATTAGGAATTAGAATTAGAAATGCTTTTTCTAGGAGTGCCATCGATCTTAATCTTATATAAAATCCAAATTATCCAATTTGACCAGATTCCCTTTTGCAGATTGCCTGCTAGACCGCTCAGAGCCAAATTAAAGGTTTCTTATGGTAGGAATATGCTTTCTGTAACACGATGAGATGTAAATTAATAAACATTTGCATATTACCCTTAGAATTCCTAAAGGATATCACATCTATCTTATTATATCTTTATAAGAGTTATTCCCATTATTTTAATAGATGGAAGATTGAGACTCAGAGCGACTAAAGGATTTGCCTGAGATTACACAGCAAGTAATTGGGAACCTAGAATCCTAACACACAAATTCTGACTCCAAATCCAGTTGTTGTTGTTTTTCTTTTTCTGCTGGCTTTACAACAAAGAAAAGTCATCTTATTTGTCTTCAATTTATGGAAGTGTGTGTGTGTGTGTCTGTGTGTGTGCGCGCGCGCGTGTATGTATTTCTATTTAATCGGCACACCAATTGTGAAAAAGAATTGCTTTTATTTACCCAAAGCTTCCACAGATCTAAGATTCTCAGAGGTTTCTGGACTTTCCAAAGGTCAATCAGCACAAATCAAAGAGATCAGACACAAATCTAAAATTCATAACACCCAAGTCTGAGCGTTCCCTTAAGCTATTTCTAACGTGTAATCTGCTACACTCGGGGGTAGACTGATAGACCCTCTGATCACTATTATTACCAAGGTGAAACTAAGAACTGAAACACCAAAATTCTTCTAATTTAATAATTTTATATTTGTTATAATAAAAAATTTAGAAGATATGAAACCATATCCATCTCCTAGTGGGAACAATAAATGTGCATTGTGCAGAGTTTAGGAAAAGGTAGATAAGGGAGAGATTCCAAGAACACCAGAAACAGAAGCAGCACACCAGAGTTCGAGGACAGACAGTCAGGAGGCAGCAACTTTGATACCCAGCCTTGTCACCCGCACAGTTCTGCCCAAGGAGGGCCTCAGAAACGAGACGCTGTTTCACTATGCCTGTCCCTCTGCTTCTTTTCTGTGAAATGAGAAAATGAAAAAAAGTTAAACATATGTGTCTCCAGTGGTGTGTTAATTCGTCAAGAGCCTCAGTTCCCTCTTAATGTGTTATTTTTCTTAAAGTAATTATCTGAGAAAAAGGAGTCACTGGAAAATTTTTCAGCATTTTAACGGCATGCCCCCAAAATATGTGCATTGTACAGGCTTTTCGTTCTACCCGTCCTAGCTCATCGGAGCTGCAAGTCGTGTTTCCAAGCAGATTGTCATTATAGATGGTGCTGGGGTATGAATGTGGAGTAAGTGGAAATGCAAGGCGAATCTGTCTGGCCCAACAAAGACAAATGTCCCAGCAGCACTGCCATATTTCACAGGGCATAGTGTTGACTGTAGATCTGCTGACATGATAAATTTTATGGCCAAATGTGGTGGCATTTCACAACCCCGGGTCTACTGAGGATGGTTGGTCCTTCTCTGATAGGGTCAATTGTGATAAGTTGCTTTATTGAACTCCTCATGAAATCTGACATTTCAGGTTAGCCAAATTCTCTTGGATGTGCCTGTCCCGTTTAGCCTCAAGACATTTGCCAGAGGAAGTTTTCTAGTTGGAAGGATGAAATGGTACCAGATCTGCTCTTCTCGCCTTTCTTATTATTTTGTCAGCAATGAAGAGGAAGGTTGCAGAATCTCTCTCCTGGGAATACTGTGGACAGACAGTCTTTGGGAGTGTCAAGAGGTGGAGGGTGTTGTCCGGGAGAAAAGAGAAATAAGACCACCTGTTCAAGCCCCTGCATCTTTCATTAATTCCCCTGGCGTGGAGCCGCCACTCAGTTTTTCTTTGGGGTTATTTTTTCTCACACAGAGAAACCTGAGCAGCCAATGAACTGATGCTGTGCATTCCTCAAAGGAAACTGTCACTCAACCAGAGCAAGCAAGAATGATTTTTTCATTCACAGAATAACTTAAGTGTCTTGTGTAAGGAAAGAAAGTTTGAAAATTTTGTGGGCTACCCTGTTTCTCCAGCTTTTCAAGACTGGTTTGTGAATGGCAGCAATAGTGAAAGCACATGGTGCCTGCGGGCTAATGTCCCCATAACTGTCTCCAATTAACTCTGCCTTGCACACAAGAGCACAAACTGTCACGGTTCAGGCTCTGTCACAAAGTAATTGTGACCCCGGGCAAACCATTGAACTTCTCCAGGCCGTGGGTTTCTCACTTGTAAAGTGAGGCTTGTTATGCTCCAGGATCCCCAAATTCCCTTCCACAGCAAAGCTTCTAGTAGGTAGTACAACAAAGTGCCTAAGAACAGACCCTGGAATCAAGACGGTCTGAGTTCAAAACCTGGATCCATCACACAAGAGCTGAGTGACCTTGAGCAATTCATTTAATCTCTCTAAGCTCCATTTTCCTCATCTGTAAAATGGGGATGATATTATCACCCACCTCTTAGGGCTGAGATGAGAATTAAGTCACTAAATATAGGTAAAGTACTCATATTCACGAATGGAAGACAGTGAGTTTTCAATGCATGTTAGCTATTATTCTACTGATTCTATGTTGCTGACATTCAGAAAATGGTGACCAGTCCAGCACATTTTTCAGTGACTACGTTTTTTTTCATTTTACTAAATAAACTAATCAACATTTTTTGATGACCTCACCTTCACCTCTAACTGGACTCCTACATGGGGGCAACTTTTTTTCGATAAACAATAGGGACAGATTGTGCAGTATTAATCACTATATTTCTATTTCCTTTATCAGTTCATGTCACAACCATACTCACAAATGTTAATGTCTTGTACTCCTCTCTCTCTTTCATAAGACCCACCACTACCTCCTTCCCCAGTGAACACACACAAGCACGCACACACATGCCAACCTTAAACATTACACTAATCAGTTTCAACTGATCGGTATTTCTACACAATGTCCTTTTTTTCCCATTCCTATTACAATTGTATATGGGATGCATTTAATAAAGCTTCACTGATGATGATGATGTGACTAAATATGAGGATAATGGTCATAGATTAATAAATTGTACTTACTATTTCCAAAGTATATACACAAGTCATATATGCTTTATTCATTCACACAGCAAAAATTTTTGAGAGCCTACCAAATATCAGGTCCAGCAAAGGCTCTGCTGGGCCTAAATAATGTAACACACCAAAATCTTGTCTAAGTTTAAACTCAGGCAAATGTTCAATTATCATCCTACTGCCAAGCCACAGAGTGTTCATTTTGTAAGCAAACAATTACATGTAGAAAACAATTTAAAGTCACTAACTGTGTTCCCCGTTTAGGATTTTGTCTTAGTCTATAGAGACATCTTTCTAGCTGTGACTTCTTCATCTGCATACTAAGGGGTCTGACTAGACAGCCTCAAAGGTCAGTTCCTGCTCTGATATTCTATAGAACAAAGGCAAAAACAGCTCCCTGTGACTAGGGCTCAAGAAAAGAACAGCCTGAAAATTCAACACGTTCTAAAATATTGATTAGAAGGATGTGAACGAAATTGATTATTTCACGGCGGTCAGCTTGTGGATGAATTTTATTATTACTCGAAAAGTAATGGTCCCTGTCTCTCCTCTTACTTTCTTTCCTATTTGGTTGCACTATTATTATATAGGCTGCCAAAAAAAGTAAAATGTGGTCAACTTTCCTGGAACACTATGTCTGGAGAAGTTCTGAGGGGATCCTCCTGGCTCCTGATTAATTGATGGGTCATTTAAGCAACAAGTGACATATAATGGGAAAATCATAGGCTTTAGTCCAAAGATTGTATTTGAAGTCCCACTTTCTTCCTTTGACTTTATTATATCCAACCGTGGACAATTCACATTTCCTCTCTAAGTTTCAGGTTCAATATCTAATAAAACACAGGCCTTCACAATTGGCAGGCATGACCCTAGGCTGGGTGTCTATCTCCATCCATTCATGCAAGATAGATGTTTTTAGGCCTTATTTTCCAGATGAGAATTCAGGGGCTCAATGAGGTTAAAAGTGATCATATAGGTGAAAATGTGTTATAAATACCAAAATTCTATATGTATTTTGTTATAGTTGTTATTACTGTTAGATCACCCCATCCAAATATTAGGGTTTTATGCCTGGCTGATTACTAAAATTCAGACAAAATTAATTGTGATAATGAGTAAATGTTTTTGTTCTTCTCGATTGGAAATACAGGGAAAAAAATCAAGGGGAGAGAGGCACTTGCTCTTTCCACTAAACTGAGCAGTAAAAGGAATGGTCTAGGACTGGCTAATTCACCAGTGGGTATCTGTAGCATGTAGGACAGTGCCTGGCATATAGCAGGAGTGAAGTAGCATAAAATCCTTCTAAAGAGTGGTGTGAGTCCAACTGTTCACTTTAAAAAAAAAATGCCTGGTCACATTATTGCAAGATTAATAAAATGCCCACACAGTTTGCTAGCTGAGAGCTGTGGCGTGTGTAATCCAAATGCATGTAGTCCCATGACTGTGGCTTGGATATACCTCATAGTTATCTGCTCTGCTTTAAATATTGACTCTGGCTCCTCTGACTGGCTGAGATTTCCAGGACGGCAACAATAATTACAGGCATCGCCTTGTGCCTTTTTGACCCAAATCCAGGTACAGATGGGGGAACACTGGAAATATGAGGACCCAGCCTTCATAATTTCCAAGAAAAAAATGTCCCTCCTATTTCTTCACCTGAACCCTCCCCCCTCTTTCTACACAGTTTCCTCTCCTCACCTCCCTTAGACAATAAGAACTTTAATCAGGTTCTGGGCAGAGAACCAACATCAATTACCAACCACTAATCACAGTGTTTTACTGTGTTTTACTTTTGGTAAATACATATCCAGAAGGATGACTTAGAAAAACGAAGGTATAGTTATAGCATATTTAACAGAATAAATGAAACTAGTATGTATGTGGCAAAGGAGGTTCCTTACAAGATTTGATTTTTTTTTCAAATAAGAGAAGTGAGAAAGAGATCAAAGGAGAGTTTTCAGAAAAAAAAGAAACAGAAAGACATCCATACTGATGACTGACCCAGCTGTGTCTGCCTCTAAAGGCAGGCCACATTTTGAGAAGGCAGAAGATCCACAGACAAAAAAGAAAGAAAAAAAAAACCAAAAAGCAATTTTTAAATCCTCACTTTCCACTAGGAAATCAGTTACTTTTCCATGAATACTAACCAACCACCCTACTTTTACAGCGTATCTAAGATAGAATCTATTTGGGGGTCAGTTAATTGGACCAACCTGCTCTTCATAATAAGCATGAGATTTACACAATGTTTTACACTCCGAATTTGAAAAAAAAAAAAACCTTCCCATACCTGCCCCATCAAATTACACAGGCTACCATCTTAGCTTATCAGATTTATGACCTGTGAGCTTCCAGACCACTAGGCAGCTGTCTTGATTTTCCCTAGGTCCACAGCAACGATGGTTGAGAACAAATTCACAAGTGCTAGTTCTGAAATACTACAGTGGCCTCATGAGACTAGAGCAAGAAAAGTCATTTGTTGTATAACCCTTTGTCTCAAAAACATATAAACTGTGCTTTGGCCTCTAATGGGAGGAACAGTCCTCAGAGCTTTCTGAAAGACTGTCTCCCAAGTTATAATCCTCAGGTTGGCATGAATAAAATTTTCCATTTCTTAGATCGACTATGAGTTATACACTAACATTATCCCATTGTACAGATGAGGAAGCTAAGCCTCAGTGGGGTTAAATACCTTGTCCTAGGTTGCACAGCTAACAGTAAGTATATGAGACCAGATTCAACCCAGTAATCCAGCTCTTAAGCACTGTGTGTTATCGTTTCAATTGAAATATGCTTATTTAACTTTGTATTTCTTTTCCCAGAGGCAGAAATTTAAGTCTCCAGCCTGTACTATAACTTGAATACAATGAGAACATGTTTACATTTCTATTGGAGCCCCCATTTGTACTCCTTACAGTAGGTAATATTGCATAGTGTTTCATGTATCCTGACTTTGGTACTAAGTTATCTGGATTCAGTTATAGGTTCATCTCTTTGCTAACTTTCTGAACTTGACACGTTATTTAAAATCTCTGGGTCTTGGTTTTCTCATCTTAATTCAGCACAGTGAGAGTAACTACCTTACAGGATTCTGTAAGAATAAAATTACATAATAGACAAAATACTGGGACAACATCTAGCACAAATTAAGTTCTCAGTAATTTGGAAATTATCTTTTCCTTCTATCTCTTATATTGTACCCATCATAATTTCCTGTCTTTCCTTTAGATTATTAACTCCACAAGGCAGGAACAATATCGTTTTCATCTCTGCAGCTCTAATGCCAGCAGTCTGAAACATAGTAAGAGCACATTAAATGTTTGAGATGGATGAATAAACAAGGCCTTTTCAATGGACCAGCTAACATCTTACCTCAGGTGAGGCTTTCAGCCTAGAAACGGATCACAGATGTTCTCTGTTAATTTTCAGAGTGTAAGTCACCACATTCACAGCAGTAAGCTGCAGATGGCAAAGGCATCAAAAACGTCCCACAAACAAATTGACACAACATTGTAAACTGTCTATACTTCAATAAAAATACATATATAAATGTAAAACAATAAAATATGTCAAGACTTTTTTAAAAAGAACAAACAAGGGGGGGGGCGTCTGTGTTTCTAGCGCCTTATACATCTTCAACAACTCTACTTTATGTCATTCCACAGAAGCTAGTGAGAAGTAATGAGGACAAATGACCCAGAAATTCTCTTGAATTCAGAATAATCTCACTGTGGGTCAAAGCATAAGCATATGTGGGTAGTTTGCAGCAGTAGTAGTTTATAGTCTGTAGTCCCATGTAGGTGTTTTTTCATTCCCTTCTCCCTTTTAATTAACCATTTGGTCGTATGGCCCATCCCACCTTCCTTCTCCCTCTCATCCTCAGAACACAGTCCACATATGCGCTGAAAGAAGGATCTGCAATACATGCCATATTAGCCTCAATGGAAGGCCTTGTATTTGAACATTTATTTAGTTCTAAGAGAAAAAAAATGAACCAGAAAACGTAATAGCACAGCACTGTACCATATACCAAAAAAAGAGTGGGGGGGGGGGAGTCGGCCTCTTGGTACCCTTAGGAATTCAGTACCGCAAACATGGAGTGATACCACTCGTGTTTGAAGTTCAGCTCTATTATTTGCTACCTGTGCCTCTTTTTCATGACACAAGTCACTTCTTTGAGCATCTGTTTCCTCATCATTGTGAAGAGATAACAGTACTTTTCACACTGGCTTTTTGTCAGAATTAAATGAAATAATTATGTAAAACATTTTCACAATGTCTGGCTTGAAATGAGCTATTATTAATATTATTATTACATACGCATCAGGCCCTGGGAATATATAGAGAGACGAAATAAGACACTTGAATTTCCAAGCACATAAATAGTAACAGAAAAATACAGATGAGAGAACAAAAGAGGAAGGAGGCAACATTCTTGTCGCTCTCATTTTACAAATGTGGAAACTGAGGCTTAGAGAAGTTAGCAACTGGCAGTAGGTTAACGTCCTTCAAATTAATTCAGTAAAATTCAGCTCCCTAAAATCTAATTTGTTCTATCTATCAAATTCGCCAGTCTAATAAAATTGATTTTTACGGTTTGAATAGATGAGGAAACTGAAAATCAAGCAGGAATATTTTAAAAGCTTACAAGGAAGGCTGAATTTTGACTTCTGCTAATAAGATTTTTCTAGCAAAACAGAAATGTCAGCATTTATTATGGAAATCTCTGTTTCTACCGATTTCTAAACTTCATGTTAACATTATTTCTGTTTTATCAGATTTTAGCAATTTTAGCATTTTTAAGTCTATTTCTAAAATTCTTCTCTCACATTTTCTGAGTCATGGTCAAGGTATTAGAGGTACTAACCATATCATGACCAAAATATTCTGAACAGTCCCACTTCCTTTACACTATTTGAACTTTTTAATCCTTTTATGTCTGGTATTTCAATTGGACTATCCCAATTATTTCTTATCAGCAAACAGAGTTTCCGCATTTCCTAGGCGATGAGATTTCTTTAGGTTATTTTATTTCTTCAAGATGCTTTTGGATTTAAGTTTAAATTCTCAATTTAATTTAAATACTTAATGTAATTACACCTACTTTAAATACTGAAAATTGGACTCAATCTAAAATAAAGATTAAATTCCATTTTAAGCTGAAATTCAATTTAAAATTAAAATTCAATTTAATATAAAATTGTGACTATTTCACATGCTTTTGAATTTAAATTTAAATTTTAAATGGCTACAGATACAAACGGAAAGTTCATATGTTGGCAACAGGATATTAAAAATGCTTAAAGTTTAAAAAAGTACAAAACAACACTCAAAAGCATCCAAATTCAAATCCAAAAGAAGGAGCAGAAACCAATCTAAAATGCACGAAAAAAGTTTCCAATGTTGGTTGGAAAATAGCATTTCTTTTAAGAAATTTATTTTAAAAATTCTTTGCCCATTTTCTCAGCCTATCAACTTTAGTGTAATTCATATTCTTGTAAACCTTACAAACATTTACGTAAATTTGGCAAAAACTGGTTATTTGTTTGACAGATCATCTGAAGAACTGACTTGCCTCCTAGATAACTTTCCCAATGTCACACACATACTGGGATCCAGCACTGGAGCCAAAATCTGCCTCAAACACTGATACTGCTTCTTTCTGTACAACACTTCAGAGAATATGAGGGGCAAAGAAACTCAAATGGAAAGTCTACTTTAGCAAGTTTCATGGATTACCAGATGCCAGGCAAAGTGATTTTTAGTTTTGACGACATAATCAGAAAAATTAAGCAATACGTTCTGGGTTATTCCTGACATTTCATGTGAAAAGGCCAACCTCCCCTCAGTGTCCTCCACGTTCTCAGCTAAATATTATTTCCCAAACAACCTTCTAATCAAAGAAGAAGTGAGTTCCATCTTCTGGTTTCCCAGTATTTTATCAGAAACTATATTACTTACCTGTTCACACAAACAGACTCTGAAATATGCCATAATATTTTTTAGTGTCATTTTTACTCCTTAAAGGAGTTGGTGAAATTCTCTTTTAGGAGAAAAGCAAGATGATACTGACGAAAGAAAAAAAAAAAACCCATATTTTGATAGGTAGCCCAAGAAACAGAAAAACAAACAATAGTTGCCTTTTTCTTCCAAAATTTAACAGATTTGTCTCACTATTTTGAACATATGGTTCCTGTTTGGGAAACTCCTTGTCACCAATGTTTGTGATAAAATGTCACTAAAATATATATTGATACTATCTCTTTTCTCGAGTTATATAAACCCCTACTTATTTACTGAAAAGAAATGTCATACTTTTCAATGATTTATTTCCTTTCTGTAATCAAAGGCATTTTAGGAAAAGCCAGGAAAATGAGAGAGAACAGAATGATGCACCACACACCGTGTGTAGGTGCTCAGTAAATGGTATTTTATGTTGATAAGGAGGAGGAAGAGAAAAAGACTGGGGGGAGTGTGCTTCCAAGTACATTCGTTTTCTTAATTTATGCTGCAAGACAGAATTATTTAGTCACACCTCTGCATTTAATGTAAAATCAGCGATGAGGCAATCTCTAAAATGTAAATCAGGCAGAAGAGAATAAGTACTAAGATCTACTTATTAACCAGTTTCTTGGTGAGCAGAGAAGAAAATACTCTTTTACGTTTCATGATGAATGTGTTTTAGAAATTCAGAGGGTTAGAGATTTTTTTTCATGCCCCAGGGCATGTCAGTGTGATTGTCTTTTTAGTTACCAATTGTCAAGTGCCTACTGTGTGCGAGCAATATATTTAATCTTCCAGGTAATATTACCACCACTATTTTGTAGATGAGGAATAAAATCAATGTCTTACACGTGTCTAATGGCTTATAAGCAAAAGAGGCAAAAATTAATAGCTGTAATTCCAGAGCCTGAGTGGAAGTAAATGTTTTCTTAAATCCGAGAGGCAGTGTTCCCTCGTGATTTAGAGAGCATGAACCCCAGTGCCAGACTGCCTGCACCTGAACCCTGACTCTGCCCTTTACTAGCTGGATGACCTTGGGCAAGTTACTTAACTTCTCTGCCCTTCAATTTGCTCATCTGTAAAGCTGGCTGCTTTCATGATTAAATAATTTAGTATACCTAAGGCAGTCAGGTCATTTAGTGCCTGCCATCAAGTAAGCACTATATAATCATCAGCTATTATTATTATTTCTTCCCCAAGATCTATTCCCTCTTTTAGAAAAAAAAAATCCACATTTTCCTTTGGGGAACATTTCCCCACTACTTTTAGTCTGTATGGTTTAAATGGTATAACTCCACCCTAGATCCTGACATAAATATATGTTCCAAGCCTTCTAACCAGAGTAATGAAGCTCTATCATCACTTGTTCAAGAATGGACTTAAGACACAAGTTAGTCCAACGAAATTTTTGGAGAACTCTTTGGGAAAAAAAGAAGCTCTTTCAATTGGATTGAGAGCTGTCAGAACTTAAACATGGAGTTTCCAGGAGCCACCTTCTAGAAAAAGAATGCTTAAGAGTGGATCCCACGTAGGACAAAGCATAAATAAACGACAGAGAAGGAGAGAAACAAATCTAAAGGCAACATTTAAGCCCTTCGATCCAGCTCTGATTGACAAAAATCTACCCATGAACTTTAAAGGTAAATAAGCCAAGTTTACTCTTTGCTTAAGTCAGTTTGACTTGGTCTCTATAACTTCCCTGCTGAAACAAATTAGGACAAAATCACAAGCGGCGTTAAATTTGGTTACGTACCATGTATCATTTGGTCCCTCCCTCCGCTTATTTCCGTCCACTATACAGAGGAGAAAGCTGGGGGCTTGAGAAATTAAGTAAATTTTCTGATTTTATATATGGATCGATTGATTTACATATTACTTTTTTTTTAAAGTATCTAAGGTGGATTATCCACATGCAAGTAGAATTAAGAAAAATTTCACGTACGCTGTTTGAATTCTCTTGCTATGCTGAGAGATCAAGTGGTCAAGTCTCCAATCTTTCCCTAAAAAGAAAAAAGAAAAGAAAAGAAAAGAAAAGAAAGAAATATCCTGACAGAGAGTTTGGCCTGATCATTAAACTAAATTATCATAAAATTCAAGGATTTTTTTCTTTCTCCTGCAAGCTGTCATGAAATTGCACCCCTCTCTTCCTCTTTTGTATCCATTAAATGAAGAATTATCATGGGGCAGAGACTAGCAGCCCAGGTATTAAGCACACACTTAGCACTTGACCTTGACATATAGACTCTCTGGCTCCACAGAAATGAGGCTTTTGGAAGCACAATTTCAGACGCCAATTTAAAATTCCAAATGCTATTGAAGTAAGAATTTATTTGCACTATTACTCCTTAGTATTACTAGATGTGAGGAAGATGAATTAAATGTGAACTGTCTGATTCCTGGCCAGACTGCAAGTCTATAACATGACAGGAAATTTTTGGTCATTACACTATCTCCTATACCAGTGAACTATTTCTGACACAATCCGGTGATAACATTCATGTCCACACCCTAAGAAAATGATCTTTTTTGTCCATTTGAAAGCACCTCACATAATTTATGGTACAACGTACCAGGCACCACCATGAAAATAATTCCCTGTAACTTCAGACTTCAGGTGCAACTAATATTGTTTAATTTCCTAACATCCTCTACCTGCAACTGACAAGCCACACCAGTTCCAGTGATCAAATGCTAGAAAAGAAGCAGATAAACTAAGAGAAATAAGAAGGTTATTAATAGCTGCAGAATTAGACAGCCTTGCTGAATAAAAGGATGGAGTTGGCAGTTTCATAATTGCCTCTGACTGATTGATATGACAAATGTTAACAAAGGCAGATGATATACGGCAGAGCTCCAAACAGCAATAAGGTAAACACACATCAAAACACAAGAGCAGACATTCTTTTTTTATTCTTTTATAATTTTAGCTTAATCTTTGAAAGCTTATCCGATTTACTGACCTCCGTGTCTTGATTTTTCTTCTCTAGAGACAGGAGTTTAGCTTGAGCTATGGGACTCATGCGGGGCTGGAAAGAGGGTCTCTTGCCCAGAGCAGTGGGTTCTCTCATGCTAAGGATCCCATGGACCCAACAGTTAAAATACAAGGTAGAGAAAGCCGAAGTTAATGAGCTAAGGACAAAGAGACCAACATGAATCTGTAACTCAACAGGAAATCTCAAGCAGAAATTGAGTCTTGAAGCACAGAACCAAGGGTAGAAGGGACAGGAAGATGACGTAGGGGACTCTGAGTAAATGCAAACCAGGAGATTATGTAAGTGAATTCTGAAACAGGAGCCTTTGGCCTCTGCTGTCCCGAAGGCCTAAGGCCGTCACGACAGGGCCTTAATGTTTAAAAGGCCGAAGAGTCAGAGGACACAAATTTGAACTAAGGATACCCTGTAATCTCCAAGCTGAAGCGCCAATGGAAGATCATTCAGAGCAGGGAAATTTTTAAATAATTACCAGAATTAGTGCCTCAGTTATTCATCCATGAAATATAAAACAGTGAATGAAGAATATGCTTTGGAATTCTGCAAGTCTTAGGAGGAGGTCCTGACTCTTTCTCTGACTTTGAGTGCTGTGGTTAGTTACTTTGCTTATCTAACATGAAGCCTCCTGAAAATAAAATTAGTGCTTACCTCATGAGGTTTTAAGAAAAATAAATAACACAATCCCCAGAAAGTGCTGAACATGTTTCCCATTACATAGAAAGTGCTACGTACTTTTTTTTTAAAGAAGAGCTTCCTTCAGGTAAAACTGACCCATGACAAACTACACATATTTAAGCTGCACAATATGATAAGTTTTAACATTTATGTGTACATTTGTTGAACCATCTCCATAATTCAGAAAATAAACATGTCCATCACCCCTCAAGTTCTCTTGTGCTCCTTTCTCTACTTCTTTCCTTCTGCTTTTCCCAATATCACCCCGCTAACATCCCAAGAAACAACTGATTTTGTCACTATAGATTATTTTTATTGTTTATAAATTAGATAGATAGATAGGTAGATATACTATGTACTCTTTTGTTTGAGGAGGAAGAGTCTACCTTATCTCACTCAGTATAATATATTCGAGATTTATTGTGTCAGGAGTCCCAACACCACCACCACCCTTAGGTTTGATGATTTGCTAGGCGAACTCACAGAATTCATATAAACATGCTGGTGGCTATGATTTATTGCAGGAAAAAGCATATGAAGTATAATCAGCCAGGGGAAAGGGACATGAGACGAAGTCCAGAGGAAACCAGACACAAACTTCCAAGAGTCTCCTCCCAGTGAAGTCACACAGGACACAATTAAATCAACCAGCCACAAGTTATGACAACACACATGTACGGTTATCTTCCAGGGAAGCTTATGAGACATTCAGGGGCTGAAGCTTTTACTGGGGGCTGCTCAGGTAGGCAGCCTCTGTCTGGTTTGAGCCAACGTTCTAGATTCTCACAAGAATTGGCATGTGTTTAGCATAAACTATGTTGTTTGCACAAAGAGGTTAGGTACACTGAGTCACTTTTTAACAATTCTGGGAATGGTGGAAACCCTCTCAAAATCCAAGTTCCCAGAAGCCAAACAAAGACCATCCATTTAAGCAGGTCTTTTTAAGGATAGGAGCCTCAAGCCTGCTAGCCTTGCCTCTTTTCTGAATGCTGACTCATGTTGTTGCAGGTATAAGTAGTCCACCCATTTTCATTGCCAAGTAGCACTTCATTATATGTCTTACAACATTTTGTTTACCCGTTCACTTCTTGATAAACAGGTAGGTTGTTTCCAGTTTGAGCCTGTTACAAATAAAGCTGCTATGGACATCCATGACCTAGCTTTTGTGTGGAGCTATCTTTTCACCACTCTTGGGTAAGTACCTAGGAATGAAATAGCAGAGTCACCTGGTAGGTGTATACTGAATGATGTAAGAAACTATCAAACTGTTTTCCAAACTGGCTGTTCCATTTTACATTCCCATCAGCAGTGTATAAAAGCCCCATTTGATCCATATCTTTGTATCTTGATGATCTTCATTCTTCCTCATTTTGATAATCTCCATTCTTCACTTGATATCTTTGATGACATTTGATTCTTTAATATCTTCATTCATTCATTATTTTAAAACACTTCTGTCCCAAATCCTTCTCTCTTTTGAGGACTTCAATTATACATATATTAAATCCTTTAAAGTTGTCTCACAGCTCATTCATTTTCTATTCCTTTTTATTTTCTTTTGGCTTTTTCTCTGTGTCTCATTTTAGATAGTATCTATGACTATGGCTTCAAATGCACTTATCTTTTCTTCAGCAATGTCTCATCAGCTGTGAGGTACATCAAGAGTAGTTTTTCATTCCAGATACTATGGCTTTCAGGTCCAGAATTTTAATTTGGGTCCTTTTGTATCTTCCATGTCCCTACTTGACATGTTTAATCTTTCCTCTAGCTTCTTTAAAATATGGAATACAAAAAAAAAATGATTTGGGAGGAGGGTATAGTTCAGTGGTAGAGTGTGTGCTTAGCATGCACAAAGTCCTGGGTTCAATCCCCAGTACCTCCATTAAAATAAATAAATAAATCTAATTACCTCCCTCACCCCAAAAATAAATGTCTTCATGTTCTTATCTACTAATTCAGTCTACTATTACACTGTGTGATTGAATTTGATTTATTTTTCTCTTTTTTTATGTGTTGTATTTTCCTGCTTCTTTGCATTCATAATAATTTATTGAATTCTAGACATTGTAAATTTTATTTTGTTAAGTCCTGAATATTTTGGTTTTCCTGTAGATATTCTTGAGCTTTGATCTGGATCAAAGTTAAGTTACTTTTAAACAATTTTATATTTTCAGGTTTTACATTTAAGCTTTGTTGTGTAGTAATACATCAGCATTTAGGGTAGGTCTAATTTTATCCCACCACTGAAGCAAAACCCTTCTGCTTATTCAATCCAACATATCGTGAATTATGAAGTTTTCCACTCTGGCTAATGGAGCAGTTACTATTTCTGGCCCTGTGTCAGTTCTGAGCACTCTTTCCTCTAATCATTTTGGACAGCTATTTTCCCAGCCTTAGTAATGTCTCACAGATGCACTAATCAATACTCAAGGGAAGATGTGAGGGAGATCTTCAGATCTCCGAAGCTCCTGACTCTGTAGCTCTCCCCTTCCTCTGGCTCTAACTTGCCTGGCCTCCCCAGACTCCCAGCTCCACCTCTTTGACTCGGGGAGGACATTGTGCTCATTTGCATTCTACTTCCCGGAGCAGCAGCCTAGACAGCAATTAGGAAATTTTAGGGACCATCCTATTTGTTCTTTGTTGACCAGTGTCTCAAGAATAGTCTTTTCATAACTTTTGTCTGGTTTTTAATTGTTTCGGGTAGTAAACTAAATTTGGTCCCTTCTTCATGTTGGCTGGAAGGCCTATGTACTGTTTTATATTGACATCTTTCATTATTACTTAAGTGGATTTATCTGTAATTTATTATGAAGTATTTAATAAAGCATTAAAAGCAGCCTATGTGTATATGCTTATGTGTTTTAAAACAGAGAGAGATCTTAGAGAACCTCCAGTCCAAAGTTTCAAAATTTGTTAATGCTGTTTTTTCAACTGTAGGTTACATGATTAGAAGTCTGTGTATATGTGGCCTACATAAAGTTTATTTTGTTGATAAGAACAATAGAGAAAAGCCATGCCTAGCATACAAGAATAGAACTTAATAGGTGAGTTAGTGCATATCAAAGCTTTATTCATACTATTTTTCTTTTTTGCCTGTCATCTTTCAGAGTGTCCCAATTTGATATAATTTTGGTGAAATTAAACCTGGACGGCTCAAAATGATATAATTAAATATATTCAGCTTCAATTAAAAATCATAATGGATTCAAAGTTGCTAACATAATACATGGTAGCAATAACACCAGAGCAGAAATAGCCTATTAGTTGATGTGTACCAGACAATTATTGAAAAACAGGGGAAGGGAAATGGGTACATGGAACATTTTTCATAAAATACACTCAGTCAGGAAGGGAAATGACAGATAGCATGTAATGTAATATCCTTCTTTTACAGATGAGAAAACTGAAGCTTAGATTTAAATAATATCCAGAATCACACATTTGATATGTGACTAAATATGGATATAAGCTTATTTGCTTTATATCCATATTTGCTTCTCAGCACTGATGATCAATTTACCTGTCAATTTGCTCAGAATGAAAATTCCTTCTTCAGTATGGGACGTTTTTCCATTTCAGAATGTGGGACCCAGAGAGAGCCAGTGTTGAGTTCTGACTCATCGATTATTCATATTGTCACAGGGCATCTAATCCATGATCAATGTTGTTTAGATAATGTGAGAAACCTCATTAATTAGTTCCAGTAATTGTTTTGAGAGCATCTTCTCCATGCCATTCATCATCTTAGGTGCTCGGGATACCAAGGTGACCAAGACAGACAAGATCCTACTCTCAAGGATTTTACCATTTAGATGGAGTAAGGACAAAAAATAAGTAGAAAAATATAAGACAATCTCAGATAGTGATGAATGATGTAATGAACATAATATAGTGATAGAAAGTAGTTGTCATGAAGAATCTCACCAATTAATGAATCTGTATTTTTACACTGGAGGTAGATTCAATAGGACTTTTTAATGGAATGTATGAGAGGAGTGAGAGAAGAAACAAATTGGGGCAGAAGGGGAGCAGGTATAGGGAAGAGTATCTGGGTAGGAACTGGACAGAAAAAAGAAATCAAAAATTCTATTTTGGCCTAATTAAGTGTGAGGTACCCAACAGAACAGTCCTTCTCAAACTTTACATGTGCACGAGACTCACCTGGGGCTCTTGTTAAAAGGCAGATTCTGAGTCAGTAGGTCTGAGGTGGGCCCCGGATCCAACATTTCTGACATGTCTTGGATAATGCCAGTGATGCTGAAATACAAACCACGCTTTGAGTAGCAGGACCTTAGATAACCAAGGTGAATACAGGTAGAATAGAGATCTCAAGCTCTGTAGAAAGGTAAGGGGTTGAGCTGTAAAATTTGGGAATATTAGATGTATTTCTTAAGGAAAGACCAAATCGATTGTGAATATACAGATGCATTAGCAAACCAGAAAGTTTAAAGGGAAATTCTATAAAATTTAGTAGAGAATGGAATTTAGTAGAATTTAGTAGAAGCTGGCATTTGTGTAACACAGAATGGGAGTACAAACGAAGTTATGAAAGAGAAAAAGGATTTATGTAGAGTTCAGGAAACAGAGACAGGATGTGGGCTGGTTATCGCACCACAGATCTATTTGGCAGGTAAGATGAAAAGGCTCCCTCTGATTATTCCCTTTTGACTAATCCTATCCTGATCCATCCTATAGCAATCCATTTTGAATTTTAGATTTTATAGAAAAAAAAACTGTGAGGGCTTGGAATGACAGAAGGCAAAGTCAAAAAGTAATTCGAGTTTTGACTGGTGAATATTAAATACAGAACTAACAGCTTAAAATTTAATCCTTAGACTAATAGCTAAATGGATCTTTTCGGCGGGATGTGGGGAATGAAGAAATGTGAGCACATGCAGGGACTGAAGAAGTTAAAACTATTGCTGAATTTTGACTGTAAGTTAAAAAAGAGAAGGAAGATCCCCTAAAGGGCCATTCAAAGCATTTAAATTTGAGCTCACCAGAGCATGTACTAATGTTTTAACAGCTGGAGTGGTTAAGCATTCTTCTGTTTTAGCAGTTTTAATAGCTGATGACAAGAGGCCAAGGTTAGACACCCAGAGAGCTGCGCAGCCTCACGGGCAACACCTGAAGTGAGTGAGAGTCTGTCTTGATGAGATGGAACAGTGTCTTCTGAAGAACAAAAATGTTTAATAGACTGTTCTATATATTTAAAGTAGACTTGCCCTTTACTTAAACTTGACCAACAGACTCCACAAAAGCTCTAAGCAATAGTATTGCAGTTGCTGGGTTACAAAAATGGAAGCAGATGATCATCAGTGAACAGACCTACTGACTACCGCATGGGAGCACATCTATTTGTGTTCAGACAGACACCACATAAAGCAAAATAGGGATTCGGCCATAAAGTGAAATAGGGATTTAGTAATTATCTGGTCCATTCAGTCAAAGCAGAAGGCAAATTGGAAAATTGAGAAACTGGATTAGGCTCTGTTCCTCTCTCTCTTTCTTATGTTAAGATCTATGCCCTATTATGCCCATTCATCTACAAACTTTTATGTTTCAATATCTTTTACCTTTTACAGGAGCCTAAAAATCAAAAATGACATAGACATCTTCCCAGGAGCACATTATCTAGCAGAGCAGATGCTACACATTCACCATGTAAATGAGACAGAATCCTAAGTTTTAGAGCTTTTCAACTTTAGCATATATCAGAATCACCTGGAGGGCTTGTTAAACCACAGATTGCTGAGCCTCATCACCAGAGTTTCTGAATCAGTAGACTGGGGGAAAAAGGGGAAGAATCTGCATCTCCAATATGTGCCATCTTAAAAATAAAAGACTTATTTTACTGTTACTGACGCTACTAGTCCAGTGACTACACTTTGAGAACCGCTGTTTTAGAGGATGGCCAATAGAAACAGGACTTTCAGCCAGGGCTCTCAGAGATAGCTTCATTGAGACTGTTAACTGTGAGTTGGGTCTTGAAGGACTGAAAATTACAATATGGGAAATAAGAGAAAAAGGGTATTAGAAATGTAAGTAATTTACTGAGCAATAAGGTAAAACTACAAAGATTTTTCTCTGCCCCTCCATTTTTGTGGTCCTTGAAGATCAAAGAATAAAAGACAGAAAAGAAAGATATTTTCACAATGCTTGGAAATTTCAAAAAAGCAAACTTTCAAGGAAGGTCCTCCAGATCCTAATCTTGCAAAATCTCCTCTAATCTTCCTGTCTCTTTTGCTGCTTTTATCACAATGAAATCCACACTCAAAAATAAACAAAGGCATCATTAACCAAAATTCCAGGGCCTGATTTTCTTCTTAGACTTCCATGATTATTATTTTTATTGCCTTCTCCTCTGACCACAATATTAATTTAGGCATTTCAATGCTTTTTGCTAATGTCTAGGATATGTGCTTTTTTAAAAAGAGATACAAAAATACTTTTAAACTAAATATGAAAAAATTTAATTAGAGGGCTAAAAACAATATAGATGAAAACAATGCAGAATAAAACACAATGGTCCTTAAGACAATTTGCTGGAACAGCAAGAAAAGAACCAGGAAAAAGAAAAGATGCTATTTAGGCATTGCATCTTGAAAAAAAATCTAACTCTTAGTTTAATTTTGGAAATAAAATAAAAGAAGTTTTTTTTAAATATTCTACTCTTTAACATATGAAAGCATAGTTTACGCCAATTCTGACAACCGAGAACCCTCAAAATAAGGCCATGGAAAAGTAAATATTGGGAGAATAATGAGTGGTCATATCTCCCTAGATCCTAGATATGACTCAGGAAACAAGAGAAAACAAAGCTGACAAGGCAAGTTGAAGTCAGATTATATATAGGACTTGGGACGACTAGAGAGAACAATCAAACTATATCCCTACCAAGAGAATACATTTTATCTTCTCCCACAAGTAGCCACCTGAAAGCGAAACGAGCAGAACAGTGAAGCAGTAGACATTCGTTATGTGTCTACTCAGCACCCATCTTTCCTTTTGGAAACTGTCCCTTTCCTGTCCCGCGTGGTCCAGCAAGATTGTCAGTCACAGTGCCTCCCCTATCCACTTGCTGTACAAATGGACACAAGACCTGACCTGTTCCCCATTCCTTAAACCACAGTGGGCACTTTATCAAGTCGGAGACCATCAATTTCCTTTCAAGAGAATGTTACATAGAATTTGGAAAAAAACTCTTTTTGGATAAAGAAGATATGCATTGATTCAACAAATACTTGGTGTGCACATGTTAGCCCTTGGGGACTGAGTGATGAACAAGACAGACACGGCCCTGCCTTCACGGAATTAGGCATTACAAAGATCATTTCAAAATCAGAGGAGGTAAGTGCTATGAAGGAGTGAACAGGTGGTTAGAAAGAGTGTTCAGTGACTACTTCCTTGTCACTCTCGTACCTGTGGGACATGAGCTTAGGGCTGCCATCAGCCCATCACCATGAAAAACACAAAGAGAAGCAGAGTCCAGAGATAGGGGCAGAGAGAGACCATCCTTGAGACTCTTTCAGTCTATGCAGAGGTAACCCCAGGACTACCCTTGAACGTCCGTTTTTGTAAGTCAAATGGTCCCCTTTTGTCTTCCTGAAGTCAGTTGGCTTTGGTCCATCACTGACAATTACAGGAATCATTAGGTAATAATAAATATATGCCTGTTCTACAAATGGTCAAAAAAAAAAAAAAACCCTATACTCCTTGCGAATCTTTGAAAGTCTTGTTTTTCAGCAAAGTCACTTCTCAGCCTGAGTTGTGGGATAGGCAAGGGACATAAAGAAGCTACTGAAGTTATCAGAAAATAGAAATAAAAGAGACAAGGAGAGAAGGAAATGGGAAGGAAGGAAGGCGGGAAGAAGAAAAGAAAGAAAAAACACTGAACTGAAATCCAAGTCCAAAGTATACAGGGAGCGGTTGCTAAGGTGCCTCTTGTCTGAGTCTGTATTTCTTATGAGATTAACTGTTACAGGCAAAGAATATTAAAGATAAAATGGTGCCGCCAAATCCGCTTGCATGTTCACCAACATGTATTTCAATTTGAAAAGCTGATATGTCCATTATAATCAAACCAGACCCACCAGCTGACCCCTTGTTCACAAAGTACACTTTTTACCACAAAGGGTCCTACGTGTTGACTTCAGAGCAGTATTGCCCACCCCTCCGCCAAACCATTCCTCAATTCTGCTCCCGCCCACCATCCTGTGACTGACCTTGTATCAATTACAGTTCAAATTAATTTCCCTTTCAACTTCTCTCCCAACTCCCTTGCAGGTCCTGTAAACACAAAATAGTTCAGCAAGAGAGCATGGCTCCATCACACCCTGATAACCTTTCTTACCGCAAGAATAATGGAATGGTGTCCTTCCTGGGCCACTTCCATCAATTTCTATTAAACGTATCCTTCTAGGCTGTCAAGCCACTCATTTCTCCTTCCTGCTATAGAGATGCCAGTGGGTTGGGGGCAGCAGGGAAGAAGTGAAGAGTGTCGGGCAGATGAGAAGTGTAGAAGGGGCTGCAGATACAGGTTGACTGCGGGGAAGGGCATCAAACCACAATCACAGAAACTTCACTTAATCTCACCAAGGCTATTAGGAGCTGCATTTCCAGCTTGCATCTAGCTGCTCAGAAAGGTAACTGCTTTGCAGACTTCAATATACCTTAAGAGAATGAGATTTTTTCTAAGCCAAAGATTGAATTCCTTCCTACTTTCCCACTTCTTCACTGTAACAAGGGTCTCACGCAAGCAATTTTATTTTTCTTGTGCAACGGGCAGTTGACATCCTGCTAAGTACTTCAGAAGCAGAGAAGACCAAAATACAAGATCTGTGACGTTGCCTGCTAGCTGGCTCATTTTGCTTACCTGATCCACTGAAGGAGCTGCTGGAGAAAGCCTTAATCAGAAGAACCATAAAATTAAGTGCTCTCTGCAGCTTCCAGGATCCGACCCAAGTCAGCAAAGAGCAGCTTTTACTTTTAACCCCACGCTACTTGCCTTGATGCATTTCAGCTCATTGTAGTTGTTTGCTGGGTTATAGAGGGAGCACAGGGGAGGGGAAAGATTTGTTGCTGAGCCCTCGAACAATCAAATGTCATCTCAAGGTTAGGGATATAATGTGCGAAGTAAGCACTGCAACTTCACCATCACCAGATGGCATGTCCTCTATGAAACTTCAGCTGATTTTCCTAACGGAGCCCGCCCCTCCCTCCTGTGTGTTTCCAGAACACTCTGTTGCCACCTCCACTGTATCATTTGTGTCACTGTATTATAATTACCTGTTTGCATACCTGTCTCCTCTCCACCATACTAGGAGTTCCTTAAAATCAGAGGCTGTATTTTGTTTATCTCCAACCCCTGCAGCAAGTCTGCATGTGGCTGATGCCCTACGTATCTAGGTTGGATGAATGAGGAGACCTAAATCAATTTCTCATATAATCCTGGCTGAAGGACCATAAATTGGTTAGCAAAGATGTTTTTCCATCCTGGAAACTAAATCGAACACATCCACGTATAATCAATGAATACATATGAGGCAGGGATTCTTTTTAATATATTAATCATTTACAAAATAAAAGTAGTGAAATAGTGGATGACATTCAGATCAGCATTGTCAGCTCAGAGGTTTAAAAAAATGTCCTCTAGCAAATCCTAAAACATCCCTTTAGACTAGGTGTGCCTCATCCCTCCTCAGTCCCCAGAGGGCCATATGCAGTGAGAATTTACATAGTGCAAAGCCTCGAAGGTCTGAGAATCAGCTGGAGCAATGGGGCAACATGCGGTTGTGGGGCTGTTCCCCAAATTCAAGGGCACCACTGACCCAATTACAGGGCCCGGGCCAGGGAGGAGACCACCAGCCAAACCAACCATCCAAGCAGACATGTGAGCTGTACCCTCCTTACCCGGCCCTCTTAAACCTGTCTCCGCAGAGGCCAGCTTGCCACTTTTCCAATTTAGAACACCCTTTCTAAAAACCTCTCAAACACAAGGAAATAAATGCCTAAACACCCAAACCCCACTGCTTTATAGCTTAGGAAATGAGACCCATGGTGGCGTGGCTCTTGGCTCCTTGTACCGAGTCTGCACAAGGTGATAGCTGCACAGTCGGGGCAAGTGTTCAGGAGGTTCCCTCTGCCCTTCACTGCCCTCTGCCACCTGGTACCACATCAGAGCCAGCACTCTAAAGTGGGTAACAGGCCACTTCTCTTCAGTTCTATCAGAACGACCTGTCAGACGGGCCAGCCTCCGCTTTTCCTCACCCTCCAACCCTCTTAGCTCTGGGCGTTCAGGGTCCCTATATTTTCCTTCCTTCCTCAGGGACTGGTTCTTGAACTTTCACTAACACTTATGTACAAAGGTCTAATAACATAAAATCTTAACCTGAAGTTTGATGCTCTAACTCTGAAATTCCCAGGGAATGAAAGAGGATTAAAGGTTAATGGGACTTTCTCAGAATCCCTGAAATAGAAGCTCAGTGCCTCCAAGGATGTCACTAGATTTGGCCTCGGTCCTCCAGTCAGACTATTGCCCAAGACAACAGAAAAGAACAAAAAGTGAAAATTTAGAAGAAAAGCAAGACATTTACAGTAATATCGAGGTCAAAGAGAAAGGAAAGCAAAAAAGAAGGTAGAAGGATTAGGATCCCAAGGAAACATCAGTGGCCTTAAAATGGGAAAAGACTCTTCCCCTGGCCACGCCTTCCTCTTGGCGTTGTGGAGAGCTGGCGCTTCCTTACCAGGGAGACCGAGGCCTTCTCATTCGTTCATACATTTATGCAACAAATCTTTCTCAAGTGCCTACTAGGTACCAAGCACTGTGATAAGTCTGAATTCTGGTTTTTCACTTGGTAAGATAATTTCATTTTTCAGAGAGTTAAATGCTTGGGAGAAGAAGCAAACTTTGAATTGCAGAAGCGATATGCGCTGTGGTTAGTGTTCACATTCCAGAATGAGCCAAATCTCGGTTCAAGTCCAAGCCCTGACACATCTTTCAGCCTCAGTCTCCTCTTCGGTAAAATGGAGATCCTGTAATCCTTATAATGTCACACCATCGCAGGCGACAACGGTGAGCAAAGTACTTAGCACACTCTGGGGCAAGGAACAATTTTTATTTGAATAGACTGAGGCAAAATCTGAACTGAAGGCAACTCTTTCTTCTAAAAGACAGGAGTGGAATAGAAGTGATACATTTCAGCATCATTTCATTTTACAGCAGTGTGAAATGACTAAAACTTTGTGAAGGAGAGAACAAGATGAGAAATCAGCATATAGAATGAGCATTTTGGATTATCTCTGGGCTCCGAATAACCATACTATGTTATCACAGAAAAGCAGGAATTGTTAAAACAGTGCTTCTCAAATTTAATGCATGTGAATCACCTGGGGATCCTATTAGGCTACAGGTTAAGATTCAGCAGGTCTCGGGTAGAGCCTGAAATTCTGCATCTCTAACAAGCTCCCGGTGATGGCAATGCTGCCGGTCCACAGACCACATTTTGAGTCATAAGGGGGTGAGATAAAATTCAAGGTGTATTTACATATACATGTAAGTGTGTGTGGTTACATATATTGTATGTGTACATACATTGCATATACATATATTGCAGGCATGCATATATTGTATGTACATTTATACATATATTCCCACATGTTAGCAGGAAACTTAAGTAGCTGGGGTTCCTGATTTCTTGCTCTGGTTCTGCTACAAAGCAGTGGTTGGCTTTGTTTCTTTGGCTTAGTCTCTTCATTTTCTAAAATGAATGATTGAACTATAGGTTTTCTAAGTTTCCTTCCAACTTTAACCTCCTGTTTGAACATTTTTTTTTCCACTGAGGAAAAAAAAAGAAATTTACTCAAAATCATATGGGATTTAACAGACATAGAGAAAGTAATTTTTGATCCTCAGATAGTCTGTTCACCTAGCCCTCAGGAAAATCCTCATGGAGACTACTGCCTCCAACTCACTTGAAATGTAGGAAATGGAACTGATTGTTTCTCCTACCCAAAACGTGAATGTCAATGAAGGGAGCACACATAGACGTTATTTAGAAAAAGAGCGTTAGACTTCCATTTAGAAAAACTCAGCTCGAATCAATGTCATAAACAAAGCCAAGCGTTCAGCCTCACATCTTTAACAATTCCAAGAAATGTACAGAGAAGCGGGTAGGGGCTGGGGAGAGAGAAGGGCAGCAAGGACCTTTCAAAGCACACAGGAGGGAGAAGTCACCTTGGCAAACACTCCAGCTGGAGCACCTCTTCAGCCAGTGGAAAGAGACACACCACGTGTTCTTGCAAAACCACCTATGCATATCGTTCACATTTTTTCCTTATAAATCCTATCAAGCTATATTATTTATGAGCTAACCCACTTCATAGTTAGCCTTTCACCTTGTCATATTTTCCTGCATTCTCAGAGCTAATCCTGTCTGACTGGTACCTTTCCTGGCTGCATTGTATAACATGGAGCCATTAAAAGCACTGTCTTTGATAGGAAAGGAATCCAAGGGAATCCAATACACAAAGCAAAGGGATTATCCTAGTGATGAGGGAATCAAGACCATTCTTAAATCCATTGAGTCTCTGAGTTCTTTTTTTAAAAACTTTTCCTTTTCCAGACACTATGCAAAGTATTTAGAGGCATCTACAAGATAGTAAATGGTGTGAATATTTTGACTAATTTTTTTAATTAGAAAAAAAGACATGAAAGACATTTGTGGTGACCTGGCCCAGGCTGTCTGTACAATCCCTTCTCATAAGTCTAAAATACTCCCTTCAGGCAGGCTACTGGAACTGACCTAAGTCATGAATGGCCAGACAGGTGGATGGTGGTGGGAAATTTTGCATAGAGATGATATATTTATCCATTTCAGAGGGTGTGTTAAGAATCAACATTCCCTTAATTTGGTTGAAAGGAATAATAAGTAGATAAGCAAGGGATTTGATCTATTTGTTTCTTTTCTTCTCAAGAGCAGCATCACATTAAATGGTAGATATTTACCCCAAAATTCAGATGCACTCTTCTTCAAGAAGATAAAGCACACTAAACTACATCCATGCTTGAGATTTGAGTTGTTAAAAGCCTAATGATAAATGAGACAAAATGAAAAGTGTGGCTAAATTAGGCATATCTATGCATGTGCACATAATTACACAGACTATGTATGTATAATTTGCCTTTAATGGTATTTCCGTCTGTACCTAAAATTCCCAGGTGTCCTCAAACAAGCACAGCTTTGTGATGTCACACCTTTAATGAAGCCCTGTTACCATGGGGATAGCAGAGCTCCCTCTCAGAATAGCATTGAGTTCTGACAATTGAAGGAGCTGGAGAATTTCAATTAGGCCATAGTCTTAGAACCTTCTAGCAACTACAAATTCGAGTTATGAAGTTCTGAAGTTTGCTAGTTTGCTTGAGAAGATGTTGACTTTGGGCCAGGATTCAAAGTGGTGCATGTGTATATATAAATATTTATTCAATCTTTCATCTTCTAATAACCTGTAACATGGAGGCATATACTGCTTGGTCCTCTCAAGTGCAGCTGACTAGGCTTCATTAATTCATTCACTGGTTTATTTATTCAGTATATATATAGAGAGAGAGATGGAGAGAGTATCTTGTAGGTATCTCCAGTGCCTAGCCCAACCCATGGCATCTATGAGGTTATACACACATATTTCTTGCTGCCAATGACCTTGAAGTATAGTGGATAATTATTATAAGTGTCAAAAGATGGAAACACAATGATATAATATGAAAAGAAGTAGGAATCAGAAGACCAACTGGGTACAGAGAAAAATCTTGGAAGGTCAAGTGAGTTAGAAAATGTCTCTGGCAAGACTTCAGAAGCAAAGAGGAGAAAACGGTCCATCATGAGCCAAAACAATTAAATTCCCCTCCCTCTGGCCACACTAAAAAGGATTCAGCATGCATGGGGGTCTCAGGTCAGGAATATATTAAATAGTCAGTAGCTGTGTGGACTGCAGCTTCCCAGAAGGTAAGGCATGTTGCAATTACAGCTTAAGCAACCAGAGAATCAAGACCAGAGCCAGCAGATGTGCAATGGTACAGGGAGAAGCAAATGGTTCACCTAAGACAAAGCTGAGAGGGATTTCCTGGTTGTTCCCAATGTTCAATGCTTGCCAGAGAAGTCAAGAAGCTGCATAGAAACTGGCATCCCTCAAGATTTCCCCCTAAGTCTCACTGCCCAGTGGAATGAAACAGAAATGAACTTAGTAGAGGTCACCTTGGAATTCTCTGTGCCCATGTGCCCACTTCGTGTTTCTTATGTAGCATTTTCTATTAGCTAAATGTCCTCATATACTTTATGGTAAGTGTGCTTTCCCTCTATTTTGGACACTTTCTAAGACTGCTGGGACAGGAGGAAGCAAGTCAGGATTGTGTTGAGAAGGAAGAGAAATAATAAAAGACCGCTTCTCTGACATCCCTGGTGTTTTTAGGGAAGTGAAGTGTTTTAAAGTAAGTGAAGTGGGTTAAAGTAAGTCCCACGAAGGTCCTACAGTATAAGTGGGAAAAATTCAAAATGTCTAGATTGTTAGCCTACTTAGAAAAAAGTTTTAACTGAATCCCTCACTTAATTGTCCTTTGCCAGAGTCAATTCAGTGTAAAGATTAAGTCCTTGGTTTCTGCAAATGAAGAATCTAGTTCCAATAATGGTACATCCCAGCTTAATAGCTGGGTGATCTTGAGCTTCTTAGTCTCCCTAAGCCTCAATTTCTTCATCTGAAATTAAGGTAAAAACAAAAGCTTATTCATATTGAGGGTTTTCTGTGTGCCAGAGAATACAATACTTTTTTTTAACATTTTTCATTGATTTATAATCATTTTACAATGTGTCAAATTCCAGTGTTCAGCACAATTTTTCAGTCATTCATGGACATATACACACTCATTGTCACATTTTTTTCCTCTGTGAGTTATCATAACATTTTGTGTATATTTCCATGTGCTATACAGTGTTATCTTGTCTATCTATTCTATAATTTTGAAATCCCAGTCTATCCCTTCCCACCCTCCACCCCCCTGGTAACCACAAGTCTGTATTCTCTGTGAGTCTATTTCTGTCCTGTATTTATGCTTTGTTTTTGTTTGTTTGTTTTTGTTTTTGTTTTTTAGATTCCACATATGAGCGATCTCATATGGTATTTTTCTTTCTCTTTCTGGCTTACTTCACTTAGAATGACATTCTCCAGGAGCATCCATGTTGCTGCAAATGGCATTATGTTGTCGGTTTTTATGGCTGAGTAGTATTCCATTGTATAAATATACCACATCTTCTTTATCCAGTCACTTGTTGATGGACATTTAGGCTGTTTCCATGTTTTGGCTATTGTAAATAGTGCTGCTATGAACATTGGGGTGCAAGTGTCATCCTGAAGTAGATTTCCTTCTGGATACAAGCCCAGGAGTGGGATTCCTGGGTCATATGGCAAGTCTATTCCTAGTCTTTTGAGGAATCTCCACACTGTTTTCCATAGTGGCTGCACCAGACTGCATTCCCACCAGCAGTGTAGGAGGGTTCCCCTTTCTCCACAGCCTCTCCAGCATTTGTCATTTTTGGATTTTTGAATGACGGCCATTCTGACTGGTGTGAGGTGATACCTCATTCTAGTTTTGATTTGCATTTCTCTGATAATTAGTGATATTGAGCATTTTTTCATGTGCTTTTTGATCATTTGTATGTCTTCCCTGGAGAACTGCTTGTTTAGGTCTTCTGCCCATTTTTGTATTGGGTTGTTTATTTTTTTCTTATTGAGTCGTATGAGCTGCTTATATATTCTGGAGATCAAGACTTTGTCGATTTCACTTGCAAAAATTTTCTCCCATTCCGTAGGTTTTCTTCTTGTTTTACTTCTGGTTTCCTTTGCTGTGCAGAAGCTTGTAAGTTTCATTAGGTCCCATTTGTTTATTCTTGCTTTTATTTCTTCTAGGAGAAAATTTTTGAAATGTATGTCAGATAATGTTTTGCCCATGTTTTCCTCTAGGAGGTTTATTGTATCTTGTCTTATGTTTAAGTCTTTAATCCATTTTGAGTTGATTTTTGTATATGGTGTAAGGGAGAGAATACAATACTTTTAAACATTAACTCATTGAACCCTCTTCAACACCCAACAAGGACGATACTATTTTTTCCTATAATTTTTTTTTTAGTATCTGCAATCTTTATTTTTTATTAGTTTAATTTTAATAAAATACTGAATAGAAAATAATAAAGATACTATTATTACGCCCACTTTTCAGATGGAAAAACTTATGTAAAGAAAGACTGAGAACTTACTCAGGGTCACAAGTAGAAAATGGCAGAACTAGGATTTGAGATCAGATAGTTGGGCTCTAAAACCACCTGCATTTTTAATAGCTACTCTTAATTCCTAAAACAATATCACCTGTCCCATTAAAAAGCTTATCTGAGCTAATTATATGTGTTAGGTAAGGCTGCCATAGCAAAATTTCACAGACTGGGTGACTTAAACAGGAGAAGTTGATTTTCTCACCGTTCTGGAGGCCAGAAGCCTCAGTTCTAACTGCATCCTACTGTGACCCTTCCTCTGCATGTATGGGAGAGAGCGATTTCTCGGGTCTCCTCCTCTTACGAAGACGCCAGTCCTAAAGTGTTAGGCCCCTACCTTATGACCTCATTTAACTTTATCTCCCTAAAGGCGTCATCTCCAAACACAGTCACATTGTGAGTTAGAGTCTCAACATATACATTTTAGGGGGATACAATTCAGTCCATAACACTATATAAAGAGCTTAGCGTAGTAATTGATACATACACATGGTAAGTACTCACGTACTAAGCGTTCAGCGAATGGTACCTATAGGTATTTCATGAACTATATTTGGTCAACTCTAGAAATGATCAGGTTTAGTGGAAAGATGAAATTGGAAAGTTAAAGTCTGCTGATGCCATGTGAGCAAGTCACTTCATTTCTGTCCATTTCTCTTTTTCTTACGCTGTGAATTAAAACACACCCATCATCAAACATTAGTATGACCGTGCATTTACAATTATATTCTTACCAAAATCAGTAGAGTCAAAGGAAGAGAGCTTCTGCAGGAACTAGTTATGTCTTCGGAGGTCTAGTGCTTCCTGTGGCCTCCAAGGGTACAGACACCTATAGTCCTGATTGATGGAAACAGGCTCTCCTCTCTGAATGGCTGTCTGCAGTTTGGCCAGGCCACCTGTTCGTACACCAGCATTTCCCGCTGATGTTCTCCACGTCCAGTGGGAAGCTTGTCGTAAGTTGGTCTCTTGTGAAGCTTGTTAAATCCCCTGCAAGCTGGTGATCTATGCAGTCCTAATTGTTGTTCTTTTCAGAGAGGTCACTGCCCACTATGCAGGGCTGTCATTTCAGGCGGGTAGGGCCAAAAGATCTGCTAAGGTTCTACTTTCAGTGTATTTCCTTTCTTTCAATCCCCCATTTTTCCATCTGTTTTATGGTTAATCATACTAACCTGAGTCCCAAGTGGAAATTGGTAATTCCGGGCTCTCAAGGAAGAGAGACAAATTATTTCTCCATTATAAGAATGAATTTTATAAGGACCTACTGTAACTCAGGTTTTTCCACAATCTCTCTGGCCTTTCTGTGCTGAGAGCTGTGTCCTGCATAAGGTTAACCTCCTGATGAATTACCTGTAAATGTCAGCTTCCTCTTGGAAGTGATCATGCACATGTCTCCCTTCATAAAAAGATGAACCTTGTCCTAACCTCAAGGATTTCAGAATATTATTATGAGTAACTAATGAAGCTGTGAAAATATTTTTCCAAGAGGTCTTTAAAGTTGGATTAACTTCTATTGTAAGGTAGTCATAATGTTGTATTTCCTAAATGTGGGAAGGTGGGCCAGGTGACTTTGAAGGGTATTGTTCCATCCCAATATTGCCACAAAGAGTATCCAGCTGAAGGGTTGGATAAATGAGGCTGAAATCCATCCAGAGCTTCATTCACCAAGGGGTGCACCCTGACTTAGCACTGTGTCCACCTGGAAGAAAAGCATGTTTTCTAATTTGTGCAAAGGTATCACAGGGGTTAAGGAGACTCTGCTCCACTCCTACAAGTTTGAGGTGATGGTGTTCGCCCAACTTTTAATTTGTTATAACAACCATTCTATTCCACAACGATTTAATGGGCATCAATTATTTGCCATGACCAAGATCCCCCACTCTTTTGAAATATTTGAAATCATTAGTGGTATTTAGGAACTCTGATTTCAGGGCATTATCCAAACTAAATACAGAATAATGATCCCTGTGCCTGGGGCTTGAGGGAGTGAGAACAGATCACATCATTAAATATTGCTAAGTCATCACAAGTATTTTTTAAATCTGTGAACTAAGATATATTTCCAGATCTGAACCTTGATAGATCATAGCATCATGTCTTTATCATATATATTCAGTTCTTCCAGCTACATTTCTTCCCCAAATACTATCATCTTAAAGCAGCCACTAGGTAAGGAGTCAGAAACCTGCATTTAAGCATTGGCTTTACATGCAACTCAACTCATTTTTTGACCTTGAATACAAGTCACTTGAGTTCTTAGGCACTGCCTTTCCTCTGGACAGTAAAAGAAAAACTAGCTTCTGATTCCACAGGGATGTCGTGAAAATAAATAAGATATAGGTCTACAGAGTCACTTTAAGCTCTTAGGAATGGAAAAGCTTAAAGAGCTATGAGATTTCAGTAGTTCTTTTTTTTTTTTTTTTTTTTTAAGTCTTACAAGTGAGAGAGAAACGTTCCACCTTGGTAAGTTTGGAAGAATAGGACCTCACTATCCCCCCGATCTGTAGCTTTTTCTCTTCTGCATTCACAAAGTCTATTGTAATTCTAGCTGTTGAAATTAATAAGGATCTGTCAGACCCTCAGGCAACAAAGAAAAGTGGTCACTCTCTGTGTGGGGTGAATTATCTGCTACCAGTCAGGCATCATACAACACGTGCCCCTACAGGGGCTGTGAAAAAACTCTAATGAAACAAAGAAAGTGTTACATTGCAAAAAAGAGGAAGTTGCTAGGATAGAGTTCCAAGCCAGGATATTGATCTGACAGTCTAGAGGCCCAAAGGTAGAAAATTTCCAGCACTTTCTTTTGGGGGAACTAAAATCACATTTTGCCAGTGTCACAGATACTCTCGCCTAATGCCAAGGTAATTCTTAAAGAGGATCACAAATAACCAGCTGAGACTCCCGATACTCTCCCCTGCCCCAGGATGAGGAATCCCTGACAGGTGATAGATAAGAGCTGTACACACTGTCACTTTATCTCCCTTAAGAGAGCAGCATAATCCATGGAGCTCACACAAACTCTTCTGTAGCTTCGATCCCATACTGGCATTCAAGAGAAAAGCTCACAGTCACAGATTAAAGAAAAACATTATAGTGAAGTGATACTTACAATAGGTGCCTATGACTAAAGATGTGTTTTTGCAAGAATTAACTGGAAAGACATATTGGCATGCTGACATGGGTCTCTAAGCTAGTGGATCAAGCTAACATCTTTGTCTTGGTCTCATTGGGGCTTATGTTTACTTACAGGCTTTGAGTTTCTTCATTTACTCATTCAATAAATGTTCATTGAGCACTATAATGGAAATTGCTGGCAGTGCCCACAAATCTATTCTCTCTCCTTTCTGAGAAAGTAGCTGTTTAACTAGAACCTAAATTTTCTGACCCATCTTATAGGGATGGTTGATGACCTAAGTTTTCACTAATGGAGAGTGAATGGAAATGATGGGGCAATTTTAGCATCACTTGCTTAAAAAAAAAATCCTTGACCTGGACTTTTGTTGTCATCTGCCTGCCTACTGAAAATGGCAAAGTCAAACCTACCTACCCCGTGGACTGTTATGTGAGAAGGAAACAAAAATCTGTGTCTTGGAGTTTCTTTGTTATACCAGCTTAGCCTACACTTTTACAAATATAAAGGTGCCTTCTGGTATCAAGTTTTAGGTGACATGCTGGTTATTAGGCTTAGCAAAAAATACATATGGTGCATGTCCCCATAAAACATATAGTTTAAAGTCTACCTTAGTCTTCTACCTAGGAATCAAAACTCATGAGACAAATGTCTATCATAATCAATAATCAAAATAAAACAGAGCAGGGAGCAAGAGTATAGGAGTGGATAATGACCTGGGCTTTAGTGCTAAGCAAATCTAAATTCAAGCCCTTGCTCTATCTTTTACGAACCATATCCTTGGGGGCAAATCATTTAACTTCTGTAGACCTCATCCTCCTCCTTGTGAAGCAAGGATAATAGAAATAACAATATGTACATAATAGAGTTTTGATGATGATCAAAAGGACTAGACATGTAAATAGCCTAAACCAGAGCTTGAGTGTTATGAATTGTGATAATCAGAGTTCAGGCTTATTGTTAACTTCCATGGAGAGGAGCTTAAAGAAAAGATATGAACCTCAGTATCTTATTCAAGCCCTATTTTGTGAGGCAGGTATCATTCCCATTTTGTAGATGAGAACTGAATCTCAGATAGAACATCACTTAGGAAATAGCTGACCCAGAATTTCTTTCCAAGTCTCTCTGACTTCAAAGCACATCCTACTGCACAGATGTACCACAGTCAGGACCAGTAAACACTGCTCAGTTATTAGTCCAATAGGGCAATTTTTCAAGGTCACACCATACAGCATCCAGCTCTGGACCCCAGTGATAAGTTGATACCCTTTCCTATGTTCCCACGAACTTTATGCCTCTGTCATAATTCAATTAACTGAGTTAATTCAGTTAATTCAGTCTCATAATTATGTTTTCTCATCTGGCACCCCCTACTAGAGTGTGAACAACTTGAGATAGGAACTATGTCTTCAATACCTCTGTCTCAGGATTTAGTGAGACAGGAGGGAAGGGGGCAGGGCACTACTATAAAAGGAATGACACAGTAACTAGCACTAAGATGGTGAAGAATTCAACTCCTAATAGACCTTGAGGCCCAAGGTGGCAGGAGATTTGACTTCCAGTAGACCTTGAGCTTTATTATACAATCGTTGTAATATATTAGCATACAAAATGGCACTGCCACAGGCACCATGGCAGTTCTGAGGCTAGCCATAAAAGGTCAAAAAGTGGGCACTGGCCCAATTCTTGGGAATCCCCACCACTTCCCCAAAGGAGTTGGAATAATCCTCCCACTCGTTGGCATATGAAATAACCAAGCCCATAAAAACAGCAACACCACACCTCGTGGCTTCTCGCTCCCTCACCTTCCTAGATGGCCCACACTCTGTCTATGGAGTGTGTATCTACTTTTACTCTAACGACCACCCATCCCCCTTGTGGCCTCTTTGGCCTCTGAGATGGCCTACACTCGGTCTATGCAGTGTGTGCCTCCCTGAATAAATCTTTTACTCAATTATGGCTCACTCTTGAATTCTTTCCTGCACGAAATCAAGGACCCTCACTTGGTGGGGCCCATCCCAGGGACTCGCCTGAGACCTAGGACATGGCCATCTTCTTGTGCCCCATTTTTTCCAGTATCATTAGTACAATGCCTGGTATGTACTAGGCACTCTATTGGTAATTGTTATTAATAATTTCCACGTGAATAAGAGAAAGAAAATTAAAAGCTGGAGTATGAATAAATAAAAACCTACAAAGGTGGTTATTTGTTTGACGCAAAGAAAATGGAGGCATTGGTTTTGAAAATAAATGGATGGTAACGAAATATTTAATAAAACCCATTAAGCATAAGAAATTAATACAGAGGCCCCATGATAAAAATTAATATTTTCCAAAAGTTATATGCCAGTTGCTTTGACCTCAAAAACATAATGAAATGTTACACATTCTCTGTAAGGGTCTGGTTCACAAAAGCTTTTTTAACCTCAGTTGAAACTGAAATACTGTAGGATTGCATTAGAAAAGAAATGTATCAAACAATATGATTGAAACATCAAAAGAGAAAAACAAAATTCAACAAACTGAGAATTCAAGATTCTGTCTTTCAGTGAAAGTAAATTTAATTAGAGAAAGATAAGGAAGAAAATGTTGGCCCTTGAAGGTTCTGAATGCATTTACTGTGCATTTTCAATGGGTTTAGAGGTTAAAGGCACTGATTCTTTATTCTCCCTAATTCCACATCAAAGCTTCCAGCTTTCATTCCCTTTACTATAGAGACATTGCCAGCAATACTCTTAAACTGAATAGTCTGGATAAGCCCCTTTTTCTCTCACAAGTGGAACAAACAGAGGGAGATAAATCTTTCTAAGATAACTGGAAAAGAACTAAGGGAAATACAGAACTATAAGTTGGCATAAGAAAGGTTAAAAGGCCTGAAAGATAATACCTGGTGGGAACTATGCTGACCTATGATCAATGAAATGATAAGAAAATAGAAAGATGAGGCAAAAGCTTTATAATACTTTTTTTAAGAAAAGGAAAAGGTAGCAGGAAAGATAATGACTCATGTATGCTTCCATGCTGGTCAACAAGTAGTATCATCAGCCCAAGGAATTCTGGTTGTTAATAAGAACAAACAGGAGGAACAGGTATCTTGCTGTAGGAGAGGAAAAGACGTATAGTATTTTGCAATCACATAAATAGGTTAATTGCAACTTGATTTATTTTTAAGTTCATAGAAACTGAACTGATGTCCTCCATGTCTGTGAAGAGGAGAACACAAAGGATTAATATAAAACGGGTATTTAAACTTGAAAATATAAGGAAGTAACTCTGTGACGTGGTATTCATACAAAGGCTATTGCATGGAAAACTGGGAAATCAGCACAGAAAATGAAAAACTAAGAGGGAACCACTCATAACCTTTATGTAAAAATTCAGTCACAGTTTAAAAAGATAGAAATCCTAGAAATGAAGAATCCTAGAAAATCTCTGAAGCTACCTACATGGGTTTAGCAGAGAAAAAGTGATGCTTCCTGGTTAAATGGGTGAGATACTTTTTTTCTGAGTCTTTGATAACTCACCCTCTGCCCCCACCCACCTCTCTCTCTCACACACACACACACACTCACTCACTCAGACACTATCAATGGAAACATCACTGTCAGCACCAAGGACAGCAGCCTTCACTTTGACATAGGTGTCAGTGACCTTCAGAAATCAGGTACACCCATCTCAGGAGCTCATTTGAATTCAGGTTAGAAGTCCTTGGGGTTTAGCCCAAAGTTGTGAACACATGACCTACAATACTACCTTTCCTATTCAGCATATGATTATCCATATTTACTAAAACAGTGGACATTTTACTATGATCTCAGAGTAAATCACTGACAAAACTGAAGATCACAGTCTACTAGAGCTTGAAAGACCCTCCAGGAGTCTACAACCCGGCCGCTTCTTTGCAAAGATGAAAAGAATGAGGACAAGAGGTCATGCAAATAGCTTCTAACAGACTTTAGTCTGGATATGACAGAAATGGTAATGTTTCTATGTACTTGAAAAAATTAAACAAAATTGAGGGGGTTCTTTCAAGTTCATATTACTTGAAGACTTACAGTTTTTACTCAGCCAGACTCTAATAATCATTTGTCACATGAAAAAAGCCAAATAGAAATTTTAAAATCCAGCCCTTGACCCTAACATGTTACCATTTCTTAATAGTAATTTAACAATGGTATATCAGCTTATGGAATTCTTTTTTACAAAAACATAACCAATAGCTCCACGCCTCATCTGCCACATGCTAAATGTTTCAAAAATATGACTGGAGTTTATCTTTCATTTTTTGTCATGGAGAGGATTATATTACTTGAATTTCCTCTAGATACACATTTAGTGGGAATGCGTCTAAGAAGTTAGTGTGTTCACATTCAATTTAGGCATCACCTGTTTTAGGAAACCAAGCCGTTGAAGTCTGGGCTCTATGTCCCTCCTCTTCACTCTCACAGTAACCCTTGCCTATCTATAATAGTGTATTCATCTTATTATGTCAAAATTTTACTTTTAGATGCCTGCCCTCTAGTTCTATGAGCAACTTAAGGGTAGGTGCAAAGGCCTCCCTATTCAGTCTCCGTGTCCTCAAAATGTGTTGCATGAAAGACATTGTACTATGTGCTGGAGCTGTAACTATGATTAAAACATTATTCCTAACCTCAAAAAGTTTAAAGTTAAGTAAGTGAGAGGTAGAGAAAAGGAACTTTTTATACTGTATCTTAAGAGAGAGTGAAACAGGTTCTGATGTCTAACAGATCAGGGCTTAAACGCTAGTTCTGCTATTCTAAATGCCTGGGGAAATTAATTAAATGTAGCTGAAGATGAGATAATGGCAATAATATCTAGCATTTAGACTTGTTTTAAAGATAAAATAATAAGGGAAAACCTATTCCTGACCATAGTTAAGTGCTCAGTGAGTATGAGAATGTGCACCCAGCTATAATATTCATGGTGTATGCACAAGACACTGGCAAAACAAAGAGCTGGAGTGCACAGATTTATTACACTTTAATCCAAAGAGTGATAACTGTACTAGTGGATAATAATATAAATCATTTTATTTAACCAGATGGTTATTTAAATAAGCTGATGGGGGCTGCAGCAGTGTAGAAGGAAAGTTACGAAAAGCTCCCCAAAGGAAGTGGCATTTCAATGAAGCCAGGAAAGATGAGTAGCCACTGACCTCACAAAGAGGGGCAGGACGTAATCCAGGTTGAGAGAGCACCTTTTGCAATGACCTAGAGATAAGGAAGCACATAGTGCTTTCAGGCAATTACAAGTAGTTCTGTTTAATGGTGGCATCAAATCAGAGGCATGCTGAGGGGTGGCCAAAGATGAGGCTGGAGGGCAAGCAGTAGCCCACTCATGAGAACCTCAGGTGTCCTGCCTAGGAGCCAGGACTGTATTCTGAGGGCAACTTATAGCCACTAAAGAATTTTATTCATGGATGTAGTGTAATAGAATTTACATTTTAGAGGGATGACTCAATCTGTACTTTGAAGAACAAGTTGGGAGAAAGTGTAATGATGAAGTGGTTAGACCAGAAACAAGATCCCTGACTAAGACACTGGTGCAGTAACCTGGGAAACTGCTAAAAGTGGCCTAAATATTTTGTATCCCAAGTGTCTTAGCACACAGTGTCTGACACCAAATGGAATCCTAATACACTTTTGTTGAACTAACTGAATAGTAGGAAAAGGAATTCATATGCCATAGTGGGAAAGAAGCAGTGTCTCTCCTGGCTACATAGAGTCATCTATATCTATCCCTCACGTCTGCATCTTATGCAGTCCCATATAATTAAAAGTTTTGAGAGCTCTTTACGAGAGGAAAGTAAAGAGATAAAGTAAGACACATGTGATCACAAAGTGTAATCACTTTATATTACTGGTGTTTCATAGTTAGGATTAACACCCACTTTTATGCTAAATGTGATGTCAGGTTTTATATGTGCAATTTATATAAAATTTGCATATCTTGGACTATGATTTGACTTACAATCTGCCCCAATCCATGAAACAGCACAAGATACTAGTGTGTATGTCTATTTATTTATTCCAACACAATACATTTCTACCTGCATATTTTTACATCATCCCTAATTTAAAAAGAAAAGGCTGAAATAAAAATAAAACTTACCAGTAACATAGATTCTCTGTCTCTTTCATGGTATCAGTTTCTGGATCCTTAAACCTTTTTTTTCTTCACTGTTCAGTTTGTTCAGATTGGTGCTTCATGTGGGATTCTCAGTGCTCATGATCACAGCCAAATACATCTACATAGGGCATCACCTCCTTGTCCAATCTATTATAATTCCTAAGGACTTTCAAAGGGCCTGTGACTTCTGTGGCTTCCCAAAAGCTCTGTGTATCTAATTTCTCCTGACCCCCCATTTGTTGGCATTCGTGTTGAAACAGGTGTGAGCAGACACAGGCAGGTCCATGGAGCCCACGGTTCCGTGCTGGCACAGGCTAAGGGTTACCTTCCTGCAGGAGATGACTCCGACAATGTTTTCCAGGATGCCAGCTTCCAATTAGTGTCATCTTTTGCTCCATGTCTTAGGGCAAATGTCCAGTTTATAGTAAGTAGATTCAGGCTGTTTTGAGAGATGAGCACTAATGCCATAAAAGAGATGCATTTCGGCTTCTTCCCACGTGTCAAAGAAGACTGGTCTATCAAGTGAATGCACGGTCACTGCTGTCCAGTACAAGGTCAGCCCCTTGTGCATGATCTGAGACGCTAATTTGTTTTCCAACAATGAAGCCAAATGTGCTTCCAGATGTTGAGCTATGAACACATAGCTCATAGCAATTTCAATTGAAATTGTTGCAAGCACATGAGAAAAAAAAACCCACAGCTAAGACCTACAAATTGTCCTTGGGAGACCATTTGTACTAAGGCAGTGTGTTGATGCAGAAAGCAAGGCAAAATTTTTCTTCAACCAGACCCAGGATGGTCTTTTATCAGCTACCCCATTGTTAACACAAAACAAAAATTCTTAAAATAAATTTCCTAAAGACCATAGATTTCTCTATAGCTGATGGAGGTGAGGGGAGGAAGCACAGGCTACAGGCATGAAAACTTATATAAGACTATGTTCACATGATGCCATAACACAGTTGGTGGGGTCACGTCAGTGCCAAATATGCTGAAAGATTATTGGATCAAGTTAGCTACTTTTTGTTTTCTTGTTGTGTGTTTGTTTTTACTGAATGAGTGGGGTAAGTGACCATTAAAGGATGTGTAAGCAGAGAGCCTTTCACGAAGGCATCTATTAAAGCTGCCTGACACATAAATTTCATAGCAGAACCTAATCCAGGGACAAGCAAAGACATTCCATTCTCTTCCATGGGCCTGGCCCACATACAGAAGCCCAACCTTTGGCAACAACTCCTTGACTACTTTTTAGTCCAGACCACTGGCCAACTTTGGTCTACTCTTCCATGTCCTCACATCCGACTCTGAAGACAATTTATACACTTATTCATCATTAACCCTCAATGAACTGTCTCACATATACTTGTGTATTCACACTATGGTCATGCACATTGTCAGCTATGAATCAGAGACATGCCTCAGCATTTTTCCCAGTCTTTAGGTTCCAATAACAGCCAGGATATCATCCTTCTTTGCCTTCTCCAGTGCAAGAGCAAAAAAAAAAAAAAAAGAAGCCACATATTAACTGTCAACTCTTGTGCAAAGATTAACTTTAGATATGGAGTCATTTTAAGTGTTAAAATATCTGGTAACTCTCCTCCCTTTTAAGTCTTACCTAAAATCTCATCTGCATTTTACCCTCTTTCAACTGCCACAAAAAAATAAAGCTGAGCCATGAGAACAAGAGTTTTACGTGTGAGGCGGTATGGGGTAGCAGAGGAGGCAAAGGCTTTGGAACTAGATGGGCATGATTCTGAAGTCCACTTTCCACTGCACACTTGCCTGCTATGAGAGCTTAAGCAAGTTACTTGAACTCCTCCTGCCTCAGTTTCCTCATCTGTAAAAATAATGGTTAAATGAGATAAAGCATACAGGGATATTAAGCAGAGACTTTGGGATATAGAATCACTTAATTTCTTTCTTTTTTAATTATTGATGAGGAATCTGAGTTCCCAAGCACTGATATTAGCACATCTACTCCAGAGCAGTTCTATTCAAAGATAAGCACTTGTTACAACCTGAATGTGAATGTATTTTCCAAAAATGGCCACAGTAATACTTCCAGTCCCACTTGCTCCCCCACCACCTTGCCACACCCCTATCAATTTTTCCTTTCCCTTTAAACTGGGCATACCTTTGTAACTTCCTTGACAAACAGAACGTGATGAGAAGGACTCTGTATGATTCCAAGATTAGCTCATAAAAGCGATAGAGCTGCTTCCTGGCTCTCTCTATCTAGATGCTTGCCCTTGGAACCCAGCTACCATGTAAGGAGGCTCAGGACAAATGAAAATGCCACACAAAGATGCTCCAGCCAGCAGTCCCAGCTAAAGTTCCAGCTAACAGCAAATATCAACTGCCAAGTGTATGACGAGCAAGCCTTTCGGTGATTCCAGCCTTTGAGATGACTTAGCTGATGCTAAGTGGGAGAGAATGACTCCTTACAGATTCTGACCCAAACTACGGATGTGTAGGAAAAATACATGCTGCTGCTGTTTTAAGCCACAAAATTTGGGGGTAGGTTGTTATACAATAGACAACTAGAACAGTAATTAAATGCACTGCTATTAAGTTTAGAGTCAAAAAAGAATCTTCACAAGATGTCATCTGCAATTCTTGGGATATAAAATGGAAATATATCCTCAAAAACTTCCCAATCCATCTTCCTTATTCTGTAAAAACCGAAGGACCCAAGACACTTTGTGTCTTGCTTGAGATCCTATCTATACCTGTGGTTACGTGTGTGGCTTAAAGCACGTCCAATTCAATACTGCCCTTTCCCCAATATGACTCTGAGTCCCAGGCAAGTTTGTTGGGTTCAAGATTCAAATAATCAACTTGGGCAACTATTCTCCAAGTCTACCAGAGTTCAGTATAAGGGCTCTATGCCCCTTCTGTGCTTTTTTCTTCCTGCTTAGCAGAGAGCCTGATCTGAACTTGGTTGATTTAGTGTGTGAGGCTGGGAGGCCAGATAGGATCCAACAGGCTCAACAGAGCTAACAAGAGTAAAAAGAAGTGTCAAACCATGAAATCAGCAGATGTGACTTGAAGCAAGGAGAGAGGGCAAGTGTGCTGAATGTGAGGCTGCTGTTTTTCTACAGTCACTTTTCTGAGTATAAATGCCTAGAAAGTCTGTAACATTGATCAAACGGTTTGGCAGAAGCCTGTATCTGGAAGGCAGAGAGTTTTCCACATGATGATTTTATCGTAGCAGGAGCTAATCTGTTATGATAGCCTCACATACATACACAGTCCAGCAATTAGACAATGTTGTGTCGTGTAATTGATTGTAGACTCTTGGTCATTGAAGCAGCGATAGGAAAGCGTGTTGAGATGCAGATCTGTTTTTCCTCATTGCCGCCAAACATGTAAACTGTTTAAATTGGCTAAAAAAGTTTGTTTCTTAAGGCTAATGTGTTCTTCCACTCCCATTCTACACGAAAATCAAGCCAGGACTAAATGCTAACTATCTATCAGAATAGCCCAAGCATTTTCATGGAATAGATATGGGAAAGTGACATGTACACAAGTCTAAAATTTTATGGAAAACAATAAAGGGGAAAATTGAAATGAGAACAAAAAAGAAGAAAGGCAAAGAAGAGAAGAGAGCAGAAGAAAGCATGAAAGAATTAAACTAACTACACTCACCTTAATTGTGGTTCTATGCCTTTCTCTTTTTCCAAAAAGCACATCTCAATAAAGAATAAGGCTGCATACAAGTTCTGGTGATCAAAGAGTTACCCTTTTTTTTTTTCTCCTGGAGTTTTAACTCAATACCTCACAGTAGTTCGAAGTTTTTTCTTCTCTCTCTATTTTCCCTAAATTAGTGTTTAAATCAAGGATTAGCAAACTACACCCCTCAAGTTACACTTGTTTTATAAATAAAATGTTGTTGGAATGCATGTTCATTTGTTCAGTATTATCTATGCCTTCTTTTGCACCACAATGATAGAAACGCAATAGAAGCCATAGGGCCACAAAGCTGCAAATAAATTTTACCTTGCTGGACTTTAAGAAAAAGTTTTTAGACTCCTAGTTTAAATACTATCAAATACTACCAAGTTTATGGTTCTCTTTCTAAGCTCTGAGTTTTTTGGGAATTTTTCATTCTCGTGGTTCCCTTTTCTACTTGCTGGTGGAAGAATCTGATTTTAAAGGCACCATCAATAAGATCACTAATTCTATTATTTCGATGACATTGAGAATTTGTTCCATGGACACTCTCCACAAAGATTCACTTTAGAATTAGCTTATAGAGGACACAGTTAAAGTTTTTCATAACTTTACTTCCTTCATCTTGAAACATTTGCAGGATGTTGTAACAATTTTGTTGAACAAGAAGTAGTGGGACTACCTTCCATGAACCTGACTATATTTAGCCACGGACTGCAGACAACAAAACGACTTCTTTCTACTTGAGCAAATTCTGCCTCAGCAGTAAAGTCAGATTTCTTTCTCATTTAGCTACAAACCGCTGATTTTCTTGTTCTAGGAAAGGAAAGATGAGAAAGCTGAAAGTCCAAACAGCCTGTCTCTTACATAGTTTGGTGCTAGGTCTTTTGAGTTACAAAAATCTCAGGGAGAAACTTGGACCAAAAATGGTGGGGGGAGGGACAGAGTGGAGTATAAAAATCACAGAAAACAGTGAAGCTGTTAATCATTTTTATTGTTCTTACCTGTGTGCTTCTGAAGAGTAATATTTAATGGTTATCAAAGCAAAGTGAATTATTTTCAATGTTTAAAACAGAATGAAATGTAGATACTGGCTACTGTTATGGGACATCTGAAATTGCCTAAAGGGTAATAAAATGCATCTGAAGAAGGACCCAGGAGAAGTAGCAACAATGTTGGTATTTAACACTCAGACACACAAAAATAAATGGCTTGAGAATGAGAATGAAGCCAGAAAATGAAAATCACAAGTTAAAACATGAAGGATAAGGAGTGAGGAAGTTTAGAGAGGCTAAACTTTTTGTTTTGCTTTGTCTGAATTTACAGTGTGGTTTTATACATTGCTCTGAAAGAAAAACAAATTGGGAAAACTTCTGAAAACAACTCCATACGTACCTCAGCGTTCTGATGCCTTCTAACTCACGCAAGCTGGGCGCTAATGGCTCATTATAGCACGCAAGATGTATGTGTGTCCTCATAACTCACAAGCGGTTACTCTGTAATTGTCTGTAGATGGTGAACTTCCATCATGTTTAATTGCCAGTTTTGTCCACCCCGGGTGGTTACATTCCCAGATGTCGACTAACTGTAAGGATTGGTCGTCTTCCAGATGTGTTAGGTTTTCACACATCTCTGTCAACTCCAAAAGAGTATGTGAACGCTTTTTTGAATCTATGACCACTGATGGATCTCTCCCAGATGTCTTCCTGGCGAAAGTGCCCCTTTTCTGGAGTGTTAAAATACACTAACCACCATCTGCACCCCCAATGTCACCAGTTGGTTTTAGAAAAATGAAATACAGATGCAAATTAGCAATGGGTAATCTCTGGTCCCACCATTTCAGGTCTCGTATAATTGAAGACTTGGTGATGTTACAAACGAACATCAGACTTTAAGTCTGATTGGACCTCAGACTTAAATCCAAATAAAATAACATCAACATCAGAGACAGACATAGCAAATTGCATAAAATGTTTCCCCAAACTGTGGAAGTAGTTTGGACCCAGACATTTCATGAAATGTGTATTGTATTTTATTTAATAATCACTTTTTATATTGATTTGCATTTGTTGTTGTTGTTGTTTTTGTTTTTTTTTTTTTTTGATTTTAGATAGAAGAGCCAAGTATCATAATAGATGAGGCTTGCAAAGTCCCGAATCAGACAAAAAGTTTGGACAAGTTTCAGCTAAGCCTCCAAGCTTCTCAGTATTTATTAAAATTTGGTTGGAACTCTGGGCTTTTGCAAATCCTCCATGTTTGATAGATATGCTAATGTTCCCACCAAGACAGTATAAATAATCTAAGAATAAAGTAAAACTTGGAATAATCCCAAAACAAGCTTTCAAGAGTTTTTCTTTTCCAAAATAGGAAGGCATTTGTCTTTTTTTTTTTGTCTGCTAGAGTCTTCATTTCAACCAATGATGAAAATGAAGACACTAAAATGTTATTTAATAATTATAGTTACAGATCATTAGCATGGATTCAAATAATTATACTACAACCAGTTTTTAACTTAACAAATGAACTGCATTTGCCCTGTGATGCAGAACATCTGGAAGGACAAGGAATACCTCAATCAATTGTAAGCCTTTTCTAACATCCTAGATATCTGGATAAATTGGTCAATTTTTCCCCTTTCTTTAAGATGCTAGGCATCAATACCTTTCTTTAAGATGTTAAGGCAGATAATACCTTACTGTGAACTAATTCCAGATAGCCATCAAAGAAAGAGTTTCCAAACTGTGCTGTTTTTGACCCAAAGCATTTTTCTCTGATCTATGTTATTAACACACAGAGCAATCATCCGAATAATTCTTGATGGGGTGCTCATAACTGTAGATCTCATATGAAAATGCCACACTTGATTGAATAAAGGCTCAATAGGCAAGATATGGTGAAAGACATCCAAGAACACACCTAATCACCACACTATTTTTGTAAAAGAGAAATCAAACGCAAGTCCACATATTCTTTGCCAAAACTTTTGCCCACTGATCTACAGGGCTCTTCCAAAATCACTTGACTGCCTTCTTTATCAAACAACTTGATTTATCAGAGAGACAGATTGAAAGAAAGACAGAGATGCCACAGAGAAAAGTATCAAATTGTGGAACCAGATTTCCCTCTAGATTCATAATTTCCTTAATGATGTTTCAGAAGCCACCAGTGGTGAAGAAACTAAGCGTTGCTTGCAGCCATCTCTACTCTTGTCTATTTTACACATGAACATTGCACACAAGGTTTCACATGAAAAAAAACAAAAGGGAAGTGGTGGGGGTGGGGTAGGGGGTAAGTCTACAGCTAAAAACATTTTGAAAGTGGTCCCCAGAGTATGGTCCCTGGATCAAGAATACAGCATCTCCTGGGGAACTTGTTATAAATGCAAATTTTCAGGCCCCATCTCAGATCTACAGAATCAAAAACCATGGAGGTAGGGTCCAGGGTTCTGTGTTTCAACAAGTCCTCCAGACAATTTTATGCATGCTGAGGCTTGACAACCACTGCATTAGGTGATTCCCACACCATTTCCTCCAAGAAACCTTTTGTAACCAAAGCCTTTGCTCCTTTCCCCGCCTCCATACACCACACACTTACCTGACATGCTCACACAGATGCTGGGTTGGGTGTCTGTTTTAGCCCGCATGAGCAGCTACAACAAAAATGCCATACAACAGGCGTTTATATCTTGCAATTCTGCTGACTGGAGAGCCCGAGATCAAGGCACTAACAGATGCTGTGTCTGGTGAGAGACTGCTTCCTGGTCCACAGATGACCATTTTCTTCTTGCATCCTTAATGGCAGAAAAAGAGCGCTTTGTGGTCTCTTTCATAAATGCACTAATTCCATTCAAGAGGGTTTTACCCTCATGACTTAATTACCTCCCCAAATTATCATTTGCAAATACTATCGTCTGGAGATTAGGCATTAACACATGAACTTGGAGGGGACACAAACATTCAGTCCATAGCAGCGCCATTCTGCACTTACATCAACCAGAGAATGCATACCATTTTTTATGTTATTATTTTTCTATGTGTCTACCTCTCCTACAACCACATAAACTCGTCAAGAACGGTGCCAGTTCTGGCACTTAGCATAATGGCTAGCACAAATAGGTGCTAGGTAAACATTCATGAAATAAATAACGGATACACTGATATCTGTGTATTTGCTTTATTTGTTCCTTCTTTTTTTTTAATTGAAGTACCATCAGTTACAATGTGTCAATTTCTGGTGTACCGCTCAATGTCCCAGTCATGCATATACATGTATATGTACATATTCATTTTCATATTCTTTTTCATTAAAGGTTATTACAAGATATTGAACATAGTTCCCCGTGCTATACAGTAGAAACTTTTTTAAATCTATTTTTATATATACTGGCTAACATTTATAAATCTCAAACTCCCAAATTTATCCCTTCCCACTCCCTCTCCCTGGTAACTATAAGATTGTTTACTGCCTGCAAGTCTGTTTCTGTTTTGTAGATGAGTTCATAGTGTCCTTTTTTTGTTTTTTTAGATTCCACATATGAGTGATATCATGTGGTATTTTTCTTTATCTTTCTGGCTTATTTTACTTAGAATGACGATCTCTAGGTCCATCCATGTTGCTGCAAATGGTGTTATTTTATTCTTTTTTATGGTTGAGTAGTATTCCTTTGTATAAATATACCACAGCTTCTTTATCCAGTCATCTGTCGAAGGACATTTAGGTCACTACCATGTCCTAGCTATTGTATATCGTTTTGCTGTGAACATTGGGGTGCATATATCTTTTTGAATTAGAGTTTCCTCTGGATACATGCCCAGGAGTGGGATTGCTGATCAAATGGTAAGTCTATCTTTAGTCTTTTGAACAATCTCAGTACTGTTTCCCATAATGGCTGTAGGTTTATTTGTTTATATTATACCTTCTTCAAATAAACAATTGAGGTCTTCTATAAGCACACTCACACAAATGCAATATGACCAAAATTAAAGCAAGTAACCAAGACAAAGATAATCAAGATCAGAGGGTTTGATCAATCAACCTAGGAGTCATCTTTCTATCTCTATTAATGTTTGTAACACCCAGGGTCACTGCTCTAGTGCTTAGTTCATCCCAAGAAATTCTCTGGCCCTCAGGTTCTTGTGAGAGTGGGCTATGCATCACGCCCAGGGACAGCAATAGTTACTTCTAAGGGGAAGGACTGGGGTATGTATTTCTAAAAATGGATGGGTGAGAGTCAGGGTTATTAAGGAGATCGCTTAAGTATTTTTCATATTCTTTTCACCATAATCCACAGTAAAGTAATATGCTCTCCCTCTTGCCCCAACACACACATACATACATATGCACACGTGTTTTCAGAAGCTGCTCATCTTTACTCCATGTGTTGCCCTCTGGCATTTTTCTCTTCCATTTTATTTTATTCTACTCTATCTCACTAAAATTAAAGTGTTTGAGACATAACAAATAAATTTCACGACCCATTATTGGGTTGCAAAGTACAGTTTAAAAAGTACTATACTATATAATGTATCAGGTGATTTTAATGTAATTAAGTGGGTTTTGGTTTTGGTATTCTCTGTTTTTAACGAAATCATAATTTTTCAAACAATCTCTTCTCAAACTTAATCTCCCCTTTATCTTCCAAATGTGGAGAGCACTAGTGACTCCCTTCCCCCAACAACCAACGCTGCAGTTGAATCTTCCAGAAATGCCAGTTCTACAGCTTAGTAACTATGTGACTTTGGACAAGTTACTCGTCTGTCCTGAGTGCTACTTTCCTTAACTGTAAAACAGAGGTCCTAAGATCCCTTTTACAAGATTGTAATAAGGCTTAGAGAAAAATGCGTGAAAAGCATCTTGCCATAGGAATTTAATCAATAATAACTTTTATTATCATCTCAGACCCCTGAGAGGACCATCAACTAATATTTTTAAGGCATTCTGAGATGTCTATGTAAAAAGGGGCATCAAAAGTCTATGCTACAGATCAGACTGTGCAGAAACAAAAATGTCTACTCAAACTGTGGTTCTATCCCTTAGGACCAGAATCCTTGCAGCCCAAAAGGAGTCACACACGTCAGGAGCTGGCAAGGTCCCTTTTGTGATTAATAGAATATGGATCTCCTAGGTCTTTCCAATTAGCGCCTTGCACCAACAATAAAGCACCATCCCCTCCATCCCACGAGGTTCTTTGGAGTTTAAAGACCCATTTGCTGCCTGCTCATTTGCTACAGCTACTGGTGAAATTCCATGTCCCTGTTAGGCTTATCAAATCTGGTGCCTAAAGATTCCTGTTACATTTCATTTGTGGAAAGATAGCTCTGAAAAAAAAAATTAATAAAAATGTTGAGGTTCTATCTGCTTGTATGATCCTGAGATATTGGATACTTAATAACTGAGCAGAATTTAAACTGTCAACTGTGAAAGCAGACCAAAATATACAAATTGCAATCCGAGCAGGTGCTTTACATAAAACAGGACCTATAGTATTTCTTACAAGCAGATGCCCACCACCACTCCAATCCCAGACGCTAAACACTCCATCCCTTCCAACCTTCCCAGAGCTTTGGAGCCCTTTTGAAAATACTGAAACCAAGTGTGTGTTCAAATGTTGGAGGCATGGAAGGAGCTGAAAAGGAAAAATAGTTTAGATTGCTGGGGCTAGCCCCTTAAGCAAAAATACACCTCATAACCCGGGAAACATGGTACATAAATACACTTGCCCTTACAGTTCTAAACTATGTTCATCTCCCTTTGTCACTCCTCTTAAAATTTCACCAAAGATTTTATTAGTTTAGTGAGCAGCATTTATTTTTTTTTTTAAATGGAGGATTGTGGAGCTACCAAATAGGCACACACCAGGGCAAATAAGTTAAATCAGACAATTTTCCTCCTAATGCCAGGATAAAATCAGAAGATGAATTTAGGAAATTATAGAGCACGCTGCTTCCAAAGAGCTCCTCTCTGGAGGCACTTCAGCATGTCAGGCACTGCCTAGACTCTGGGGAGTCAAGTGATTTGAAAAAGTCACAGTTCTGCCTCACATGGGACTGACAGAAACACAAGGAATAGATTTTTTATCTCCTTGTACCCTCTCCATCCCCTCCACAGTGCCTAGCCCAGAGGAAGAACATGCATTCATAGACTTCTTAACCAAAACAGATAATAGGAGTTCTAGTCAGAGACGGATCATGCTTCACATAGTTAGCTAGAACCTTGGATATTACAGGTCATCCAGCCCAAATCTTTGATTTTATAGATAATGACATTGAGGCACAGATCAATGAGGTTATGCAACAAATTATTTAACTAGGGACAGAATGAAGGTTACATCCTGTTTTCTGGCTCTTAATCCAATGTGCCTCCTAATTGGACCCGGAGGCTGACAGCTAAACTAAACTCTGGGAACAGTCAGTTTGACTCAGCCTGAACTTGCTACAAATGTTCAGGCTTACTAAGATGTACACATTTCTGACTGCTCTCCCAAGTCTATGCCCGTCTCATTCCTCCTGTCATTCTACCTTGGCCATATTAAGCCACAGCAATGACTTTCAGGGTCACTGAAAAGCAATTTATTTCATCTTAAAAAAAAAAAACAAGGGAAATGTTAATATCGTAAGATCTCTGTCTAAAATGCCCCTGGGCAAGTTTCCTCTCTGACTTTATTCTCTCTTATTTCCAACTTCCTTTTTATCCCCCTCTCTCTGTGTCAGGTTGTCAGGATGACTTTGATCTTGGAGACAGGCTTCCTCTCCTTCCCTGATTCCAACAGAGCTCCCACCAGCCACCAAGAGACAATTCCACAGAAACCCATCAATTTTTCAAGGCTAAGATCAGTCCCTGTGCTCTGTCCACAGGGGCAGGGAGGGTCCCCGGAACAAAAGATAGATGTTACTCGAAAGAAAGTATAAGCGTGCATGCGTATCAGCGGGTCCCTAAAACCTAAAGCAGTTTGTCTTCACTGAACCCAGAGATCACAGTTTCCCAGGCTTTCTGTTTTGAGACAACCTCAGGAAACCAACTTTCATATCAAACCAATAACACAGAGTAAATAGAGCTCTACGTGTTGTTCTAAACAGCCGCTGCACATCTGAGCTGCAGCCCAATTACTTCCAGTTGATAAGAACTGCATTTCAAACGAAGAGATGATTTCGGCTTAGGGAGGCCCTTTGGTTATAGGAAAACAGAACAACTCACAGAGAAGTGTCTCTTTTCACCTCCCATTTTCATAAACATTACAGTCAATTCTGGGTAATAAAAATGTAAAGTTTAATCAATAGCGAACAAACATTTTGGCAAGAAACTGAAAATGGTTTATTGGTGAGAAATAAACAAAAGGGCACTATCCATTTAAAGTCAAACTCATGCCAATTTTCCTTTGCACCTCAGTTTTTCTCTCTCCTCCACTTCAACACACCTGTTCCAAAGGACACACGAGGTCAGGAGAGAGGGAAAAAAAGAGATACAGAGAACGAAAAGAACTGGATGACTGCTTTACAAATAATAAACCTCTATCCGTAAATTATTTACTTTGCAGGGGAAAATTCATTTCACTTAAAACATTAACAGATGTGAAGAGCTCTGAGTTCTATAGAATAAAAGCAACTAAGTTAAAACACCCTTGAAAATAAACAAGAGAGGGGAAACATCCTTCACATCCCTGCCCTTTCCATCTTCCAAGAAGTAGCAATCTTAAGACCCTGGGAGGGGAACCATAATTTTTATTTGAAAACCTCTCAGGGCGGTCCTTTTGTATTTCTCGTTCTTTCTTCGCAGATCACAGCAGCAATTTTCTTTTATAGTCAGCTATTTATAGTTTTCTTTTCTCAAAACCTTGGTCAGAAAGAAACCGGGCAAAAAGCATTTCTTTCAAAAGCCACAGCATTTTGTAGCACTCCTTAAAACTATTAACTACAATCAAAAGGCAAAAAAGACAGAGAGCTCCCAAACTTGTTCAACTCATTTTTTTTTTTTTTTTGGCCATTTGGTCTGTTCTACCCAAAGACATGAAAACCGAACAAATATTTTCCTCCTGCCTCCTGGTTGGAGATGTGGGAAGAAGTACCACTCAAATACTATCTTTCCTATTCAGAAATGAAAATGCAGCAGCGAAGTATCATGGGGTTGGCATAAGTCTCAGTCCTGTTTCCTGTGTCTCAGACATTTCACAGAAGCTTCAACAATCTCTCGAGAGACTGGGGTGTGTAGAGTCAAGATTTAGAGACCTGTCTGCCACCAACAATCCCCTGGCATACAGTCATTTCTTTTGTGCCCATAGAAGAGTGGCGAAAAGCACGATTTGTAGTCAGACATAATGTGACTCTCAGTTGTGGCTCTACCTCTTGAGAATTTTGTGACCTTGGGAAAAATACTTGACCTCTTTCAGCCTTGGGTGCCCCATTCATAAAATAGAAATAATTTGACCCTTAGCAAATAGATAAGGCTTTGCACATTGTGACCACTTGAAGCACAGACAATGCTTATTCCCTGCAATATTGTCTCAGCCTGGGCTTGTACACAAGAAGATGACACTTCACAGGCTGCTGTTAATTGGGACCATGTGACTGAGTTCTGGACAATGGGATATGGGCAGAGGTAATTTAAGTCATGTCCAGACCTAGTTATAAAAGTTCTGTCTCCCTCTGGATCTCTTCATGGCATGTCTTGAAGTCAGGTAGAGGCCTGAGGACCTGTCAGCTTAGATACCAGAGTAACAGAGCTCCAACCTACATTGGATGTAGAGTGTGAGAGAAATCATACTTGCCGTGTTAAGTTATTGAGATTCTGAGATTAATCTGCTACTACAGCATAATCAAGCCTATCCTGATGATCACCCCCTGAGTCAGCTCAGGTCCTCCAAGAAGCAGATGCTAAGACAGAGTTAGAAGCACAAGACATCTACGGAAGGAACCACTGGTGACAGATAAAGAGGAGAGGGAGCAGGAGTAAGCAAGAAGAGTCTTCGGACCATGATGCAGGCTAGGTCTGACACCCATGGAAAGAGAAGGGGAAGGAAGGAAGGAAGGGAGGGAGGGAGGGAGGAAGGTTGGGTGTTGGGGTGTCAGACTGTGGTGCAGCTCTGTGAGGATCCAGGCAGGGGATGGGGCACTCTAGAGCAAAGAGTGCCCCCTAGAGGAGCTCTGTATTGGGCAGAAACGTCCCACCACTAGCCCCTCCACTGACTTCAGTCTCTAGCTAGCAGCAACATGGGAAGAACATGTCCTCCTTGTGAACAGCACAATGGATCCCAAAGGTGTAGCCTCTGGGGCTTGTCAGCTAACTAGGAACCTTGCCTCTGGGTCCCTTTTGAAGGGAGACCTGAGCTGTGTACCTCCAAGGCTACTACAACTTCTCAATAAATACCAGCTATTTTCCACATTCCACAACCCTTTGCCTCGCTCTCTGATGTTGCATTAATCAGGGGTGTCTGCCTCGCTAGAAAGTGAGCTCCTTGGGGCCTCATCAATGGCTTACTCAGCCCTCCACGTCAGTGTTTGGTTGGTATATAGTAAGAACTTAATAAGTGTCAAATGAGGGAGTGAGTGACTGAGTGACAGTGCGGGTCCTTGGAGGAAGAGAGGCAACGCCTCAGAAGTTAATGCTGAGAGGAGCTAATCCTTAAGATAGTGGGCTCCTTCCTTCAGACGGAGGCTGCCGCGGTACATACCTGAAGTCAGAATTTCAGGGCTGGACACCGTGAGAGAAGCTTGCATGCTCCAGAGTCCCTCAGGTTACAGAAGAAACAAAGTGCCGTGACACTTTCCATCCCTTCATTCTGAGCTCTGTGCAGATTTGCTACATTAGGTTGAGGAATATAGAATAAAGTTGGAGAGACAAGGAGAGGGAAGATGAAGAAACAAGATAAAAAAGCAGAGCACCGACTAGGAGAATAAGGAGGGCAGCAGGGGGCTCCCGGGGTTTAAGAGTCCTTATCAGTCATGCTGGGGAATATCTGGGTGGTGCTCGGATGCCCTGTAAGATGTGACTTTTTGAAAGCCGTCAGTCCAAACTTCCAACCCAGAATAGCTGTGTGGCCCTAGACAGCTCATCTAATCTCTCTAGCACTAGGAAGTATGTTCTGTGAAGGTCGGAATCATGTCTGCCTTGTTTATACTCTGGCCCTAGTGCCCAGCCTGGTTCTGGGAGCATGACTGACACTCAAGTTATGTCATAGTGAAGGTCTCAGAATATGGGTCAGACTAAGTGGATTTGAACCCTGGCTCTGACACTGACTGACCATGTGGCCTGAGGAAAGCGACTTAAACTTTTTCTGCCTGACTTCTCCATCTGTAAAGTGACGACATAAATGGTAAGTACTTCTTAGGGTTGTTATGAAGATGGAAATGAAATAATCCAGCTGAGCACTTAGAACAGGGTCTGGCACATAGCACGTATCCAATAAATACTAGCTATTATTATAATTATTATTGTTGAATGCGTGAATCTCTCTGCCTGCAGTTTCTTACCTATAGAAGAGTGAACATCTACCTTGTGCATTTGTTCTAAGGATTAAAAGACATAATATAAGTAAGAAAAACCTTAGTTCATTGCCTGACACAAAGTTGATCTCAGGAAGTGATAACTATTCGCAGCCCCATTCTTCCAAAATTTAACCCAGGCATCACTCTGTGTGGAATTATTCCCCTGAAGGCTCTTGTTCAAGGCTGCGACAGCCCTTGCTAGACTTGTACACAAGACGGCCCTCCAAATATCCTCCAGGTGTTCCTGGAGTGCATTTCTAGTCTCTGTAGTGAAGCCACTGGGAGGATCTAAGTCCTGAGCCAGGAAGCTCTTGTGCTCAGGATCAGGGTCCCATCCCCTTCACTCCGTTTGCCAGCCACCCTGAGCGCCATGCAGCCCTCAGAACTCTCTCCCTCGACTCTCACAAAGGGGCTGCTGGCTGTCACTAGCTCATTTTCCCGAAGGAAAAAAAAGTGTCAGCAAATACGTCTTTCTCCCTGGCCCAGGCCCCTCAATTGCCCTCTGCAGCTTGCACCTTTATAGATGCCCCAGTCCAGCTGCCTTCGGTAATGCATTCTCCATTGGCTCCCCGCTTACAGCTGAAGAATTCTGTGATGCAGCTTCAAGGAAGAATATTATGCAAACTGATGTTGCATTCTCTCTCTATTCTAAATCTTAACCTCGGGACATTCTTCTAGAAGTTTAGAAGTCCCGAAGTCAATGGAGATCACAGCAATCAAAAGAACAGTCATTTGTTTTCCACTGCAGAGGATGCAGACCCTGCCAGTGCTGTGCTTCCATTATGGATGAGTTTATGTTTAATGCTTCAGCGAATGCTAGAGGGAAAGAGAAAGGATTAGACAAGATGCTGCTCAAACCACTGGCACCAAGCGTGGTAGAGGGCCAAGACCATCAAGCCTGCCTCTCAGGACGGAAAACCCTTCCTTTCTCCTTATGCAGAAAACACCGGGACACACAATCTTACTGGTACAAAGGTATCTCACAGGACAATGGGCCAGAAAATGTGGAGTTTGACATTGATTAACCAGCTCCCACAAAACACAAAAAGCATCCCCATTTCAAGGCCTGCCTGGTAGGGAAGGACACAGTGAGAACCAGGAAGTGGGTCTAAGAGACAAGTTAGCTGCTTCTCGCTACCTTTCATTCTTTTATTGACTAGTTACTTGATGGATTTCCCATATATACGTCTTTGAAGAGGAATTTGAAGGATGACAGTAATTTCTCTCCTTTAAGTGTAATGATGACATGAACAAATAAAAAAAAAAGAGATAAAATTTTAAATGGCCAGGAAAGCAAGATTTGTAAATGGGCAATGCCTATACACACACACACACACACACACACACACACACACACACACACATATACACATGAGTGTGGGGAATAGGGGAGTGTCATTTGCTCCCTTGACTGAATGCCTTCCAAAGAAGCCAGTCATTCCCTGTCATTAAGTCCAAAGAGTGTCACCAGTCCTCGTTTTACTTGTCTTCCCAGTAGTTTCAACAAGGCTGCATTCTAAAGTGGTACTCTGTACTCTTTCCTCTGCCAAAATGATTTCATCCTTTGTCATGACTTTAAATACCATATGCCAATGAAAATCAGAAGTTACAACCCCAGTCCAGACTTCCCCCTAAACCTGGACTTACTCACTCCTCCACCTGGCATCTCAGAGAAAGGCAGCTCATGTTCTGTGCGTCCCAGACTAGACTCAGGAGCTTCGTGTGGCTGCCTCCCACCCATTTCATTCTCCTTCTGCCTTCCATCCAGCTGCTGAGCCACAGAACTTCCTTTGTCATTATGTAGACGGCCATCTATCTGTGTGCGTCATACTGCAGTTTATGAGAATATGTATTTGGTCTTCCTGACCATTTCGGGCACAAAGCTGAAACTCTTGGAATTTCCTAAGTGTTGAGGTTCATCGAGGTGTCTTTTGTTATGTTAATGAGGTAACTCTTGGAAAGCACCTAAGGAAGAGGGCCAGTTGCCAGTGGCGACAATCTGGTAAATAGAGGCTTGGAACTTTCAGCTCCTCATCTGCCCCGCCCAGCCTCCAGGGAGGGGAGAGGAGCTGGAGATTGAATCAGTTACCAACTGCCAGTGATTTAATCAATCCGTGCCTTTGTGATGGACTCTATGTAAAACCCCAAAATGTTCGCAGCACTTCCAGGTTAGTGAACACGTGGAAATTCTGGGAGAATGAGGCTCTGGGAGAGGGCATGGAAGCTCTGTATCCCTCCCCCTACCTTGCCCTAAGCATCTCTTCCATCTGGCTGCTGCTCAGTTATATCCTTTTATAATAAACTGGTAATCACTTAGTAGGTAACATGTTTCTATGAGTCCTGTGAGCCACTCTAGCAAATTAATCAAAACCAGGGAGGGAAGTTGTGGGAACCTCTGATTTATAGCCATGCCTGCAGAAACACAAGTAGCAACCTGGACCTGTGATTGGCATCTGACGTGGAAGGCTTGTCAGGCTGAGCCCTTAACCTGTGGAATCTGGTGTCATCTCTGGGTAGACAGTGTCAGAATTGAGTTCAATTGTAGGATACCCAGTTGATGTTAGAGAATTGCTTGGTAGCGTGGGAAACCACATACATACACACACACACACACAAACACACTGGAATTGGTACCAGAGTCTTCATATGTAAACCTTGATTTAATTAATGTCCATCTACCTTATTAGATTCACAAATGCATGGACTATGGGCTTTAATATCAAGAGACCTGTTGGTGTAGCACAGTGCCAGGTACACCGTAGTTCTCAATCAATATTCAATGAATAACACAAGAAAATTAAATAATATATGCAAAATATCTGGCACATGTGTATCACTATAATTCTCTCCTTCTTCTGGGCGCAATGATTCCACTAGAGGAAAGTAGAAGCATGGGTGATAAAATGAAAAAAAAAATCCCACAAATGTTTATATTAAGTGGTGGAATATTTTTATCCAGAGAATTCTTTTTAAAGATAGCAATGAAGCCACACCATGACCATCTGCCTTTAGGCCCTAAGTCTTGCTTTCCAGGTGTTCTAGGAAAAGACAGTTCTTTGCTTCCAAATCCAAGAAAACACAAGAAATCTCTCTGTCTTGGTTCTCACACAAATCCTTTTCTAACCTCCAGGTTTTCCACTCTTCTCTGATCATCTGTGTTCCCTTCTACATAGAAGCCTTCAGAGTTCATAGACCTTTTGCAGAGACTACAATTACTATATGCGATTGTTCAAAATCCAGACTTTGCACAGAGTGATTATGCAACCAAAAAATGGTAAAAAAAAAAATGTATGAAGAATCTATGTGGTTAACATCTCCCTCACTGGTGAGAAACCATGTCTTCTGTGCCCTTTGTGTGTTGCCCAGTCAGAGGCCCTAACCCAACTGTGACGCCGCAGTCTTCGTGGTTTAACCGTTTCATTCCCACTTGTCTGCACGCTGTAGCAACCTCTCAGTAAACTTGGAAAGCCTCTGCTTCTAGCTACGCTGTAATTACTCTTACCATGAACCGGATTTTCCCTCAAGAGAAGGGGAAAATTCTTGGTTTGACTTAAGACTCTCATTTTGCTTTGAAAGCAAAGAAAAGAACGAAAACAGAAACGAAAGGTGACCTTTCCTATTCCCAATTCCCTTCAGCCCAGGCACCTGATACCCACGTATGGTTCAGAGTTCACCCCACCCACAGACCTCCCATGCTCAGAGCCTTGCTGTGCTTTTGACGACGGCAAAATAAGTCTGGGAGAAGTGTGGTTCCTGTCCTTGGGGTGGTCGCACTGCCCCTTTATATGCACTGCTCCTTTCCTTCTATTGTGTGAAGCCATTGACCAACACAAGCACTATTCATCATTATTCACTTCTGCAACCACCCCACCCCACCCCCGCCCCTGCAGTAGGCCACCAAATATTATTTCAGGTGGTCTGAGGGTCAGGCAGGAGTTCCTCCATGCCGTAAATGACACAGAAGAAACAGACACTGAAACTACAAATGCCTGTTATTCACTAAACTAGGTGATCTGGCCTCAAAAACTCCCAGATGTTGTCACCCCCAGATAGTATTTTTCTCCCATTTTTTAGGCACAGCAGACCTCTGTTTTAACCCTACACATTCTTGCCTTCTACTTCTTTCCTTTATTCTAATGGGTGAAATATATTTCTTTGATAAATTTAAGTTCAGATTTAATGAGGATTAATAAGTTCTTACTTCAAGAGGATTACTGCTTTGTAAAAAGGAGTACAGGTGAACAGAAGCCTGGATTTGGACCCCAAGACTTAAATTCCAGGACTGGCTCTGGTAACAACTTGCTAGGTCAACTGGGCAAGTCTCTCAATAACTGTGAGTTTAATTAATCTCACCTCACAACGTGGAAATAAGACTTTCCCTTTCCCCATCTCCTATGTATATTCTGAGGATCGATAGAAAAACAGCAATAAAATTACACTGGAATGAAGGCAGTGCGTAAATCCAAGGTTATATGCCTCACTCATCACCATCATCATCATCTTTACTCATGAAGTGCCTCAATGCTTTTCATGTCGTACTGCTGCCATCTAATGGCAGAGCCGAAAGAACGTGCCACTTTCTTAAAGTGGTACAGTCTGGTTTTGCATTTGCTCACATTTGTATTCATCCAGACTAAAGTCAGAAAATGTGCAGGCTCAGGGACAAAAAAAAAAAAATTAAACAGAAATGATTGCACTTGTTATACTTGGCAAGTGGAATTCAGCCCCAACCTTGAATAAATGGGGCAGAAATGAACCCAAGGTCTAGATTAAAGGGAAGGACCACCAGGTGGTCCTATTCATTTTTTATTAGTCCAAATGTGTTCTGCATGTAACAAACCATGCTCCTATTAACTTCCAGACAGAAAATGAAAACATTTAGGGCAAGCTGTAGACTTATTGTCAGAATAGGCAGGAGCATGGCATTTTAAAGCTCTTGAGACAGAAAATGGGATCTGTTGGTGTAAGAAGTTGTTAGTGGCAACCGGTTGCAGCAACTGAGCTGGAGCGAGTGGCTTGGCAGTACATCTTTCCGAGGATTTCAGACTCTACCGTCACTCCCAAAAGGGCAAGAATTTCTCCCAGACTTTACGAAGAGACAAATGCTCTGACTCCTCTTTGGTCTCCTTCTCAAAACATTCTAGTTAGACTTTGCAAAAACTAATATCTTGCATTTTTCATTTCCATGGTAACTTTCCTATGGAGGTATTCCAAAGTTCTTACAAAAACAGGCAGCTCTGATTGAGCTACATCCAGGAAATGAGGCGATGGCTTTATTTCAGGCCCATAAGCAGAAATCTGCCCTTTCTGATGAGTATCTGTCTGCAGAAAGTCAATGGAGCTCCAAGTGCAAGGACAATGGGACGCACACTTGGAAAGAAATGTCTCATTAACACAGATCAGGGAGATGGCTTAACTCACGCTTTGGTCTGAGAGAGAGGAAAGCTCAACCCAGCCCAGTGAGAGAACCCCTCTGTCAAATATAACTTGGGGCTTTATGAAGACGGCAGAAGATTTTGGAGAACGACTAGATTTATTACCCTTTGAAACCAGAACTGGTATATTTCACTGTACATTAAACTTAGAATAAATTTTCAGTATGATAGAAAGGCTTAGTGAAAAATGAAAACCCACACTAAGAGAAAAGTAGAGACAGAAATATAATTGTTAAATTGGAAGAATCAATTTGAGCTCACAATTTTAAGCAAGCAATAGATTTTCCAGCTCTGTCCATGATTCAAAAGCAGAACCTTCACCTTTTCCGAAAACTCAGGCATGATTCTGGTCTGTACAACCAATTGGTCAACAGTCTAGACACACCATCTTGGCTAGTCTGGGAAGGTGTTACTTTTCAACTGAGTCTCGTAAGATTATCACAAGCATTGGATGAAAATAGAGCACATAGCACATCAACTGTCAGTTTAGAAAGGTAACCCTGGGAAGGACTCAAAATAAGGAAAAGAATAAGAACAGAAAAAAGAATTAGGATAAAAATTAAAAATAAGTTTAGCAACAAGAAAAAGAATAAAAATGAGAATGAGAATAGAGATGAAAAACTACATTTCAGTTCACACTGTTTACATTATGGTACCAAGTTTTACTGTAAGTACACTAGTCTGTTAACTATTGAGATATTTTGTATGTGTTTCCCCTGCATCCTAGCATATTTAAGCATTTTTTGAAGTCTCCGGGGGAATCTGTGCTTAATTAAATCATAAGAAGAGTTTTAAGAAGCAAGTTTATGTTTGCAGCGAATGTCTCAGTATTTGGGGAAGTTAATGTTGTTAAATCTATAAGTTTTTATTTATCATGATCTCATAGTATGTGAATATTTAAAAGAATGTTTATTATTTATTGCTTTAAAAAATCATTGTTAGCAAAATTTAGATATTAAATAAACAGCAAAGAAGTAATAAAAAGGCTTTTTTATATATGAATCACTTGGGTTATTAAGAATCTTTTTTAGAGACAGTTATACAAAGCCCTAAGTGGGTTTTGCAAATGCTCAGCTCGCCTTCTCAGTGGGACTGGTAGGAACCTTCCTTGGTCCACGTATCTGAGCAAGTGGTCCCCAGGTTTTACTGACTCTCTCCCAAGAGCCCTTATCATCTCTGGGGAGATGCTACTCTCTCATTTCCAGGCCCTTATTTTTTTCCTAAGGTGGCCAGTTTTGCATCAATGTTTCTAACTGTGGCTGTGTTTCACTTCCTCTATCCTAATCAAAGTTGCAATGTTTTCCACCATGTTGACCTCATGGGAATTACAGGACAACCCTTGTCCTTACTGTCACTTTGGTGTGAAGAGGGTTTATGTTAGTGAAGGACTTCTTGATTATTCGTCAGAAGTCCCTACTCAAACTGTCTTAAACAAAGCAAACAAACAGAAAATATTTGCTCATGTGCCCCGCAGGCAAGGGTGTGGCTGGGATGGCTAGCCAGGCTCAAGTGCTACTGGATCTCTTGTCTCTGCTTCTCTCTGAATACTGGCTTTATTTTCTCTTCATGTAAACAGACTTCCTCCTCATTGTGGTAAATGCAGCTGCCTGATCAATGGACTCACATTCTAACAACTGCCTGACTCAGACAACAGTGTTTTTCTCTCCCACCTCGAGTTGATAAGATCCCATGGAAGGAATAATATTGGCCAGACTAGGAGCCTGTCCAGCCCAAAGAAGAGTGAGGACTATCCTTCGCTTACTTTGGCTCATAGATTGGTATCTATCATCTAATGGTTGAGGTTTGCTTCCAAAAGAAATAGAGGAGGCTCAGAGATGGTTACTGGGGAGATTGTCATGATCCAGGAAATTGTCGTGAATAACCCAACTTGTATCCAATATAGAATGTGCAGATACAAGGCAGTGCCTGACAGCATCTGCCAATGGAAATTCAGTCTCAACCATTTAAAAGCACCTACGGTCTGCATACAAATATTCTGACGGAAATCAAATAATAATCCAAATACTAAGATATCTATTTCAGTTTGTTTTAATGAGCAAAACAATATTCCTCTTAAATGTACTTACATGGTTAATCTAAAAGACGTTCTGTGTGTAAACAAACAAAGAAAATTCTACTTCTGAGCTTCAATTTATGTAGCCAAGGTAGGCTCACAAGTGTCTGGAAGACTAAGAGGTTGGAACACATTTTTTGAGCTTCTCACACTGCCAAGGCCTAGAGATGAATTGCAATGAATTAGATTACGTCCTCTAGCCATATCTGTTTCTCCCGTGTCATAATAAAACCTGAAATTGCATTTAAATGTAGTCATATAAAGATAAAACTTAGGTAGCATTAAGTCTTCAGGCTCCTTTATGGATGAAGACTGAGAGAGACAATTAAAAGAAAACACAAATATATCTGGATGCAAATTAAAATTCTGAGTGAGCGGTGAGAAGCCCCAGAAGCACCAATGAAGCAACTATAAAGTCTTAGTTAACCACTTGACTGGAAGCTCAGTGGATGCCTTGCAGATATTTCTGCATAAGAGAGCTGCAAGCCTTAGTGGAGCTAAAACAAAAACTTGTCCTTTTCATAAGAAAATGGTGTGATGCGTCCTCCTCAGCGAATCGGGAGCTTTGATAAGTGCTTCTTGCCCTCTGAATTGTTTCTCCAACAGAAGGAATAAATTCCTACTAAGCCTTGTATATTTTTCTCAATCTCTGCTTTTGATCAAGGTCACATGTTTTTTGAAAACATGGCTAGGACTTCTTAATGCCTTATCATTCTAAGCCTGACTCAGATTCTGGAGGGGAAATACAGTTGTATCTATCTCCGTGTCTGCACGGGATTGGTTCTAGGACCCCTCTCAGGTTCCAATATCTGCGGATGCTCAAATCTCTTATATAAAATGCATAGTATTTGCATATAACCCACACACGTACTGCCATATAGAGTCATCCTTCAGTATCCGTTTTCCCACATTTGCAGATTCAACCGACCTCAGATGGTGTGGTGCTAATTCAAAGAATCCCAGGTATAATTGGACCCGCACAGTTCAAACCTGTGTTGTTCAAGAGTCAAATGCACTTTTAATCATCTCTAGATTACTTACAATACCTAATACAATGCAAATGCAATGTAAACAGTTGTAAATACAATGTAAATGTTATATAAAAAGTCCTGTATACAGAGTCTCTAGAGAGTGGCAAATTCAAGTATTGCTTTTTAAAATTTTCTGGAAGTTTTTATTTTTTTTTTAAACAAATATTTTTACTCTGCAATTGGTTGAATCCACAAAGGCAGAACCCACGGAAATGGAGGCCAGCTGTATTAGGTGTGAAAATTAGCATTTACTTCTAGAAGCCCAAGCCCAAAGCTAAATATTCAGCCTCACAAGGACTCAAATGCCTATCTACCTTATTCCTGCAATCCCCACCTCCCCCTGGGAAGCCACAGGAAAAGAAGCAGTAAAAGATTTCCATGAAGACTTATCAAGGGCCACTAATTGGTACCTAGAAAACTCTTCTATCAGGATTTACTTGGGTTCCAGGAACAAGGGCTCAGATATTTAAAACTTGAATAGGAGATGATCTAAAAAGGATATTTAAGTCCAGTTTTCTGAAACCAGGTTGAGGGGTACACAGTCAGACACCACCATGCGGACCTCCCATTACCTTAGGCCCTTACCTTAGACTCAGGAGCCCATGATGGGCACATAGGTGAGCTGTTGTCCTTCAGAGCAGCAGCAGCAGCAAGATGCAGACCTGCCCCTGCTGAAACCCTTCTGTTTGAAATCTGGGCCCTGTCTGTCCCTGCCACACTCATTCCCCCAGGCACTCATTGAACACGCTCTACATTGCAGCCATTGTTGAGAATTCAGCTCATTCTCAGCACACTGAGATTACAGCTAGGAACAAAAACAGACAGGGTCTCTGCCCTCATGGCGTTTACATCCATGTGGGGAGCACCAGAAAATAAACATCTGAACCAACAAATTAGATAATTACAGATGATTTCTATAAAGTACATGAAACTGAGTGAAAAAACTGGAGGTTAAGGGATGGGGCTATTTTATATTGGATGGTTATGGAAACTCTCTCCTGGGTGACATTTAAACTGAAACCTGAACAATGAGAAAGAGCCAGCCACATAAGGACCTGGAAGAAGAGCTTTGCAAGAGGGGGAAACAAGGGGCAAGTGCAGAGCGACTGAGATGGGGAGAAGCTGGGTGGCTGAAGCACATTGGAGGTGGGAGGGAAGGGTGGAGCAGGGAGTGGGAGACAGAGAAGTGGGCGGAAGAGGACTTCTGGAGCCCCAGGGGCTGCTCCATTACCACCCACATCTTTCCATTATTACACATATAACAATATACCATCAAAGTTAATTTACTCTGCTCTCTGAGTAGATGGTGAGTTCCTTAAGCACACTATATCTGATCCACGATAATAATTATGCCTCCCATTTATTGAGGTGTATCAGGCACTAAGCTAGCTACCTCGCATACATTATCTCCAATCTTCACAACAACTCTGCATGGTAAGTATTACTAGCACAATTTTAACACACAAAAAAACCAGCAAAGCACTTTGCCCAAGGCAAAGCAGAGACTTAAATCTTTGTCTTGTCTGGCTCTGAAATCCACCCACTTTTTACTGTCCCACATTGTCGTGACCTCATTGCCCTCGACCATCTTTGTAGTCCCAGCTCCTAGCACACTGCCTGCCACACTACGTAGACTCAGATGTGTAACAAATATGTAGCACTGAACTGGAGTGAACTTAGTGTAAGCCCACAGGTTTGGGGAGACAAACAAGACCATGTGAGGTGATACAGGTAGGATGTATTTGAAACATGTTGGAAACTGGCAGAGAGGAGACCATCCTTAATAAAACTAAATGAAAGCTATGGGGTTTCCAGAGAGCTAACGTATGACACACTGACACAGCTGCATAGTGTGTTCTGAAAAAATTAATGGGATTTTAAAGAGAGAGGCTGCTTAGTGTGCTTGCAAAATGGAGCTACAGAAGAATGCACCCGATGACGAGGAGAAAAGAGCAGTGAGAGGGGAGGATGGCACTGTTGTAATTGCCTGTAATTTCTACTCCCCTCCTCCTTCTGACTTTAATTAGGACACTTGCGAGACACCCACATTTGTAAGAGTGACAGAGCTAATTGAAGAAAACCACATGTCTCATCAACAACCAAATCAGGAATAATAATCAAAGCAGCAGAAGCAAAATTGGAAGCCATGGAGCTGTCAAAAGCAGGAGGAACTCAAATAAAATGAGGCATGTAATTTAGAAAAAGCGAGATGGCTGTGCGGAGGCATTAAAAATGGGACATGAAATAAAACAGATAACTTGACTCAAACTGCAACTTTCACTCCCACAATCTGGTCACAATTAAATCTGATCAAATTCATCTAATCTTTTCAGCCAGTGCTCTGGGGACGGCTGCATTATGCCATTTCGTTGCCTGGAATGGTCCAGTTAAGTGAAAGCCACTCACTCTCTCCCTAAGCTCTTCATTACGTGACGTGGTTCTCCTGTCACCACAGTGGTTGGTGCAGTCCTGAGTAGAGATGGGAAATGACAGGCCCTCATCTTTCATTTTTAATACTGCTTACTTTCAGAGGTCATTATGAAGTTACTCTTCCACCTTCTGTTTGCAAATCCATAGTAAAAGATGAACCAGTAGGTTCAATTAGGGAAGAATTCTCCCTACTCACGGTTTCTGAACTGACTGGACATCCACTGCTTGCCTCCCCAGCATCCATTCTCCCTCCCTTCAGTAGCCCTGCCCAACTCTCAGCTAACAAGGTCAAGGAAGGGCTCCATTCAGATCTAATCCAGTGCAAGCAAGTGCAGTTTGGTTGAGGGGTAGGAGGCTGAGGGCGGGAGTGGCAAGTGACCCAAACTGACCGATCAGAATCTCAACAGCTTCCTAGGCCTGTCGGGACAATGTTGCTTGATCTTTCTCTGATTTGACCCTTGGAGCTGTTTAAAAAACTTTGCAGGGGAGGAAAATTCTCCTGTATCCTCTTAGGTTCTCCAGGTGGGTCTGCAAAATAAAGTGACAACAGACAGATTAACAGAAGAGGGTCACAAATGTATTATGTTAAAAGTTTTACATGGCACAAGGGAACTTCAAGGAAAGAAGAGAAAATCTCCAAAGAAACAGCTAAGCTTGGAGGCTTTTATATTATTTGGACAAAAGAGGATACATTTAAAGAGAAGTGTTGGAAAAACTGGATAGCTACATGTAAATCAATGAAGTTAGAACACTCCCTCACACCATACACAAAAATAAACTCAAAATGGCTTAGAGACTTAAATATAAGACAAGATACTATAAACCTCCTAGAAGAAAACATAGGCAAAACATTTTCTGACATAAATCTCAGCAATGTTTTTCTAGAGCAGTCTACCCAGGCAACAGAAATAAAAGCAAAAATAAACAAATGGGACCTAATTAAACATAAGCTTTTGCACAGCAAAGGAAACCACAAGCAAAACAAAATGACATTCTACAGAATAAGAGAACATATTTGCAAATGATGAGACTGACGAGGGCTTAATTTCCAGAATATATAAACAGCTCATATAACTTAATAACAACAACAACAAAAACAAACCACCCAATCCAAAACTGGGCAGAAGACATGAATAAGCAATTCTCCACTGAAGACATACAGATGGCCAATAGGCATATGAAAAAATGCTCAATATCACTAATTATCAGAGAAATACAAATCAAAACTACAATGAGGTATCACCTTACACCAGTCAGAATGGTCATCATTCAAAAGTCCACAAACAATAATTGCTGGAGAGGGTGTGGAGAAAAGGGAATCCTCCTACACTGTTGGTGGGAATGTAGTTTGGTGCAGCTGTTATGGAAAACAGTATGCAGATTACTCAAAAGGACTGAAAATAGACTTACCATATGATCCAGCAATCCCACTCCTGGGCATATAGCTGGAGGGATCTCTAACTTGAAAAGATACATGCACCCCAATGTTCATAGCAGCACAATTTACAATAGCCAAGACATGGAAACAGACTAAATGTCCATCAATAGATGACTGAATAAAGAAGCTGTGGTATATTTATACAATGGAATACTCCTCAGCCATAAAAAAGAATAAAATAACGCCATTTGCAGCAACATGGATGGACCTGAGATTGTCATTCTAAGTGAAACTAAGCCAGAAAGAGAAAGAAAAATACCATATAATATCACTCATATGTGGAATCTAAAAAAAGAAGACACTAATGAACTTATCTACAAAACAGAAACAGACTCAAAGACATAGTAATGGTTACCGGGGGTAAAGAGGGTGGGAAGGGATAAACTGGGAGTTCAAGATTTGCAAATATTAACTACTATATATAAAATAGATAAACAACAAGGTTTCTCTGTATAGCACAGAGAACAATATTCAATATCTTGTAGTAACCGATAATAATAAAGAACGTGACAACAAATATACGTATGCATATGTATGACCGAAACATTATGCTGTACACCAGAAATTGACACAACATTGCAAACTGACTATACTTCAATTTATAAATAAATAAATAAATAAATAAATAAATAAATAAATAAATAAATAAATAAATAAAGAGAAGTGACAGGACAAAGGAAAGGGACTCTGAGCTTCTAGGGGCAGCAAACTGGAGGAAGGCAAACATACGGGGAAACTAATCATAGGTGAGGGCGAGTCATAAGGTTTGCTTGTGTAGGTTATTTCTTATCTCCAGTGATAAGGTTGTCATCCTTTTCCTGGTATTAGAACTGGGTGGGGGGCTGTGGGGGAACCTTCATAAAGAGAATTTATGATGCATTTTCAGGCAGACAGGGGGACAGCAGAAAGTTCATCCTGTGTCTGCTTTTTCTCAGTTGCATGTAGCTCGAAATAATCTGTATCCAGAGTGGTATATTTTGAAGTGGCATATTCTGATCTACACAATCTTGCCACCACATGGAGATTGGGAATGAAATAATTATCTCTCATAAAAAAAAGGGGGAAAAAAAGACATCTTGTCACACTTTATAAACCCCAAACCAACTATTCCTAAAGTCTGGTCTACTCCTTGACTTTTTAGTTACATATATATATTTACAGTCTAGTAGATTCTCCTTCTTTTGCTTAAACCAGATGAAGTTTGGTTTTCACTGCTTTCAGACAAGATTTCTAACTATAATTTATTAATGTAATACTAAACATAACAATAAAAGAGAAATAAAAATAATAGCTAATACTCTTGAGTAATCTTTATGTACCTAAATGTCCACCAACAGATGACTGAATAAAGAAGCTGTGGCATATTTATACAATGGAATACTACTCAGCCATAAAAAAGAATAAAATAAGGATCCTCTTAATTATTTTAATATCCAGTATGTATTATTAATCCCATCTTACCAGCACAGAAATTGATATTAGAGATTTAGTACAATTTTCTACAGGGTGAAAGAGATGAAATTGGGACCCAAGATTTTGCTTGAAAACCCATGTTCTCAAAATCCATTGCAATGGCAATAATAGAAGAGAATGGGTCATAATCTCAATTCTAAACTTCTTATATTTATCAGTGAATAAGTGGAGAAAAATGTCTTGCCTGTTTTCTTCCCTTTTTCTCAGAGTTCCTCTAAATATCCTTGATAAATTCCTTTAAGTTTTTTCATCAAACCCCTTTCCTCACATATACTATCACAGATTTGCAGATAGTTTTCTTAAGCACAATCCCACAACAGAAGCACAATGCAGAAACTGAAATGCTTGTCATTATTCAGGTTCTCAACCACCCAAACAGATGTGTACAAACCAAGGTCACAATCCCAGAGAGAGAGCCACAGAATTATAGAGGCTGCTCAATAGAAAAAGAGAATTGACCATTACAGTGTACAAAAGTTATCTGAAACTAGCCATGCGAAGTCATAACAGAGTGCTATTTTCTGGGTCAGTTACCATAACCAGTGCTAAACAGTCAGTCTAATTCTATTACTAGAGTCAAAAGGTACCAGGTGGTTCCTCAGCTCCCTTTACTGATTTATGGAAACCATTTGTAAAGCTGAACTCATACCTTATTCCAAATTTACATCACTATAGCTCACCAGCATTTAGGGTTGTTGTGAGGTAGGCTTTACCCAGTTTATTGCCAACAGGAGTACTCATGGCACTTCTTCTTAAGTAGCATCAGTCTTGCCTGATGTGGCAGGTACATTCCCAGAAAGGATATGAAAACATAAGAGTCCTTAATCAAATGTAGGGAAGACTCTTTATAGAAACAAAATTCTCTCCCTCTTTCTTAACAATGATGGGTCACCAAACTGGTAACCAGCCCTATAGCTTAAAATCAAAATGCATTCTCACAACATTCTAACGGAAAATAAGCAGTACTTTTTAAAAGAAAATGCTGGATCTGAATATAATTCTAATCATCCTATGGATATGAGTAAAATAAATGAATATATATATATAAGAAAAAGGTTCGATAACATGAAGAAAAGGGAACATGAACTCAAAAGGCAGAGGCAAAATATGTGTTTGAAATATACTTATTGCAGAAAGCATAAATAAAACTTGGCCCTTATTTTATGCTTATAATGAAGTAAAATATGAACACCCTATGAAACAAAAGATAAAAGAGTGATATCCTCAACAGACATGAAAATGGAGCTGAATGAGAGGCAGGAAGTAATAAAGTGGGAGGCAGATGAGATAAAAAAGAACATTGACAAAATGAAAATTCTAGCAGAATTTTAAAATGTATTAGAAATAGTAAATTGACAGTACAGAAAATAAGTAAAACAGAAGACAAATCAGCTTGCCCAAACGCAAAGAGAAAAGGACAAAGAAATTAAAAGGACAAGAAAAATAATGACAGCTTTGAGCAAAGCATAAAGATGCAACTTATAATTTACTGGAGAAGAAACGAATTATACTGAAAGAGAATTTAAAAAATCAAAGATATAATGGGAGAAAAACCTTCCTGATATGAAAGATCTGAATCTGCAAATTCACCAGATATCAGATAACACTGATGAAGAGAACAAAATCTAGCTCTACCCCATGAAAATCTTACATTTCAAGCATAAAGGGAAAAAAACCCAGTAGCATTCATCACAGGAATGAAACGTTGGCTACCAGGCAACCAAACATCAAACTGGCCTCAGATTTCTCCTTTACAATATAAAATGTCATAAACAGAGGCAGACTGGCTATGAAGTTAATAAAGTTTAAGCTTCAAGACCTCACCCTTGCATGGTGCCTTCCTAAATAAACCTTAATTTTCATCACTAGTTTCATGTTGCCGGTTTTGTATTCTTTTTCTGAAAGAGCTTCCCTCATATTGTGCCTGCTTCAGATTTCACAAAACTTAGATCTGCCTCCGGTCAGAAGACAGCAGGACAAAAACTGTAAGATTCTGTCCACAATAGGTTGTGACTGAAGAATTAAAACCACAGAAAATGAGAATTCTAATATTAAAAGTAAGGGATAAAGGAAGGTAGGAAAGGAGTGAGGACATATTAAAATTTGCAGTGCCTCACAAAGGATAAGATGTGTGATCACTCTTGTATTTCAAAAGATCCACCAATATAAGAGATTTACCAAAATAAAGATTTCAAGAATGAGTAAACTGTCATTTTAAAAAAGCAGGGGATGGGGGAGGGTATAGCTCGAGTGGTAGAGCACATGCTTAGCATACACAAGGTCCTGGGTTCAATTCCCAGTACCTCCTCTAACCATAAATAAATAAATAAACCTAATTACCTCCCCCCACCCAAAAAAAAAAAAAACAAAAATAAAATTTAAAAAAAAGCAGGGGGTAGGGTTGTTGATGACTGGCATTGAAATCATTAATGTATGAAATTAAGTCTGAAGAATTGCTATAAATGTGGTCACAAAATATAAGGAAATACTGAAAACAATACATAATCAATATTCTAATTATAAAAGTAGAAAGTTTTCACACAGGTTGAGATGAGAGCTTTCAGATTCAGTAAGAGTTCTACATGGTCTTAAAATAAATTCCAGACATTCTTCTTTTCCAGCTTCAACGTAACCTTAATCTATTTCTCCTGAGAAAAACATCAGCTAAGAGGTCATCAGGGTGACTGATCATAGAAAGAGGATTTGAAGCCTGGGATTCTGATGATGTCCCCGAAGACAGCAGAGATACAGGACAATTTCCCTCTGAACCCAAGGAAATCCTGCCAACCTGAAGCCAAGAGACCTGGAGCAAGGTTCTGGATCTCTTATTCTCTGACAGGGCTTGTACTGAAGAAATCCCTGGAATCCAAGGAAGAAAGGAGGTTCCAGCTCCTGTTTGAGGTCTTGGGAAAACCTCCAGATTTCCCTGTTTTATGAAGAGCTGTTAGAGGCACTAAACAGGTGGACTGGGTTCCTCCTTGACTCTCATGACTCTGAGGCTGGGAATGGTTGCAACCAATGAAATCAAGGAGCAAAGAAGCTTCCTCCAGGTGTTCGCCAGAGGACTGACAGCTTGTCACCTGCTCACCCTTGACCCACAAGGAAGGAACAGGTGCTGCCGTGCCAACCATCATCCATGGCTCGCTGCCTCTCAAAGTGCTCACTAGAAAGCTAAGTAGAGCACAGGCAAAGGGAATTAACAATGCGCCCAAAGGAACCCAGCAATCCAAAAGCAGAAGAAAACACACTCCCAATTAGGTACCTTCAAGGGAGATGGGATTCTTGGAGGACAACGTGACTTTCATGTTTGTAAAGTGAGTTTGTTGATCCAAGAAAAGGATTGCATTTTTGAAAACTAAATTAGTGACTTAGAAGATCAATTGCAAGAAATATCTCACAACCCAGAGGAAATGCACTCAGAGAAAGAAATGAAAAAGGAAAGATACAATTTTTAAAAGTTGGACAAGTAATGGGAGTTTCAGGAAGAGAAAAATGAATAGCCAGAAGATCGGCAAAAATAGCCAAGGAAGTGTTCCTGGTGGGAACACTTGATGCTGCAGATTAAAAGGGCAGAGTTCCAGAGGGATGAGGATGGGAAAGAGGGAAAGAAAGAGGAAGAAACAGAGGGAAGTGGGGGGTGGGGGGGGAGACAGAGAGAAATAAACAAAAGGAAAAGAATAAAAGTGTTGTGGCCTGAATTTATTACCCCTCAAATTCATATGGTGGAATTCTAACCCCCTGTAACTATCTTTGGAGATAGGGCCCTTAAAGAAGTAATTAAGTTAAACGGCATCATTAGGGTAGGCTCTAATCCAATATGATTGGTTGCCTTACAAGAAGAAAAGATTAGGACACAGATATGCACAGAGAGAAAATCATGTGGAAGAACAGAGAGAAGACAGCCACCTATAAGCCAAGGAAGGAGGCCTCAGAGTCAACCCAGACGACATCTTGATATTGGCCTTCTAGCCTCCAAGACCACGAGGAAGTAAATTCCTAACATGAAGCAAATTCATACAAACACTAACATTACATTTCTCATCTGTAATTTTAGATGCTAGAAAACAGGAGAACAATACCTATTAGTTAATGAGAGAAAAGGATTAGAACAAAATATTCTTATGCTCAGAGGAAAGAAGTCTATTTGCAGAGATATAAAGGATTCTGAGACCATATCCCCCCGCAGAACCCAACTGAGGGAAATACTTAGGAAAGGACTCTAATCAAATAAGTGAACAGAACAGATGGCAAGATAAGGACAACGACAAGGAGAGAAAACGGCAGTAGGCAATAAACTTTGAATGGATAATGACAGTCATTAGGAATTTGTAATATTAAGAATTCTTGAACCAGAGGAGTCACACAGCAAAGCTGAAACTAACACTAGTGTGGAACTAAAAGTATAAACTATCACAGCAAAATCTATGACTTGAGAGGGAGCAGGGAATCACAACCAACAATCTGACGGAACGTTAATAAAAATGGCATAGACACTGCTTTAGGCAATTCATTTAATTAAATCGTCACAACTCTGTGAATAAAGCTATATTATTATCACCTTTTTACAGATAAAGAAACTGAGGAAGAGAAAACAGCTTGCCCAAGACTACACAGCTAGAAAGTCACATTGGAGTCGGCTTCTAACTACGGCCCTGCCCTGCCAAGAGGAGAGAATTAAGGCATTCTAGCGGATGTCTACGTAAAAGGTGCGTGGGGAGGTCAAAGTGATCTAAAATGTTTAATTGATTGTGCACGTTTGAGTGTATACATGTAATTTAGTGGACAAACTGGGGCAGTTTTAAATTAAAGGGGCACAATTACTAATTATGCCAGGAAAATAGAAATAAACCAGGATTTGCATAAACAAATCAGGACATATAATCATCTTGTATCTTTGGGTCTCAACTTAATGACTGAGAGCAGTAAGTAACCTTGGTTGACAGATACGGTTAATTTCTTTATTTCATATAATAGTAGAGAAATATAAATTCAATTATGCATCTCAGGAATAGTAAGACTGCAAAGACTGTAGAAGGGAAAATTACCAAGAAACTACTAAACTAACATGGAAAGAAAAGGAAATCATTGGTAAGTTGATCAAACACACAAAAATAAAGAATAAGCAAGAAAAAGGAAAAACAAAGTAAGGTGGAAGGAATAAAACTAAGTTTTTCAATTCTTAAATGTAAACCACTTTAATTTTTTTCTAATAGAGAATGTAAGATTAGAACAACAAATGAAAATATGCTAGATATTTTTATAAAAATAAAATACATAAAACGAAGCAAAAATATTTTTTTAAACAAGAGTATAGCACTAACCAAGAAATAAAAATTTATAAAATACAATGTGCCAAAATTATTCTGCTCGTCAAAAGACACCATTGGGAAACTAATAGGCAAGCCACAAACTGAGAAAAAATAAAAGTAATACATATATCTGACAAAGCACTAATATGCAGATCATGTAAACAATTCCTACAACTCAATATTAAAAGATAAAAGAACTGCTTTAATAAGGGGGAAAATAATAGACATTCCACACAGGAAGATACACAACTTTGCAGTAAGTAAATGAGAAAGTGCTCATTATTAACAACCATCAGAAAAATCTAAATTAAACCCACAGGGAGTTGCTGTCACACACCTACTAGCATGGCTAAAATTTAAAAGACTGACAAAATCAGATGTTAGTAAGGATGTGGAGCAAACTGTCATACACTGGGGGGAAAGATGATGTAACCACTTTGTAAATCATTCTAGGATTTCCCCACACCTACCTTATGATGCAGCATTACCACTCGGGTATTTACGCAAGAAAAAATGAAAATATATGTCTACAAAAAGACTTGAACATAAATGTTCATAGCAGCTTTATTTATAATAGCCAAAAACTGGTAATATACCAAATGTCCCTGGACAGAAGAATTAAAAAATTGTGGTTTAGTCACACATGGAATACTACTCAGCAAAGGAAAGCAATGATTTCTTGATAATTACAACCTGGATGAAGCTTCTTTCAAGAAAGAAGCCAGACACATATCCTAATTAAGTCTACAGGCAAAACTAATCTATGGTTAAAGAAATCAGAATATTTGTTGTCTTTGGAAGAAGGGGTAGGGATTGATTGAAAAGAAGCACGAAATATCTGCGATGATGTACTGTAGCTTAAGAATACACGCACTTAACTGTTCTAGTTCTCCTATTTCATGAGTCCTTGGAGCATGGTGTAGATGAGGAAGAGGTTATGAAGTCAGGCAATCAGACCAGTTACCACTGCATGCGACATCCAGGCCATACTGAATCCATTTCATACTTTAGGGAGAGGGATTCTGTGAGCACTCCAGGGGCTTGCTCAGTAAGGAGAGAGGACAGGTCACTCATGTTCAACAGCAGGCAGCCAGCCCTCAAGTGACCTTGATAGCCAACGGCAGATAGCTGCCGGGAAGAAAGACTACTTAGTGAGGTCTGGTGCCCAAGGAGAGTCACGACTCAGCTATGGGGTTCTTGACATAGCAGGGATCAGAAAGGGGAGGGTGGACAAGATAGGCAAACTCTTGGCTTGTCAAAACAATGAAAAATGAAAACAGAATAAACACAAATTAGAAATAAGAAATGATTTAGAAAAGAGAATACTTTTTCGGTTGAGTTTCACGTCAGCACCCATCTCCTTCTCCTTGTGCCAGATGGCCAAAGCCCAGAGATGGATGTGAGAGAAAAGACTATGGCTAGAGAGCCAGGTAGCAACCTCTCTCCCTCACCATGTCACACTATGGCTTTTGGTCCAAAGAGGGATTTCTCTATCCATGGCTAAGGAAAATGAGAGCCACGGGGGAAGAGTTGGGGGAAAAAAAGTGGAGGATTCCATAAGGAGGGTCTCAGGCCCTCCTTCCCTCACACAGCTGTTTACATTCAGCAAGAGTCCCTGGGTTTGGGGGGGGGGGTCAAGTGAGTGTGGGGATATTGCTCTTCGACCACCTCATGCACCAGCTGGTCTCAGAGGTAGCGTAATAATTACAGGCACCAAGGATGGCACAGAGCAGAAGGTGAAGGGGCCCTGCCTGCCAGACCAAGTGCATCTCCATAGCTTCTTGTGTTGACCAACAATCAAAGGTCAGATCTGGAAATGTATGTCTAGGCAGATTCCTGTGTGGACATAACGACCCTGAGAGCTGCTAGCTTCCACCTCCCCGACACACGCAAACGTGGCCACAGCAACATGTAAGTCCTCCTAAACTTGCACCTGAGAGAGAACCAGCTGAAGGAGATTTGAAAAAAAGTTAGGTTGTAATATAGAAGAATATAGAAGAATAAATCCTGTGTTATTCAAGTCTTTCTTTCAGTTTCTTGTCAATGCTTTCCACTTACAGAAATGTGTTTTAGACAATATTGTTTGTTTAATCTCACTCTCTTGCCAGGAAGACCTTAAAGGTCCGTGAATCATAACATTTAATACTGCTTCTCCACGCCTCCAACCCGCACCCCCCACCAAGAATTGTTCAGGTATGTAAGGACAGGAGAGAGACAGAGGGAAGAGAGACAAGGGGAGGAGAGCAGGGGGGAGCGCTTTGTCTGAGTGTTCAGATCTGCCGAAGGGACAATGTTATGTAGCCCTAATATCTTATTAGCAGCAGAGAGTAATTGAGAAAGGCAAAGGTCTTCAACGAATAGAGGAGAAACCTAACAGCCTTGCAATCAGATCATCTCAAAGTGAATTCCTAATTTTGCTTGAAAAATTATTAATTTCCACATCAGAAATATGCATATTTTAAAATTAATAAGTCTGTACTTTTGCTCCAACTGGCTTCTACTCCTTAAAGCCACAAGTTGGACGTTAGTCCTTGTTACCTGAAGTTCAAGGATCAAAAACTAATACCAAGCCAAAAGCCGAGTAATTTCTTAACAATATGATTAACACAGAATGGAATGTACACCTCTGATCAAATCTACAAAAAGTCCAGCTAAATATTCATCTTTCATCTATAGATAGAATTGTGTTTTATACTAAAGGTATATATTTTAGAAATGAAAAAATAGATTTTTTTATTGTGGTATAGTCAGTTTACAATGTTGTGTCAATTTCTGGTGTACAGTCAATTCTTCAGTCATACATAAATATACATACATTGATTTTCATGTTCTTGAAAAAGTAGATTTTAATGATGTAAAGCATTTTTCACCATTCACCACTTGCGGACAGCAATGCAGACTGTCACTTGGTTTTCTGTTTCAAATTCACCTTAAAGGGTTTTGCAACTATGTATGTAGCAAATAGTTCATCACAGGACCAATCTATTTTCTGCTGCTTCTAATTGAAAAAAATGAAAAATTTTAATGAAGCAAATTTCTTTGAAACACAGGACCATGAATAAATAATTTCCATGAGAAAACCGAAAAAAAAAAATACTGAGTAATTTATATGCCTCCAACCTTTGTGCTAGGCCAAGATTCAGAATACAACTTGATTCTTAAAGAAAGTACTGGGTCAAGGTTATGGTCACCAATTCCAGGCACCAGCTTGGAAATGCAGATTAGAAAATCTAGCAGTAATGGAAGAAAATGTTAAGTGGCTTAATTTAAATTTTTATAGAGGGTTGGGGCACAGGTAGACAGTCACTATTCTGGGCTGGCATTAGAAATGCAGAGAACTGGCCTAGAAAATAAAGCTTTATTTAATAAGGAAGTTTTGCAAAAGGGGCTTTTGAAGATAATCTTCATTAGAATTCCAACTAAAGGAGAATAAAAGGAGACTATGTGGAAAAGGAGGCATCAAACAAAACACTATCAACTTACTTTCCATAAATATTCTTATAAGGGAGTATATTTTTTACACCATAAAATACCAAAACCACCACAGAAAGCCACTAAATAGAGATTCTTCTTTGTCTGATCCATAGCTGTCTGTAAATATTAATCCTGGGTAGTTGAAGAGCCCCATGGGGGCCTAAGACATGAAGGAGACAAAGAAGCAAAAAACAACTCACTAGCTCAGTGCATTCACTTCATGATGAAGAGACGCTGCTTTAGGACAAGAAGTAATGATTCCCCCAACCAGAAAATCCAGACAAACCAAATGTGATTATTGGACCGGAGTTCTTTGGCAAGAATTCTCAAATGTAATGTCCTCACCCACATGTGAACATGGAGAAGCCACTTAAGGCACAGCTGCTTCCCTTTCATCCCAAATGAAAGTCCTGGAACCCTAGGATTTGCAATTGATTTTGTTGCAATACTAACATAAAAGCTGGGAGACTTTTATTATGATTTACCACCACCCACTTTGGTATGCATGACCAGGATTATATGAGATTATGAAGGGAGTTAAAAAAAAAATAGGTATACGTAGGCCCCGAAAAATACAGATTAGTAATCTACCAAGGGTACAGTACCCTGGTTCCAGACTAGATGTTTTGAATATGGCTTTAGTAAGAAAATCTCAATGCAATATTTCACTATTATCTCAATGTCTTTTAATATTCTAGCAAAAAATAATAATAATACAAAAAGAATCACTTGCTACCATCTTCATCATCTTTAAAGAGACACACATTTATTCTGGGAGGTTTCCATACCCTGTTCTTGCAGCTCACCGTCTGGGGATCCCTAGAGTTCTGCTCCAAAATGCCAGAAATTGTATAACCTTACTAGAGTATAAATTCCAAGAAGGGGGGAGAGTTTCTGTATTCCCTGCTAAATTCCCAAACTTAACACGTATCAAGTGCTTAATAAATATTTGTTAATTGCATGAATAATCAACTAAAGGAAGTGTACAGGCAAAATGTACCAAAGCTAAAAATTTTCAGTATCACTGGACATATCTGGTTGATGAACTTGTAGTATGTCAAAGGAAGAGCTGTAACATTGCTCAGTCATGAACAATAATAGCAAAGAAATATGACCTGAATAGCTAGAATTTTGAAACACTGATGCTCAGAAAGCTCCCCTGATTCTGATTCAAGTCACCCTAAATATATGAAAATAAATATCCAGAAAATTCTGGTACTGAGCATGCAAAGATAACCTTGTCCCTTAGAGCTTCCTTGGACATTGTCAGGGATACTTTGATAGACTCCAACCCAAGACTGTCTTAAGCAATAAAGACTTTTCATTTTCTCACATGATAAAAAGTCTGCAGATAGGTGATCGAGATTTGGAGAAACTGTTTAGGAACACTATCAAGGGCCTAGATTCTTTTCTATACTTCTGCAAGATTCTCTTCAGCATACTGGTTCTTCATCTCTAAGCTTTTAGCCTCATGCTTTCAAGATGGCTGACATAGCACCAATCATAAAATCTTTGCACAGCACTTCACTGCAGAAAAACAGAACCAGCCTCATCACCATCTCTTGTCTTACTAGACAGCAAAATCTTTCCCAAATTAACACAGTAGATTTTCTTCTATGCATCATTGCTTAAGACCTGTTCTCATGCTTGCCCTTAAAGTAAGCACCAGCAAAGGGAATTGCATTATGCTGCCTCCTTTAGATAAAATATGATTCATCCTGAGGTTGGGAAGTAGTTCGCCTTTCCTAGAAAAAAAAGTGAAGCTTTTATGATAAAAAAAGGTGGAATGGGAGTTAAGGCTAGATAGGCAACTAAGAGTGACTGCCTAGATCCCGAATTACTTTTAGAGCCTTGTGTGGCATGGATTTATACCTTGGCTCCTTCTGTCCCTGTAAGATTATCATCTCTCTTATTCTCACATTCGTCCCTGAGATAGACTGAGTGAGCCTCAGACTCTCATTGTAATCAAAGAACTGAATCTATACACTAGGGAAAGGGAAAAGAGTCAATTTTTTTAGAACATATGTATTTTTAATGTATATGCATAAAAATATGTGTATATATGAGGGATGTGTGTGTGTGTGTATGTGTATATATATATATGTACCCACACACAAATAAAGGTTTACATCAACATCTATCTTTATGGCTGAACTTGGGAAATTATATTGAACACTAACACAAAGCGCTCCCCTTGTTATGTACCTACTCAACTATGTGAGGGACTATGTGATGGCTTCAGTCTATTTACCCAGGGATTTCCCAACAATCAGCACCACTGAAAATAATTACAATTGCATTTAAATAAATGCTAACTATCCCAAAGCTAACAAAGGGTGGAATTAAATCCAATTCTGACTTCCTCTCCTTTAGTCTGCAAAGAGCTGTTTCCACTGGTGTCCACTACCCTGGAAGCTCTCATTTGCTCTGAAAGTCGTTAGACTACAGCTATCGGCTAATGAGGCAGTAAGTGTTTGGAAGCAGCCTGAACTACTTCAGCATATCCGAGTTAAAATAAGGCAAATTACTAGTGAGATCAAATTGGTTTAAACTGTGAAGTGAGTGTGAAAACTATTCCCCTGAAAACTAGTATTGGGTTGAATTGCTGCACTGGGACAACTGGGGATGACTTCAACTTGCAAGCGAAAAATGTTACTTTCAATGAATTTCATTCTTTAGAAGGCAGTATATGTTCATTACCCTGGAAGTCCAAAGGTTTTATTCATAGAAGAAAAAAAAAAAGATACCCAGAGAGGTAATAATACATCATTCCCCCACCAGAGACAAAATTTATTATCCACACTGGGACATGTTGGAGAGAGGAAAGGGGAGAGTATTAATAATTACAATGGGATAACACATGTAAAATAGGGTGTTTGCTCACCCTTAGTATCTGATGCCTTTAGGAAGAGTGTCAAAAGCATGACAGAAGAAGGGCATCTCTACCTCCATACTCGTGAAAAGCTAGAAATCCACTTCTTCAGCACATTTTGAAGGAGGGAAAAGAATCACATGTTAATTAAATACTCAGTTACATGGTATTGAGGTCAAAGAAAATTAAGCTTTCTTCACGTTTCCCTCGCCCACGCACATACAAAATGTCCAATTCTTCTTTTAAGCAAATAGTAGGCCACTATTAACCGAGATACAATATAAAAAATATCCAACTTCAGATACAGGGATTCGATGACCCAAACCCTTGGATGATTAGTGGAATCTGGCCCAAGGATGCCTTCTGTTTCACTTCAGAGGGTTTTTCTTTTTTCTTGAATTTGAATTACTTGCCAGTATAGAAAGAAAGATTGGAATACTTCACTTACACACTTGCATTTCGATCTTGTCTTCAGCAACACGATCTGACAATGGGTCTACATTTCTGTGCATGGCAGTGAGTGGCAGAGCCGACTAGCTGCTCACTCCTTGTCTGGATGGTCTTAGAATGCGATGAGGAGTTGTGCACAAAAGGGTTTATGGGAAATATTCTTGGGAGATAGACTGTGAGAAAGGGAGGAAGGCGGAATCTGGCAGAGGGAACTGTGTTTGTCTTTTAAGGTCTCAGGCAATCCTACGAGGAGCTCTGGAGTGGAGACGGGCCTTCAGGACTGTCCCCCACGGAGGCACAGTGTCACTTGTCCCTGGAAAACTCAGCCTGATTTGGTTGCTGGTCCTGAACTTCTCCTGTTAATTGACCTGGCTTCATACACCGAGAGCACAATTAAGGGATCCAGCCCTTTGGGACCAAATCATAGGCTCCATTTCTCACCCTCTCCCACCTGATAGGGGAAGAATGCAGATGTTCCCTAGATAACTAAAAGCTGACTTCTCCAATATTCCAGGTATTTGTTTGTTCCAGACTTACGGGATTAGTGCATAAGTGGACTACACGACATGGGTTGTATTAATTACCTACTGCTGCATAACGGATTACTCCAAACATCAGCAGCATAAAACAGCAAACATTTATTATCTCACAGTTTCTGTTGATCAGGAATCCAAGCCTGGCTTCCCTGGATGCTTCTGCCTCTAGAACTCTTACAAGTTTGCAGCCAGGACTGCATTCTCATGTGAAGGCTCAACCGATGGAGAAGCTGCTTACAAGCTCACTCATATGGTTGCTGTCAAGATTCAGCACCCCACAAACTGTTAGGCTGTGGCCTCAATTTCTCCCCAGCTATTAGCCCGGAGCATTCCTCAGCTGCTTGCCCCAGGGCAGCTCACAGCATGGCAACTGGCTTCCACCACATCAAGCAAGCAAGAGGGAGCCAGAGTGCTACCAGGACAGGAGTCATCGACCTGCTGTAGCTTCATTTTGGAAGTGACATCCTAACACTTTTGCCTCATTCCATCCATTAAAATCAAGTGACCAGATCCATCAGACAGTTGAGGGGAAGGGATTACATAAGAATATGCATACCAGGATATAAAGATCATTGGAGGTTATCTCAGAAGCCACCTGGACCTTAACAAGAAGCTACGGTCTAGTTGGAGACAGAAGAACAGACATACACGTTAAATGCTGAATAGCCATGCATATGGTAATAATAAAACTAGATGAAACTAAAAAAAAAAAAATTAAATGAAACTACAAGTTTTGTTTGTTTGTTTGTTTGTTTTAAGAGGCAAAATATATATGGAACACCAAGGGAGAGGTAAAGGCAACTGGTGCCATTTTAGTAGGTTAGATAAAGAACTTGCAATGAGCTGCAGTAATCAGGGAAGGCTACATGCAGGTGATGGGCCTGGAGGTAAGTCATTTGAATGGACCATTATGGCCACAGTTTCCGTAATTAGAATGGTATTAATCAAGGATCCTTTAACGACAATAGGAAAGACAAGATGCACAAATGTGACCCAGACAGGCGGCATGTGACTGAATGCCGACAATTAGCTTAGACATGTTTCTAACTGCAGCCCCCCTCTTCTTGATTATAAAGCCTAGTAAGACTCCTTTAGATCTTTCCCTTAAACAAAAGACTAAGGAGTAATACAAAGAGAAAGGTTAGGATGGGAAAAGGATAAAGAAAATGGAACAGGAACACTTTCGATTGATTGCACGTGCAAGGCACTACAGCTTCAGCGCAGGAGTCTGTAAGTTTATCTCCAAAATGGCATGACCGATCCTGAGCCTGCTACATTTTTAGATAAGAATAATTAATATTAAGAGCTTGTTATGCGCCAGACACTGTTTAAGTGCCTCGCATCTCAGTTTGAGAGTGAACAACAGCACATGAATCAAGTCGACTGGCTGCTCTCTGGTCTTCCCTTTGCTCCCTTCTCCCTGTTTATATGTTTCTTTCCATTCAAGCCAGAGACTCTTTCTTCCCTGAACCATTAATCTCACTCTCCAGAGAGTCCAGACTCCAGTTACTTACACCTCAGTGTGTTCTTAAGTCACACCTAACATACTTTCATTAGGAACCTTATTACTGACTTCTAAATGAAAGGCATTTTTTCCTATAAAAGACATTTCAGGCATCCATGGGCACATAGGAGCCATATTTCCCATTTGGAGGATCAAGGGAGTGGTTATTTCAGTTCCTGAAATGAAACCATATGAGGAATCACCTACTCATCAGGCTGGCCTTGGACTTGACCCATGTAACAGGCATTTGGTTAATAAATAGGGCCTTTCAGTCATATACACGTTGACCTCCTGATCTGGCCCAAAGGGGCCACTGTTTTCCATTCACTAATGAGGGAGACCGGCTTCTTCCTGCGCCAGTTAGAAGTATAATATTTTGTTTCTCTTTAAATCCCTAAAACCTGAGAGAACAAAGTTGTCAGAAACTCCTGCTGGTAAGTATCGAAGACAATCTGAGCCATTAGAGAAAAAATTTGTTTTTCCTCTTCCCAGGGAAGCTGGGCAGGGTCATATAACAAGCCGGCTGGAGGCCTCTCAGTGGCTGCAGCCCCTGCACCCTCTCCCTCGGTCTCCCCTGTGAAATGTGCAGGCTTGTGTCAGGGCTGACACCGACTTTTCAAAAGCCCCCACTTTTCCTCATTAGGAAAGAGAAGCCCACCTATTTGTGTCCCCACCAGGAGAGTCCAGTTTGCAGCATTTTGGTTTGCAATAAGCTTTTTCTAGAAGGGGTTGAAAAGGAAATGAAATGTTTACTTTTGATCTAGGGTGATCTTTCAGGGCTCAGCCTCTACACATGTCACTACCTTTGACAATCAACAATGAACAAGGGATTTATGTTTTGAACATTTGCTCTCGAAGCTTTTTTAATCATATTCCTGTTTAAAGCTGTGTATGTAACTGAAAGAAACAGGAGGGGCATTTTAAAGGGGAACTCTGTCCAACCACAAAACTTTTTTCCCTTATGAGCAGTCCCGATCACACTAAAAACTTCAATCAAGAGGAGCCACTATTCTGATCCTAAGTTCTTAAAATTCCATGAGACTCAGGTACTTGAGTCTTGGTCTCTGGTTTGGCTGGATAAATGGTCATGATCTGTTTGCTCAGTTCACAAAGTGTTATTTTTAATTGGACTCTGTATTTCCAAGATGAGAAATGTAAAGATGGCTAACTCAGCCTCTACAGAATGCAAAGCAGGAAAATCACTGGGCCGTGAGGGGTGGGTCCACCCATCTTGCCATCTAACACTTTGGATTAATTCTCTCCGTTAGTCTTTACTTCTCCTTGCCAAAATGGTTCCAGAACCTGGACACACACATTCACACCCCTAAACATACAAACATGCATCCATGCTATCATTAGTCAGGAAGAGTCTTCACCTTGGCTTGGCTAACATTTTCTGGGCTTCCGTCCAAGAAGAAAAAAAAAAAAAACCTTACTCCACTTTTAACAGTAGGGCTTCTTCACACCTCTGCAGAAGCTAAACATCACACAGTTTATGGTACCAGCCTTTGAAAAAAAAAAACAAAAACCCTATGTTTTTCTAACTAAAGGGAAAGAAAGGTCAATATAAATATTGAGAGGCAAGAAATGGCTTTTGGCAGCCAAGCAAAGTGAGAGAATGAAGTTAGCATTTGCTTAGTACCTACTGTGTGTTGAGCACTCTGTTTTCATTTTCTCAAGAGAGTTTCTTTTTGGTTATTGTTTTGTTTTTTGTTTTTTGGGTATTTTATGGTCTGCACCTGATCATACATCAGTACTTTCTTTTTTCTTAGAGCAACATTCATCCACTCAAATTAGTGTTTCTGCCTCAATTGCTTTATTGGCTGTGAAGAATGAATTCAAAATGTTCGTGTGAATAGAAAAGGAGAAGAAACATTGTAGAATTTGTCAGGACAAGAGATTTGCAAGCATTTTTAACCAGAAGGAAAAGGGAACTCATGGTATTCTCTGTCGTGTTAATCATAAGATAATGCTTTCTTCTTTCAACAGAAGTTCTCATTTCTGGCTCTGATTTAGCATAAATCAGATTTCTAACCCAGGGAACTAGGCTATAGACTAAAAAATGCGAGTCTGTGAGAAGACTGGATCTCTATAATAGTTTCCTTCAACTAGTAAAACATTTACCAAGAAAGACACAACTCAAAGCAATTATTTATAAGAAAAAGAAGGAATTTAAAAGACACTGTAAGGTGGAATAAGGCTATTTTTAACTTCCGTGTTTACCAAACGTAACATAGTGTCGGACACTACTTGAAGCATGTCAAAAATATCCTTATTTAATCCTAAGAGTGGTACTGATGTTTTATTCTTCATCTCATAATTGAGGAAATTGAAAACAAAGATTAAGCAAATTGCCCAATGTCTCACAGCTGCTAAGTGTCTGGGCTGGGATTAGAACAAGGCACTTAAGTCTAAAGAATCGATACCTTCAATCACCGTGTGATCTGGCCTCTATTCTCAGATGATTGTAAAATACAGAGCAGATCAATCAAAAGCCTTTTATACAATGAGAACACAAAACTCAAGCTGCATAGGCCTGTATATTTGAATGGGAGGCCACGGATTGCAGCTGAGACCTGAAAAGCCAGGACAACTGGCCAGGTGCTTGAGAGAGAAGTCCGGCAGTCCTAAAAACAAAGGTCCAGTGTTGAGACTCCCCCGTGAAATTAACAGAGCGTTCTGCAAAGCCACAGAGAGCCTGAACGTGTTTGCTGTTCTGGTTTTCATGCTTCATGAACAATGGTGGACCTGAATAAAGCCTAGAAACAGTTAAGGAGAAAGGTAACTTTGTATCTGTTGATAAGCCAAGAGCCTAAGACAGCAAGTGTTCAACATAGAAAAGTGGAGAGGGAAAAATCAAGCTCAGTGCTTTTGAGTGAACAAACACATCAGGCAAGCAAAGCAGATTCTCCTTCCCCAGGAGTGCTAGTTTGTTGAATATGCTGACTCAGGAGGTAACATAATCCGAAACTATAACAACATTTGGAAAAAATAAGTCTAACAAGAGGAGTTAACTTCATAGGTGACACATTAATAGTGAGTTACTAGAAGAAGCTGGTGTGCCTGGCAAGCATCTTCTCTATATCTTACTTTGCTCTATCCTTTGTAATTCTAGAGTTCAAATGTCTGTAATTTCAGGAATTCGTTTGCAGCCTCATTTAGAATCTCTCTCGTCCCCTGTTAGGCCCCACATTAGACTATAAACATCTGGAGAGCACAGACCTGATCACCAGCACCCTTGTATTACTCATAGCACGCTCAGGCATGTGGATATTAAGTACTCAGAAGTAATCATAAAAATAAAAAAAAAAAAAGAATGAGAATCCCAACTTAAAGACAGAACATTGGGTCTACATTCAAAAATATTAATTTCATTTCAGACTCACCTACTGACTGGCAGCCCCATAGGTCTACTCTGATCTTTCCCCTGAAATGTATTATCTTACTTCCTACCAAACTACAGATAATCTTGTGGATTATCTGTAAGAGCAGAGACAAGAAAGGTTTCTAAGTTCTACAGAAATATCAAGCAAGATTTGAACCTGTCTGTCCAATTCTAAAATTCCTGCTTTTTGAGCTTCACCAGGCTACCTCTCTTAGAATCCTCACTACCCTGAACCTACCTTGAAAGTCCAAGCTTTGCCTTTGACTTCTCACCAACCTTTCTGCCCCTCTTCTACCCCTTTCCCAGGAACACCAACAAGGTGACTCATAGCCCCCACGCCTGCAGGGGATGAGGTAGGAAAGAAGGGGTGGAATGATCGGTCGATATGCTACTTGCACAGAGAAGAGTTAACACAGCCGACTGCATGCATGTGAGGCCGCTAGCTTGGCCCTTGGCTGACATCTGGGAACTGGGGTTTTGGAAGTGTTTCCATTATTTCCAGAACTGATAAGAATGGCTCACTGTGCCTAAACTATTTGCACAGACAATACAGATTATTCTGAGCACCTGCTTTTTATTCTGGGAGTCTGAAATTTTAACATGTCAGGCAGAGGGTACCTACATGATTAGTCCACAACCTAAAAACCTGGATATTAAGTCTCTAATAAGCTTTCTTGTGAAATAACATTTCACATACATTTTCACAGCTGGTGGCTGGGAAAATGAAGAGCATCCTTGTATGACTGCGCTGGGAGAGGCTTGAGCCTGGTTTCCTCCAGACTTGGCTCCACATGCCTTTTCCCTTTGCTCATTTTGTTTTGTATCTTCTCGCTGTAATAAATCTTAGCCATGTCCACTCTGTTCTGAGTCCTGTGAGTCCCCCCAGCAAGTTATCGAAACTGTGGGTGTTCTTGGGAGACCCCTAACAAACTACTGATGGCAGCTCTGCTGAAAATTTTCTTGGAGGAAGAGAGAGGATTGAAGAATGAAGTTTGGAGACTCTCTGGAGATTCCTAGAGTAACTCCAGGGATTATTCTGGAACTCTGCTGCGCACACTATGCTGTTTGATGTTTGGGGGTGGGGTGGGGGAGAAATTCCCATTATCCTCAAGAACATTACACTTTTTCTTAGCTATAGAACAAGGTTTTGCTGGCACTTCAAAATGGCCAGAAAGCAAGGATACAGAGCAGCCTCCAGGATCTGTCCTTAAGGAGATAGGCAATGTGAATGCTCTAAAAACCGTTTCAGAGTGTTTACAAACCATGGCGTCCTCTGGGATGGGAAAGCTCTCTATAAACTAAAGGTGATCTGCCTGCATTTTGTTCTTAAAATAAACATGCTTTTGATTTAAAAAATGGCCTTTCTTGCTGTTGAAAAATTTCAAGGGAGTTTCCTTTTTCTCCACGCCCTATGATTAAAGTAAGCACGTATCTGGATTTGTGTGTCTAATGACAACAAAAGACATAGTGGGGCCATCACCAATATCTCAATCACCGGAACATCTCCTGAGGAGCAAAGCAGGGCAATAAACGTAACTGCGTCAGAGAACACCGGGGAGGACAAAATTACCTTCACAAGGAAGAGGAAACTCTAGAAACTTTTTCCCTATCAATATCAGATTGGAAGAAGCAAACTGATAGATTAAAGGGCTATAGACTGAGTTCAATTTTCTTGATGAGTGCTGTTGAATGAGTTGTTATGTGGAGGCTTTTTTTTTTTTTATCGTTTTTCTGCAATGCAATAAGGGTTGCATGGATTTTATCCAAACCAGGCTAGGGAACTAGGGCTTTCTACATCTACTGCCAGATTAGATCCTTGCCTAATAAATGAGGTTTTTTGAATCTTGACTGCGGCAATTTACTCCAGAGAGTTTCCTGCTGTCAGTTTCTCTCGAGTGGGGAGACTGGGTTGGGGGGAGAGGGAGGAAGGTGAGGGACGGCCTTATTACTCCCAATATGCTCTGTGCTGCTGCGCCTGGCTGTGCATATGCCTGGGACTCACGGCATATGGCCCAGGGGCTGCCAGTGGTCCGCTTAGCAGCTGTCTCCAGTATATTTTGACATAAAAGCCATTATATTTTTGGCTGGCTAATTGCTTTTTATTAAACAATTGTTGGAAGTTGGCTGATAACTTTTATGAATTTAAAATGAAAGCCTCGCTGAGAACTTCTGAAAGCAAACAGTGTTGGTCCACCTGGGAAAATCTGAAAGGGCTGACATTTCATCTGCCAAAGAGAACTGGTATCAGGCACAGCAACGGGGAGCTAAAGGATGACAGTTTCCATTTCCCAAAGTACTGGGTTCTCCTGAAAGGCCAATGCATGGCTCTGGGAGAGGACAAATGAAATGTTACCCTCTTTAAGGTCTGCTGGGGAAATAGAAGTAAAACAACAACAACAAAATCTTCTCCCAACCCAGAAATCCTCTCCATAAAGATAGTAGGAAAAAAAACCACTTTTATTATTGAAAAAGCATTAACCAGAATGCGATGCTCACCACAAGCAATCCAGGGAGAGTTTGCAAAGACAGAAAGAAATCCATCCTTTTATAGAGCCAAGCAGACACAGCCCATTACATGTGCTCAAGATAAACCATAACTAATCCTCACTAAGAGGGCTGGACACCACCATTTGTCACACATAATTCACCCTAACTACACCCGGTTGTTGGGGTGACCATCTCTGTTGGCCACGTGACTTTATCCAAGAGGGAGGAGTTAGGGATATTGATGGCAGGAGGGAGTTTTACAACTTGTTACAAGGCACCCACTGAAGTTAGTCCCATCCTCCCCGAGAAACTGGGAGGGAGGGTGACATCTCCTTTGATGTTTATGTTTCAAAGAGAAGGCCCCCAGGTCCTTGAGAGAGACAATCCTGGGTCACAAAGCTGACAAAGTCTTACTGTTTCTAAAAAGGATGCATTTCAAAGAGACAGAGAACATACTTACATTTATGAATTTTCCAAGGTAAATGTCCTGACAAAAGGGACAGGAGGAAAAGCGCTTCCTTTGTTTTCAACAGAGAGAACTGAGTCTCTTATTTTTCACTCATATTTGTCCTTGCAGGTCTTATTTTCCAATGATAGGTATTAGGGTTTCTCTAGGGACCAGGCTGTACCTCAGATTCCCAAACCACTGGAACTAAAATTAAAGGCAATGAATTATTTTGCTCGTTTTTATACCTAAGTCCTTCTTAAGAAAGAAAAAGAAAGGCAAGGAGGGATTAAAGAGGAAAAAATATAAAGAAAATAAAATGAAATGACATGGCAGTTCATGGATTTTTTTTTCAAGTTATTTAGTAATTTTTAAATGGATTTCAAAGGTAGAGAGGAGAATTGACCTTAAAAAAGGAAAAATGGAGAAGAAACACAGATTCTGCCCTTAACTCCAGTCCCAGATCCCCTAAATGTTGAGCACAGGGGGAAGCAGGAAAGAAAGTGTAAGACTTTGGAGCAATTCATCACCAATCCAATAAAAACTCTTCAAACTGCAGGTCCTATGGGCTTATTGCTCCAGGCATGGTGAATTCTCCAGTCCTCTACGATATCAAGTTTTTCTTTTTAGGCCCTCCTCCCTGGGCCCCTCTACCTGAAAGACTTCCTGGGCCTGCCCCATCTCTATCCACCTCTTCATCTAGTTAACTCCTTCTCACCCTTCATGTCTTAGCCTCACTGCCATTTCCTCTGAAGCCCCACAGGTTAGACCCTGTCTTACTTGCTCCCATGGTCCCCTGTGCGTCCCTTATGTAACACATCACACTTGCACTCACAAGTAAGTCAATTTCAAGTGCGGCCAGAGGTCCAGGCAATAGCACAGATGAGGGAGGCAGTGGGGATCTGAGACCACAGCAGCACATGCACCATCCACATAAAGACCTTCAACTCACTTTTTTCTAAAAGGTGCGCTGGACACAACACGTATCAGCTGTTCAAATCAACTAAGCAGTTGTGGAGCTATGGCAAAGGAGGGAGAAGGCAAATGCCCAATCACACAGCAAAAGTTAAGGGGTGGACTCTATTGGGAAAACTTGCAAACTGAGGCTCATCCAAAAAAAGTCTACTGTCCCACATTAGTCATCCCTCAGAGAGCCTGCAGGGGCAAAGGAGAAGCTTGTGGACACAAAGTTTCTGTCCTGGGAGGGATGCGGGACGCTGCCCTCCTGCTGTTCTGCCTTCTTATAGTACAAGCAGGAGAGCAACCTCACTGGTGGAAAAACACAAAGACAGGAAGTAAGTCCCAGGCAGTAGGTGGAGGGAGAGAGTACCAGCCTGCAAAGAACTGTCAGAGTACCAGCTGCCAGCACCTGGCAAGCCGGCTGCTGGAGGGTGGGGACCCCAGCCCCGTAAGAAGCTGTGTTTGGGTGCAGTGCCTCCCAGCAGGAAGGGAGAAGCTAGCCTTTTCCCAGACACAGTGACTTTCTAGAATCATTCCTCAATCCTCCTCCTCTCTCTTCCACCGCGAGCCACTAGCCCATACCTCTGATTGCTCTGTCTTCCTTCCCCACGAGAGTGTATCATTTCTGCCTTGACATAGTTGAAATCTTGGAGCCTCCGTGCCTGGCATGTAGTAGGAGCAGAAAAATGTATGTATTGAATAAATGAAGAATCATCTTCATAGTTTAAAGTAACCTAGGCTTGCCAGCTAGATGTTTTACTGTCTCTCAAAAAATTGTCCTGTGAAAACTGCAACATGGGAGGCAGGAAGGAAAGCATTCATTGTTATCTGGTTGTTATGACTTTCCCCACCCTCCCCCTTTCAGTCAAGCCTCCTTTATTCTCCAGGGCTTTGCTCTACCTCATTAATGTTAATATCTCACCTTTCCTCAGCTCTCCGCAGCGATGGGACTTCTATTCCGCTGCCTAATCGCTCTTACTCTTCATCTTTCAAAATGTCCACCCTAAACTTTTTCCTCTGTCGCTTCAGGCCATTTCATGCCTCTTCTGAGACTTAATCATCTTTCTCTTTGCCTGGGTTAGCTCAGAGAAGTAGACTGAAAAATGCAGAAAGGCTTTAGAAAAATAAAGGAGAAATCCTGTATTGGGCACATTCTTACATCTAGTAAAAGGTTCATTCATCACTCATTCCCCTTTTCCACTGGGAGTTGCAGTCCTCCTGGTGCAGGATTTAATGTCAAGTCATGAGCAGGGGAATGAATAGATCTGCCTGCCAGCCTGATCCCCGAATAAAATTAGAGCTGAGAGCCTGCGATTTCATCTAAATACCCACCCTGCTTGCTAAAGACCAGAACTTTTCTATCAAGGTCACCCTCCCTTCAGATCAATAAGCAAAGGAGACTGCAGATGTTAAGGGCCCTTCTGGGTCAAGTTAAGACCACAAGGGAAGCCTTAAGGAGGTGAGAGGGTTAAGACCTGGAGTTCACAGGCATTTAGATCTCAAATATTTCTCGATAACATAGAGCATTTAGCTTCCTCAGACTGTACCTTTACTCAGGCTATTTGAGTCTGGGAAAAACCATAAAGCAAACCATCAAAACAGGACCGTGACCATTACCACAACCCAGGTGCCGCCATTACTGAGCTGTTAGAGGCACCCAGAGGCAGGTGACAATGGAGCCAAGTAGGAAAGCAATCATATGTGAAAATTTCAGTCAGGGAACAACTTCAGATTGCTCACCCTCTGATTAACTGCTTTAAAAAAAAAATGGAGTTCTAACTTCATATTCCATCCCTCACTTTGAGTCACGATTGCCCTGTAAAATGTCCTTATCAAGCATGGGAGGGACAAAATTAATAAGCTCAAAGAATGCCTGGTGTTACTTCAGCCAAACAAAGCAAGCAAGAAAATAATTTCTCAGACATAACTATTAAGGTCAAGGCAGGGACTGGAGAGCAGATACTGACATTCTTAATGATACTCAAAATGCATAGCCTCAGGAGAAGACCAGGCTAGCAAGAAGCCACAGAGGGAAGGAGCAGAGAGTAGCCATACGGTCAGAAAATAAACAGTTACTCCTCTTTTCGTCTAAAGAGTCTATGTCAATAATCTTGATAAACTGAGAAGAGGAAGGAATCACGGGCATAGGCTGTGACTACTGTATTTATTCTTGTTTTGCTCTTTCCCAAAAGAACACTGGAGGTTGCACTCTGAGCTCACCTTTGAGAAAGGCAACATAAAAAGGCAATTTCAGAACAGCAGGGCATGGCTTCTGACATCTGATAGACAGCCTAAATGCATTTTATCTTATCAGCCGCTCTCAGTCTCGCTCTCCTCATTTTTCTTCCGTCCCCTATGCAGCCATCTTTTGCTCTTCCTCAACTCCCCGATTCCCACCTCGCTCCAGGCAGATTTTAAAAGAAAAACATGTTTTTATTAAAGTCATATACAAAGCATCCCTGTGTCCCTGGACCCTCTGGCATGTGTACATATTGGTTTGCTTTGTTTTAGAAAAGAAATTGGTGGTATATTTTGTTCCCTATCTGGACACCAAGAAAATTAAACTGAGTATCTTCCTGTCAGTTGCCACACAAGAACCATGACAATCAACATGGCTTTGGGGGGGGGGCGCTTTGAACGAAAAGAGTTTCAAAACTGTGTTTCAAGAATGTTATCTAGATGGAAAGAAAGATATTCTGGTATGATCAAAATTCAGCTCAGTGAGAAGAGAAATACAAACTATGACCAAGGCACCCCCCCCCAAAAAAAAGGGAAATCCGGAAATAATGAAATGACCCAAATTATTCAGAAGAACCAGCAAACTGGAGAGGGACAAGATAGAAGATAATGCTTCGTGAATTATCTGATCTAGTTACATACATCAATCAGATCCAAGAGAAAAACGGAGGTGGCTGGAGGTGGGGAGAGACGGAGACAGAGACAGAGACATACAGAGAGAGAAGTACTGACAAATATCAAATTACTCAAATTAAGGGTTTGTTTAATTGAGCTCTGCCATTGTTGTCATGACTGAATACAGCAAAGTAAAGCTGTATTTTGTTCAGTGTGATAAAAATGGATATTGTCCTACTGTTTACTACTTTATTTCCAGAGATGATGGGAGAAGGAGGAAGCCTAGCACAGATTTTGGAGTCAGACCACAGAGACTTAGGTCTCAGCTCTGCCATTCACTGGATTTGTAAATTTGGACTTTGTAAACTCACCTCTGCAAGCCTCAATTCCCCATGGCATCTAGTTTAGCCATTTAGAAACCATTTGTTTTACTTAATTATTTTCTTACATGTGGTGAGAATTAAATAATAATCCGTGAAAGCTTTTTGCAGAGTTCCTGGGGCATGTGCACGCACACACATACACATCACCACTCAGGGAGTGCCACCTGCCATTATTATTATTATTATTATTATTATTATTAGCACTTTGCAGTATAAAAGTCTTGATGAGAATAGCATATCGAGGACAAACTGAATGAACAGATCATTGTGAAAAGAGCAGAAATATCTGTTCATCTTTACAAATTGTGCACATTTACTAAAGGTAAACAGCATTTTTTAGAATTTAAGGTATGGGTTAAGAAAAGGGAAGCATGTATCTGCAACAGGAAACAAAAAGCAACAGAGGGATACAGCAGTCAGATTAGTTCATCTTTCACACCTGCTTTGCAGATTTGCAACTTTACATGCTATAACAATTTTCATTCTAAAAAAAAAAGAATTTAAGGTATGGGTATGTATATATCACGATGAGCATTTTTTTTCCTCCACAAATCTGTTGAACAAACAATTACTTCTAACATCTACTTTATGTTATAGAAATGTGTCATGTTAGCAACATTATCAGGTAATAAGCCATTTGGTGAATAAATGAATTTTTTAAATGTGAAGAGGTAAAACTGTTAGGTAGAGAGCCAAAGATGGAAATGGAGATTTTGTTGGGGGGAGGGGAGGGAGGAGGAGAGTTTTAATAGAAATCATTTTTCAAGGCAGTAAATACTTGGGTGGGTTCTAAAATGTAACCTTTCCTGAATCACACATCACTGATAACCACCACGAGCGCCTGCTTCATGCTAGCTCCTGTTTTTCCTAAATAGCAATGTTCTCAATGTCCAGCGCAGTGGAGTAGGAAGAACTCTCTGCACAATCCGAGTAGCCTGTAAGCGCTACCCTTTTTAATTCTTTCAACATCATGGGGTTCTTCTATGTCCCTCAGCCTCTTAGTCACATCTATTTTGTTTGTTTGTTTAGACAGTGCTTACTGAATGTCATGTGTCAGGCACAGCGCGGAGAACACAAAGACAAATAGGACACCATTAACTGCACTAAAGGAGATTCCAATGTAAAGAAATACACAAACATCAGCTTTTATGTCTTATCCTACACAGCGTGTGAGCTTCTTCCTCATTTCTCTCCCTACCACCCCTACTTCCCCTCTCTCTTCCTTGTTGAAGGCAAGGAAACCAATTAGCTAAGCTGGTTAAAATTACTTTTTTTAATGAAAGCAAGCACATTTTGAGTCAGGGGCTCTCCTTTAAGTAAAGTACATGACATTTATTTTTAATGACTTTGATGCATCTGGTTTAGCCGTTTAGAAACTATTTGTTTTCCTTATTTTCTCTAGTGTTCCAAGTAGATGAGGTTGCCAGAGTAGTGACCTCTGGATAAGAGAGGAATTTGTATATTATAGTAAATAAAAGCCCACGCAGTTGGCCAACACTTCCAAATGAGAATGTATCATAAAGACTGAATACTAAGCAAGGTTCGTGGTATGACTAAAGTAGCTTTGGCAACAGACTGTCCTCCAAATTCTCATTTTACAAATTGGTATCTAAGCTTAGAAGAGTCATTTTGTCCCAGATTACACACATTTTTAAACATTACCATTTGAGGGAAAATACAAGGAAATACTACTTCAAACAACAAGTACATCATATTACCCCATCACCCCTAAGAGGCTACACGGGCTGCACATACGATTAGGTTAAAAAATGACTCCGGGATAGAGGGCAAGATGGAAGAATGGCTGAATTTTTTAATCCCTTTAAAATACAAAAACAAAAAAATGGACAATGCAATTAAAATGTCAAACAAAAAAACTCCTCCACTGTTGTAAAAAAGACATTTTTCCCTCATTTCAAAACTCTTTCAAATATATTTGGGTGTTTAAAGCAAAAACAGTGGTAATAAATTGTAGGGTTTATAACACAGGTAGAAGTAAAATATAAGACAGTGGTACACAAAGAAAGGAAAAAACAGAAGTGTAGTGCTTTAAGATTTTGTACAGAAACTGCCATAATATTACTTGAAGGTAGATTAGATTATAATGAGTCAAAGATGTATTTTGTAAATCCTAGAGCAATCACTAAAAACTAAAACAAAGAAGAATACACAAAAAGCCAACAGTGGAGATAAAATGGAAGCACAGAAAACATTCAGTTAATCCATCAAAGACAGGAAAAGAGGACAAATGGGACAGAAAACAGTGGGACAAATAGAAAACATAGAGCAAGATGTTAGATTTAGGCCCAACCATATTAATAAGTGGTCTAAAAAATTCAAAGCCCAGGTATATATGTATACAAGATATCCACTTGAAATATAAACACATAGATAGCTGGAGGGCAAAAGGAGGAAAAACATGCCATGCAAGCACTAATAAAAAGAAGCTGGCGTGTCTATATTAATACCAGACAAAGAAAACGCCAGAACAAGCAATATACCAGGGATAAAGAGGAACACTTTATAATTATCAAAAGAAAACGTAAGAATCCTAAATTCTCACATTTTTAATCGCCCTAGTAACAGAGTTTCCAAACATATGGGAAAAAAATTTAGAGAACTGAAAAGAGATATAGACAAATAATTATACTGGATCAGTAATCCTTTCTATAACTCATAAAAGAAGACCAGAAAAAAAAAATCAGTAGGTATACAGATGATTTTAACAACACTATGAACCAACTTAGCCTAATTGCCATTTGTAGAAGCTCAACTCAAGAAAAGAAAAATACATATTCTTCTCAAATGCACAAGGAAGGGATAGTTACCATGAAAGACTCTATTTTGGGCCAAGTCTCAAATAAACTGGAGAACTGAAAGCACTTAGAGTAGGTTACCTGGCCCCAATAGAACTTAAATAGAATTCAGTAACAGAAACGTCTCTGAAAAAAATCCCCAAATATTTGGAATCCAAATATGTAGAAGCTAAAAAATAAAACAAATGTATAAAACAAAACAGAAACAGACTCATAGATATAGAGAACAAACAAGTGGTTGTAAGTGGGGAGAAAGAAGGGGGAGGGGCAAGATAGGGACAAGGGATTAAGAGACACAAACTACTGTATATAAAATAAATAAGCAACAGAGATATACTGTACAGTACAGAGAAATATAATCATCATTTTGTAATAACATTAAATGCAGTGTAATCTATAAAAATATTGAATCACTTTAATGTACATCTGAAACTGTACATATATAATATTGTGAATCAACTATACTTTAGTAAAAAAATACTAATAATAAAAGAAGGAAAAAAGAAAAAGAAATCACATGGAAATTAGAAATTACTTAGAATGGAACGAAAATAAAAACATAGTATATCGAAATTTCAGGAATGCAGCTAAAATAGTTCTTAGAGGAAAATGTATAGCTTGAAATGCTTCTATTAGATAAGTGGTCTAAAACAAATGATCCAAACTTCAAACATAGGAAATGACAAGAAGAGCAAATTAAGCAAAGTATGGAACTAATGAAGAGTGGAAACTAATGAAATAGAAATGGACCCCAAAAATAGAGAAAAATCAATGAATCCAAAAGCTGCTTCTTTTACAAGTTCAAAGATTGATAAATGTTTATAATGACTGGTCAAGAAGAAAAAAAAGGGAAAGGGAGAGACAGAAGACACAAGGGGCATTCCTGCCCCCAGGGTAGGCATCCTCAAAACATATACCCAGCAATATTTTAGAACTGGTAGGGACCAGTGACTGCTGTGTGCCACCCATTTGTTCTTTCCAGAGGAGAATGTTTATTGAAATTACCCTGTTCCTACTCCATGAAAATATGCTAAGGGAGTGGGGCATCGAGAAATCATCTTTTTTGGTGGTGGTTTGGGATTGTTTTGTTTGGTTTTTGTTTGATTTTGCTCTTGTTTATAATTTTCCTAGTCAAGAATAACATCTGGAGCTGATGAAACATGGTAACACAAAATCCTGGACATCGAGCTAGTGCTGTGATTGAATAGGACTTTTCTGGTGACTTATTTTGGGAAAGGGTAAATGCATTTCCGTGTAGGAGGCAAATAGAGTGCAACTATGTAGGCTGGGTTGTTTTTCCCAAGTATTTACTGCTAGCTGTCTCAGGGTATAATCTTCTTCAGGAAAATATGACCACAGAGGACTATACACACTAACCTAGTGCCATATCTTGCAAAGCCTCCTAAGAAAGGAGTACATATACTTCCTGCCAGAACTCAACCAGTAACTGCCTGGTTCATTACTGAAAGTCACCAGATACATCACTCCAACAACTAACGAAATAGCAGTTTTCGGTGGCCGGAAGCCTATACAGTTTGGGGAGCCATATTTAAGGCAAGAATATAAAATAATGAATATTAAGTTAGAAATAAATATTTATTTAAAATTTAAAGAGAAGTGAAAAGTCACAAATGTGGAAAAGCTAACAAATTCATCAAGTATCACAAAATCCAAAAAAATGCACAATTTACTGGCCTGACACACATCTATAAAAATTTTTACTACATCTTTTTTGCCAGCACACTCTTTATCTCTTGATATAATAATAATTTTGTTAAAAAAAAATGAAAGAAAGAAAAAGAAAAGCTTCTTCCTAAAATGAGAAAAAATAACTCAGAAAAAATAATATGGTTGATCAAAATTTGTGTTTTAACTATGGTTAGTTTAGAAAAGTTTCTTATCACCTCACCTTTTTTACAGTGACTAGTCATAAGTACTTTGGATTTATGACATTTGTTAATATTAACTAATTTGTCACTGACATCCCTGTTGTGACTGGATCCTGAAACCTGATGTCACGATACAGGTGAGTTGGCACATTATGTACGAGGGATCCTCCTGGAAGGCATTCCTGCACTCGGATAGCTGGCAGTAATATAACTATGCACAAAATGAGGGAAACCATAAATACATCCCACTAAACTCAAACTACGTGTATATTAATTTCAGTTTCCCCCTTGACAAAAATGTTCTTACTGATACACCCTTTCAACCAGCAATTCCAATTCTAAACATCTATCCCAATCACACTGTGGCAAAATTATTAAATAATTTGTATGTACGACTATTATTTAAATTAAAAAGACTGAACAATTCAAATGTCCTTAATAGGAGACTGGTTTAATAATACAAGGTACATCCACAAATGGAATACTATGCAACTGTAATAAGGAATGAAGAAATCTTTATCTACTGCTATGCAGTGTTCTCACAGATATGTTAAAAGAAAAGTGCATGTTGTAGAACAGTGTGAATGACATACACTATTTTATCCAAGAAAAGAGCTCGTGTTAAAAGAGAAATTCCATTAACTCGTAGAGATACATACTAAAGTGTTTACAGATGAAAAGATACCAAGTCTGGGGTTGTCTTTACAATATTATCATATGGGTGTAGTAGGGGAACAGGAGGAATAAAGTGGGTGAAGATACAGATAAACATAATCTTTGACTTAGCGTGTTCTTAATCCTACAGATAAATTTAGATAAATGTATAAATATATACTTATAAAGATGTACAATGCTGCATTGCTCGTAATAGCAAAACAAACAAAACTCAAACAACCTAAATTTCCCTCAACAGATTACTGGTTTAATTAACTATGCTACCTATATACAGTGTAATTCGTTCCCTTATCAGGGGATGAATCTCAAACAGCAGGAAGATGTTTAGTTAAGAAACACCTCCTCCGTTTAAGACACTAGAGAATCACGGAGTTTACATGATATTCTCCAGAGAGTCATGTGTCACAAATTCATGGATTGTAAATATTTACCATAAGCAATTCTAATCCAGGGATATCCTACTGAAAACATTCCATAGATAAAGGCTCTCTGGCTAAGGAGTATTATTAGCCTATTTGCTCAGTGGTCCAGTTATCATGCTTATAAGGAGGTTAGTCTGGGTCATCCGCTTAGGTTTCTCTTCCCTGGTGCGTCCTCCCCATGAACACATAAATGTATCACAGGTCCCCATATACACATACACGTATTTGTATATGAATAAAACAATTCTGGCATAAATGCACAAAAATATTAAGTTACATCTGAGAGGTAGCCCTGGGGAACAAAAAGGGTAGAAAGGAAAATTTTTACTCTTTATCTATACTCATTTGTATTGTTCAACCTTTTTATTGGAGGGGGGAGATAATTAGGTTTACTTGTTTATTTATTCTTAGCGGAAGTACAGGGGATTGAACCCAGGACCTCATGCATGCTAAGCATGCATTCTATCACTTGAGCTATACCCTCCCCACTGACTTTTTTTTAATACCATGAATGTTGCCTTTAAGATTTTCAAATTTATTAATTTTTTAAAAGAAATGCTTTGGATAAATTAATGGGAGAATAAATCCATGATGGGTTCCTTTAAAAGACTAGAATATACCTAAGGATAATTCATAATATTTTAAGGAAAACCAATATCCCTGTCTTGCATCTTTGGTACCACCATCAGATACACAGGCCTAAACCCGGTAACCTCAACTGTGGTCCCCGGTAGCAACTGGGGCTCTTGAAAATTTGCTTCTAGTCCCTCACCACTCTCCCGGTCCCAGTTTTGTTGTAATTGTGCTCTCCAGCCTTCTCCTGGCTACTGATATTGAAAATACAACTCGTTTTGTTCGTTCCAGCCTACTTCATCAATTCGGGATCCCTCACTCTTACAGCGTTTAAGTAGCTATCACCAACGTCAGTGCCACCTGTGAATACCGTAAGTTACTTCTTTCAAAGAATTTTAATGGCTTCATGCAAAGCATTTTTTATCCCAGCCCTTTCTCTGTATCTCTGGGCTGGTTATCCAAGTAGTTTAATGTTGAGATCTTGGCTATGTCACACCTCTGCCAATGTCTAACATATTTTCTTTTTTTTTTAATTAATAACTTAATTTTTTTAGAGCATTTTCAGGTTCACATCAGAACAGAGCAGAAAACACAGAGGGTTCACACGTAGCCCTCCCCACTGAGTTTGCACGTAGCCCTCCCCCCTACCCTCCACATCCCCCATCAGTGTGGTGTATTTGGTACAATCAAGGAACCAACATGGACAAGTTACTATCAACCGAAGTCCACAGTTTACATCAGGGTTCACTCTTGATGTTGTACATTCTAACATAATGTCAGATTCCATAGGCTACAGTCCTTCCCAAAGGATAGAAAAATACTCTTGTTACATACAATATATACAGTTGTGATGGTTCATTTTATGTGTCAACTTGACTGGACCACAGACTGTCCAGATATTTGGCTACACATTATTTCTGGGTGTTTCTGGCAAAGATTAGCATTTGAATCAGTAGATGGAGTAAAGCAGACTGCCCTCCTCAGTGTGGGTGGACATCATCCCACCCACTGAGTGCTTGAATAAAACAAAAGGAGAAGGGAAAGAAATCTTTCTCTCTCTCTTGGTGTCTGTGTGTCTGTCTGTCTGCCTGTCTCTCTCTCTCTTCTCTGCCTGACTGCTGAGCTGGGACACTGATTTTTCCTGCCCTTGGACTGGGACTGAAACCATCAACTCCCCTGGTTCTCAGGTCTTCAGACTCAGACTGGAACTACACTACCAGTTTTCCTTGGTCTCCAGCTTGCAGATGGCACATTGTGCGACTTCTCAGCTCCCTAATCACGTGCGCCAATTCCTCATAGCAAACACGTACAGAATGTGTTCTTTTTCTCCAAGGAATCCCAACAATTACATTACAGTGCATTATATTAAAGAGCATTCATGGGCTTTGAGTCCTAGTCCTTTCTACATGACTCTGAGAAAATTTTCCAACCACGCTGAGCCTGTTTCCTTACACATAAAGCGAGCAAAAGATTGCCAAACTTATAGAGTTGTTGTGAAGATTCAGAGAAATAGTATTTGTAAACCTAACACACAGCAGTTACTCAATAGAGAGTGTTTATCATCATTAACTGTATTCTGGCCAAAGCCAGGCAAATACCACACAGTCATTTTCACAGTGCTATCTTAATGACTCTGCTTTCCACAAAGACTAGCAGGCATGGGAGCTAGCTCTGGCCTTCCAACGTCTGGAATTCAGTAGTGGAATTCCATCTAAAGTCTGGAATAAAATTAAACTTCATGAGTTGTGTCTCTATTCTCTTTCCTTTACATCAACCATTGCCAAAAGTCATCACGAACTCTGCTTCCGAAACACTTCAGGACTAGCCAAGCAAACTCCTGCTGCTATGAGGGTGAGGGTTCCGGGTACCCGGTGTTCAAACACGGGACTTGCAGGATGCTGGAGAGTGGCCCAGGCATAATCACAACTGTCCGAGGTGCAGGAAACATCACTGAGGGAGCAGAAGAGGTGCGCTTCTCTCTTCACGTACTTCTCTTTTCACGTAGTGACTGACAAAGACAAAAGGACCACTCTGCCCACCAAACAGAGCTTTTGCTAAACAGCACACTTCCCCACGGCTGCCTACAAGTCTCTCCCGTGCTCTGCACAACTAGAGCGAAAACATTCAGGTGGAGGGGCTGGGCGGGGAGAGAGGAGTGAAGGGGGATGGGGTAAGAATTAAATTCTTTAGTGTAAGTGTTTTATTCCCTTGCTGAGAATAAATGGAACACTGAGCCGCCATCAGAGTTGTTGATCCAGAACCCTTGAATGCTTAGAATCTTCTCCATCCAAAAAAAAAAAAAAGTATTCTGAAACAAAACTCACTTAACAAGCACTTGGAAGGAAGAATGGGGAGGACTGTTTGGGTGGTTTTCTTTCCAAGTGGAGTCTTGTCTTTTCTGAAAGCTGCAGACTCGCCAGCAACAACTGTTTGTGGAATAAACTGAATGAATCCTTGTCTTCTTTGTTTATCTCTAACAAACCTTCTGGAATCTTACACTCCAACTGACCAAGGTATCTCTTCCTTTGCACAGCAAACCCTTAGCACGTAGACACCGCCATCAGCGCAGCTTCACTTCTATTATCCAAGGTAATACATTCTCACAGTGTGACTCTTCGCTAAAAACTCTGGTGCTAAATGTGGAAATCATACATGGGCCAGAGATTTGAGTTCCAGGGATTTTGGAGAAAGTATGAGGTGGAGGATGGAGAGGGAGGGGACAGCTGTTGATAACATATTGAAGTCTAGAAACCAGGCTTTCGAATCAGAAAAGCATGTGTTCAAGTCTCAGCTCTTCCAGTGAATGCCTCTTTGACAGAAACAACATAAGTGATTAACCTCTCTAACCTCTATTTCCTCACCTGTAAAAGGGAGGGAAAAACCAGTTATGGATAGTTTTGTGGTGACGACTAAATGTATAGAAAGACATTAGACATGCTCATTAAAAGGTAGCCAGTATTAACACTGTTATTATTATTATTAAATTTTTAAATTAAGTACTATTTAAAATAAAGTCAAATGGGTCTATAGACATTAAAACACATATTCAACAATCTTAGAGATAAGGAAGGAAGATTCACTGGAGGATGGAAGGAAAGAAGAAAGCAAGGGAGGGAGGCGGGGTAGACGGGAGGGAAGGCACAGGTTTGGTGATGGAAGAAGGGAGACTCCAGGAAAGTTCTCTACTTGGGCACCGCTACTCTGGGTCTTGGGGGAAGAAAGTCAGAAAAGGCACATTTCCTCCAATAACGTCTAGAATGTTAACTCCTGCCTCTGTCTCTAGATTTGTCTGCGACTACTCATGCTCCCTCGTTCCCTTCCACCAATTTGACCACTCAGCTTTATATAATTTCCGTCAATTTGGGGGACCCAGGTTTTCTCCCTTTAAGAGAATAATTAAGCCATAAATGATCAGTATTTTCACAAGTCCCCACTCCTGCTTCATCGCCCTCCATCACATCTTGTTTCTCAACTACTACCCTAGGTTCCAAGGAAGTTGTGAGGAAAATGACAGAAATCCCTTTCCCCAGCCCTGTCTCACCACAAGAAAAGGTTGCTGTGAGAGAGAAATAAGGGGGGAAAGAATTAAAAATCCACACAGAGCTCAGCTATACAGAGGGAACTTGCAAGAAAGAAGCAGTCAAGCAACTCAAAAATATATGAAAGGTACTTTGGTCTACGTGAAGATTAGAGTTATTTAAATTCAGATTTACTGTTACAGAAGTAAAGCGAAGAGACCGTGTTGTTTTGTAAGAAATTTCCACCTCCAAAGTCATATTTATAAACCTAGAAAGAAGAAAGCATACATTTTAAGCGTAAAAACATTGAGCCCTTTCCAGTCCTCCTTCCTTTGTTAATGACATTGTGTTTCTTTGTTCCAGCATCTCCCAGAATGACACAGGGAAAAATTTTCTAGTTTAGCTTTGACAATCCTTCTCTGCTCTTGTGTCAAACCCCTTTCCTTTAAATGTTCATGCCTTGGAATAAGTTTCTTGTTAGATACATTTCTACGGAAAGTGAGACTCTGGGAAGTTGTTTTATTCTTCAGCAGTTTCATTCCTTCCCAATTGACTCCTTATTATCCCTACTGGGAATTTTAGCATTCTGTCTATTGAAACTCAATCTGCCACTTTAGAGGTTAATGATGAATTTTAATATGCGCCTTTAATTGTAATCTAGACTCTAGAATTACATCAAATATAATGGAAAGAACAGAATTAAGACAACTGGGCTCTAATCCCAGAACTACCGAGAACTAGTTGTCTGACCTTAGGAAAGCCTTCAGCTTCTCCTGGAACTCCATCTACAAACCAGCGTGGCTGGAAAAGATACGCTGTAAATATTTTGTGGCTCTGAAATTCTTTGCTCATGTTGAGATAGGCTGGGACCTGGGACCTGGGATCCTTTACTGCAGAGCTTGCAACTGGACATTGAGCAACAGAATACAAAGAAACCATAAGGGACAAAAAATAATAATAATAACTGCACGCATGCCCAGTTGCAGCAAATTATGAACAACAAGATACAAAAAAGGCCAAAACCCAGCTGCCACTTCTGAAGTGCCAGGAGCAAAAGCAGGGTCTGTTCATGATTCTTGCACACAGCACCACCAAGGGAGTAGGCAGATCACCTAAGCCAGCCCTTCAGCCTAACGCACCAATCTGCCCCAACTCTTACCCCATTTAAGAGACCAGCTTGCCCCACCTCAGGGAGCGAGCAAGGGAACCTGTTACTTGTTTTTGCCCCCTTCTGCTACAGCACGAGCCCCAATAAAGCCTTGTCTGAATTTCTTGTCTGGCCTCTTATCAATTTCTGATTAGAGTCCAAGAACGGGATTGGTAACAGCATGAAAAAGGAAGCCTCAGATTTAAAAGCTCACTGGTTACAAGTAGTAGTTTTCTCAGCTGGTTAATTCAATTCTAACCGACCAGAACCTGATAGGATATTTTCTTCAACACACAACTGTCCTTTGGGACAGCAACATCAGAAAGGAGAAGTCCACTCTTGCCGTGAGCACTCAGCCCCAGAAGAGCCAGCTGTAGGGGAAAACAGGGCAATAATGAGGGAAAATGACGGAAATGGCTTTCCCCATCCCCTTCTCTCCATAAGAAAAGTTGCAGGGAAGGGAAAATGGTTACAATAACAAGGCCATGCAGAGCTGAGCTCCTCAGGGTGGAAGGGATCAGCTCGCAGGACTGATCTATTTCCTTCAACCTTGCCCTTCCTTTTTGAAAAAAATATACTTTAGCCTCTCTTTGTCCCTACCTCATTGGGAAGCAAAAGAATATTGGCACTCTCCTTTTCCTCTTTATCAGATCAGGCAAAAGATTCTTATGCAAAAAAATCTTAAAAAGAAAAAGGAAATCAAACAGAAAATAAGCTTCTATTTGGGGAAAAGAAATGATTAGGGTGGGTGCGTTTTCTAAAAATGACTGTACAGATGATACCCTTATTAAAAACTGCCAACTTACAAATCTTCCGATCTAAAAAAGAACTGCTTTGAGCTTAGGAAGCAGCAAAAAGCTGGTGAAAAACTAGACATACAATAAGCTTTGGGTTTTTGCTTTGTTTTTGTTTTCTTGAGTTCCCTAGTGGAGCCAGTAAAAGAAGTAGGAAAAAAAACAAGAGCTGAGCTTTCAGATTCAATAGTTGACAGTATTTAGTCAAAAAAAAAGTCTCTCCCAATTCTTAGCCAGATTTATATCTGGAGGCAGTGGTGACACTACTAGATAGGAAACAGAATCATCAAAGGGTTTGAGGAGTGATTCTCTGAGAACCAATCAGATTATTTTTATTTGGAAGAACAAAATGACTGTATAAAATGAGATGGGCTCAAGAATGGGGGCAGGTTTTCTATAGGTAGGGGTCAGAGTGAATAATTTTACTGGTCTCAAAGCTTACATGAAGCACATGTGTAAGTTGGAGATTCCCGCACCTTAAAAAAGAAAAAGGATGGTGTGAATTTTCAGTGCATGGATGGAGAAAAGCAAATCACTTCACATGTACAAGATCTCTGCAAATGATAGGGGGGAGGGTGTGTGGAACCTTCCACAGTCATCGTCACCTGGCTTCGTGTTCCTACTCCTGCTGAATGTTCTCTGTCGATGCTCTCCTGTCATGTCATCCTGATTTATACTGTGGCAACCTGATTAGCAACTCACCCCTTCCCTTATTTTATTAATAAATAAATAAGTAAACAGAGAAACAAACAAAAACCCTGCCTTAAGGCAGTGCACATGTGTGTTGCCTGTGAACACAGAGGGCTTTCTGAAAGACTGAAGCTTCCTGCTGCCCCCTCAAATAAAAGCCACAGGAACAGACCTGCAGCCTAGAGCACAGTTACTGCAGCTCACCCCACAGACCCATGAACAAAAAATGAATATTTTTGTTTAAAGTCTCTGAGATTTGGGGGCTGTGCAACATTATTTCAGCAAAAGCTGACTTATCCAAACAATTCTCTGGGAACGGGGGCTTATATCACAGTAATACAAACAACTTCAAATTAAGCATTAGACGTCCTTGTTCTAAAAGGCTCTGGATAACACACCACTAGGAGTTTGTCAAGAGTCACTTCAACCTATGAAATTCCCCACTTGGGTCATCACAAGGACTGAATGCTCCCCTTCCATTTCTACTCCCTTCCATGCTTTGTCCCTCCAAGATTCTGCTCCCTGCTCCCCACTCCCAACTGTAAAACCTCCCCAGTGCACTGCGGAGAACAAGTCAGTGTTCGGCAGCCCCTGCCCTCACACTCAGAGCTGGCTACCTTTTCATATTCAAGCCCACAAAGGATCCCGCAGAACAAAGAGGGCTCTCCTACAAGCAGAAACACCCTTATAGAAGGGCAGTGCTATTTTTTGGATTTTTTTTTCACAAGGATTTTTCTCACTGTTATATATTCATATGTGAAAGAGATAAGTAGTGTTAATTTCTTACTAGAACTAGGCGGGATCTCTAAGGAGTCTAGACATGAACTTACACTCTCCTCTCCTGTCTCCCCTTTCCTCTTGCCATACTCTCTGACCTCTCTTTCCTGCCAAGCCAATATCTTCTTTAATGGATGTAAGGAAGACCACGTGTATTACCAATTAACAAAGGAAAGTTGCCTCTTGTTTCTCCTTAAAGTTCAACTTCCATCAAGTAATGAGAATTTAGCCATCAATAATTAAGACTATCCCTGGGAAACACTCCCACAAAAGCGAACAGCAGTGCTTTCTGAATAATAAAGCAGATTTTCCCAGCTACAGTGATTTTCTTTTTATATTTTCACAATCCCTAAGGAGAAAGCCAAGACCCAGCAGCAATTCTGGTGCCCCAGGTAGCATGATTACCACAAAATACTCCAGTAGGTTGGCCCAGTTTAGGCCGAGTACTAAATAACACATCACTCTGGAAATAAACGACAGAATATCTTTTAAATTTAAAAGCCACTTGATTTTGAGTCTAAAATTAGAAAGTTGAGTTTGACTTCAATTTTTTTAGCAGTGGGGCAGTTCTGGTTCCGCCACGAATCATAATCCATTGCCCTTACCGATCAGGGAAAAGGATACAGCAGACAATGCAAAGTCTTCACTTCCCTTCTGCACGAAAAAATCACAGGAACATGGGAGGGAAGAATTTTCTTCCTCCTTCTGATAGAAAGAGGAAACTAGAGTCTATTTATTGGTCACATTGCCAAATACCACCTTACTCCTAAGAACAGAAAAGCATTTTTCAAAGTTAACAATCACGATACAGACAATCATCTCAAGCATCAAAACAGAACTGCAAAAAGAAGGGCAGCTGGTTCGAGCTCAGAAAAGACGTATTAGGGCGGCTGAAACACTTCAGAGTCCTCATACCAGACAATGTGACAAAGGCAACTGACTATGGATCAAATGTGAAGAAGGGAAAGAATCTCAGAGAAGAGAAAAGAAACTCAGAATCTTTCAGGAGCTCCTAAGAATGAAATTTCTCGCAATCTGTTTCAACGAGCTGTAGCGGGAAACAGTGACTGCCCTCCAAGGCGCGGAGCAGGTGAGCCTGCTCGATCACAAACCAGGGCTGTGCTGCTAGACTGCTCGGCCGCCTTTTTGCTTCTGAAGAGACACAGAAACATAAGGTATAGAATCAATCCAGCTACTTCCTTGGCCTGACAACCTAGAAGATTAAAGAGTGTAGAGCGATACCATCATCATCATAGCTTCTTTCCAGAGCTGTTAAAGTTGAAGGCAGAGAGATGGAAACATCATAGCTCCCCCACTAGCGTATAAGAATTGGAAAGCATGGTTTGGGAGACTGTGTCATGCTGGGGAGTGAGGTCTCTCTGGGGATTTGAATAACTGGAGTGGGTGGCAAAGAGGCAAGAACAGTTCCAGAATTATAGACAAGTGAAAAAGCTCCAACGTGACTGTCAGGTGAATTCCCCCAAGTCCTCCCATACCCAAGGCAACGTGAGCTGGATGGAGACATTGTCTGTATTCCCACCTCGCCTCACTCCTCCTCCCTGGCCCTCTCTTACTCTGGGAATGGCTAAGAACTCCCTCTCTTTCTCTCTTTCTTCAGTATGCACTCTCTTCCTCCCACGGATCAAGACTAATACCAATTAGCTGTGAGTTCTCTAACGCTGACTCATCCTTCATTCAGCAAGCATGCACTGAGAAGCTAAAATGTGTCTGGTTCTGTTCCGTGCATATGGAATAAAGAGAGAAATAAAACAAGGGGCGTCTCCTCTAAAGGTGGAATATCTAAACTTATGGAATCCTGGAAGGCTTTCAGCAGGAGGTGATACCTACCAGTGCCTTAAAGGAGGAGTAGAAGTTAGCAAGGCACACAGCGGATGCACATGCAAAGGCACCGAGGTAGAAAATAGTAACTGGCCATGTGAAGACACTGGCATTCACTAGATGACCCCAAGAAAGGGTTTTCTCACTGCCAATTTTCAATAAATGTTTCCCCAAAGAAAAAAGTAATAAAAGGAAAATCAATAACTAAGGGTTGCATCTCTATGAATTTATATTATAATGGATTCACTAAATCACCACTTAATCAACCTCATTTACCCCCTTTATAAAGAATTAAATCCTATCACTCATGGAACAAGGCCTAGGCACAAACAGGCAGGAGCCCCCTTCTCAAAACAACCATAATAACACTGAAAATTCAAAATGGTCTATAAACATCCCAGGAAAAGCTAACCAAAAGGTGGAAGAGGGGGCTTCAGCACCTGAAACAGGCAAAAGGAGCTCTCCCCAGTTCAAAAATATCTTTGCCAGACATTCTACCAATTAGAATGTCTGTCAAAACACTTCTTTTTCTATTGCAGAGGATAGAGTAAATGGGGTAATATGTTAAACCATTCACCCCTTAGTGTTTTCCTTGTTTCAACCAATGGAGGCACCACTCTCTAAGTCAAGCAAGCTTTTAGAAGCATTTTTAACTCCTGAATCACTCCGTGTTTGACTGGAGTAGATGCCAAGCTTTGGGTTAACAAACAGTGTTCTCTGTGGAAAACAAGAGACTGACCCTGGTTGATTGAAGCAACACCAACAATGAAAAATGGTTTTCTCAGAATTAGACTCACAGACATAGAAGACAAACTCATGGTTATGAAAGGGGAAAGGGGTGGGGAGATGAATTTGGAATTTGGGATTAACAGATATACACTACTGTGCATAAAATAGATAAACAACAAGGACCTACTGTATAGCACAGGGAACTATATTCAACATCTTGTAATAAGCTACAATGAAAAAGAATGCATACTTACTTATATATATGTATAACTGAATCACTTTGCTGTATACCTGAAACATTGTAAATCAACTATACTTCAATAAAAAATAATTTTTTTTCAAATTGTATATTAAAAAGTGGATTTTTTAAGGCTATTGCATAGCTCATTATGGTAGACAGGGTAGACTGCCTGTTGCTTTCTCAACTTATTTCTCCATTTCCCACTTTTGTAACTGACATTGGACACTCCAAATATTCAGTAAGTACTCCTCTCCCTCCTTTGCCACCTTCCCATACAGTTAGTTGACCACATTACTCAGCTCTGGCCAATAAGCTGGCCAGTAAGCCTAAGTCTGCTGGGACTTCCGCGAAAGCTTTGGCTTCCCTGGTAAAATGTAAAGACACACCTGCTGCCAACCTGTCTCCCCTTCTTCCTGTCTTGAACGGAGACTGCAGTCCAAGGGAACGGCCAAGAGAGGAACAGAAATCCTTGACACCATCAACAAATGTCGATAACTACTCAATTCCAGATTTCTTGTTTTATGAGGGTCGTGGGAGGGAATCCTAACGGCCTAAGCCACCATTAGCTGTGTTTTCTGTTTTGGCAGCCGAGAGACGCTGAGCTGACACATTTTCTGGCTCACTGGGAAGACTCAAGTCTTAAGTAGTCAGCATCAATGCCCAAAAGCACACCCCAGATCTGGTCTAGTAAGGGCCACCTTAAATGTTGCTCTTTTCCTACTGCCATTTGTACACCAGAGGTTTACTCTTACTGCAGCCACCACCACCACAGTCGATGCCGTCACTTTTGTGTTAAGCACGTACTCTTGCAACACCATATGCCATTTCTGGTGGTTATACCTGGTTACACCAAAAACCATCTAGTTGGTGGCAACTGGGTCCTTTGGACATTCCCTCATAATTGCAAATGAGGCTTAAGAGGTGAGTATCTAGCATTTTCAATTGTTAGTAATTTATAATGTAGGGAATTGTCTCATGCATATGAAAGAGGCTCATATGTTGGGCCAAAAGGAATGTGCATTTTTCCAATTCTGTGACCTCCCTAGGGCATTCTTTACCCACTATTGTGGACCAAATGTTCATGTCCTCCCAGAATTCATGTACTGAAATCCTAACCCCCAATGTGATGACATTAAGAGGTGGGGCTTTGGGGAGGTGATTAGGGCATGAGGGTGGAACTCTCATGAATGCGATTAATGCCCTTATAAATGAGACCCCAGTAAGCTCCTTCACTCCCTCGGCCATATGAGAACAGAGAGAGAAAACAGCCATCTGTGAACCAGAAATGGGCCCTCACCCACAACATTGAACCTTCCAATGTCTTGACCGTGGACATTCCGGGGTCCAGAAGTATGAGAAATAAATGTATGTTGTTTAAACCATTGAGTCTATGGTATTTTTGCCACAAGAGCCCAAACAGACTAAGACACCCACCCATCTCCAGCCACTGCATATGAAGGCATTTTAATCATTTAGAATCAAAATGTCTCTGAAATCTTAAATTCTAACACAGCCCCCTGTCCTGGAAGCCCCTCAGCACCTTACTTCCACTTCCTAGTCTTCTAAGAGGTGCTGGAAAATAATGAACAAACTGAAAAGCTATTAAAGATGTCAAGTGGACAGAATCTGGGGATAACTGGATGCAGGTCACATAGGAAGGAGCATCAAGGATAATTCCTGAATGTGAGGATGGACAGCAACAGGATTGACGTTGGGGTCACTCACCAAGGGAACCAAGAGTGAGGAGAGGACTCAGAAAGCAAAACCACCATCTCTGTTTGGTGACAGGCTGGGTTTCAGGTGCCTGTGGGCTGAATGCAGTCATCCAGTAAAGAACTGGAACAGAGAAGAATACAGATCTGGACTAGAAGTATGGATTTGGGAGTCATCCACTTAGAGTTGATCATTCAAGTCATGAAACTGCTTCCTCCACCTGCATTTCCCACCTCAGTGAAGGAGACTTTCAGAGCCTAACATCTTCCACTCGGCCAAAGCCTTCTCATCCAACCGCCGAGAACCAGTCACACCAGTCACTAAGAGCTTCCTCCCTAAATCCTGTCTCCTCTCCATCTCAACATCTGCTGCCTGCACCCAGCTCTCACCATCCTCCACCTGGAATTAGCTCTGAACTAATCTGCATCCTGTCCATGATCTCACACACACACACACACACAGCGCAGCACAAACACAAATATGACTGTATTAATCTTCTGATTAAAAACTCTTAGCAGTTCCCTGTTACCTGAAGGGACAGTTCCCTCCCTGGATAAGACATGAGGGCCCCTTAGAATCTGACCCCTCTTTCCAGCTCCAGTCCCCTTTCCATTGCCTGGAGCTTCCAAAATATGCTAACCTGCATGGAGAGTGTGCCTGTCAGTCCTGACTGCCTCTTAGACACATTTTTAATAAGGATATGGGATTTAACCAACAAACACCATATTACATATCAAAAAGGGAGAGTTTCTGCTCAAACCTAGACTATGAAAATATTAGACCCAGTGTGCAAAACTGCTATTTGCCGTTGTATTAATACAGCACAGAGAAAGGCAATTCAGCATGTGGTAGTGTGTTTCTTTCAAATGTGGGAATGTGCTCAAAACCATGTAAGAGAAAATTTTGTGATCCTGATAACGAAGTCCTTCACGGCCCCCTTAGATCCCCCTCATTTACCATCCATTTCCAAGACCTAGCAGGAAGGCCGGGGACACCTGCTTCTTTTCGCTGCTGTTTGTACAACTCCTCTTCTGCACAGCCAGGGTTCTACACAGTTGGTGCATAAGTGCAGAGATCTATAGAGAACCTTTCTCCAAAGATCAGGAGCCAGCGGTCAGCCTGAACCAACTCATCCTCTGAGAGACAACGGGAGATGGAAAGCTAAGTGCTTAAAGCGGAGGCTACGAGAAAAGAATGCAAAGGTTAAGCCACTCGAATCAAAGACTCTGGGCTCCCATCCGCCAAGGCGGCTTGTCTGATGATGCCGCAGAGAAATACCAACTCCAGAGTGATTCTGTGAGCTGTACTGAAACCTCTTGCCTCCGTGCAAGATAAAACCAATGCGACAAATATTGACTGGACGTTGTGCCACTGATGTGCAATGTGAGATTGTTTCTGTCCTCAAAATTATGAATCATAACATTATTTATTATTATTAAGTTGTTAACATATGTTGAGCACTTGCCATTGGACAGAATAAAATACCTAATCCTCGTAGCCAACCTAGGAGACAGAGTCTATCACCACCCCCACGGGCAGATAGGGAAGCTGATGCTAGGTTTAAGAACTTGCCCAAAGTCACAAGAATGGTAAATGGCAGCACTTAGAATCTCCTTCAAGAGATGAACTAAAAATTGTAAAGATTCTAAATAGTTTCAATGAATAACAAATGTCTTTGAATGAATAAAGGAACCACTGAAAATCCTAAAGGACAAAAACTGCTGTAGAAAAGCGCCAGGAGGAAGAGGCTCCTTCCACCTGGAGTAATCAGGAGGCTATTGCTCGAGATCATACTCACTTTCTGTGACTGACAGGACAGGGATCTTGTAGAGACCACTGTACTTAAGATGGTACTTTATGCACTGGGCTGCAATTCAACCCACACCCAAGAGGAAGGTTCTAAACAGAACTTTTCTTCTCCAGGGACAAAGACCACTAAATAGAAAATCTCCAGAGAGCACCAAGAGTGTGGAAGCGAGGGTGAGAAATGAGGATGCAAAATTCTCAGATGATTTTTTTAACTACCTGTTGTAATAAATAATATCAAGTTGAACTGAGAAATTCATTCATTTCTTCACCAGTTCCTACTATACACCAGAGTCCATGCTAGGCAACAGGGAAAAAAACAAATACTGGCTACTTACAAAGAACCTATATTCATATAATTTTCTAATGTGTGTGTAACTGTAGCTTTTTACATTCACAGGTAATTTTGAAATTTAACCAGGTTGTTAACCCAAAGAGTTATACAAAAAACAACAGACAGGAGAGTTACCAAAGGGTAAATGCCTGTCAGGCATCTTTGAAAGAAATCTCCAGATCCCTCAAAAAGCAGCTTGAGAAATGCTACCAGAGGCAGAGAAGCAGAGACAGTTCCTCTTGCTAAGGTCATGGGCTGAATTCATCTCAGGTCTAACACAACGGTTGCCTCCACCATTGTTAGTTTCTTCTTCAAATTAGAAAGCTTTTCGAACCAGACAAAACGAGATCATACCCTCTAGCTTGAATAATTGTTGGAAAGCTTAGCTGCTCTCAGCACGTCTGTAAAAGCGGTTGCTGCATTTCTAATTAGCGTCTCTGAATTGGCTTGTTGTAATTCCAAACCCTCCCCGGTCTTAATAGACGTGACCTCTGTGAACAGAGTATACGGCCATCTTTCACATTGTATTCTTAATTATGCACCCACCAAAGGTTAACAAAAGTGATTTGTTTTCCTATAAAGTATTATACTGATCTTTCATAATAAGGAAAGACTCAAGGCAAAAATTAGCGTCTACAGCAAAAAGCTACTTGGTGTTGAGAGCTATTATTTTTTCTTAATTGTGGGTTTGTTTTGTGTGTGTATGTATAGCTGAGTTTCTTTGCATTTTCCTCCCTTCCCGATGTGAGGCATTGCTGGGAGATAATGATTGGATTAAGGTTAGAGGTCCTCAACTCCTCCAGCTGTTAAGTATTTGCCAGAGGCCCTTCTTATGTGCAATTGTTATTATTGCTTACTGCTTAGGTCATTTTTCCTTGAAAAATGTATCTCTCTCACCTCAGGGAAAGTGGAACCCCTTAGGACAAGTGGGGCTTGGTGCATGACTTCCTTTAAGAATCACCAGAACCTAAAGAAGTTGATTTAAACAGTGGCATGTCATTCAGAAACAAAGGCAAAACCTCAGTGGAATATTTAACTGGTAAATGAGATCTGCACCACTTTTTGCAAATAAATACTAGCAAGCTTAGCAGCTGTAAGAGACCATCTCATAGCACTCAGTCCTCTGGTGATTTCCTACGCACACATCCTCATACATTCTCAAAGTGTGGGGTCCAGCCACTGACCACTGTGCACCTGCAGGATGAGCCGACCAGTCACACCCCCACCCCTCCCCTAGTCCACAAGGCGGCTTTTCATGAATGTTCACCTTGCAGGATGCCATGATGCTTTTTACTATGGGGGCTCCAGGTAGGACTTGGGCACATTTGGAGCAAAATTGCAGGAACACTGGAGATGCACAATAAATATCTAATGCAGGAGTCAGCAAACATTTTCTGTAAAGGGCCAGAGAGTAAATATTTCAGGCTAACAGGCCAGGCAGTCTTGGTTGCAACTACTCAACTATTCCGCCACCCTGCACTGCAGCCCAAAAGCAGCCACAGGCAGTGTATGAACAGGTGTCGACCAGTTTGGTCCGCAGGCCAGATTTCACCCACCCCCGATCTACGGCATGAATAAATCATCAGAGAATTCATTTTTCTCTATAAATGAGTGTTCCAGATAAATGAAACTCTCTTCTTTTAAATCCTTAAAGGTTTTATTTTCGCTCTAAGTACCTTGTGATTTTCATGAAGTATATTTATATACCGGCCTAACTTTTTAAAAAGCATATTCAAAATATAACTTTTTCCCCCACATAACTCAGGGTCATTACAAAAGCAATTATTTTGCAATACCTCAATTTCACACTAACTCCTGAGGGCTTGGTGCATTGGGTTACTTAATCAAGCCCCAAGCCTCTGTTGCTTTCAGTCACTGCATCCACTTGTACTGTTCCTGTCTCCTCCCTGGCTAGTGGGGTCTGAGTACATTCTTTTCCATTCTGCCAGTGCGCCCTTTAGAGGCATTACACTGGCTTTTCACAACATAAGTCCAAGAAATATCCCGTGCCCAACTCATGCCCCAATATTCTCTACGTCTTCTTCCCACAGAGCCCTGGGCCTGAACCCGCCCTTCCTCCTTATCCCGCCTTACCGACTTCATGCATTTATGGTTCTTCCCTTCCCCTGACCTCAGAGTTGGCAAAGAGTAGGACACAGCCTCCGCAGAACTCCTTCCCCTTCTTAAAGTTCTCTAGGGACCCAGCCAATCATAGCATTGAGCTCAAAGTTCAGGACACTGGTAGCTTTCAGCAGTCTCTTCACTGGAAGGGAGGGAGGGACTGCAATGGTCTTTCCATCAGATCCTGACACATAGCTCCCACTGGACACCTGGAAACTAAAAAAGTTATGTTGGCTGAACCATCACCCTGTCTCCCCATCACCACTATCACCAGAGACTTTCCACACACAGTGGTGGAACAAGGACCAGATGACTTCAATGATAATTCCCATTCAGAAAGGGGAAGAAGGACCAACCCAGATTCAAGGCATGGAGATACAGTCTCGCCTCTTGATAGAAGAAGCTACAGTGTCATCTAGTAAAGATGTGGATGCAATAAAGGAAGACTCTGTGGCCATTTATACAATTTATCATAATCAATATACGAGAAATAAAACAGAAAATATTGCTGCTGCAACAAATTACTACACGCTTACTGGCTTGAAACAACATAAATTTATTATTTTGTGATTCTGTAGTTCAGAAAACCAAAACAGGTCTCACTGGGCTAAAATCAAGATGCACTCCTTTTGGGAGGTTCCAGGGAAGTACCTATTTCCTAGCCTTTTCCAGATTCTAGAAGCAGCCTGAATCCCTTGGTTTGTGGCTCCTCTCCTCCATCTTCAGAGCATTTATCTGACCATTCCTACCGCTTCTCATTTGTCTGACTGTAGCCAGAAAGTTCTCCACTTTTAAGGAGTCATGATTAGTTTGGGCCCACCCAGATAACCTGGGATAATCTCCACATCTCAAAGCTTGTAACCTTAATCATATCTGCAAAGTTCCTTTTGCCATATCAGGTAATAATACATGCACAAGCTCCAGGGATTATGACATGGACATCTTTGGGAGTTCATTATTCTGTTGACTACACTCAGACCACAAAATTTGTTATGTCAAGACAAAGCTTCACAGTTTAACAAATCAAAAGAGAGCTATATTAATTAGCTAAGGTTACCATAACAGAACACCACAGACTGAGTGGCTCAAGCAACAGAAATTTATTTTGTCACAGTCCTGAAGGCTGGAAGTCTGAGATCAGGATTCCTACAGGTCTAATTCGGGTGAAAGTTCTCTTCCTGGCTTGCAGACACCCACCTTCTCATGGAGTCCTCACATGGCAGGAAGTAACAGGAAGAGGGAGAGAGACAGAGAGACAAAGAGAGAGAGATCTTCCTCTTCTTATAAAGCCACAGCCACATCGGATTAGGACCCCACCCTTTGACCTAATTTAACCTGAATTACTGCCCAAAGACCCTACTCCAGACAGAGTCACCTTAAACACTAGGGTTTCAACATACACATTTTGAGGAGACAGTCCATAGCAGGAGATTTCACCTGAAAGTCACCAGAGATGGCAAAGCAAATCATATGGCCACGCCTGAATTCAAGGAGGAAGCAAAACACTTCTCAAATATTTATGCAAGGAGAGGAGATCTGAAAATATTGGTAAGCATCAGTTATACCTACCCAGAGCCATTGGTGGGTTTTAAGCAAGACTATGACACCATCAGATACCTGTAACAAAAAGATCTCCCTGGCATTGTTGTAAAGGATGGATTAGAAGGTTCCTTGTAATCAAGGAGACTGTTTGGAAGCTCTTGACATAGCCGAGGGAAAGGAAAAGATCAAAATGGGGCAGCTCTTATGACTTAATAAGAAACAACCAAACAACCCAACCCAAAAATGGGCAAAAGACTTAAACAAGCAATTCTCCAAGGAAGACATACAAATGATCAATAGGCACATGAAAAAGTGCTCAATATCACTAATTATCAGAGAAATGCATATCAAAACTACAATGAGGTATCACCTCACACCAGTCAGAATGGCCATCATTCAACAATCCACAAATGACAAATGCTGGAGAGGCTGTGGAGAAAGGGGAACCCTCCTACACTGCTGGTGGGAATGCAGTCTGGTGCAGCCACTGTGGAAAATAGTATGGAGATTCCTCAAAAGACTAAGAATAGACTTCTTGTATGACCCAGGAATCCCGCTTCTGGGCATATATCCAGAAGGAACCCTAGTTCAGGATGACACCTGCACCCCAATGTTCATAGCAGCACTATTTACAATAGCCAAGACATGGAGACATCCTAAATGTCCATCAACAAATGACTGGATAAAGAAGCTGTGGTATATTTATACAATGGAATACTTACTCAGCCTTAAAAACCGACAACATAATGCCATTTGCAGCAACATGGATGCTCCTGGAGAATGTCATTCTAAGTGAAGTAAGCCAGAAAGAGAAAGAAAAATACCATATGAGATCGCTCATATGTGGAATCTGAAAAAAAAAACAAAAACAGAAACAAACAAACAAAGCATAAATACAAAACAGAAACAGACTCACAGACATAGAATACAAACTTGTGGTTGCCAAGGGGGTGGAGGGTGGGAAGGGATAGATGGGATTTCAAAATTGTAGAACAGATAAACAAGATTATACTGTATAGCACAGGGAAATATACACAAGATCTTATGGTAGCTCACAGAGAAAAAAATGTGCCAATGAATATATGTTCATGTACAACTGAAAAATTATGCTCTACAGTGGAATTTGACACAACACTGTAAAATGATTATGAATCAATAAAAAATGTTAAAAAAAAAAAGATCAAAATGGGCTACGGCAGTAAGAATGGAAGGAAGCAGGAACTTACAGAGACAATGCCAGCAATGACTTCCTTCTGCAAAATGAATATTCAAGAGACACACGTTATATGTGCTTATCCACAATTATCAGGGAATATGCTTCCAGTTACAAATGAGTCTCAGATAACTGAGGATTAAATCTTTGACTTGCAAACATGTTTGTTTTAACTGTTTGAGGATAAAAATTTTTCTAAGCTCTTACAGAGGATACTGAAATGGTTTTGGATGCTGCCAAGTCATCACTGTAAATGTCACTCTGTGTACTGAGCTTTAAACAGAAAGGTATTCATGTGCTTTCCCCTACACTTTTCTCCTTTTTCTGTATTTTCCATATTCTCACTCCATCAAAAGAAGGTGGCTGAGGACGGTAAAGCACAAGGAAATTTCCATCAGTACCAGGAAATTCAGTAAAATGAGTCCCTGAGAATTGTAAACTCAAAATGCAACCAAAGAGACTAATAAGCAGATTTTGAAAATCAAATGGAAACTTTCTTGTATGTAAGAGAAAGCTACAGCCTAAACACATCCAAGGAAGGGATGCCTAAACAGAGCAGAAGTTACTCACATGGACTTTAGAAAAAGAGAAGTCAAAGAGCAGGAATATCAGTCTATCACCAACTCTGTCCAGAAGCAGAATGTACTCTGTCCAGCAGACATGAGTGTTCTGGTCCACCTGGTAGTATAGTCATCTTCATAAATTAATATTTGTCATTGTGTTTTATACATCAGTCTCACGTGAGTTTGGTTAGAGTGAGTTGCTAAGAGATTGATTCCCTCTGTGCTAAAAATTCTGTTTCAAGTCTATATAGATATCTCAGTTTGCATTCTCCCAAAAGCAAAGTCTGAGGCAAGAACTTGGTATGAGTAATTTATTGGGGAGGTAAATCCCAGGAAACAGAAATGAGAAAAGGCAAAAAGTGAGAAAAGGATGGAGAAGTCAATGAAGGGGTGCACTATTGAGGTCACTGCTCTTAAGTACACTGGGACCCTCTGAGAACCATGCAGAAAGCCTTCTAAAATTACCTGCCTCTATGGATCAGAGGCTGGAGCATTTGTCATTGGCTCTCAGCCCCCACTGTTGGAGGTTGCCCCCCAAGAATATACATACATACACACACACTCTCCAGCTGTGCTTTTGCATACTGAGTGGGCTCCTAGTCACTAGGACAGGAAGTGGAATCACACAGCTTATGCTTCAAGCAGAACACTGTTAGCACAAGAGAAACAGAGCTCACACAGAGTGGTCCCCACAACCACAGCTGAAAGCGAAGGAGGTCTGCGGGGCCCCAGGGCACCAGAGCAGCCCTGCCTTAGCAGCCACCTGTCAACTTGTCTATCTCACTGCATGCTAACTAAATCATTAAGAGATCCTTTGTTCCCCAATCACACCTTCAACACGCAGACATAAGGTCATTTTGTCTCGGTTCTCAAAGCACTGTATTTAATTTTGAATCTAGAAGTTTCCTTTTCCACTGTAAAAATTGGCACTAGACTTATCAAGTTGTTGAGCTGACATTAAGCTCCTTTTGTGCTACAAAAACAAGTCTGCCAAAGAAGCCAAGCCTTGGATCTAATTAAGTCTTTAAAAATCCTTTAAATCACTTTCTCTTTGGGCGGGGGGGGGGGGGGGGGGGGACTAACAAGTCATGGGTGTTAAAGCGAAAAATAAAATAAATAAGATCAGCAAAAAAGAATGTGCAAAAGCACTGAGGACCTGTGTGAGAGGCAGGATTTGGTTCCCTGTCAGGGCAACACAGCCACGAGGCATTGCTGAATACTCATGGTTAGAGCAGGATCTGGGCAGCTGGACTCTGCTCCTTCCATGTTATGTGCTCTTATTAACATAGACTTGGAAGTAAAGCAAATCTGACTTCAAATTTCACCTTCATCACCTGTTCCCAATATGATCTTGAGCAAGTTATTTAACCTCAGAGTCCTCACTGGTAAAATACAGATAGTTAATCTCTAGCCTGCAGGACTATTGTGAGAATTAAATGAATAATACAGGTAAAGCTCTTTGGGTGGTACCAGACAGACTGTAAGTTTCAACGTTGGAAATGCCAAGCCATGGGGGCACCCTGGCAACACTTAATGTGAGGTTGAGCCCAGGGTAGAGGCTTCGTAAATACTGGTTCCCCTTTCAGTTGTGTTTTACAAGAGCTAAGAGTTTTACCAAAACTGTGCAAAGTAAGACATGGTCCATTATTCTGAAATAAATGTAGAAGATGGGTAGATCAAGGGGTGTTTTAAATTCTCTGGAAAATTCAGAGTGGATATGACAAATTGTTTCCATAAGGCCATGTTTAAGACCAAAAACAAAATGCTGGAGTTCACACCTTCTGTTCTGTCTTTTTGAGGCCAGCTGACCCCACCATGCCTCAGCAGCCTACACCCTCCCACCCACTTCTCTTGCCCCCACCCCTCCATGTGAACACACCTCTTTTCCATGACTCTCCATCCCACCTCTTGTGCCTTTGACCTGCTGGACACCTCTTTCCTACCCCAGCTCCAGCTCCATTTCTGACTCTTCTGAATATGACAACTCTCTGGATTCTTCTTTTAACTTCTTTGGACTTCACATACCTCCTGAGTTCATTTGTCCATCATTCAATCATTCCACAAATATTTATGGAGAGCCTCTACAGATCCCACAATGTTCGGGCACTGAGATACAGTGAAAAATGAAATAGACAAGTCCCCTGACCTGGGTATTTTCTGGCCCAGGGCATAATAAAGTGATCAAATTAATATATAATGCCAGGTACCCCACATTTTCTTGGTAGAGAAACTCATTTTTGCCTCACATCCTGTAGACTGAAGCAGGACTCTCCCTTGAACCCCAGGATGCGGACCCATATTTATACCATTCTTACCATTCACATTATGGACAACTTTTAACTTCATTTTCCGTAAAGGTTAAGGTTCCAGCATGCCAAAATTTGATCCACTAGTGGAAAAAATTAGACAAAGCGGGTATGGAATTTTATCTCCAAAGCCTATTACCAGGGTCACAATTGCTTCATTTTCCCTAAAGAGGAACTACCAGCAGTTATAATAGCCCAATTGAGATTCCACAGATGGCTACTAAAACCCTGAAATGATGTCCACTGGGATGTTTTACCCATGACACTGGATGATTTCTATCCTTTTTCGGGCTTAGAGGGAAGCACTTGAGATACAGAAAAGCTTCCTGTGAGAAATAAGAAAAGAGACCCATGATATGAAATCACGGCTCACAGCATCTCCCATGACACACAGGCCAGCCAATCTGAGGATTCCCTTTTGTGTTATGCCCACACCTTTGAAGCTTTGCCTCATTTCCTTGCTGCTTCGACTGCCAAGGTTTCACTGCAGCAGTCAACCCCAGACTGTCCACGATTCTTCTGCAGTCCAACTGTTAACCAGTTTGCTAGATGCTTCCCTGCTGGCTCCCTGCAGATAAAGGAGTGACAACTTCTTCCCAGATTAGCAGCCATTTTAAATGATAGCCCCCAAACTCAGAAGATGCTAAAAAGGTGCTTTAAAAATGTATTTGGCATGGTCCAGGTGGAGAGCTGCATGGACATCTGACCTCTGCTCCCTCCTCTGATGGCACTCTGGGAGGAGGGACAAACCACATCTGTGAGCGGCCACATCGAGATGGAAGAGAGAGCTAACCAGGAACACTGCATCGCCCGTAGCTGACCACACATATTCCCGGTCTGTCTGATTGAATACATTTATTTGTGTCTGTAAGGCACAGAGGTTAGGTCTGTTACTTCCATTTTAAGCAACTGCACGGTAAAACCAGCCCACATGGACTAGAGGTAAATGAGACCACAGAACCTGGGCTTCATTCCTTGGCAGACAACCAGACCCCAAACTATAAATCTGAAGGTCAGCCTTAACTCTTTTTTCATCATCTACATCCAATTAATGCCCGAATCCTCCTGATTCTGTGTCTTCACGTCTTTCATATCTGCTCCCCTCTCCAGCCCCGCTGATGGTCCCATTTCACCTTCTACCTGGACCATTGCCACAGGCTCCTAAATGATCCTCTTACGACTAAACTCATTCTCAGTCCCTAACTCTCCAATATTTCTTCCACATTGTCACCGGAGCAACCTTTCTAAACTGCAACATTTTATTTTATTACTCCTCCTCTTAAAGGAGTTTGGTGACTCTTCAATCCCTACAGAATAAAGACTAAATTTAATCTTTAAACAAGCCTATGATCTCACCCCTGACCATTTATCTGATGCTCCCGGAAGACCACGCATGTGAACTACTTGAGATTCCAAACACACCCCCATGTGTCTACTCCTCCATCCTGAGCTGGCCCCCCTCCCAAACCCCATCTCGTATCTGCAGGGCAAACAGCTTACTCATCGCTTGCTACAAGACAATAATGTTTAGGGCAAGGGCATTATGTAGTTTTTCTTTATCCCAGCACTTTGCTTGGCATGTAGTAGCCACTGAGTAAGTAGTACGTGTTGAAAGAATTAATGAGTAAGTGAAAAGAATAAATCAAATGTCTCCTGGCACTGGAGAGACACGTTCACAGAAAGAGCTTCCTTCTCATTACTACTATCCCTTGTTACATAGACTCTTACGACGGCAACTGAATCATAACTGTGGCCGCACGGTCTCGACCCTTCAGAGCCACACCTGACACTGTCTATCTGGCACACTGTGTCCCCGTCACTAGTGTTCCAGAGGGACAGCTCTGACCATGACATATCACTGTTCGAAACTCCTGTAGAGCTCCCCACTGTCAATTTCATGACCTGACATCCAGTGGCCATGTTCTGGCTCCAACCCACCAATTCAGATTACTCTCTACTCTTCCACGAGCCCTCCTCCAAACAACCCACTAAAGTCATATAAATTCCTAATAAACATATTTCAGTCATGCTGTATCTTTTGCTAAAAATCCCTTGTCAATTGAACCATAACCATTTCCCTAGGTCTATCGGACAAAGCAGCTCCTTCTAAAACTTTTCATGATCACCCCTGTCAAAAGGATTCCCGTCTTCTGAACTTGATAGCATTTTTTTCTATAACTGCTTCCCTGTGCATATCGAATTGTATCTTCATTACAGTTCTCGATGAGTATGCTTCAGCTCCAATGCGATATCACAGCCATTGAAGGCCATAACTCAACCTTCTCCATCATGTCATCAACAGCAGAGTCCAACACATCCCTTGCATGTGGTAGATTCTCAGGAAGAAAGTTTAGTTGTTCAATTATCCAGCCCACCAAGAGCACAGGTCATTCTGGACAATAACATTTCTTACTCACATATATCAGTGCATCAGGGTACAAAGAGCTTTCTGGCCTGCTGCCCCATAGGCACCTCACTACAACCCTAAGAGATATGAAAGGAGAACCTTCCCTGTTCCAGAGAGAAACCGTAGTTCAGTTAAATCTCCAGAGTGGCTCAGTTAGTAAATGGAGGAGCTAGAACTTGAACTCGGATGACCAAGCTTTCTATTCCACTGTCTTTTCCCCACCATTGGTACCTTGTGCAGAAGTTTGCCACTACCCCAAGGTGTGCTCCTCGTCCGTGTGGACCCGGCAAAAGCAGCCCTCCCCCGCCTCAACCCCCTTCCCTTCCTGCCCAACTTTCTCCAGGCCTCGAGGTGCTTTGAAGCAGAAAACAATGCCCAGCCCCAGCGTTCCTGGCTTTTCCTCAGCCATCCTCTGCCTGGGCTCATTGGCCTGTTGACCCAGGCTTATGCCTCACCTCGTATTTAAATCACCTCTTTCATGGAACTGGTCAGCGAGGTAGAATGAGACCATGGGTGGGACCCACTCAGAACCCCAGAGGTGGCGTAAAGATTATTTTAAGCTGAAGACATCTGAGATTCAACTGATGCAGAAAAGGCCTCCTCCGAGCTTTCCTTATCTGATTAAAAGCACCAACTTCTGAAAAAAGAGGTTGCTATAAACGTCCTCTTAGGGAGTGGGTCTTGCTCCCAGGAAGAAAATGGAGTGTAAACTTACCACAAATCCCCTCTCCAGAGGAATTCCATGGCCATGAAAAAGACAAAAAGACTGCCTGCACCTGCATAAGCAAACATTATCACAAACATTCGTATCTCCCGTTTGTTCTCCTAAAACCTCTTTGTCTTTCCTAAAGAAACGTAGAGAAGAAACCTCATTTTCTCTCTTTCCCCAACTAAGTTAGAAATATAAGCCTCTCACTTTAATCATTTAAATAGCTAGCTACTTCTTTTTTTTAACTCCCATACACATAGGAATAAATCTTTTTTCTCCTGTTACTCTGGTTTTTGTCAGTTTAATTCACAGGCCCCCAATTACAGAGCCAAAGAGGATAGAAGACATTTTTTCCTCCCCAAAATTGCCATAATGGGGATCCAGGAGCCAAAGGGTAACTAAATGCTGAGGGAAGAGGGAGGGGTATACATCCAAAGCTGCCAGGAGCATGAAGACAGGGGCCAGGAGCCAAGTGAAATTTAAGCTAAATTCTGAGGCTGGAAAGGAGCACAGGGTAGTAGCTAAGTTCACAGGTTCTTAAATCAGACTGCCAGGTTCAAATCTTGGCTAGCTGCGTACCCTGGACAGTTAACACCACTTCTGTGTGCCTCAGTTTCCTCATCTATAAAAGATGGATGATAATAGTTTCTTCCTCATGGGAGCACTGTGAGCTTAAATGAACTCATCAGTGCAGGTCCAGCACGGTGCCTGGCATATAAGCAGCAAGAAAAAGTTTAGCTAAAGTAACAGGATGTTGAGTGGTCATTTTTGTTGTGACCCCCAAACTGGCAACAAAGGCCAAAAGCCATGAACAAAGAGTTTCTACAAGCCCCACATTCTAAACAAAGCTGTCAACGCCTGGGGCCAGGCATCTTAGTAACTAAGCTTGAACGTCCACCTTCCACCACCACCCACCACTACACATCTCTATCCCTTCCAAATCCATAAAGGAGAGTCCTGGAGGGGCCAGAGCCAGAGGGTACAGAGTCATCAGGGCCACGGGCCTTGTCAGGGCATGTAGGGTCCTTGCTGGGATGGTACTTCTGCATCTCCAAGAAAAGGAATCGGAAGTGTCAACAGAATCCCTCAGAGAGATTGAGTGCCTCCTAGATCGAAATGCTGGCATCTCACCCCTGGGATGGAGCTTTCAGAACTACGGAGCCCATCTCCTACAGCAATCACAGAGAGTTATGGGGAGATTTAACCTCACCTACAACTCTTGACGATGAGTGATATTCGTGACCATGGAAGTTAGCGCCTGTTTAAAGGTGTGAAGTTTGCCAGAGGAGCCCACTTCATCAGGGTGAGAAGGGACTGTGGACCTTAGGAGAAAAGGATGGGAGCTCCTGCAGCAAGGATCTCGATCGCTCTTCCATGTAAAAGGGCACTGAGGAAGGGCAGGAGCCCTGGGGGCATTCTGGGGGCCACCCAGAGAGGAGCTGCCTTCCTAGAAAGGAGATTGGGGCATGGATTGATCTCAGGGGCTTAAGGAAACATGGCTGGCCTCTCTAGGGGAACCTCAGTGTTGGAGAGGACTGGTAGAAACTGACCACCAAACTCACCACAAGGAGACAGAAGCACACGGAGCCTGGAGATAACCAGGGTCACGCCACACCATGATATGCAGCTGGTCACTGTGAGATACACCTGCCTGTACCGTCTCCTCCCAGACTCCCAAAGCCCTCCAACCCAAACAAAATTAATCCCAAAAGAGAAAGAAGGAAGAGATGGCATCTAAACGAAGGCCATTCCCACCCACATCCAACCACATCAAAGTGCCGGTGGCAGAAGAGGTGCTCAGACCTCGGGCAACAGGTCAAACCTCCGTCAAGGTGAGGCAGGGAGGGGTGTTGGGGAGAAGATCAAAATCATATTAAAGACTACAATTTAAACTGACCTTGACTTTTAACATTTAAAAATGGCCAGGAAATTACAGAATGTGTCATCAGGGTTGGAAAAAAGAGACTTTTGTCATAGCATAGTTGAAGGTTTATAGAGGAAACAAAGCCACCTCATGCTCTGCCCCAACAGAGTAATTATGTTATCAGGTATCTGGAGCCACCGGGGCCTTTACTGGGGTTTCGTGTAAATGGGGATAATGTGAAAAATACTGCTTCCCAACAGCTTCCTGCTTCTCTGCTTTTGATGAGAAAAATGCTAAACCACACCTTTCTCCCTTCCTGTCCCTTTGAAAGGAGTGGGATGGTCACAGGGGAGGGAAGGTGGTCTCCTTCAACCTGCACTGGCACCATATGTCCAAGCCAAACTGGTCATTACCAGAAGCCTCTGCCACCCCCAGGAGGATGAAGCTGGGCAAAATTTGCCTGCCCTGCAATTTTCATTCTACGCAAAACCAACTCTGCGATTGCCTCTAATCGTCTCCAGAAAGTGGTGAGGTTCCTGGAGGAAAAGGAAACGGTGTGTGGACTTTAAACAAACTAGAACGCTACTCTCACCCCACAAGGCAGCTTCTCTCCTGGAGAAAGATCGGCAGAGTGTGATGTGGGTGAGTGTGTTTTCTGGGTGGTCCCACACACTGGCCCAAACCCCCAGGCAAGCAGAGCTGATGCAGAGCCCGAGAGAGGCCTCCACCCTGACCACAGAGCACGAAGGGTGGGAGCTATTACAGCTGCAGCCTTGACTTTGCTGCTAGGAAGTCACCACACTTCCTTGAAGGGTTAGGCCCAAGGGCAGGTCGTCGCTGTCCTCACATAGCTAGTGTGCAAACCGGCCATGAGTTTGCCGCCCTTGGGGAGAGGTGCCATGGGGAGGGGAGCAGAGCTGGACAGACTGCCGCAGGCCGCCCGGGAGCAAACGTCCCTGCGGCAGCAAGCGAGACTCTGGAGAAGAAAAGTAAGTTGTTTTCAAGAAAGTCTAGAGTCCCACCAAAAAGTCCCCAATGCACTGAGATAAGTTGTAATGTGATTCAATGTGAATTCAGCTAAAGAGCCGTTAAGGAATCAGCCCCAGGGTGGTCAACTTGTCACCTCTCCCCCTAGGATACACTCCACCAGGGACTCAGCTTCTAAAATATCCTCTTAGCTCACTGCTTCTCTTCCCATCACCTCCTCAATACGTATATTGTAAGAACTTGTATATAACTTTCAATAAAATATAATCCTTAATATAGAAAACCTGGAAAACATTAAAAAGTTTAAAGAAGACCAAAAAAAAAAAAATCACCCCCAAGGCAGCCACCCAGAGAGAGAGACTGACTTAATATTTTGGTATGTCTGCTTCCAGACTCTCATGTTATGTTAGTTATGAATAAATATGTGTATATATAATGTAATAGAATCTGGAAAATTAAGTCCACATTGCAAACTCTGGAATCAACTGCTTTGGTGTAACCCTAATTCCACCTCTTGCTATCTGTGTCTCGGCTGTAACAGGTGAATAATACAGAACCCACATCAGAGAGTTTTTATAAAGAATAAACCAAGTAACACAGGAAGGCTCTTACAAGAGGACAGAGCACATGGGGGATGAATAAATATGTATGTGAGATGCTGCTGCTGTTGTTATTATTATTATTGGATGTGATCTGCTTTTTTATGCTATACACACATTTTTCTGTGCCTTGGAGGCAGTTTGCAAGAATGAACACTGCTCCTGTGTCCCAGTCAACACAGTAGCATCAAACCTAAGACACCTTGTGGATTGATACCATTCTCCGCAAACGCTCTGACCTTGCCAGCATCTTCCTGCAAGAGGCTGATGTGACAGGATGGCCGGGGCTGGCTCAAATACCTGGAGGAGCAAGGGAAGGTTGTGGAGGTTTCAGGCACGCCAGCATCACAGCTGTCCTCAATTACCGCAAACAGATGTTGGCAGCTCAGCTCATTAGAAATGCAATCCAATCACCTTGGCAATCTAATCCTCTTAACGAGAAACTCTGGAGCTAGGAAGACCCTGCCTTTCGGATTCCCGCAGTCAGGCGGTGAAGGTTACTCTCCGTGCCCTGCGGAAAAGCATCCCCAAGCAAAGATTTGTCACACAGCAAATCCCCATGGGGATTAGAGCGGTGGTTCTCAGCAAGGGCAGATGTTACTCCCCACCAGCTCTTTGGCGATGGCGGGAGACATTTTTGGTTGTCACAGCCAAAAGGGGGCTGCCACTCAATCCAGTGGATTGAGTCCAGGGACGCTGCTAAACCTCCACCAGGCGTAGGAGAGTCCTCAAAACAGAAAATTATCAAACCCAAAATGTACATAGTGCCAAGGTTAGAGACCTTTGATTAGAGACCCCAAACACATGCATTAAAGACCTTTAAGTTAAAAGTGAGAAATGGCCACCCCAGTGAAACAGGCTGTCTTGAGGGCCTATAACATAGATCACAGAGATGAGCAGATAGGATATATTTATGAGATAAGGTAACTACATTCTCTATGCCTTTTCGCTAGGACAGGCAGAGGGGGGACGGGAGTCAGAAGGATATATACTTTCCTAAATAAAGGGTTGCCATCCATAAACTGCCTGATTTCTCCTCATGGAAAGAACAGTGAGACTTCTAAGAACTTTCATAATCAAAAATCAAAGGCCCAGCCTCAGAGAACAAAACACTTCCACTTTGTGATGATTAATTTTGTAAGTCAACTTAACCAGGCCATGGGGTGCCCATCTACTTAACTCAACGTTATTTCTGGGTGTATCTGTCAGGGTACTTCTGGATGAGATTAACATTTGAATCAGCAGACTGAGAAAAGCAGATTGCTCTCCCCAGTGGGGTGGGCCTCATCCAACTCATTGAAGGCCTGAGCAGAACAAAAGGGTGGCGTGAGAGAGCATTCTCTCTGGCTCTCCACCTGACTGTCTTTGATCTGGGACATCGGTCTATGCCTGCCTTCACACTCAACTCAGACTGGAACTTACACCATGGGCTCTCCTGGGTCTCCAGCTTGTTGACTATGGATCTTGGGACTCCTTAATCATGAGCCAGTTCCTTATGATAAATCTCTGTATGTATACATTGACATACAGTCTGTTTTTGTGGAAAAGCCAGACTAATACACTCCTCATGCTACATGGATGCTTTGTTCTCATTCTTCACAACTCAAGACAAAACCTCCTCAGCCAGCCTTTCTTTTAGTCCCTAACTCTGTCTTACAGTCTTCCTTTCCACCTTTTTCTTGATTTGTAATACACACAGGGATCTTGACTCTCCTGTTCACTATGGCATCTCCATCACCCAGCATGATACCTCATACATGGTAGACGGTTGACAAACATTTGCTGATGGAATGGCTGGCTGAAAAGCTGAATGGGACACTGGTCCAGGGAAGTCTAACACATAAGCTGTTATGAAGATTAAGCTACGAATTTATTCATTTATTTAGCCTTCACTGTGCTAAGCACACTCGACTGAGGGAACCTAATGTGCAACGAAAACTACAACTTGCAAGTGCTTTCATTTCACTGCAGATCTCTGAGACAGTTATCATCAGACCCATTTCACAGGGGAGGAAACCGAGGCTCAAGGACGTTAAGGCAGCTCTAGGCATCACCAAGCTGGTAAGGAACAGAGACAGAACTCAAATCTAGGTTTGACTTGAGAATTCTCTGTTCTTATCGCTATGCATGGTATATAAACACCTAGGAAACATATGGACACCTGTCCCCAGGAAACTCATCATGAGCTGAAGAGTCAGGAAATACATGATTAAAACCAGCAGGACATATTTCTGATCCAGCTTTATAGTGCTGTGCTTTCGTAGCATCTCTGTAGTGTCATTTCAAAAGTCAAAATGCTGAGGGGACATAGACAGGAGAGTGGAAAGAGAGGTGAGTTTCATCAGGAAGATGTTCTTGGAGCAGCTGGCTAATGGCATGGGCATTGGAGTCAGCTTGACAGGAGTTTGAATCTCAGCTCCACCACTTACCTGTGTGACCTAGTCAAGCTACCAACTTTGTTGACTCTAAGACACCAGCAGCTTAAGACACCACTATTTACTATCCAGCTAACAAGGTATAAAGATGCTGACTAACACTAAGCAGAGGTCATGGCTTGTAAGATGCATCCTAATTTCAGAAATATCCAAATGTAAAAAAACATGCATGTTAGAAAAATGAAACATTGTACTTAATCTCAGTTCTCTCTACAGAATGGGGATGGTAGCCTTGAAGCCATGGGGTTCTCAGAAGTAAGGCCACCTGGAACATGCAGCACAGACATAGAGGTCCTTCCTGCTTCTCCTCCCACCCCAGCTCCGTCTTGCACTGCCCGGGACCTCACATACCTGCGAGGGGCCGCCCCAGGCCAAGCCCTGTCCACACAAGCCTCCCCACTGCAAGCAGCCGCACCTCGGGCACCCCTTGGGCCTGTGGGCAGCACAGTCTCATGTCAAGAGGAAACTCCAGAAAGAGAGGTCCCTGCCAGCCTGGAAGTAGACTCGGGGGATATCTGAGAAAGGAAGTCGGGTCCCAGTTAGCTGGGGGAGAGCAGATTCTGGAAGAACTGGCCCGCTTAGGCCAAGAATTCTTAACCCATGGGGAGGAGAGCAGCCAGGAGAGAGCAAGACCTGGAGCCCCAGGTCCCAAGGGTGGACAGGTTATGATGATCAAATATGGTAACAGATCCAATACACCTCGTTCCAAGACTGGTGTCTAGTAGAGTCCACAAATGAGAGTTTCCACACTCAGGTAGAAAAAGAGGGCTAAACAGATTACTGGATCCAGCAGCAGCTACCTATTACTCCGCACCTACTATGTGCAAGACAGTGAGTTACATTCCATTCACTTTTTTACTTAATTAGAATTGGAGAGGTGCCTGAAGAGGAAACTGTGATCAGATCAGGGGAGGCCCTAGATGCCAGGCCGAGGAGTCTTGTTCACATGGGGTCACTGCTGACCTGAGAGCATGGGACTCACACTGCGAAGATTATTCTGACCAAAGGCTTCAAGAGCAGCAGAGGAAGGAGACTCAGAGAACCCAAGTGAGAGATGATTACAGAATGGAAGTAAATGATGAAGACCTCAATTATGATGGTGGGAATGGAAAGCAAAGAATGGCAGGAGAGAGATTTTGGAGAATGAATCATTCAGGGTATTGAAAAGGGACAAGAGAAAGGAAGTGGTCAAGAACTACATTTTTCAGGGGACTGTGAACATGATGATACCACTGGCAAATATAGAGTATCTGGCTTTAATATAAATTCAGTTAGCTTAAAATGACGATTCCACTCTCTAATTTTTTTAGAGCATCTACTCTATACTTTATATTTCTCTGCCTCTGCCCATAGCATCTGTCAGAAACTGTCCCCATTGGTGCCACCCCTGAGTTCCAATAACCCGTGAGACCATCATTTTGGTCTCATAATATCCAGCAAGGCATTATTTTTCAGTCAATCAACGTAGCCAGCTATTACTATGTGGCCATAAAATTACAATTTTGTCAGAGTGTAAAATCTAAACTAGGATTTAGGATCCAAATTAATGAAATATATACATTATATCAGCTTGTCTCCACCCTGCCCTTGTACCCACACCTGGAAATTGGCTAGTCCAATAGCTACAGTATCACAGAAAATGATACTCCTTAAAGCTTTTAATCCGGACTGGAAAATAGATAAAGTTAATACAACAGTGCCATCTAGTGAATGACAAGCATCTCAGAAGGGCAAGGATCCACCTTAAATTTGAGATTCATACATTTTACCCCAATAGATGCAGTGCAGAATAGGAACAACATTAAATGAAGTCGCACTGTGTCATCAGCAGCCCTCAGAAACATCCCTCCATGCGATCTGCTATAATGCGACTGTGCAAACAGGATGAATAAATGAGCAGAAACCCATGGTTTCCTTCAGAGTTGAATGTTAAATCATAGGAGTCTAACACTAATGAGTAATAAGATTTGCAACAGATTCCCATCTCCTGAAGCTGAGCTCAACACTCTCTGTGTGACCTGAGGCTGATGGAAGCCCAGATGTAGCCTCAGGTACACCAGCATCACATCCAGCTCTGTCCTTAGTGCTCGGGTGACCTGGGACAAATGAAACCTCTCTGACCTTCTGTTTCTTCATCGGCAAAATGGTGATGATGATATAGTAGTATCCATTAATAGGGTGTATTGTGAGCCCTAAATGAGAGACTTAAGGAAAAGCATGTAACACATAATGGTTTCCCACGACCAAAAGTAGCTCTTTCTTCTAGTCTGCCCCTTCTCCTTCCATGCTCATTTACCAACTGAAAATGAGACACCTAAGTATTTGTTTCTCTAAAAAGATGGCATTAAAATTTTTACTCAGTATATACTGAGGCCCTACTATGTGCCAGGTGCTGTTCTAGGCTCAGAGGACAGGGAAGGCTCCTCCCTGGTGGAACTAATCTGGAAGGAAGTAATACAGAATGACAGCATAATGAGAGACTGTGGTCTGCTCCAGGTATGATGGGGAAGGAAAGCCCGTCAGAATCGATTTTGATTCAGTTGATGAGCGGACGACGTGGGACAGACAGAAGCTGAAATGAAGGAATGTATCCTGTGTTCTCCTGGAAGACAGGAGGGAGCAGTCACCAGGCTGCTGTCTAATCGAGTCACCTGGAAAAGGAGGGGAGCTGAGAGCAGACGCTACCAGAAGGAAGAGGAGGTGTTTACCCTCAAGATGAGTACCCTCTGCCCTTGATGAAGCCCTCCACACCATTTTCCCTCTCTGACAGCGACCTCTCTGTTACCATTTCAGGGACGGGCTCCTGTCCCAGGACCACTTCTGAGTGAACTACGCTTCCGGATGAAAGAAGTCAAAATTAATCACAATCAGGGTGCCCCTCCAGCTTTCTTCCTCCTCCTCTCCCATTTCCCTCTGGGACCTTGAGGTCCTCTCCTCACATGGTTCAACGTCTCACATAAGGCAGCGACATTCTCAGTGGTTTATCTGAGTTAGGGGACATTCCCAGCCAAGAGGGCTGGTCTCCACTGCACTTGAGCATTACACGTCATGGCCAAATCTCAGCTGCCTGCAGACAAGATCTGCCTGCCAGCGCATCTAAGTTAGTGCTTTCCAAAAATTTTAATTGTTCTCTTAAAAAAAAAATTTAAGCTCTATAATTCCACACTTTGGCTGGAAGCTACACATTTAAACAGGTTTCTTTTGGAAGGATTTCTACGTCCTCAATATCTTAATAAGGATTGTGAATTTCCAATATAGAATATGCTATATTTCACAAAGTTATTTGGCAGCAAAACCCATTCTGCACTGATTTTTCTCTTAGAAATACACTTGGAAAGAGGCAAATTTCAGGTCTGTCTGATGCCTACTCTTACAGCAAACGTTGCTAGACTCTTCTTGAGACTTCATGAAGCCTTTCCTAATGCATCCCAGCTGACCTTCCCTCAGTCCACACCCGATGGACCGATGCCCCCCGTCTTCTCATGCACGTCTGTGTGACCATTTCTGTCACAGCCTTCCTGACACTTTGGTGCTCCTAACTGACTTAATGTTTGTCTCTTTTTACTTGACTGTCGGCCCCTTGAGATCAGGAAACTTGCTTTATGTACACGCTTCCCAGGAAATGCGTGGAAATCCCTGGTGTTGCACAAAGTGCATGGCACACAGCAGATGTTCCACATGGGAGGAGGGGGAGAGATCAAGGGGGACAAGGGCAGGATTGACCTTGATTAGAAAGACCAGAGTCTCAGTTCCACAATTTGACATCTGCTCATTCACGACCTCTCTGCACCTTGTTTCCTCCTAAAGCTGAACAAGGCGGAAAGCATTTGCCCTGACTTCCTCCTGGGGCTGATGGGGAACTCTAATGAGATTATCAGTGCAAACTCAACTTGAAACTGGAAAAGTACTAGGTCAACGAAAGATAGCATCATCCTTAGCATCCGGCCAACACACCTTCTTCACGTCCCCTCCAAAGAGGCAAGGGTACCACGCCCACAGTGAGATGGCCTGTTCCACCTGCATGCGCTTCTAGCTAAGAAGATCCTCCCGGTTCCCAAAATTACACCTCTTTCTAAATTCTAATCTTTGAATTCCCGCAACACAAGATCGTTATTTCCATCCACATTAAATATAACTTAAAATACTTTAAAAGTGCAAATCATTGGTTTCCTTCCTGAAAGAAATTTCAAAAAGGAAGAATTCTGAGTCTTGAAAATGAGGTGAAAGGAATTATATGCGTAGTTTTTTAAAACAATAACTAAGTTGGGAGCCACAAAGGGAAATGCCACCTTTTCAGAATTTTTTTAGGGAACTATTCAGATTAAACTAGCCTTTACTGAATACCTACTGAATAGCAAATACATCTAACATTGGCAAACAAACTGCAAGCATATTCACACCATCAGATTGGAAAACCAGACACCAGATCGAAGCCTGAATTCAACTTTTAAAAAATTGAAAAACTAACAAAGGAGGGACTTTGGTATGGGAACAGGAACAGGGTATCCACTTTGTAAAGCCACTCTAGAACTGAGGCTGTGGCTTGCTATCCGATTATCTAAATGCAAGTCATTTCTGTAATTATTTTTATGGTTAATAAATTCTACCCAATTTGGATAAGGCCATCAACACGTTAACGTGAATTCAGGTTTTGAAAGAGAAAACTAGACAGCCGTCACAATCAAGGTGCCCGGATTTCTCCCAATTACTGCCCCCAATTATTTCCACACCTCCTGCTGACATGTTTAATCTCCTTCTCCTGGCCTGACCGTCAGCTCGCATGGAGAAAGAATGCTAGCTAATGCACTTCTCAGCAGAGAGTGTAGGCCCAATTTAAATAATGAGAAGCCTGTTTCACTTCTTCCCTCCCTCTTGTAAGTGCACTTGAAAGGAATACGCCTGCCGAGCCTCACGCCTTTAACTTGTCGGCAGATGACTTATTGACTTTCTTTGAGCCCCTTTCCTTACCAGCCCTCCTCTGTCTGTCTCCTAGGACACTGAGGATAATTTAAAGCCATTGGATGATAATCAATAAGCAAGGGTCATCTCTATTGCCTGATTAAAGGTCTCTGATCTAGTAAATCATCCATTACGGCTGCCTATATTAGCCTTCCCGTTAACCGTGTGACCTGGACTGGTCCTCTTATTCTTCAAGTAGATGAGGACAAGAGCCGCACGGCAGTTTTCTGCTGATGAAGTGAGTCTGCAGCTCACTTGGGCTTGGGGCCTGTCTCCAGTTTCTCTGCAAAGTGACTGCCCCCTCTCCTCAAGGGGTGAGAAATCTCTTTCCATTTGGCAAAGGCCTGAGGCATAATTTTGTTGCTTGACTTGGGGACATTCATATGCGTCCCTTTCATTGATTGCAGGCCTGTGAGGGCCAGACTTTGTGAGGTTCTGGAGACTCCAATGTATGGAACAGGAATCTCTGGCCAGAGGATCTTCATCTGTAACGAGTGTCTTTGAACTGCACTTGGAGCAATACTGGGACAGTGATGAGCACAGGGGACTGTTCCCGGAACCTGCATTTTCAACAAACTGTGAAATTGGGTTTCTTTTGCACATCAAAGTTTGAGAACCTCTAGTCTAAAAGCGATATAACAAGTAAACAACTGATATCTTACTTAAGTAAGAATGAAACAGAGACTGAAGAAGGCCACAAGCGTTTTGCTGTAAAACAGTAAAGAACAGGAAGGGACAGAGATTCACTGAATGTCCTTTACGCTGCCCTGGAAGGTGACTAGAATGCGATGGTTAAGGATGGGAGGGATGACATTTCAGATAAAAGATGCAGCATGGCCAAAAGCTCATGCAAATAAGAGTGCAGAGTTTATTTGGGAATTTGGAAATAATCCAAAGAATAGGGACCTGAGATGGACACTGAGGTGATGGGAATTAAAACTGACAAGGAAGTGGGCATCAATCACAAAGTATCTGAATACAGTTCTTCTGACAGAGGGTAGGGATCTGGTCCAATGACTAAGAGTGAATTTAAATAATCAGAAATTAACAGAGGGATGGAAAGAACAAACGGGATAGCGGCCAAAATTACTCAACACTCAAAACTACCATTACCCACTGCTTACTTCATATTTATTCAATCTCATATTTATTGAATGCCTACACATGCCGGAATAGTAGGCGCTGGAGAAATCACACTAAACAACATAAATACAATCTCCTTTCCACTGGAGGGCTTACAGTTTAGCATTTACTACGTGGCAGGCACTGACACCAAAATGGCACCTCAAGGAATCTACAGAGCAAAAGAGGATTAAGTCTCTCTCACACACACACATGCACACACACACGTCACAATAAACCACAAGAAAGGTAAGAATGAAATGTTAGAGGACCAAGTGAAGAAAGACTACTTGTGAGGGGTCTTAAAGCTTAAATAAGATTTTTGGCCAAGGGAAAATGGAGAAATAGACCATTTTAGTAAAAAGGAAAGAGGCAATTAAAGAGAAGCAGAGAATGGAAACAATGAGGAGGATGACAATGGCAATAATTTGCCAGGAGAGAGTGAGGACTGAGTGTCGGACACTCCACTAGACCCTTTGTACATCCCAATCCTTCACCCTCAGGGTTAACCTCTCAAAGCAGGTGCCACTTCCCTGCTTTATATATTTTTTAAAAAATCCTCAAGCTCATTGCCTCATTCAAAGACGGCAAAGCAAGGAGGTGAAGGAGCAAACACTTATTCACACTCATTTATTCAATTTATTCAACAAATATTTATTGAGCAGCTAGTATGCGATAGGCAGATCTATCTTACACCAAAGCACCAATAATTTTTCTCTACAACAGCCTAAAAATTAATAACATGAATAGAATTAGCACTAATAAATCGCAGTATGAGCAAGAAGAAAACAAGAACCCTTAGAAGAGAGAATAATATTTATAGTGGGTTTTATGTTTTTCAAAGCATTTTTACAAATATTTTGTTACTTGATCTCCACAAACACCTTGAAAGCAAGGAAGAAAAAGAGCATAAAGACTAGTAAACATTGTATATTAATGTCTAATCTTTTGCCTTTATCCTGAACTCTTAAAAGTCTTCAGTTCTTATGGGTTTTTTTTTTTTTTGGTTTGTTTCTTTTTTCAAGACTTTTCCCATTTTAATTAGAAACTAGTTTTATTGTTTTTAAGAGGAAAAAATAAAAAACAAAAATTACCCACAACCCCAATGCCCAAATATCCCTTGTTAATATTTTTAACTCTATATTTTAAAACAATTTTAGACTTAATTTAAAAATCGCAAAAATAGTACAGCGTTTCCACAGTTCCTTCACTCAGTTTCCCCTAATTTGCACAACTGATATAAGTACAGTTAGCAAGCCAGGAAATTATCATTGATTCAATACTAATAACTGAACTACAGATCTTACCCAAATCTCATCGATTTTTCTCCATATCCTTTTTCTATTCCTTCACCCCACGCTGCTTTTAGTTATTTTGTTTCTTTAGCTTCCAATCAAAGTTACGTCCTCAGTTTACGCTTGTCTTTCATGATGTTGGTACTTTTGCTAAGCACTGGTTAGTTTATTTGGTAGAATGTCTCTCAATTTGAGTTGTCTAATATTTTCTCATTATTAGTTTGAGGTTATACATTTTAGGCATATGACAGAATATCACAAAAGTGATGCTGTGCCCTTCTCAGGACTTTGTATCAAGAGGAACATAATATGAGTATGTCTCAGAACTTATAACGGTAATTTTATTTACATGGTAAAGGCAACGGCTGTTGAGTTTCTCTACTGTAAAGTTCCTATTTCTTCCTTTATAGTTGACAGATATTTTGGGAGAGATACTTTGAGACTATGCTATTATACTATATCTCTCCAACACTTGCCCACTGATTTTAGCATCCATCCACAGATCTTCCTGGCAACAATTACCACTGTGGTGTTGCCCAGTGATAATTTGGTATTTCCTTCATTCCTTCTACATATATTAATTGGGATTCTTCATAAAGAAGAGCTGTCTCTTCTCCCCATTTTTAAAATGTATTCAATTATTTATATCAGGATGGACACCTGGAATATTTATTTTATTCTTTGGGTCATAATCCAATATTATTGTCACTTATATTACTCAAATTGTCCACTCTTGCCACTGGGAGCTCTATCATGTTGTCTTCTGTTTCCTTTTGACACCTCTTCATCTTTTTAGTTATTTTTTAATACTTCTTTACTTTCAGATACTAGAAGATGCCCAGATTCATCTTGCTCTAGCCTTAGAATCAGTCATTTCTCCTCCAAGAATTTATCAAGAATGAGATTGAGAAACCAAGATCTAGGCACTCATTGTGCTCTTTGCTACAGGAGCACTACTGTTCCTTGGCCCTCTAAATGTGTTCTGATCCCAACTCCAATTCCCCCCATATTACCAAGTGATGCTCTGACTCCAGCTTTGTGTCCTACCATTTAACTCAGTTCTTATACCATTTTCCTGGAGATCCCTCAAGTTAAGGGCTCTGTCTCACAAGACCACCTCACCCACTCATTTCAGTCTCCAATCATAAGCCCAGCCTATTATCTATGTTTCTGACCAACAGATTGTAGTTTAGAGGTTCCAACAACCCCCTCCTTGGGTTGGATTAATTTGCTAGAGTAGCTCACAGAACTCAGAAAAACATGTTACTTACTAGATCACTGGTTTATTATAAAAGGATGTAATTCAGAAACAGCCAGTGGAAGAGATGTGCAGGGCAAAATATGGGGATAGGGCATGGAGAAGAGGGCGTGAAGCTTCCCTGCCCTCTCCAGGTGCATCACTCTCCCCAAATCCCCACACGTTCACCAACTGGGAAGCTCTCCAAACCCTGTCTTTTTGGTTTCTTATGGAGGCTTCATTATATGGGTATGATTGATTAAATCATCGGCCATTTGTAACTGATTCAACCTCCAGCCTGTCTCCTCTCTCCAGAAGTTAGTCCCATCCCTCTATTCATGGTTGGTCCCCTTGCAACCATCCCCCATCCTTATGAGCTTTCCAAAAGTCATGTCATTAATACAAACTCAGTTGTGGTGGAAAGGGGTTTGTCATGAATAACAAGACACCCACTTCACCGTTATGGCTCTGAAGCGATTTCAGGACGTGAAAACAAGAGGCAAAATATTTATGACAAAAGATGCTCCAGTTGCTCTTATCTCTCAGGAAATGTCAAGGGTCTTGGGAGCTGAGAGCCAGGAACCCTGGACAAAGACCAAACATATATGAGAAATACATTTTGGTCATCTAAATGGCCAAATACGTATTTCTAATAAATCACAGTATCGTACCCTCTAAGCAAACATAGTTGGGAAATGTGTGTTGTATACTAAGCCATATATAAGCACCCATTTATATTTTTGGATCAGTTTATCTGCATACGTATTTAAACATATGAGTTCATACTGATCCTTCTAATTCCAACACAACACTGCAAGCAGATTCTAGCCTTCCCCTTTTTCTTACTTACAATATTTTTCTCCAACAGTGAGAAGCCTGGTTCTCATTATTAACACTATACTCACTTCTTTGTTCAATCTTAGTATTGAGGAATAAAATTCACTTTATGGTAAGACAAGAAAGATATAAACGTAAAAAAATTCCTCCCTGCCCTTTGGCATCCTTTCTCCCCCACTGTGCATTGTGTGTCTGCATTACACAGCGAACAAACCTCCCCCATCGGCAGGAATACCAGCTCAAACATAAAGAGCAACATTCTCCTAACATCAACAAGACAACTCCTTAAAAGATAACATTCCTCCTTGATCTTATAAGGGGTCACATGACCCACCAGGGTGACACTTAGATCGGGATTATGTAAACTGTCAATATACTTCATTGATGTACAGCCCTCTGCCTCCAAAAACTTATATAACTGTGCCTTGATTTCTAACCTGTGGAAGAGTTCTCTCTCTAACCTGTGGAAGATGCTCTTCCCGGGTTATAATCCTCAAATCAGGCTCGAATGAAATTTTCCATTTCTTTCTTAGAGCGACTGATTAATTTTCTGTCAACAGGATAAACATAAAGGGTTTAGTTACAGAATTGCTAAATCATATGCCTGTGACAAAAAGATTTACTAACGAAAGTAAAGCACTTGTATACAGTTCTTTTCATCTCTAGCCTTACAGCATCCAGTCAAAATACTTTTTTCAAAGCCACCCAGATTAGCTCTTATTTTCCCCATCCCCTTCAGAGTGGTTATGTTTTTCATCTGTAATACAATTAGGTTTATTTACTACCATTTGTGTTCTATTTTGGGTCTGCCCCCCTCAACACGCTGGTTGACTGTAAACGTGTATTTATTTTGAGAGGTATGTAAAGCATTATCCATAATTTTCTTTTTAATCCACTGAGAGATACAGACCTCTTTGCTGAGTACCTATCATGTGTTAGGGACAGTCTGGGTACTCTTATTATATATGATTATAAAAACATAAAATGTCATCTTAATGATTAATCCCAAGGTTTAGAAACTTTATGCCAGGATGAAAAATGGATTTACTTTATCCACCAAAAGATGTTGTCCCCTTTCTCTTCTCTTATAGATCTATAGATTCTTTTGGCCTAATTATTTCCATAGCCTAAAAATACATTAGAAATAATGAGGCAAATATTGCTGTTTCTCACAAAGCACTAATGGAATGCTACCTGCTTGGGTTTTCTTAATTAGCTATCACTATTGATAACATAATCTGTAAAATGAAAACACTGGTGTTACACGTGTGAATACAAAGACCCACAGAGCACCCCTGAGGACTCAAGTGATTTTTACTTGGGTCTTTAGAAGAAAGGGCTGCCCCTCAGTGCTTACAGGGACTTTCTGAAATGCAACCACAGATAGGTCTTTGGCTACACCTGAAGTAGACACCTGTCCTCACACCGTTCACAAATGAATCAGGAGAACTGTGGAGTGGATACTAGTGTCGTTTCTGGAGTCAAAAGAGCTGTGTGCTCTTAGGTAAATTTCTTCCTCTCTCTGGGCTGCAATTTCCTCATTTGTAAGGAGAGGTAAATTACATGCATGTGTAAAAAATAAATAAATTATATGTGTGTGTAATTTATGTCTATAAATATATATCATTTATATTGTTGAAATAAATTTCTAGGCCCAAAATTGAGTCACTCCTGCCCGAGATGCCACATCAGCAAACTGAAAATTAGATGACTTCATGTCCTTGTAACTACTCCACGTGACCAGAAACACAGCATATCCAATCAGCCAATCCCCAAAAACCAACCCAAATCCGGGCCTTCTTACCCCAAATAAGGTTGACCCTGTGGCCCTAGGCAATCAGGTATTTTCTCTTTTCCTCTCCCTTGTTTTTTATCTTATAAAAGCTCCCTGCCCTCCACCCCATTTGGTGGCTCTCCAAAAGGAGACTGTCCACTTCATGATGTGCTTAAGTTTATTTGTTTCACCTAAATTGTCTTTTTAAACTATATTTTAACAATGTATTATATAATATCTATATTATTTATCCCTATTTACAAATAAGGAAATGGAATCGTAAAATTAAGTGAAATCTGGTGCCAAACTCTTAAAGTTTTCAGCACACGTAAAGTACTCAGAAAAATGTCAGCTATTGATAGTCCTACTGGCTTTTAATTGGTAGTCAAAAGATAAACAACAGTAGCATGTGTTCTTCAATAACTAACACTGTTTCCCTGGCAAAATAAACAGTGGAGAAGAGTCAGTGAAAGAGAATTAACATTTACTAAATCTCGTAACAATCTAATCCTAACAATAAATCAGTAAGGTCTCCATCAATAAGTTGCATCTGTAAAACAAAAATAACCAACCTTGGACAAGTAATCAAGGTCATACAACTTATGACATCCAGTGACTCTGGTCATCCAGTGACAAGGCTAGATACAGACTCAGATCCCACCATTAAAAAGGAATACGGGGAGTGAGTGAGTTCTTTTAGAGACAGACATTCAAGCTTCAGAAAAGAATCCTAAATCGTTGTCAAGTGGGCCCAGAATAGAATTCTACAATATGGCAGAATCAGTCCAGAGTCTAGGGCATGTACAATCGGGCAAAGGAGCCTTGGAACACAACCTGGTTCCTGGGTAGGACCATTCATCAATAGGGTCCTTTTAGGTAGGGCAATTCCATATTCTGTCATCTCCAGGTCAAAATTTACCCCAAATATTCTGTGTCATTATCACCATACGCACTTTGGGGCTAGGTTACCATTCCAATTGACCCAAGATACTATGGAAGAATTCCTAAGAGCTTAAACCTGGCATCTCAAATTGGCCTCCTCTCTTTCCAGGCCTGCAAACCCATTTTGTTTGGGAGACATTGCTAAATCGAATCTGAAAGTTTTACACTGCTACATGCACACTCTCCATCCCCTGGAGTCTTCACTCTTCTCTATTATCTTAGATCGCCCCTCTTCATCCAAAGACCTTTTGTGCTCACATCGTAAGTGAAAGCTTTTATGCTGATCAGGCCCCACTCTACATTGATCCACTCAGAATATCAGGAATGAGGCCAAGATAGGGATTATTTAAAGGCTCCCCTTCTCTTCCAGTGTATCTAATGAACAACCAATGTTAAGAATCACTGGTCTTGGCCCTGTTCTCAATCCATTCATCAACCTTCTCTCCTTTGTCTTGTGTTTCATTCTTTTGTAGTGGGCTGAATAGTGTCCCTCCAAAACTCATGTTCACCTGGAACATCCAAATGTTGCCTTGTTTGGAAACAGAATCTTTGCAGATGGAACTAGACAAGGATCTCAAGACAAAATCATCCTGAATTTAGGGTCGACCCTAAATCCAATGACTGTCATCCTTGTAAGAAGAGAAGACCCAGGGAAACACACAGGGAAGAAGGTGATGTGGTGATGAAGACACAGATCGCAGTGATACATCTTCAAGTCAGTGAAGGCCCAGATTTCCAGGACCACCACTAACTAGGAAGAGACAAGGAAAGATTCTTCCCTAGAGCCTTCAGAGGGAGCATGGCCCTGCTGACTCTGTGAATTCAGACTGCTAGCTTCCAGAACTGTGAAAGAATAAATTTCTGTGCTTTAACGCACCCAGTTTGTAGTAATTTGTTGCACAGCCCTAGGAAACTAATACACTCTCCTAATAAGTCACCTAATATCTGCTGAGAATTGCTCAAATGTCTATAGATGTGCTTGTGCCTCTAGAAATAAACCGAAAATATCCTACACTTAGAGGCACCAAAAGGACGACAGAAGGGAAGTAACTGCTCACAAGAGACACGGTCAGATCTAGGACCTTCCAGGGGCCTATGGAACCTGTTAGCAGGAAGGAATCCATGATTTTAATCCTTAGAGCCGAAAACACTAAGAAAATGAACTCTCCTGTTAAGTTATTAAAGTCATACTGCCTTCTCTCCAGTTGACTCCCTTCCTTCCCATGGTCTCTGTGCAGGGCCCATTTTTCACGGCTTCTCTGCCTTTTTATACTCTGGCTCCCTCCTCTTTTCACCCAGACAGATGGAGAAGGAGCTCAACCTCTGAGAAGCTAGTCTTATTCCCCTCCAGGCAACAGCTGCTTCCACAAAACAGCCCTGTAAATGTCAGCATCGGATCAATACATCTTCAGGTGAAGTTGGTCCCACACCAGAAGTCATGGCTGAGTCACTGGCACTGACAGAGGGACCAAAGACACACTTGGCTGCCCCTTGGCTTTTCTAGCCCTCAGTATTGCCTGAGCATCTCTGTCAACCTCAGAGAACAAGTAAGTTCAATGATAAACACCCCCCAGCCACACCATCACAAGCCCCTGCTGTCTTCATTCATGTTTTGTAGAATCCTTTCCCCACTATGATTAAAAGGCCTTCAGCATCTTCCCTCCTTAAAAACCCACTTCACTCACTAGAAACCTATTACCCAACTATTTTCTACAAATTCAAAGCTATATATAGATTCCTAAGGGATGAATTTGTCATTGTTTTCTTTTAAAACTACAGTTATATGTTGATTTAATTATCTTCTATCTGAAATTCCACCAAAGTACAATTACTGAAAGAAGACAGTGATCTAAACTAACCTAATATTGGTTGGCGGACAAGGCTGAGGTCATCCCAATGATTCTGCTGTTGGCTATAGTTTAAATATCTCTCCTCTTTATTAATAGGGTTAGTCAAGAATGAAAACAGCAATACGGATGGAGAACCCAATGGGGAAGAAGAATCCTAACAGTTCCACCATCTGAAATGCCTCTTTCTGTTAACACTTCATGGAAATGTTCCAGACCAAACGTCTATACCTATGTGGTCCTAAGCTTTTCTGCACATTCCAATCACCTTAGGAGTTTTTAGAAATCCGGACACCCAGCTCAGCCCCCAGAACAGTTCAATGGGAATGCCTGGGCGTGAGAGCCGGGCATCCATACTTGTTACAGCTCTCCAGGTGATCTCAAAATGCAGCAAAGTTTGGGATACAGATTGGCTACCAAAATAACCAAATGTTTAAATTCTACCACAACTCTAAGATTCTGTAAAATAAAAATTAGATTCTCTCTCCCTTCCTATCATAAATAGATTTTCAAAGACAAGGAGCTTTGAAATACTTGGAGAAAGACATTATGTAAATCCAGGCTATTATTATTGCAAGTTGGCAGGTGTCTAGGACATATATTTTATTCTCTTTAATCATCCAAATGAGGCCAAATGTCCCAGGGATGTGGAGTCAGCCCATCATTAGGCCTAATGATGATAATGAGGATCCAAACACAGGTGTGTGAGCAGCAACAGGAGCAATCTTCAAGTTTCCTTCTGCCACGGGGACAACCTTCAGCTGCATGTTTTACTGGAGGCAACCCCACCCTCCCAAGGTCTAGGACATACTGCTGTTCAGTTCTGACTCAGTAACAAGTATTGCAAAGCAAGTGGTCTTTTCTTCACTGACACCTGGGTATAAAAAGGAATAGACCGTACCCTTTATCCCAGGCACATACAGCCTCATCATGCAAAATGAGGGTTTAGTATTAATCCACTCATCTGAGTCTGATTCAACATAAAACGTGCTTCAATCCAACAGCAAAGTCTAGAACCGCTGACATACCACACAGTAAACCTCCTGAGTCTTGTTTTTTCTTCAGCAGTAACTATAGCCATAAAAGGTTGGAGGAGAGTATAAATATTTAAGGGCCAAAATAAATCTTTAAATGTTGAACAACTGGGTTATGTGATGGGTAAACTGGAGACTGGTCCTGAGATGGCAGCTCATCGAATAATGATAGAGAGAGCAAAGCCTTAGCCATTTCTCCCTCTCAGTATAGCATTAGTGTATGTCAGCTTCGTAAGGGCTTAACTGGCTAGAGCCAGCAGATGGTGCTTTTATGGCCCTATATAAACAGTATTAAGTCATTTTAACTCTTTCCCCATAACTCAGGTTTCCAATCTAGGCTGCAGTTGTCCACCTCTCTCGTCCTCTGAGATGTTCATGAGGAAGGGGACTAACATTTATTAAGCACCCATTATGCACAAGATGCTTCTCATAGGGATTTACTGACCCCAGTTTACAGAGATCAACTACCAGGGGCACAGCCAAGATTTGAACTGACTGTTTAATTTCATGGTTCTGGCTCCTCCCACTATTGTCCTATGATTCTGAACCTCTATGTCCGTTGCTTAAAAATACACTGGAGGGGAAAAACAGCTGAAAACTGTTTGCAAAATGATTAGCCTCAAATCAGTATGGCCTGTTCCTTTTGGAATGGTTACTACTTTGAGTTTCTCATATAACTTGATCCATCAGTTATTCTGTCCTATACTTTCAAGACATATTTATTGTCTCTTCAGATATAAAACTTTATCATTGATTTCTTCAATCCAATTAATATCACCAGGCATTGATTAAACTCCTACCTAAGCATTTCAACATTTTAAAACAGTTTTCATATAGGTAAAATCATGACTCCCATTCATAATCCTGTATGTCAAAGATCTTATTCAGCTCATTAATTAATGAGGGAACAAGTGATATATAGAGCCAATTTAGTAAATGAATGTTAAGGCAAGTTTGCTGGGTTACATATAAAATTGACTAATGCCTTACAGGGCAATAAACCCATAACCTCTGGGGTCACCCCTTCCAATAGACAGGTATTATTTGCATCTCTGCTTGACAAAAATTGACAGTTGACCTATGCCAGTACAAAGCTGTGAAATACAACAGTCAATAGAAAAATCAAGCTCAGACCCGGGCTTAAACACACTGTGATCTCTCTTGCTTATTTCCAAGTTTCTGATAATTTTCCTGACAGTGCTTAAGACATCAAAGTAGAAGAAGTACATGTTCAAAACTTGGTTACATTCATAACTTGAAAGGCATCTGTGAGTAATGTGTAAGTAGTACACATCTGTGTTAAAATAAATCAAAGTGAGGAGAGGATTATTACAAGCTGAGTTAATTAAGGCAGGCAGGCATCTTGGAAAAGAAAGGTATCTTTTGAGCAGCACTTGATAGAAATTGTAGGACTTGGTTTAACAGAGATGAAAAAGCAGAGTGACCCAGATCAGCATGAGAGTAAAGGAAAGTGCAGAGATGAATCTGTTCAACATCGGTTCACACTGCTTTCACCTGGGATGCTTTTAAAACTCCCAATGCCCTAGCTGCACCAGGCCAATTAAAATCAGCATCTCTGAGGATGGAACACGAGCATCAGCAGTTTGTGACGCTCCCTAGGTGATTTCAATAGGCAGCATGGCTACTCAAGCGTGGCCCATGGATTGGCAGAACCAACAGCACCCGAAACTTTGCTGGATCTCGGCTTTCAGCACTCCTTCCCCATCTACTCAACAGAATCTGCACACTAACCAACCAGATCCCCACGTGATTCACTGTACGTCAAAACTGAAGATGCTCTGAGATATCCAGCTGCCATTCCCACCACCCTCGACCTAAGAACGACCTGGAGCATTTGATTGACATGCAGCAGTTTCAGGCCCCTCCCTCACAGTTAGTGCTTCAGAGGCAGAGTCAACAGAAGATGGGTTTAACAAGGGATGCTTGATATTCTTATCAAAAGTTTGGGAAAGGCTGAAAGTAGGTCCTTATTTGTAGGACTAGTTCGTCGATACCCTTGATTATCAGGCCAGAGGAAGTTTGGCTTGATCTGACAGCGGTTCTCAACTCTGGTTACACATAAAATCACCTGGGGATGCTTTTCAAAAACACAGCTATCTTCACCCCACCCCCAGAGACGATCTGGTGTGGCATGGGGTGTAAGCACAGGTGTTTTTGGGTCATCTGTTGGTTTGTTCGTCTGTTTTGTAGCATCCTAGCTAATTCTAAAGTATAGGTAGAGTTGAAAAATCACTGTTAGGAAGCTACCTCCTCTTGAGGAAGGAACAAATGTGACGAAAGCGGTATTTTAGAAAGCGTTATCTGACAATAAAATATAAACTATAGATTAGGTATTTTAAGAAATCTAAAGATACCTACTAGCTATGTGGTAGTGACATGTATTGGGGAAAGTGGTTGGACTGGACAGGAAAGGAAAGGACTGTAAAAGCAAGGTTCAGAAAAAAACTAATAACTAATTAGGATTATAGAATGGAGAAAATATGGAGGATTATAGAAGCATGTCTACAAGATTGTGGAAAAGGGAAGGAATTGAGGTGGAATCAGCCTCAAATTGGAAACTTGGCAAAGGGAATTAATTTGGTGGGGTATAATGGCTAATTTGATATGTCAACTTGATTGGGCCATGTGGGTACCCAGATATTTGCTTAAACATCCTGGATATTTCTGTAAGGGCTTTTGGTTGAGATTAACATTTAAATTTGTAGACTGGATAAAGCAGATTGCCCTCAAGGTCTCATCCCATGAGTTGAAGGCCTGAATAGATCTAAGTAAAAAAGAGCTCCCCTTGCCTGACTGCCTTCGAACTGGGACATTGTCTTTTTCTTGCCTTCAGCCTCAAACCGAAGCATTGGTTCTTCCTGGGTCTCAAGCCTTCTGGCCTTCAGACTGAACCACACCTTGGGCTCTCCTGGGTCTCCAGCTTGCTGACTTCAGATCTTAGGACTTGTCAGCCTCCACAGTCACCTGAGCCAATTCCTTAAAGTCATATTTGTAAAATATATTGCTTCTGTTGCTCTGGAGAACCCTGACTAATACAGTGGGTGAACATATTGTGTTTAGCTCTAGACACAGTGGTTGATTATTAAAAGCAAGTGTGGAAATAAACAAAGACTAACCGAATGAGACAGAAGTTATTTATTCAGAGCTTGCTACAGCAAAGGAGTCAGCCACCATCCCTTGCATTTGGCAGAGACCTGAAGACAGGGGAGTAGGAAAGAAAGAGAAGGCTTAAGGCATGCCCTCACTGGAGGCTGTCAGCCAGGGAGGCTGAGGGTTCTCTAACTAGAAGCAGGGACCCCTAGATGATTGGTTTGGGGAACATACTTGTCTTTCTCTGGTTGGTTTCGAGTTGGAGGCAGGGGCAAAAATTAAGGGAGCTAGCAGTCATTGACCAAGTCCTGACTGTGCTTGGCCAGCGGCTGCAGAGCTTGTGGGTCAGCGTTCCACCATCATACACGGTCTGGCCCTGTCCACTTACATATTCACTCTCTCCTACGTTAAATGAATGCCCTACTATTTCAGGTTCCCACTTCCCAGATTCCTTTCACTGATTTTTCTCATCTAGTTCAATATATTCAATACTACTTGGCCACATCCACATTTACACTTAACACATTTAGATCTTTCTAGGGCTTAATCTCATCGAGATTTGACTTTAGAAGAGGGGAAGTGTTTCAAAATGTAGGTTTTGTTATTATCTGTTGGGAAGGCCAACAGAGGAGGACACGACTGCCGTTGACAGGTAGTTTGCTGCACTCACAGACCCCAGGGGAAGGGGCCACGACGCCTCATGAGGTGGACACACAGGAAAGCACAGGAACTGGTCAAGGGGCTGGAGGGTGGGCCGCCCTGGGCACCCTTTACTGCGGTTTCTCCAGGAAGCAGCAGGCAAACCAGGGCAAGCATGTTCAGAATGAGTCAGTTTGAATGATGTCAGTGGGCTCTAGGCTATAGGGGCTGTCCCGAGGTGTGTGGTTCCTGGTCCTGAGGTGATCAGGCAGGGAAAGAGGAGCCCTGAGTGTGAGAGCCTAAAAGAGAAGGTGGTTGGGGTGTGGGCTCTGGGTTGGTTGGTCTGCATTTGAAAAGCATGCTTGAAGTAGAACTGTTTACCGGGTCTCGGAGCTGGCTAGCCCGGGAAGGGGCAGCTCCTCCAAGGTCAGCAAGTCCCCAGGTATCAAAGCATCAGAATGCAAAAACTTAAAGACGCGGCTACTACAGGAAGCATAATTAGAAATAGAAATTCAAAGCCCCTGCTCTCTGTAAACTGCTAACACCACAGCAGTCATGGTAGCAGCTAGAAATGCTTAATGTGACATTCCAAACTACACGAGCATTTGACACCACCATGAATCATCCGGGCTTTGTTCCTGGGGCATTAGCAGCAATACTAAGACACAAAGACCAGCAGCTCCCACCTAGAAAGGCTTTAGCACAAAGTTTTTCATTTCTGAGCCTTCTCCTTTCAGAGTAAACCAAGGACAGATCTCCGTTTTCCCTGGCAGCTGGGACACCTGAGAGCTCATTAAACCCTGGTCCGTCCATCATATTCTTTTCCATGGCCCTGGAGGTGGTGGAAACATTGTTCTGTGCCGTTTCCAAGACACCCCAGGGATTTTCCATTAAGGTAACACTTCCCTTGGTTACTTTGCAAGTGAGAGTTGGGGTCGGCACACAGCTCATTTACCTGACGCTTATTTTTTTTTTAATTTCTTTAATGCTTAGGAGATTAGCATTCCTCTTAGGACTCCCTATAAAAGAAAGGCAGTGAACTCTTCCCTGCAGTGGGATGGAGGGCACGGAGCAGACTCTTAGACTCAGATAGGCTGGGATTTGGATGCTAATTCTGGGCAGTCCATGGACTTGATGTGCCCAAGCATAAAAACCCTGTTTTCTTTTCTAGAATCAGTAATTATTTTATAGTATAGTGGACTGTGCTTGTTTGATTCCACCTATCAGTTAAAAAGCTCCTAGATGATGGAGATTATTAGATCTTAAATTCATCCTTTTTATCCTCTAGCTTGACCTTAAAGAATACTTGGTAATTTGCAGTGTGTTATACAACCCAGCTACCTCTGGGACACTTAAAACTCCACTGTCCTTCCGGCTGAGGGACAGGGTGCCCTGCTCCCAGCAAACAGGAAATAGGAGAAAGAAATTCTGAGCCTCAGAGAAGGGACATTTCAGCACCCTGGACAGAGTGAAGGAAGGGAACCAATAATAGCAACAGCAACAGCTCTTGGGCCTGATGTGTGCCAGGCGTGGGTCTCGGCCCTTTACGTGAATTAACGACCATCACTGAACTTCCCTGGAAGTAAACCTCCCCGGCACCCCTGTGGACCACACTGAAGTGTGAATCAGAAACCTGTCCTTGCTTATTTCGAGGCTCCTTTGTAACTCCTTTCTTAGAAGTCCCTTTGAAAAAACTGCAATTATGCCTAAACAAACAAATGAAAAACAAGTCTTTGTTGGCCCCATTTCTTTCTCACCTGACATGTGTGAAAACAGATGAAGAGGCAAAACAATCCGGAGGCCCAAATGTGGCCTAGAGACAAGGAGAAGGGAGTAGTACCCCAGGCAACAAAGCCTGGGGGTGCAGAGGAGCAGGCCTGGACCAGAGCCCCTCCAGGCAGCACTGCCTTCAGGCTTCATCCCTGCCTCCCAGATCCAGCAGGTCGTGATGATGCCTTTGCTTGTACAACGCCTGGCCCCTTCCCGTCTACACCGAGGTTCTCCCCGCTCCCAAACTGGACCATAGCAACGCAGAGGGAAAGTCATCTGTTAAGAGTGCGGTGCAGATCTGAGCTAAGCGATTCAGCCTCTCTTCAGTGCTTTGCTCTGAGCAGGGAAGTGCTTGGCGAACAATGCCTGGGTCAGCCTTACCACAGCATCACAAGGTAAGTGTGTAGTATGATTCGTTCCAGGTAAGAGAGGGGAAGCAGAGGGGCTTGTGGCATTCTGAATGATTCCGCCAAGGCCCCGGGCCAGGCCTGAGTGCCTGAGATGGAAACGGGGCCTGGGGAGTTTTATATCTGTGTTTGAATCTCCTACACATGGGGACATGGGTTTAGTACTGACTATTGAACCTGCCAACTGAAGTTCTTTAAAATCAGTATAGTGTAAGTCTGAAGAAAGGAGCTCACATTTGTCATTTCATACACAGATGCAAACTTCATGTCGCCTTCCCACCAAGAAACATTCACCTGTACCGCTTGGTCAGTGTCACAAGATAAGATCCTTTAAATATTCAGCACCTTCCTACATCCTATTCCATTGGTCCTGCGCTATCAGGAGGTTAACAGATACAAAGGCGTCCGTAGTGCAGAGTATTTAATGTGACAGAGATTTCTCATATCTCTGGATTCCCTTGCTGCCCCTCCTGGTCCTGAGGCCTACCCCAGCTGGCACCTTCCACAAAACAAAATATTTCAGTGGCACAAGAAGTATCCAGGTTGATAGTCGAAAATTTGCACCTGTTCTCCCCACACAGCCGAAGTGCCCAATAAGCCACACAAAAAGAAATCCTTTAACTTATCACGAAAACTCCACCAACAGAAGCAAACGGTCGCCCTTTGACAGAGCCCAGCATGGAACAGGAAACTGTATCCCCAACACCTAGAGATTTAGCTGATGTGAAACACAGTACTCAGGAATGGGGTGAGACATCGGAAGACCAATGTTTGACAAGAGGCATAAATGATCTGCATTCTGTGAGGCAATAAAAGCTGTTTAATTCTGATCCAACTAGAGCCCCAGACTCTCTCCATTTGCAAATCATCATCACCATCTTTAGCATCGCTCTCATCAGAAGCCATCTGCACTCTATGCTGGACACTGAACAAAGGAGCTGGGTCCCAGTTTTGTGGGATCTTACCATCTTAGCTTTGCTACACTGACACCAATAGACTTAAAAATACATTAAGAGGAAAAAACTAGAACAGCATAAACAATTACAGGAATACAAATTTAGGATCAAAAGAACTGAGTGAGACAGGATGAAGACAGAATCAAGAAATTCCATTTTCAGACGAATAATACTGCACAGCAGCAAATGTACAGAATGAATGAATACTGAAACCCACAGCTGACTATCCAGTGTTGCCGTATATTCAGAAGAGTAGCATCAAAACATCTGGATGACTGACGAACTGGTCTGGATTTCATCCAAACACATCACTTTGATAATCATTTTTCGAAGAAGATTATGTTTCAGGAGCTTTTCAAATGCTGGGAAGAAGAAATGAGTAAGACTAACCTCCACAAAGCAATGGCGGAAAGCAACATCCTCAGTTATCTGATAAGGAATATATGGGCCATAGGAATGAATTTAGGGGAAGAGGTGACAGGCAGGTGCTCGAGGCACAGAATCAGCAGGACGTATCAAGTTTTCAGATTAATCAGTGTTTATATCAATGCAAGTAATAAAGCTAAACTTGTCCAGTTCTGTTCCCTGCCCAAGGCACTATTAAGAGCCAGAGGGGCATCTGCACACACCTTGCTCAGCGAAAGAGACCTCTCGAGGTGGACATTTAGTCACAGCCAACAAAGGAGGGGAGGGTATGGGGAAAGGACCATGGTACAAGCCCAGACCTGGTCCGTGATGCATCCCCTGCCATTACTGGGACAGAAGTAGTCCAGTCACTCCCGTGCCAGAGCAGTCTCTAGGAGAACCCACACACATACACACACCTTACACACCATACACTTTAAATTTCTGGCTTTTGGTCCCAAGCAAGAATAGCTGAATGGAGAGGGGTGACTGTGGGCATACTAAATTTTTCTGGCTGTCCACATTCCGAGTACTTCAGTTCCTAATAAACTCGAAGGAAGTACACATAGGGCCCCCGTTGTGTCATAGACACTAACGCCTACTACAGATGGAAGCTGAAGGAACCAGATCCTTCCTACTTTCCACCCCTGCACAACCCAAGGTGGAAAAATAACGGGCCAGGCTGACTGAGTGTTGTCTCCCACACAGACTCTTGAGTGTCAGGAAGAGCTCAGAACAGCGGGAGTCATTCTTGATAAAAGTAGCCATGAGCAGACTCAGTTGTTCTTCCTGCTGAATCAGGAGCTCACTTTCTTCCTCCGCATTTTCCAAGCCCACTCCTCAAGCCTTCTCTTGAATCTGAGAGACGCTGATACCCTTCCAGTAAACGTCCTTTGGGCTTACATTAGCCAGAGCTGGTTTCTGCTACTTGTGACTAAGAACCCCGACACCATTACAGATTCTGGAATCTCCCACACGTTCCCCTCCTGAACTTTGCCCACCTGGCAAGAACCATTCCTGAAAGCAGCCTCTGTGTGCTGGCTCCCAGCCGTGCGGGAGCCCCATCTCACAAACAGCTTGCCCCCTAAGTTCTTCCTCCACAGTCCTCTGCCTTCCGGTTCCTTTTCCCGGATACTTAATGCCTGAGAGATTTCTCTAAACTTTACCACTTGCTCCAAATATTCCTGCAACAGAGAGGCCTTAGGGAACGACCTTTAGGAGACACTGAGGAGTCTACAACCAGACAAAATGCAAACTTTTCAATGCTTCAAATTCAGTGCATTCTCATCATGTACCAGAGCTATTTTATTTAGTTAGGTTTTCAGGGAATCCAGCTTCTATTTGTCAGGTTTCTGGTGTTGATGCTTCCCGCTCGCACTGAGGTGTTCAGAGTCTTAATTAGACAGCGGCTGTAAAGTGCTTTGACAGCATCAGATGAAAAGTGCTAGAGAAATCCTTGGGGAATTTCTTCATTTTGGCTTAAAAGACACAAGAAAATTAGAAAGCTTTAACAATCGAGCTAAGGTTTACAAGTAAACTTTTGAGGGGTTTTATGTGTCCGTGTGTGGTATAGTACAAAGACTGAGCTTGCTTTTTATGTTTTAATTTTTATTCTCCTAACTGTAAACAAGAGAGCCATGTTGACCGCCCCCACCCTTGCAGGATACATTAAATTTAAGTTCTCCGTGATGGGTCTGCGGGATGTAAATAATCAAATTAATTGTCTGCATACCTAGAATCTTTCGCTCGAAGGGGAAACCTGCCTAGACTCATGTATTGAGTCAGCACTTCTGAGGGGAAATCTGGGATCCAAATTTTAGCAGAATTATGATAGGAAACACCCCGTAAAATACACATCTTCTGTGCAGGGGGTCCCTTCCCTGAAACAGAGGCAAAATTCATTTGTTTCTTCGGGTTTGGACTTGGGGTTAATTTAATGACTTCTTAGGAAGCCAAATCCTCTGCTTTGAGGCAGACAAATAATGGTAAACAGCAGTAGGCATGGATCTAAAGCCTTTTCATTTAGAACAAAAGGATGTGGGCAGAGGCAGCACCCTCCACTGAGCCAAACTCCACCATCAGTGACTCCTGTGCCACCCTGGTGAGGGAGGCAGGCACTGACCTGGAGTTGTGTGCAGGTAACAGACTGGTGAGCTTGCCTGACCGAGGGGGAGACCCGATGAGGCTGGAGGGACACCCAGCAGGCCTGCAGCTCTGCCCCAGAACCCAGAATCCAAGCCTCTGCCATTGCCACCTTTCTTGCGAAGCTATTTAAAATATGAAACTCATTCAGTCTTTCTTTATTACCCAAACTATTCATAACTACCCTTTTTACATCTCTTATTTCGTAGAAAAGGTTGGGCTTTAAAAAAAAAAAAAAAGAACACTTTGATTCCATACTTGAAAACAATTCCAAAGAACTCACCTAGGGAAACTGGGACAATTTATGTGTGATATATATTTGGAAAAGGCTACATTGGTTTTCTTTAAATATTGTCATGTGTTTTCACAAGAAAAACAAGTATTTATTTGCTATATGTAGTAAGGTGTCATTTCAAATCCATGAGGGAAAGATGGAACTGAGACAACTGGCCATCTTTTTGGATAAAATAAATGTGGATTCTTATAGGACTCTGTGCTAAAATATATTCCAGATAGACCAAATACAGTTAATAATATATGTTTTTTAAGTGAATTTTGTTTATAATCTTAAAGAGCAAAATCCTTTCCAGACATGACATCAAATTCAGGAGCATAAAGGAAAAGGCTGGTAAATAACTACATAAAATGTTAAAATTCTTCATGACAAAAATATCATAATTAAAGTCAAGGTAAGTGAAAAACTGACAATTTTTTAACACATGTGATGAAGAGGTAATATCATAAAGAAACTGAGGTTCCTTACAAATCCATAAAGAAAGGGAGAGAGGGAGGGAGAAACAGTCCAATAGGAAAATCAGTAAAGGACCTGGACAAGTAGTTCACAGAAAATAACATGAAATAAAATAGCCCCTAAATTCAGAAAAGGTTGAAACTCGTTCATAATTAAAGAAACACAAATTTGAAAAAAAAATGTTAGTTTCTCCTATTATTCTCACAAAGATGAAAGCATTTGCTAATCCTCAGTGTTACCAAGGATGTGAAGAAATGGGCACTTACATACATGACCGGTGAGACTGGGAATTGGTGTCTTTTTGAAAGGCAACTGGCAAATCTAATAAACTGAAACCTCCAGAAATTTATCTCACAGATATACAAATCCAAACATAAGTAGATATTTGCTACCGCATTATTTGAAATAATCAAGATTCTGTCAACATCTGAACACCCATCAACTGGGAACTGGTCAAATAAATTATGGCAAATCTATACAATAGACTGCAGCCATTATAAAGGTCAGGGGAGGTCTCCATGCACTACTATGAAAAGACACTCAAGATGGACAGTGAACTCCACAAAGGCTGGTTGCAGAACCGTGGATGTAGTATGATCTCATTTGTGAAAATAAAAATAGGCTTGAGATGCAGACTCATTGGACATTTCTCGAAAGAGCCACAGGAAACTTCTAATAGTGATTTTTTTTCTCTGCATAGCGGGGATTTCATTCTTATTTTTACTCTCTCGTACTCTTTTCACTTGTACCATCAACTTGCTTTACTTTTACAATGAAAACCTAGTATTCAAAAATAAAAATAAATTAGGACTCATCTACCATTTGAAATTAATTAAATCAAAAGTTCTACTCAACGAATATGTTCTGAGGGTAAATTATTAACCAGACTCTGAAGTGGAGAGGGTATAGCTCAACGGTAGAGTGCGTGCTTAGCATGCACAAGGTCCTGGGTTCAATCCCTACTACCTCCATTAAATAAATAGATAAATAGATAAATAAATAAACCTAATTACCCCCCCTAAAAAAAGCAAACAAAAAAGCAAAAACAAAAAAGTAAACTAGACTCTGAAGATACAAAGACATCTATGATGCCAGCCCTACCCTCCAAGAGCTTACCTTACGTCTAGAGAGGCAGAGAGTGCCAGGCGCCCGTCAGTACCCCCACCTAGATGCCTGCGGCATAAGAGGCCCCCACCCCGCAGGATACCCAGTACTTTCTCGAGCAGGACTCCAGAGAAGTTCACACTGGGTTCACTCACACAAACCACAGCCTTTCTTGCGATCTCAGACACCGGAATAAAAACCCCACCAGGAGACAGGGGTCTTCACAGCTCCCGCAGGAATTGGAAGACAGCCATCCTTTGAAAGGCCTTTGTCAGTCACTCGAAACATTAACCCTTGGAACTCATCCCTCAGACGGCCTGGGTCAAGGGATCGAGCTCTCAAATACGAACCCACACTCCACAGGAACCACGGGTCTATTAAGTCTTAGAATCGGAGCAATTACAGGGAAAAGGAAGGGTGAACGCCTGAGGCTTTCATGACGGCAGAGGGGTCTCAGCTACAGCTGTGTAACAAGTATTATTCGCAAAGCATCTTTGCCCCTTCCTCCAGCCCTGCTTTAGTGTTAATGGCCGGCTTGTCAGAAGAGCTTGTTTGATAGTTATAAGGAACCACTCAGAAGTAGAGTGAGTCCCCAACTCCCCACACTTCCAAATGGCGGGACTCAAAAGTCCACGTTCCTCCCCATGTGGCCCTGCTGTCAAGGGGAAAGACTGGGGTCAAGGAACAATCCAGCACATAAAGACCAACCTTGCCCTTCAGAGACCTGGGCCCCAAGCGGTCCCTCCACCCGCAGCTCCTGGGGAGCGCACACTTTGCTGTGCAGAGCAGCAGACGGGACTAATGAGGAGGTGTGGTCTGGTCCTGCTGGGAATATGGCCTTGTGCAGAGTTCCAAATCAAAAGATTTCAGGTACTGGGGTGGAAATTGAAGAGGAAGAAAGCTCTGCTTGGTTGGGCAGAGGAAAATGTCAGCAGCCCCAAGTGAATAAGCTTTCAGGAGCAAGCCTGGACTCTTTTCCTTCATCCTGTGTTATCCCACCAGGCCTCCAGAGGGGTCCCCTGTAGATGAACAGCATAGAACAGCCCCCACCACCTTCACAATCACTCCCCAGAGAGCCACACAGAAATACTGCGAATGCCACAAGTCAAGGGGGAAGGGTCACAGCAAAAGACCCTCAACAGGTCAGGACAGAGGATAGGAGAGAGGGAGTCAGAGACCTGGTCTTCTGTACCAGTGCAGCCAGACTCTGGCCAAATCACAGTCTCTCTGGGACCCACCTAATCTGCAAAATACTGCCTGCCTTACAAGCATCAGGGTAAAGTGAGACAACATTAGTGAGTGAGCTTCATGAGTGGAGTGGCATATGACCATGTACCCTCGCTCCCAGGGAGCTGGCTCACACACTCCCTGCCCTGGGAGATAGGAGCAAACCTCTCCCGGATATTTCACGTCACAGTTCAGAAGCAGAGACATGCAGGATGTTGCATTCCTGCAGAATTTCTATGCAATGGCTGTGCAAGTTTTATCTATGTTTTTAATTTGGGAGAAGGCTCAGCAGACAATAAAAGAGACAAAGGATGTATTTTATATCTGTCCTCCAAAAGAGATTAATTTCACAACTATTATTTTATCTTTCAAAGAAAATACGAAGTAAGGGGAGAGAGGAGTGTTACCGTGACAGGACGCTGTAATAGTGAGATGATTAAGAGGCTCGGGAAGTCACTGTGCCACTCAGTACCTTGTTCCTTCGTTTGTCATAGTTCCTACTTCACAGGCTGCAGGAAGCATTTAGAAGATGCCAAGGACCTAGGAAGCACTTGTACCTGCTCTGTTATCAGTGGCCCATTTTGTGCCAGGGAGAATGAGGCAGAGATAACTTCCCCTTTCAGGCACAAGAAAGTGGAGCAGTTTCCAGAGAAGGACTGATCCCCAGTCTCTCTCCCTCAAACCTACCCCTTTCCTTCCTTTTCTACAACACAGGGATAAAATCTCCTTACTGGTTTCCTTACCTCCTTGTTATCCTCCAGCCCTTCCTTACTGTTTCTTATCATGTCTCTCTACTTCTCAATGGTCAGGTCAAACATTATATTTTCCAAAATGTACTTCACTTCCATATGGCATTTATAAACACAGGGCACCTCCCTAAGGCCTCTTCTAGCCTCAGGCTCCACCCACTCTCAGGCCCCACCCACTCCCAGGCCCATCCTACTCCCAGGCCCCACCTACTCTCAGGTCCATCCCACTTTGGGGAATCCTCCCACTCATACCTTCCTTCCCCTCTTGGGCTCCTCCTACTCATAAGAGTACCTACTCTTTTTTTTATAGTTCTCAACCAAGATGATTATAAATATTACCTTCATTTTCCATAATATGTTGGAGACCAAGCAGTAATATTTAACATGATTTTATTCTAGGTTCAGAGATAACAGAAAAAAATCAGACGTATGGAACAACTAGATTTGGCTATCTGAAAGATTCCGAGCCTAGCCCATTCTCATAAATCCCCCATGGGATGTCTCTCCACAGGCAAGCCATGCTTCCTCTACCCTCTAGAGTGCTCCCAGTATGTCTAGACTAGGACTAGTCCATGACAAGACTGGAGAACAAATCCAGAGATGCCCCAGTCGAAGGCCCACCATCTAAGTTTTCTTTTCCTGCTGTTACTCAGCACAGATGAAAATGGAAATACATACTCTCTCCAAAAGAAACTCATCACTACCCAGTAGGATGGACTTGACCCCCCGGTCACCAAAAGAAAGACTGTTCCAGATCTGAGTCTGAGCAACATGCAGCGTTGAAGGTCCAATCCAGGGTGTACCTGCCCATCTCATCCTGGCTCCTTTCTTATTGCCTTGCTCCAGTAGAAGGTGAAGATCACTCTTGCTGTCTTTCAGCCTTCTGCAACCTCCATACCTCCACGAGAACAAGTAATCTCTTTAGCCATAACCCGCTCTAAATTAATACACAGAAAAGAGCATTTTTCTGAAAGAAATAGAGTCTTCAGAGATGCAGGAAGCCGACAACATAAACATTCACAGTTCTGTTCCTTAGAGTCACAGCCTCTCAAACACATTTTCTGATTATCACGTGTATTACATGTACCTAATAAAATTGTATATTAGGATCCTTTCTAGAACAAAGAAACAGGCTACCGTCAAAAGTATACTCCAGTCTTTATTTCATGCGAGAGAGAAAATTGCTTGGAGCTTTGAGATGCAGGTGTATCAGCTTCTGTCACTTGCCTCTAGGTTTTGAGACTCTTAGAGCCAGATTTCAGCCAAGATTCAGCTCACAGCACTCCATGCTTTTCATCTTGCGGATTTCTCAGCTAAATGGAAGCGTGGAGCTTAGGAATGACAACTCAGACTCGACATCATTGCAGCAGAACATCTACTTTCCTCCCCACAGCCTGCTCCGTTGATTGTTGCCTTTTCCCTCTGCCAGTGATAACTGAACGTTCTGGCAACCCCATACTTGGCCTCTTCAGCTGGAACTCCTATTCTACCCTATGTAGGGGTGCAGAACAAGCCTCCCCAAAATGTGTCACTGTTGTATGAGGATTATTTTGGGCTCAAGGCAGTTGAGACCTTGGGTTCAAGAGAAACTACTACCCCTTCCTTAACTACCTAGAAGAATTTAAATTGGAGGTTTTTCCCAGAAAAGAGTTATTAGTGGAAATAAATTTTATCTAAATGGCTCCATCTATATGGCAGGGCAAACAGCTAAAAAGTACCAAACATTGACTTTTCTTCTTATGGTCCTGTGAATGGCCCTCCTCTCCTTGGAAGTCCCAGTCCCAATCCCTTTCCTTAGCTTGGATGGTATGTATACCTCATTTTATCTTTCTGTCTCTCATCCTTTCACATATGTGGGGTCTCTGACCCTCTCATGTATCTGGGATCCCCATATAGATTAAGTTAAATTTGATTTTCTCCTGTTAATCTGTCTTATGACAATTTAATTCTTAGATCAGCCAGAAGAACCTTCTAGAGTTCTTTCTTTATAAAGAAAAGTTTTCTTCCTCCCCAAAACCTACTTTGGATCCCAAGAAGTTTTGATGATACCAGCCTTCAACGTTTCCAGATATTGGAAAGGGCAAAGTCTTCCTGTCCCCAAATGCAAAATGCCTTATAGAAATGTCCAAACTCTCTCTCTAGGCAAAGTTCTTATTTTGACATGAATTATACAGAAGGAGGAGGGGAAGGCCCTAAAAAACAAATGAGCAACTTTTTACAGAGCTTTCAGAATCAAATGTAAAATTCATTAAGAAAAGTAATGGAAATTTCATGGCTGTGTGCACAGATAAATTCACGGCTGCCTCTTAATTCATCAAGCACACACACAAGAGTGTATACCAAATTAATTGGAACTAAGAGCCTCTTAGAAACTCTAACCAGCTGCAGACTCAGGGTAAACTAGTGGGGAAAAAACAAAGAGCCTCCTCCTCCCTCCTCCTCCTCCTCCTCCCCCTCCTCCCCCTCCCCTCCCCCTCCTACTCCTCCTTCTCCCCTACTTTCTTCTCCCAGGTGGTGACTGAATTAGGGGCGAAGCTTTCTCAACTCTAAAAATGTTCAACAACTTTGCTCTTCCATGACTGCCAAGCCCTCAACTGCTGTTCAGGCCCAAGAAGGGTCAGAACTAACACAAATGAGGCTTCTTTGGATGTTAGGAATCCCAATTCTGTTTCACCATAGCTTCCTAGGATAACTTGGAAAGAAAGTTCTTAACCTCTCTTCAAACTGATGCCTCAGTTCTTGGACAGGCCATTCAGCAGATCCAACAAGAGGACCAAAGCTACTCTAAAAGTCACTACAATTATTTGTTTTAAAAATAACAAGGAGGCCACATCCTCCTGAAAATAAGTCAACACTATCTATCTTAACCTAAAATAAATTATTGTCTGACAATTGTAAATATTATTTTATAGTAAATAGTAACTATTTATAGTCAACAATTTAATACTACTTATTTGAGGGCACTATCCTAAGCAGCATACATGTTATCACCTCATTTAACCATCACAACAACCTGATGAGATCATTACTATCACAATCCCCATTTTAAAGATGAGAAAACTGCCACTTAGAGAAGTTACATAATTTACCCAAGGTCAGACAGCTAACATATCTGTTCCAACCCAAAGTCAAGTTGCTCAACCATCAAGTGATGGCCTGATAGGTAAAAGTTGAAGGCAGAAGCCTATAGGTTTTTGTCCTCAGAGAACCCACAGAGGATGGGGATGAGTTAACAGAGAAGCTTTATTTTAACAACACACATGCAGGTGGGTTTGGTCAGAAAGTGTTACGACTGGATTTCGATCCTCCTGTTTGGGATTCAAATCCAAACTCTGAGGCTTTCATCCTGCTACAGAAGATGTCTTCAGGGTCACCCACGTGGGAGAGGGGAAAAGACATCCACATGGTTCTCAAAGGTACTCATTTGCGGTTATCTGTCTAAGAAAGTAAAGACAATATGGAAGCTAACAACTCTTTATTGACAGTTATTAGAAGTGTTGGGCAGTTTCTGTGGGAAAGTCTCCTGAGGAAAACAGCTCCCTAATTTAGGTTGCCTATTCCTTTGGTCCCTCCCCCTTGGGAAGGTCTCAGGAAACTTCCAGAAGACATCTTTGGGGTAGTGACATCCTGACCCAATATTGTCCATGCACTGGGGCAGCCTATTAAAAGTTTCAGGAAGCTTTCCAAAAAGGGATAAAAGTGAACAAATACTGAATAAATTATTTTACTTGCATGATTTTATCAGTTTATCAATAGGATAAACATTTGCTGATTATTTTCTATAAGCCAGGCTCAAGGCAAGATCTGGAGACCCAAAGATGATAATCTTAAGTGGCATTTATTCCCCTTTAAATGAAGACAGTGATGATTTGAGTAAGAAATTATGGTCATTTTAAATAAGGGATTCGGGGGCTGGAACACAAATGTAAGTGATTTGATTAGTCTATATCTTTCCATCTAATTAGGTCTCTGGAGAATTGATAACTTCAGACTTGCAGCATTTTGTGTATTTGTTTCTTTTCATTGTATTTCTGGATGACTGTTTAATTAGCCACTTGTAGGTGTTATCACAGATGTAACCAGTGTCCAGGTTCTTGTCCCGTCCCAGAAAGAACTCAGAGACAAGATGCAGAGGTTAAGAAAGTACAGTGGGGATTTATTAAGGGATGGATAGTACATTCTCAAGAGGAGAGGAGGCAGCCTAAGGTGAGGAGCTGCCCCAAGTTTCTTTGGCAAAGAGGTTACATAGAGTGTAAAAATGAATGGGCGGAATATTCATGTGGGAGGGAAGGGTTGGGGTCATATTCCCTGATACTCATCTCAACTCCACTTTCCCTAAGGGAGCAGGGAGTTTTGTCCTTATTTAGTCTAGATCAGAAGTATTATGGCATCAGTGGATGATGGGTACTTCTAATCTGCAAGGCTAATTTTGTTTATTCAGACCCTGGAGATTCCTGCCTTTTCTCACCTTTCTTTGTTAGCCTGGCCACCTGTCACCCCAAAATGTATGATTGCCTATCAGCCCAGATGTTCCTGCTTTTCCTTCTCTGCCCAGAGACCCCTGGTGGTTACATGATGTAGGGTTTCCTGCATTTGGCCAATGTCCCTCTTTCTCTGCTCGTATCTAGCTATCTGCCTGCTCTAACACAGGGAGTGGCATGAAAGTAAATGCATGCCAAGTGTGTTTCAGTGGTGGTTTCGGAGGGCCTCTGTATCAGATAGAAATTCATTCTTCTATAGGTATAAGAAAATCTATCTCACAGTGGCTTAAACATACAAGGTATTAAATAATTTCTCATGTAATAGGAAGTCTGAAAGTACTTCCAGCGCTGACAAACAAACTCAAAACTGTCATCAGATACCAAGTCTTCCATCTTTTTCTTTGCCATCCTCAGCATGTTGACCTTCATCCTCATGCCAATTGCCTCCTGGTTGCCAAATGGCTGCTATATTGTCAACCATCATGCTTGAGTTCCAGAAAGGAAGAAGAGGAGACATCAGCAGATTTCAGCTTATATCTCACTGGCCAACACTGTCACATGGCCCCTGCTGACTTCAAGGAAAACTAGAAAATTAATGTTTGTTTGTGGTTGTTATCTTAATAGCCGCTCTAATAGAGTCAGAAAAAAAAAAGGCAAAGGTTGGAAATGAAAGGTTAGTCAATTAAAGTACCTGTCACTCCCCTCACCTATAAAGAGAGGCCATTTTTCAGGTTTCTTAGGTGTTTTTTTAAAGGTAGAAGTACCAAAAATGGGGAAGTCCCAAGAAGCGTGTAGCATAGTTTAAATGCATACGTTGTTTATACTGTTCAACAAATAAGCTCTTTTTTTAAATGAAATAAAAGGCTTGGCAATACCAGCCTTTAAGAGGCCAGGCCAAGTGGTGCCCTGCCTTCCCAGTGCTCCCAGACCTCTATGGCAAGCCCTGGTTAAAGACTCCATAAGCTATAAACAATAATCAATGTTCTCAAGAAAAATTGATCATGACAGTCTTTGCCACGTAAATCAGAAGAAAGGGAATCTGAAATCAAAGGACAGGGAAAGTTTCTGAAAAGGTCCATAAATTATAAAAGGAGATCATTTAATACTGTTCACAGAATAAGAAAGATAACCCTAAAATATTTGGGGAGATTATAACTTACATGTTATTTTGAAGAAAACTGCAGATTTTTGCTTTATGCCATTCCCAAATGAGTGTTTTTCTTATATTCATCTAGAACTGTAGCCTTAAGCCATCTGTGGCTTTGAACACTTGAAATGTGGCTGGTCCAAAGTGAGATGTGCTGTGTATGTAAAATTCATCCTGGATTTCCAAAACTTAGTAAGAAAGAAAGAATGTAAGCCATCTCTTTAGTAATTTCTTATATTGAATACATGTTGAAATGGTAATAGTTTGGACACAGAGAATTAAATAAAACATTGTTAAAATTAGTTTCACTTGTTCCTTTTTGATTTTGTAATGTAGCTGCTAGAAAAGACAAAATTACATATGTGGCTCATATTTTTGGCTCACATTATATTTCTATCATATCACGCCAGTTGAGAAGGATGACATCTTACAAAAGTCTATCTATAACAGATGCTGTTAATGTCCTGCCCCATGTCCCCTTGGCCCATTTCTGAGTTCAGCAGCAGCCTCCAAGGACAGATACATGCATGCCAACAGGTTCCCAATTTCCCCCTCAAGGAGATGTCTCTCTGCTTCTCTGCCTGAAGACCTTCTCTAGGGCCTAGCAGATTGCTCAGGGCAGTGGGAAGTGCCGAGGACTTACTGCTCCCAGGAGCAACCCTCAACCAGGAGGGGATGGTGAATAAATGTGTCTCCAGCAGGACAACTCTGAAGTGTGTTCTCTGGTCTCTCAGGGGGTCCTGGGCAGGACTGAGCCCCTGGTGCCCACAGCGATAGCTTGCTCATTAACACAGATTCTGCTGACTCTTCTCCCTTCCTACCTTATCTTCCCTCATTCATGCTTCCCAGGGTCACTTCCCAAATAAATTCCCTGACCCCCAGAGTTTGTCTCAGCTTGGCTTCAGGGAGTCCAAACCAAGAGAACAATTCAAACATTTTCACAATCCCTCCTTATAGGACCCACGCCAAGTATCCTCTGACTTAACAACTCATGCTGAATGTTTCTTCCTGGGCTATTATGAGAGCTGTCTTTAATTACTATTGTTCTCCATTCATTCATTTAGGATTCCATTGTTAATGGCTTTCAAACAAACAAACAAACAAAAAGATTCTGCTCTAATTAAACAAATAGCGAATCATTTGAAAGAGTTTGCTTTTTTTTTTTTCCTTTCCAAGTAATTTGCTTACATTTAAACTGTGCTTATGCAGTGTTGTCTTAATTATCAAATCATTAAGGACACTGATGTGGCCCTTTGAAACATTTTGCTCTGCTTTGGAGCAAAGGCAGGTTGTTTTTAACCAGCAGAATCAAATACCACAAGACTATTAAATGCATTTCCCATTTGATCTGCAAAAAGAGGCATGACCAGCAGAGCAGCTGGTAGGGGACTGCTGCCACTCCCTGGGCTCTGCAACAAGGAGCAAACAGGAGGTGCAGCTGCAGGGTGCACTGGACACCCTGGCCTGCATCACAGCCCTTGCCGTCAAATCTTGTGCTGCTTTGACAGTGTGATGTAGTTTTTGTTTTTGTTTTTGTTTTTAAGGCTTTAGAGTCCAGTAGATCCAAGTTCAGTCCTGTCTCCACCTCTTACTACTGTGACCTTCAAATCACTAATTCTTTCTGAGCCTCAGTTTCCCTATCTGCAGGATGAGGATGGGGCTATCACACAGTGAGCATGAGGAGCATTTGGTCCAAATTTAAAAGATTAAAATAGTCCCACATTATGGGTTCTATCCCCAGTACCTCCTCTAAAAATAAATTAACCTAATTATCTATCCCCTGCCAAAATAAAATAATTAAATAATACAATATAAATAAATAAATAAATAAATAAATAAATTTTTTAAAAAAGAGTCCCACATTAAAAGAGTCTTACGTTCAGGGGAAGGATATAGCTCAAGGGGTAGAGTGCATACTTAGCATGCACTAGGTCCTGAGTTCAATCCTCAATACTTCCGTTATAAATAAATAAACAAACCTAGAAAGAGATGAAAAAAATAGAATAAAATAAAATGTAGCTCTTTATCCTTCCAGGAATTTACAATCCAGTTGCCTCTAGTACAAAGAAACCTATCAGGTTCTCAATAAAACCTTGGAAACAAATAACAGATTGTGTTTTGATGAGGTCTGAGATGCTGTCAGACACCTAGCAATGCCCAAGTCCTGCCAGCCTCCCTTCCACATCCTGGGGTCCCTCACACAAGGGACAATGACAAACAGGAGTTGAAGAACTGCACTATTTTTAATTGCCTGGAATTACACTCTCAAGGCCTGTGAAGAGTTGGTGGAAAACCTGAGGGTACACAGGTTCTACCTGAAGGCCAAATGGGCCTCTGCCATCTTCCTAAACCCAAACCCAAATCTTAGGACTGCACCACCCTCTGGCTAGGGGCACTGCAAAGGGCAGTGAGCACCCCACAGGAGAGGGGAAGACTGAGTAAAGCCATCTGGATCTGTCAAGGGCCACCTGTGCAGGCACTGGTTCGGTACCGAGGTCACTGAAGGGAGGCAGGACCCGAGGCTTTTTAACATACGGTTGCTCTGACCACTAGTGAACACTGCCCTACTGATGGACAGAAATTTCAGCTCTCTTTCCCCTATGCTGATATGAAGCAATATAGCATTGATTTTTTTTCTTATTGAAGCATAGTCTATTTACAATGTTATGTTAATTTCTGGTGTACAACGTGGCAACTCAGATATATATGTATATATATATTCCTTCCCATATTCTTTTTCATTAAAGGCCATTATAAGGTATTAACCACGGTTCCCTGTGCTATACAGTAGGATCTTGTTGTCTATTTTATATATAGGAGTTAGTATCTGCAAATCCCAAAGTCCGAATTTATCCCTCCCAACCCCTTTTCCCCACTTACGCCGTAACCATTTCATGCAAATGGAAATGACAAGAACTGGCCAATACTCATATCAGACAAAATAGACTTTAAAACAAAGGCCATAAAGAAAGATAAAGAAATATATCATTAATTGATAAGAAAATGGCAGACAGAAAACAAGATAAAACTCAAAGAGGAATGAATTCGCTCTGAGCCAGAATAATTCAAGAGGTAATGGGATATTGCTTGACAGAGCAGCTCTTGCCTTAAGCATAGAAGAGTTCCTCCCATCAGGGAAGACCAGAGATCCCTCTGCTCCTCCCCCTCCTCCCTCAGAACCTAGGCATCCTTACAAGGGAGCCCACACTGCGCAACTTCTCACATCTTAACAATCTCCATAAACACTTCCTCGATGAACAGCCCATTCGGCAGTCAATTACCAGCAAGTTCACAAGCTGATCCTTCTTTAAAACATACATACAAGAGGAGAGCTACTTGGTTGTTTAATGAAATTCTTTTCACAACTGCTTTCTAGGTATTCTCCATAATTGAATTGTCTTGGATCAGACAAGGATTGCAGCTTCTAATAGCATGCAGCATTCGGTAGACACCTTTGAATGAAATGTAACAAAGCACTTTAAACAAATGTTCATTAGCTGTGGTGTTCTGTTTGAGGGCAACACACTCTACACTTCTTACATGACAGAGTCCCAGCAATCTAAACACACTTAAGAAGTACTGAGTAATTCCTGTTCACGAAATATGGAAAATGGCATCTTTTGACAAAAATGAATCTTTCAAATGTTTTATTTCACTGTATTAATTATGTATGTAGAGAAATACTATATTTCACATTAGCTAGAGAAAATGCCTTAAAATTTCTGGGACCCCAATCCCGTTTACCTATTCTACCCCATTCTTTTATTTGCATGTCCTTCTGCTCCCTAGTCCAGGTCTACAGCCCAAACATGTTTTGCTCCCCCATCTCTGTCTTCATGGACTTGTAAACAGTGATAAATGTAATGCAGGTTGTGAAACCTATCTTTTCCACAGTCACTCAGCCTCTTCTTGAGTACTTGGGTCACACCATCAGTCGCCTTTGGTCTTGAAATTTTGATCAGAATGGCAAAAACAAATCCATAAAAATCAAAAATGAAAGTTATCTACATTTGTCATCTATTTGTATCTGGAAATATTTTTGTTATCTCATTGTAATGATCCCTGATTTCAAAAGAAATACAATGTATAAGAAATGGAGAGGAGGGGCATTGAGCCACTGAAAAACTCAGGTACTCGGGATGGCTCTAGCTTTCAATACCTACCTGTGAATTTGGAAAAATACCCAAAGGATGTGTATTATTCTGTATTTTTTTTAATATTCAAAAGGACCTTGAAGAGTTTTGGTATTTGCATATCTAAAGTATCACACTTTGATGTCCCCCAAAACTGGTAGACATAGCATAGAAATTTTTTCCAGGGATATACTGAATAGGATTCCAGTTCTAGGAAAGCCAATTAAGCTAGCAATTGACAAATACGGTGACTGGGGACTTCCATATGTTTACCCCAATATTTGACTTATTGCTGGTACAGTAGTCACTTAAAATGGGTATCTTAATCAGTTATTATGTGATTTTTAAAAAATTAACACTGTGCTATAGATTACAGGGGGCAGGAGTGAGGGGAAGGAGACAAAACGTTCAACCTGAATAATCCAGACCATCTACAGAGAACAAATCTACCAGCTGATTACTCAACTCTCTAGCTTGGTTGTTGCCGTGATACAGCAAGAAAAAGATGACAAAATCAACAGCAGGTATGATGCTGGATTCCAGGATTCAAAGATAAATGAACTACAGCATTGGCTCTTCACAAGAGTCTAATGGGGACAACCAGCGAAGGAAAGAAGGAAGGATGGATGGAAGGAAGGAAGGGGGAAAAGGAAGGAAATGAAGGAGATGGAGAAATAAAAGCAGGGAGAGAGATTTTACTTGGAGGGCTAAGGAAGGAGAAATATTTAGAGAAGTCACATCTCTAGAAAGATGTGTCAGCATTCACCCAGGGGACAAGGTAATAAAGGCATTCTGGGCCATAAGGACTCCTGGGCAAGACATTTGCATTTTAGCAATTGCCTTTAATAATCTAGAACAGTGGTTCTCAAAGTGTGACCTCCAGATCAGCAGCATGAACAGCACCCAAGAACAAGCTAGGAACAGAGATTCCTGCCTCACAACCCGCCCTCCTCCACTGAGTCTGAAACTCCAGGGCTGGGGCAGTGCTGTGTTTTAAGATGCTCTCCACGGAATGCTGATGCTGAAGTGTGAGAACAGCTGCCCAGAGCGAGCGAGTTCAAATTATCCCGTGATACGCTTTCTGCATCTCGCTGGTGGAAATAAGGAAAATCTTCTTAAACCTAATTCATAGAAATGCATCACATTACTGGTTCCTAAACTTCTGCCTGTGTACAGCATCAACATCCATCTTGACAAAATTTTTCACTGATCCCCAATGAAATAAGTGAAACAACCAAGAGTATTTCATAAGGCTAATGTTTTTTATTCATTGAATAAATCGAAAGACCTTTCTTGTGAGATTATATCCTTCCTACTTTTTTACTGATAAATCTTCATTCTTTTTATGGAAAAATACTAGTAAAAGAACAGTTACTTTTTTCTCCAAATAAATTTAATTGGCAAAGTGGATTGTAGCCCTATGTTGGTCCTCAAAAGCTTTTTTTTTTTAGTGTATTACTCCAAATATCCAGACATCTGTAAACCACTGAAATTGACAGGTAATGCATAGCTTCGCCCGAAAAAAAAGCCATAGGAATGTATTTTTCTACCTGAGGGTCAATAAAGTTTTACTATGATTTGTATCTATTTGTATTCCAAAAATGTCTACATTAAGTTATAGATTCATAAAAGCAAGTTTCGGTAGCATATAAATTTAATAAATGTCCACCATTTCTAATGATTTTTATTCTAGGGTTACCATTTTCTTTATGAACTGTCATTTGGAAGATTTCTTATCTGTGATAGAATATATATTACGCTATATCTCCTATGTATATATGGGTGTGTGGGTGTATTTGTTTGGGAGCTTTTTTGAGATCCCCAAGCACCTTGCTGGGAGAATAGAAAGGGTGAGTACAGACAGTAGCATAAATAAACTATTATTATTTATAACGTACATTCTTCATTCCCATGCACTAATGCACAGTGTTATTTATTAGTTTAATCACTGTTGTGAGGATTGTTATTATTATTTCATGACATAAAACTGAAAATGGAAATTGGAAAATAGGAAAGAGAAAAATACATTCTATCTTGAGGACATATAAGATTTACTACACCTCATCTGTACACAGACAAAGCATGTTCATTTCTATTCCAGTACCTTATCCATCAATGTATTCAACTGCCTTCTACTCCAGTAACCACCAGAGCATTTGTGACCATTGGAACACAAACCTCATTTCTTCTTCTCATTGCTCACATCCTTCCCTTCTTGTAGTCTTACTATAACCGCCCTAGTCCCAGCTTATGGATGGCTCCAGCCCACACTGCCCTCCTCCTGTGACTCCAACAGTGAGCACCTCCTGCGCTAATCATGGGACACCGAGAATACCCCACATCCACTAGTTCACATTTTTAGATGTGTTTTCCCAGATGTCAATCAGACGTTAAACTCTGCTACCTGCTAGGATACAACCTTGAAAAGAGTGAGAATGTCTCTGAGCCTCAGCTTCTCCATTTGTGTTAAACCTAGAACTTATTTACTTCTTACCTAATGAATATCTGAGCACCTACTATGTGTCAGGCCTAACAGTCCCTTTTGTCAAGAGTTGGGAGTGGGGGGTGGCAGGGTAAGCTTGTTGATGGAATCTTTAGCTCAGGATACGTAAGTCAGGAAGGCCAACGGACATGCCACAGCCTCAGGAGGACAAAAGGGGAGCAATTTAAGGAAAAGAGAAATTCTGGGGAAAATGGGCCTGGAGGTAAACAAACCCCACACCATACTCACCTTCCTCTGCGGTGACCAGCTTTCTCTGAGAGCCATTACTAATACCTGATGTCTAGAGCTGCGGTTTTAACCCAGTTCTCCCAAATCCCCAAGAACAGGCTCTGCCTTCTCCAAATATAAAAAAGTTCAGAGAAAAAAAAAGCGAGAAAAATATAAAGTCAGCAGGGAGGAAAGAATAACTTTGAGAGTCTGTCTTTAAGTCTGTGCTAGTTCCTTTAGATTTTAGGACCTCAAGGCAATGAACATTTTTATTCCTAATTTTTTAAGCATCCAGCTCCCTCACAGGTGTCCGTTTCATTGGCTTCAAAACTGTGCCCTTAGAATGAACTTCTCCAAGGCTGGAGTAAATAAACATCCTTCTTCTATGAGATCATGTCTCCTTTTCATAAAGTATCTCTGTTCTGTTCTCCTGGAATTTCTAAATGCATGCTTTCTTGATTTTGCAAATGGGCAGACCTTGGGGAAAGAAAAAGGGTGAGAAGAGAAAGGGGGCAGGGGGGGCTGAAGATAAAAATGTGGCAAAGCGCAAATCTCAGCCCAGTCCTGTCCGAGCGTCTGCCAGGGGCTTGTCTCAAAAGAAGCAGAAACTTCCAAGACACAGACTTCTAATCCCACATGAGGAATCATGGTCAGTCAACTCCACCGACTGCAGGCTGGAGACCTGCATTACACCTAAGAGGTGGAAGAGGTAGTGATTCCTGCCTGTTTATTCTCTGTGCTATCTCATTGCCAGGGCTGGAAATTCCCCATGGCTTGAAATAAACCCACAGGCGAGACCTCAACAGTTAGGGACAGGGACCCACCTTGCTTCTGACTGCGCTCCCTCCAACTCCCTCTTTGCCGATTGATCGCACCTTGCCCTTGGCTCCTTGCTTCTGTGTCCAGGACAACCCCATGCGGGTTGGTAATTGGTCAATTTGGAAATAAAGACAGCAGTTAGGAAGGCCGAGAGCACCTTTCAGTAGCGGCTAGTCACTGGTCATTCCAGAGAAGAGGAAGCGTCTTTCCCTGCTCATCCACGTGCTCCAATAGCAGTTACCTCCCTTGAACTAACTGTTCATTGCTCTACATACATAGGTCATCTGAATCAAACCCGACAAAGTGGGTCATAGGATCTCCACCTCCTAAAGAGGGAAACTGTAGGCAGAATATGAGGAATTTGACTTCAAACTTCATGCTCTTTTGACCTTGCCGCGCCTGCCTGTCTCAGAGCACCAAGGGGAGGGCCAGACCAGCGTGGTTAAAGGCATTACGAATATGCAGCTACTTTTTAGCTATACAGGTTTTATGCTTTACCTACTGTTTGGGCATCATAGCCTCTTCATAATAGTATAGCAAAATCTACTCCTATTTTTGGTACAAAACTTTTATTGTTTCACTAGTTTTCATTGATATATTTCCCTCTGTGTGAACACTTAATACATAGAATAAAATTCCATTACAAAATCAATGAAAAAATTAACACCTATGAGTGTTTCCAGACTTTACTAGGTGTAAAGGGGAAAACTGAGTCATGGCATATTTAAGTATATGCAATGATGAATAGGTCTGACTGTTCTCTTGAAATTTCTATGATTCTCCCAGTGCCTTGAAAGAGGCTCCTAGTATACAGACACTGTCACCTTTCTCCTGGACCACCCAAGAGTGGCCGTGTGCCACAGGGACCCATATCCTGTGGCTTACTACAACAGATCCTGTTCTGGCCTGCCAGTCTTTCTGTCAACCTGTCCTTGAATGTCTTAGGCAGCCCATAAATGACACCAGCATGATTGCTATTCAGTTGATAAAAAGCAGATATCCTCAATTTATCCTTTTTATTTTTCTCTCCACAAATTTTTCGAAAATTTTAAAAGTACAGAAAAGTACAAAGAAAATCTAATAACCATCCAATTTCCATCCTCCCATAGTTAGCCACTGCTAATATCATATTGATTTCCACACTTTTCTTTGGTTTTTAAGTTTAAAAATCACTCATTTTTATAAAAAATGGCACACATCTATCATAAAAATGTAAAGAATGTAGAAAAATCACAAAGGCAAAGGTCAAAAAAGAAATTCAAATCCCATGTCAGGAATAACTATTCATATTAAGTTAAAATGGTCACGCATGTCTTTCTAGGCACAAATACAGAGAGAAGGAAAGATAGAAGAGAAAGAGAAAGGCAAAAAATGTGTTTATTAAAATGAGTTTATTCTTGCATATGAATGTCTTCATTAAAAAGAAATAGTTTCAAATTTACTTTGATTTTACAAAAATAAAAGAAATGGTGAAATAGAAGGAACTATTGAACTTCAAATAAATCTTTCATCACTTAAAAAAATTTTTTTTAATCTCTCTGAGGTTAAGAAATTAGTTTATTAAAAACGTCAGAGAATTGCAGTCTTTTTTAAGGGTGCATATTTTGGTAGTTTCTCTTCACTCCGCTATTTCCTATGAAACATAAAGATTTCAATAGTCTCACATTTCTTTCTCTTCTCTCCCCCACTTCTTAATATTTGCTAGCTATATTATTATTTTTACATTGTCCATGTTTATAACACTCCCATTTTATCTACCTATATTTCCCACAGTTGTTTAATGTTAGTTCTACATTTATACGAATTCAGTTTTCACCACCAGTATTTACCAGGGCTTCGAATACTCCTGTATTCTGCATTCTGATTCACATGTTAAGTGGCTGGCTTTATGTGCATGCAGTTCCCCCACCCCCAAGAAGTTCCTACAGGTGCTGTTAATATCTCTTGTGTTTCAAAATTCCCTTTGCACCTGAACGTCACTTCAGACAAGTAAAAGAACCCAAGGTCAAATACTTCCCTTTTGGGATTTTAGAGCTCTGCTTCCATTGTCTTCTGCCATTAAATATTGTTGTGGGGAAATCTGAGACCAACCTTATGCTTTTTTTCTCCTTATAAAGGGCTTGCTTTTCCTCTCTAGATTCCTAAAGAATTATTTCTTTATTATTCAATTTCCATTTCTTAACTCAAATATGTCTTAGTGTTGAGCTTTATGCTTCTAATTTTCCTAGAAAACAGCATGCCCTTTGGATCTACAGACTCAGTTTTGTCTTCTAGAGAACAGTTTCTTCATTATTTCCCTGAATCCGTCTTTAGAGATACCCCATACTTTTATGTAGTTTTTTTGTACTTTATTTCTATTAGCTTCAATTTGATTGTTTTAACTTCTGTTCTCTTAATTACATTTACCAAGACTGCAAGTCTTTCCTCTATATTAATGATTCAACTTTCAGCAATGTTTAAATTTTGTTCTTTGCTGTTACCAATTATTAGCTCTAGAGTGACATCAGTTAGCTCTTGAATTTAATTCCGTAGCTCTTCCATAACTTTTTGATTTTACTCTCTTGTTTTATTATCTTTGAGTTTTTTACTTACCATATTTGTTCTCTTATAACAAATTGTTCTATAACATAAAGTGACTGTAAAGAATTTTCTTCTGTTTCTTGAGTTATGTTTTCTTTTAAAACACAGTCTCTGTGATATACTTCTTGCTTGCTCGCTTCAGTTTGTGGTTTGCTTGTTGACTCTCTTGCTCTAGTAGGTTTGCGTCACTGCCATGCTGTTTATATCTCGCTCATTCTCAACAGCCCCGAGTAGACTCTCCATCTGACCTGACACACTGGGCTGACTGCTTGACTGTCTTCATACTATTTAGAAACCAGTTTAGTTTCCTGTCCAAGCCACAGCTGGAAGAAGTCACCTGAGATGGTAGGCAGGGTAGAGCAGACTGGGTTGGGAAACTTAATCCTGATCTCTGCTCCACTATATGATATCTGTACTGTAAGATTCATGCACATGGCAATGTATCTCACTCCCATTGTTAGGTGACCTTGGGCTTCAGCAGGCAACCTTGGGCTTCAGGAGGCTTCTCCAATTCCATGCCTGACCATGGAACAACCCTCACCATTTTCATTCAGTATCCACTCCCACCATTCCTCGGTCAGATGAAGAAAAATTTAGGTCAGTTTGCTCAGTTTGCTCCTCTTCAAATTTGGGGCTATTAGTGAGAATTCTAGCTTGTGAAGAGTCCAGGCAAAGTTAGGATTCTATCTTTTCCAGCATCTTCTGAGGCTCTCCACAGAAGCTAGTTTTTAAAGTTTATTATATCTTATAAGTTGATAGAAAGAAAGAAAGAAAGATAGATAGATAAATAGATAGATAGATATAGTGTAGGTAGATAGGTATTATATACATAGTTATCAGTTATCTATAAAAAGACATTATATATCTTTAACCTTATAACTACATTATATCTCTTTCTTCCTTTTGTTACTGTTTAAGACTTTTTTCTGCTTTTATGATTTTTTTCTTATTTCATTAGGTTTTGGGGAAAAGATGCAGTCTGAGTCTATTGCGTTAATCCAAAATCTTCAACTTTTTCTAGAGGATGGGAAGTTGTACAACACACTCCCACGTGCACTCAGGGTTGAGAAAAATTTCTGGCACACCAGCTGAACCTTGCTCCTCTCCTACTCAACAATACAGATAAGGAAAGCAGGTGAGAGGCACCCACTCATTCAGTAAACACTGGTTGAGCGATCCTCTATGGTATACACGGTACCAGGCGCTAAAATACAGTGATGAGGAGAACGGGGCACAGTCTGAGTCCTCACAGAGCTGAGAGGCTAGTGGAGCATTAATCAAAGAATCACACAAATAACTTAAAAGGATTTTAGTTTTATGAGCTGAAAAGAACTCTGTGGCTGGACTGGAGGTGATGCTGGCACAAAGATGTGAAAGTACTTAACGCCACTGAACTGTACACATAAACATGGTCGAGATGGCAAATTTTGTTATGTGTACTTTACTAGAATTTTTTTAAATGACATTAAGTATTATGAGAGGAGGGGAAATAATGCTATGAAAGCATAGATGAGGGAAGGTCAGAAGACCCTTCCCTGAGGGAGAAATGATTGAGCTGAAATCCAATGGAACAATAGGATGGAAGTTATTATAGGACAACCTTGAAATCACTCCAATTTATAAAGAAGATACATCATTCACAAATGTGGGTACTTTATTATTGGTGTGGCAGGATCATGTATTTGAAATATTAACCAATATTTTTTCCCTGTATGTCCTTTCACCTTTCTACCCTTCTCCCCACGCCCACCCGCAAGCAGCACAGCTAGCCTGCACTTGTTTTGCAGGGAGATGGGAGGCAGAGAGACAGGCAAAGGGAAAGGCAAACAGCCTTTAAGATTCATCCTAGATTTGGGTTTTCCATAAGACTAGGAATTTAGGTGAAGCAAACAGAATTTGGGGTATTGGTTTTTAGAGAGAAATCAATCATGGATAAAAGAGAAAGGATTTCTCCCTAGATTTAAAAGAATTTTCCAAGCTTGAGCTAGGAAGTATAAAGGGAGGCAATGAGCTTATAGAAATCAGGGATGCTGAGGAAGGGGTACATGGGGCCAACCCCCCCGGGAGGCATTAAGATGCCCAGGTAGGCGTGAGATGAGGCATTTAGGAGCAGGAAAGAGGATCCTCGTTCTCAGGGAAGAGCCTTGGGAGAAAGCAGCAAGATGCAAAGAAGGAATGGCTACCTGGTGCTTCTGAGACAGCTCAAAGGAGCCACCGTGGCCTCACAGAATATGACAGAGCAATTGCTGTGCCCCTAAAGGTATAGGAAGTGGAACAGTGAGCTAATGAGTCTGAAACTTACGGAAGAGAGGATAGATGTCTCCTTGGCAACCTGAGTGAACTGATAACCAAGGACCAGATGAGTAGTGGACTTCTCAGCAGACGCCTTGGGCCCAAATGACAGCAAGGACTTGGAGGACCGCCCCCACGCACTTATCAAATGCCTTCACATCGCCCCCTGCCCCCTGCTGCACCACCCACCCCAGAATTAGGGACATAAACTGACTAAGATGAAGTTTCTGCTGTCCTGTCGGAGCCAGCCGACAATCGATCAGGTCCAGAAACCTGTGCTGCAGGACTGAGAAAAGAAAGACAAGACTAAAAGGTGGGGTTGTTTGCCATACCTTGAGGCAAGACTAGCCAGTGATAACGTTGCATAGGTTCCTTAAAATTTGTAGAAGGAACACTGAATGCAAACCTTTTGCAATCATCAGGATATAAAGGAATAGTATAAAAGCAATCTTTCAAATCAATTATAATTTTATAAGTTCCTTCAGGAATTTCCATAGGAGTAGGCAGACCAGGTTGTAAAGAACCCATCAATTCCAAAGTCTCATTTACTTTACGTAAATCCTGCAACAATCTCCATTTACCAGACTTCTTTTTTATAATAAATATAGGAGAATTCCAAGGCGAATTAGAAGGAGCAATATGTCCGTTGTCCAATTGTTCCTGCACCAATTGTTTCGCAGCGGCAATTTTTTCTTGAGAAAGGGGCCATTGATCGACCCATACAGGTTGATCAGATTTCCATACAATAGGATCCGCATGGGCCGCAGGACGATCAAAGGCCCCCATTAAAAATACCCTAAGCCTTTTCTATCTCTCTTTCCTTTAACCTGCAAGGGTTGAGTAATTCCCTGGTTGTGCTTTCCTAAGCCTTGATTTGGGTATAGTCCTTGTGACAGCAATTGGTGAGAAATCGTAGGATTAGGACTATACAAAAATACTCCCATGTTTGACATAATATCTCTTCCCCATAAATTAACAGGCAAATTAGGAAGGATATATGGTTGAAATACCCCAGAATGTCCTTCCTCATCTTTCCAGGAAAGAAAAGCAGAACTTTGTTCTGGATTACGAGACTGGCCAATTCCTTGTAACATAGACAGAGCAATTTGCTTTGGCCAGTGTTCAGGCCAGTGGGAAGCAGCAATTACAGAAATATCTGCTCCAGTATCTAGAATGCCTTTAAATTTTTTGCCTTGAATCTCTAAAGTTAACTCAGGTCTCTGATCGCTTATCTGTTGAACCCAATAAGCATCAGAGGAACCAAAACCTGCAGTGCCTCTTTTAAAATTAGACTTATTCTTTCCAACAGTAAGAGTAGGTAACAATATCAATTGAGCAATACGTTGGCCTGCAGGAATGGCTGTTATTGTTCTAGGAGAATGAACCATTACCTTGATCTCTCCTTCAAAATCAGAGTCAATCATTCCTGGAGCAACAAGTAACCCTTTCATAGTTGTACTACTGCATCCTAATAATGATCCTACACTGCCGGGAGGTAAAGGCCCATAAATTCCAGTAGGGAGGGCTTGCATTCCCATTTCTGGGGTTAATACTGTGTAGGTGGTGGCACAGAGGTCCAATCCTGCACTTCCTGGGGTTGCTCTATAGAGGTCTGAAATACTTGGTCTGGAAGAAACGGGTTGTGGCTGACCTGAGCGGTCTCCTGAATTGCCTCGTAACATTGTTTCGGGGCCTGGGGCTGGCCCCTCACCCAGTTTCCCTGGTTCAGAAGTTGTCCATTTATGTCAGTTTTAGATCGACAGTCCTTAGCCCAATGTTTTTCATTTTTACATCTGGGACACAGGCTTGGGCCTGTAACTAATGTATTTTGACCCATTGGCTGCTGTCCCCGTTAGGACATTGATTTGCTCGATGTCCCAATTGGCCACACGCATAACAACTACCAGGAGGACCAGCTACTCTGGAAGATCCTTGGAAATTGTGTTTAGGACGATTTTGTTGAAATAAAACCTCTTTTACTGTTTTTCCTTGTAAAGCAGCGGCTAAGGCTATTCCTTGAACATAGGAAGGTCCTATATCAGCACAAATTCGTATAAAATCAGCCAAATTACTCTTTTTTCTATAAGGTCTAAGAGCTGCCTGGCAAGCAGAATTAGCATTTTCATAGGCCAACTGTTTAGCTAAAACCAATCCTGCTTGCTCGTCCCCTATAACCTTACCAATGGTCTCCATAAGGCGAGCAACAAAATCCTGATATGGCTCGTCGGGAACTTGTCGGATCTTAGACAGATCCTCAGTTTTATTTTCAGAGTTTGGCAGCTTCCTCCATGCTCTCAACGCTGCTGCATTTATTTGAGGATAAGCACCAGACAAATATCCTAATTGTGAATAGGTATCCTGGTATTGTCCCTCTCCGGTCAGTTGTTCTAAGGTAACCTGAATACCTTGTCTTTGATTAATACTTGCTGTTGCTGCACAATTTTCATAAAATTCTGATTTCCAGAGTAAATAATTTCCTCCAGATAAACAGGCGCGTGCCACTTGCTTCCAGTCATTAGGAGGCAAATATTGATTTCCTAAACTTTCAACAATGGCTTGTGTAAAAGGCGCAGTAGGTCCATATTGAGCACAAGCCATTTTTAATTCTTTTAATTGTTTAAAAGGAATAGTTTCATAGTATCTCTGTTGTTGGGCATCCTCAAGGACTGGATATACTAAAGAAAAACCAGGAATGTGTTCTCCTTCTTTACTAGCTTGTTGCAAAGCCTTTTGTAAAGGACTTAAAACAACAAATTTTGGTGTCCATGCCTCCTGGGATGTGTAACCAGGAGGGGGAGAAGAAGTTAGAGGTAAGGTCCTATGGTTATTTTTAGAAACATTTTGTTGAACACATTCTGTAATAATGTTTTTAAGCTTAGTCATGTCAAAATTTTTATTTTCTTCAGTTAAAAAGACACCCCAAGGGTCTTCATCCCTATGATATTGAGCAGCTTGCTCCTCTAATTCCTCCTGATCGGCTGGATCTAATTCTGAATCAAAAGGATTGTCACTTGCATTTACTGCAGGAGGAGCAGAGGGCGCTTCTTTCAATTCTGTATTAGTAGGAGCGGAAGGCTCAATATTTTCTATCTTGACTGTATCTAATTTCTCTCCCTCAGTAGCTGGATCGAGGCAATCTCGAATTAACTGCCATAAGGGCAAAACAGTGGCCGGTAATTTATTTGGGCCATTAGCCGTATAATAATCTCTCAAACGAACCCCAACAACTCTCCAGGTTTCTAAATTGACAGCGCCTTGTTCTGGAAACCAAGGACAAATTTCCTCCACAAAAACAAGAAATTGTTCTAAACGTTGCTTTGTAACCTGAATTCCTCTTTCTTTTAACATAACTCTAAGCATCTGTACAAATAAACCTTTACTATTATTTTGCCCCATACTCTCAAATACACTCCCCGCGGAAACTTACTTTCACTTTAAATCCGAGAGCTCTCTGTTCTCTTCCGCGGCGGTCGCTGCAGCAAAGTCCTTCCAGATTTCAGGTCCCCGTTCGGGCGCCACTTGTCGGAGCCAGCCGACAATCGATCAGGTCCAGAAACCTGTGCTGCAGGACTGAGAAAAGGAAAGACGTAACAAAGAGACAGCAAGACAAGACAAATTGGGGTTGAGAGGGTCTCACTCTAGCCCGCAAGACGCTAGGTCAAGAGTGGACGACGAGTTTATTTCTTGCAGTTAATTTATATGATTTTAACCCATTAGCTCATACATCCCTGCATGTAGGCAAAGGTATTGTTTTAAGGCACATTAACAACGTGTACTAAAATCATTAACTTGTATATTGTTACAGACATCATTATTGTTTACAGTTCTCGTAAAACTAAGATTAAGAGTTCCTGGAACCAAGATGATAAACTAAGGCATTGTTCCTCTAAGCTAACATCGTGACTCGTGTGCTATTATCTCAGGTGATTGTTCTCTAAAAAGATCACTGACTTGTGTGCCGATTGTATCTCTCCCTCTGAAGGTCCTTTGTGACTTAATAGCTCAGGATATTTCCTCAGGCATAGGCGCACCTGGTGCATTCTTTAGTAAAAGAGGTGGCGGGACAGAGATTGTTCTAACTCAATTGACCTTTGAGCCGGGCGCCCCGCACTGTGGGAGTTTAGGCCCATCCTTTGTGCTCGGCAGCCTCAATCTCAGAGCCTGGCGCCCTGCACTTTGGGGTTTTACGCCCAAGTTTTGTGCTCGGCAGCCCTCCGTCACGAGCGGCTCCCCGCACTGTCCTACCTAATGGAATCAGGGAACAAAATAAACTTAGAATGACTCACTGGAGGATAAAGCAGGTTGCAGTTTTTGCTCCCTGATTTCTAGGCTGAGATTCATTGCAATGAGCAAATTTCCCCTTATGCACTCCTTACAGTTCTGAGTACTACACCTGTGTGGCATGGCACAAAGGTTTAGAATCACTGATATACACGTTCCCTGCTGGGACATCACATTGGCAAAGTCCAGCCCGTCAGCCATGGGTGAGGATCAGCGCTGGCCACTCCAACAAAGGGGTCTACAACAGCCCCAGGCCCGGGTGTGGAAACAGGCAGCCCTGCCCTATTGTTCTAACATGTTGTGCTGCTTCTTTCTTGTTACTTTAATTTGCAAACTTGATAAATCTCATAAATTGCTTACTGACCATGATGATGTCTTAATTTGTCTTTTTTTTTTAACCTCCTGCTGAATATTCAGCACCTAGAACAGCAGCTGGTACGTACGTAGTAGGTCCTCAGTAAATATCTGGTGAATGAAAGATTGTCTAATACAGGGTAAAGAATCTATACAAACTTCAAATGACTACCAGGAGGCCTGGGTTGAGCAGCTGGGCCAACTCTCCATGAAACTCTGGGTATACTCAGAGACAGTCTGATGCTTTTAGATAACTTGGCCTAATTTTTAAGACAAAAATTCTGAACCAGCTGAGTCCTAATTGCAAAAATATTCTCAACATCTGGAATGTAGAATATCTAATTGATCGTGCCTATCAATATCCAGTTGAAGAGAAGCCTGGAGGTTAGAACCTGCCACTTTTAAAATATTATACTAAGCTGTTTAGGCCTTTAAATGTTGCGTTAAACTCACAATATGAGTGTGACGCTGTGTTCAATGCTGGGAGCCATCTGCATGGGGAGGAAAGGGGGTTCCAAACAGTGTGGTCATGCCGCCCTCTTGTGGTGAAATGCCATAGCTTCTGAAACACTCTGTCCGTGGAAAAACTTCCTACACTGACCACGGTCTGTGACTTTGCAAACTTAACAGATGTTATTTACTTCACTTAATCTTCATAACAACCCTACTATCAAAAATGCCACTAATATCTCTACATTAAAGATGAGAAAACAGAGGCTCAGAGAAGTTAGCATGCCCAAGTCCTCTCTAAAGGTCGTTAAGTGAAAGAGCTGGGACTCAAACCCAGGGTGTCTGATTCCAAAGCAAATTTGCTTCCCACTTTATCATACAAATTATTATTGTTCCTAGTTGTAGCTCCAGTGTCTTACGTATAATGTATACTCATGAAATACTTGTTGGGTGTATGAATAACAGGAGCAGTAGTTATAGCTTTGCAACAGCAGTAATATATATACACATACATATACAAATATATGCACATGCACATATATATACACACACACATATCATGGGTTGAGTGCCTGCCATGCACACTCATTATCTGAGTGTGCTCAAGCAGAGCAAAGTTGACTTTTCTATATAATTTTTAGCTTCTATTTAAATAATTTAAGCACCCTCTTTTCACTGACACGTATTCATCATTCAACAAGTATTTATGAAGAACCTACTATGTGCTAAACACAGCTCAAGCTGTGGTGAGGCATGAGCGATGTGCCTCAAGCTTCATGGCCAGTTTGCTGCCTTCACTTCGCTTCTCTAAAAGATGGAACTGGACCACAACCCTGCATCTATTTGCTGTGGGCTGTTTTGAAGCACGAGCCTTCGTTATTAACATCCTAGACCATCTAAATGACTCAAGAGTCTGCAGCATGCAATAGCTTTTTTAAAGGGGAAGGGGTGGAGGAGGATTGTGCTGTGTTTTTTAATTGCACTCATCAAAACAGCCCTCGCAAAACTGTCAGTATTTGCGAATCTGAGCCTCTGGCAGTCTTTGTAACTGTCACGGGGCGGGCTTCAGAAGTCATGAGCCCATGGCAAGACGCAGATTAAAGCATAAAGACCCCAAAGCCACCGCCTGTTTCCCAGCTTAATGAGCCACTCGATAGCCAAATATTCAGGAAGCATGAGCAAGGAACGGGGAATCTGAGGGAAGAGGTGTTTGGGTATCTATCCAACAGATAATTCCATTCGATCCAAAAATGAAAATATTTGCGTGTATGTTACTGAACCAAGGTTCAGGCAGCGAGACACCAAGTCATTAAATCCCTATTTGTATAACAACAAGGAAACAGAATAATAACTAAGATCCCTTTCACCTTCAAAATATTCTGATTGAAATTAGAGGAAAACTACCTTTCAGTTTTCTTTTCTCTGAGATCAGAGAATCAATCTTAAACATACCCCACTGTGTTCTAAAATCTGTCTTTTTTTTTTTTACCACAAATTTATTTTCAATCAACCAAGATCTGTCAAATAATGCTATGTGCGCCAGCAGAATGCAGCTCTGGGGTTGGGTTCGTCAGGGAAGGGAAGCTGACATCACCGATGATGACCCCTTCAGCGTCACTGCTCTGACCTCCCCGGATGTGTCTTTCTTTCCTGTCTAAGGGGAGGGGGGCACCCAGCAAGTAAGCAGCTTGCGGAAGGCTGAAAGGTCTCCAAAGTGTGGCATAGAGGGAATGAGCAGGTGCTTTGGTAGCAGATTACGTGCTGAAGGGGAGCTCTTGCCTGGAAAGGGGAACAGGCAGGGAGGTCAGTGTCGCAGACTCAGCTGAGCAGTTGCAGGATGCATTGATCTCCCCTGTCTCAAATTCGATGTCCGAGTCTCCAAAGCTGAATCCTCCCTTTCCCCCAGTGTCACTGGCCTACATGCGCATCTCTCTTCCTGAGAGATGCCAAGGGAAGAAAGCAGCACTGTGTTCTCTCTGTGTTCTCCCAGAGGCTAAGCAGTGGTGGCAGCAAGTACACAGGACTCACTCATCCTCCAAGGGGCTCTCTGAAGTCACCCCAGGGGGTTTCAGGGGCAGGATTCTCCCACAAGACCCACGCAGGGGGACAAGCAGCTTGAGGGAGTTGAGGGCACCCTCAAGAGACCCTGCTGCCCAGTATGTCACATAAACCCCACAGAGAGATTCCCCGGATTCCAGTCTTATCAGAGCAGGACGCCTTCAAGATCCTGCCTGACAGCCAGCAAGGTCTCATTATCTTCAGCAAAACTCTGACCCTCTGTGGGTCTGTTATCTTTTCTAAAGTGAGAAGATGAAATTAAATGATATCATAGGACAAATCCAGTCCTAAAACCTTTTAAAGAAGCGAAAGTAAACTGCCACCCTAGGTCGCCCCTCAGTCTACAAAATCAAATGCTTCAGAAGCTACAGATTTGCAAACACATTTCCACCTTCTTACCCTACTTCCTTGCAAAATTGCACAAGACATGTAAAATGTGCTTGGTTACAGGGCCACTATGTCCCTGTGGTTAAATTTATTAGATCTCCTATGGTCACCCTAGTAGAAACAGAATCTAACATAAAATTGGATGAAGACGGGAGGGATAGAGCTCAGCGGCAGAGCACATGCTTAGCATGCATGACGTCCTGGGTTCAATCCCCAGTACCTCCGTTAAAAAAGCAAATGAAAATAAACCTAATTGCCTCCCCATCCCCCCCCCAAAATAAGATAAATAAATAAGGAACAGCTGGGATTCCCGATGTGCACAGACTAGCTTACACAGATAACCACTGCCTGAGCCCCACAAGCCTTATTTAGGTCATTTTGGTTTGTGTGCAGAGACGTTCCCTTCTAAGTCAACACTACTGAGCATTCACTCAAAACTCCACACAACCCTGAATATGCACCAGTGTTTCTTAAAGTTCAGATACATGTAACGCTCTTCCACAAGGCAGCCTGGCCTCCAGGCCTAACTGGCAAGTATTTTTTCACACTCCTTTAGCGATGGCTTTTTACTCAGTTCCCTTCTGAGCACAAGCTGTTAGTTTTTGCCACTAGCAGCAACCAGTCAGGTGAGCTTCTCCAATTTCATCAGAGGGAAGGGCGTTTTTACTGGGGAGGAGGGGGCAGGGGCTCCTATCTGTATGCCAGGCGAGCCCCCGCCCCACCCCTCACCACCGTGTCTGCCTACACCTCCACCATCTAATTTACATTCCACAACCACAAGTGGCAGGCTCACCTCCACCTGGTCACCCCCTGAGCCCAGCTAGGGCTGATCCCCCACCCCCACAGTCTAACCCTAGCCATCAGTCTGGCTTTGCTTACCCACTTTCAATGAATGTATCGTTTCTATTCTGTCACAACATTCATTCCGGGCTACCCCCATTTAGTTCTGTTCGCTCCCTTCTTATCTCTCTCCCAGTTCAAGGTCCCTGGTGACCTCATACAACCTAACAACTAACCAACTCTCTCAAACCGTCTTATCAAGAGGGATGAAAATTAAAGTCTCTTATTTATACCAGAGACCCTAGGAAGCCTGAAAGCTCAGGAGCTCTGGAATCTCAGTGACCCTCCCTCCACCCCTCACCCCCTGCCCTAAAAATCCATCTCCATCACCCTCTGCCCAACCTGCTGAGAAAGAAGGGCCCAGCTGTTGGAGGAGGTCATGGAGAGGCCATGACCACCGGCTGACCCACGAGCTAGACCCCGGCAATCCGAGGTTTGCACCCCCTCCCCTGTACCTTGTGCCCTCTGGTCCCTCAGGGGGAGCCGTTTTCAAGGATGCAGCCTTGAGAGAGAAAAGTGCTGTTGATACCATCTGCATGGAATACGTGACTGGATCCCGGTAAGGCCTCTGTAAAAACGTTAAGATTGTAGCCGGCGGGCGGTGCGGAATCTATTCGTCTTAGCCTCCTATGTAAGTTCCCTTGCTTATTAAACCTGTCACCTACCAGTCCGGAGTGGCTGCCTCCTTCTTCAGTCTCTCCTTGTCCTCCACGTCTGGGGGCCAGTGTCGGCTCTCAACCGGAGAACTCGCCAGGTTGCAGACCAACACCAGCTACACACCGAAAACAGCCCCTCGGTTCGGCGTCTGTGTCCGTGTCCGCGTTCGCGCAGGCGCCGTGCGCACACACGCCGCGCACACACGCCACGTGTCCCCTCCCGGACCCTGTCCTGCTGCTGGAGCAGCGCCCCTAAGTCCTTCCTCTTGCGGCTCTACTCCCAGCGTGCCGTATGCTCTTTTTTTTTCTTTCTTTCATTAGAAGAGATTGCAGTTAATTTTTTTAATCTCTGGAAGTTTACGATATCTCCTGAAAGAAGTGGGGAATGGGGGCTTGTGAGTATTGTATATATCTTCCAAGGACTTAGTTGAACCTGCAAAAACTCAGGCATCTCTCCGTCGATGAGTCACAAACATCCGCAGCAAGCGGGGTTGTCAGGAGAGTGTCATCAGTAACAAGGCTGATGTTTTTATCTCTGTCTGACTTATGCGGGTTTTTTCTTACTTGATTCTGAACCCAGAGAAGGAAGGAGGTGGGATAATAAATCTCCCTCAAACCCCAACAAGGGAAACAAATGTTAAACAGATGATATAAAAATTAATTATGCAGTGGGTTAAGTGCCATGGAGTTGAATAGAGTGTGTGAGAGATGCCTCATTCCTCCCCCGTGTCTCTCCTTTACTCTCACACCACCACCCTCACAACACGTCTGACACCGGATGTGTGGGGTTTTTTCCCACACCACACAGTTCTCTGACATCAGCTGGGTGTCCTCCAATTTAATTCCTATCACAATCTACCTAGAGACAGGATCAGATCCCACAGGTTCAGGGCTCGCTCCCACAAGAATGCCCCCACCCCAATGTTGGATGCCAGTCTCTAGTCCTCTGTGCTTCTGAGCAATCACCTGTAAATCAGACGTTCCTTCAGCTCCCTCCTCGGGTTTGGTTAGTTTGCTAGAGCAGCTCACAGAACTCAAGAAAACTGTTTACTTACTGTTTACCAGTTTATTATAAAAGGATTTGATAAAGGACTCATGAACAGCCAGATGGAAGAGATGCAGAGAGCAAGTGTGTGCGGAGGGCACAGAGCTTCCATGCCCTCTCCAGATGCCACTCTCCCAGCACCTCCACAAGTTGACCAACCCAGAAGTCCCTCAAGCCTGTACTTTTGGATTTTTATGGAGGCTTCATCCCATGGGCATAATCAGTCACAGCTCAATGTCCAGCCCTTCTCTCCTCTCTGGAGAAAGGGGGGTTGAGGCTAAAAGTTCCAAGCTTCTAACTGTGGCTTAGTCTTTCTGGTGACCAGCCCACATTCAGGAGTCACCTTGTTAAAACCAAAGACACTTCTATCACCCAGGAAATTATTGGGATTTCAGGAGCCCTGTGTCAGGAACCAGGAGCAAAGCCAAATAAACATATATTTTCTATAATCTCACACAGGGAGACCACAACCGCTATTATGCAAGAGCTCTTTTTCATTTTTGGATGAATGGCTTTTGGATTACATGTGCACTTTGGATTATAAAAAACAGTGGGTGGTCTGGAAAAAAAACATGATTATCTCTTTCTTGACAAAAATGCACATAATGTTTTGGAGTTTCTGGTGGGGTTTGGGGAGAGTTGTTTAGTTTCATTTGTTTGTTTTGGGGCTATTCCCCTAAAAGTATTTAAGACCGTCTTTATAGTTAACTAACAATTCTTAAATTTTTAAAAAAGACAAAATGAATTCTTAACTCCAAATCTATTCTTCTACCCATACTGCTTTGATGTCTGATATCAGATGTGAGTAGTGCTCTCATTTGAGCAAAAAGAGAGCTGCCCTGGATGCTATGTCTTAGGGTGTACACACACATACACACACATAACACACACACACACACACACACACACACACACAGAGGCATGCGCAAGCACTGAGATTGTACCCTGGCTCAGTGCATCCTGTAACATGAACATCATTCGTAACTACCACCACCCGGGCTGGAGAAATGATTCTGCATAGCTCTTGCTCTAAGACCTTGAAACTGAAAGCAATTGTGTCCAGATGTCCTAAAAGGCTTGTATTGCTCTGTTGCCAATGTTGTCAGTGTGGACACTGCTTTGGAAAGAGACAACAAATTAACTTATCCCTCTCAGCATAAATCTAATAGATGCTGCTACGGTTTGAATGTTCACATCCCCCTAAAATTCGTTCTTTGAAATCCTAACTCCCAAGGTGATGGTACTGGGAGGGGGGCCTTTGGCAGAGGATTAGGTCATGGGAGTGGATCCCCATAATGGAATCAGTATGCTTAGAAAAGAGGCCCAAGAAAGCTTTCATCCCTTCCTGTCACATGAGGATACAAGGAGAAGCCATCAGTCTGCAACCCAGAAGAGGGTTCTTACCAGAACCCAACCATGCTGTCACCCTGATCTTGGACTTCCAGGCTCCAGAACTGTGAGCAATAAATTCCTGCTGTTTATGAGCCACTCAGTCAGTGGTATTTTGTTATAGCAGCCTGAAGGGATTAAGACAGATTCTTTCAAACTGAACTATTATTCCTCCAGGGGGCCAAGCATTCATCTTTCCTCATTCACCCATATTCCAACTCACAGTTCTGGACATCCTCACAAATATCGCAATGTTCATAGCAGTTGCAAATCGCAATGAAGGGACATTTTGCAATTTTTAATAATTGATGTTGCTCTTTAATTTGTAGAAGTAGGTTTAGATATAACAGGTATGAAGCATAATACTGATTCTTTGCATTGGCAACTATATGGATAGTGAATGCTGACACTGCAAATAGTTTTATTTTTTACAAAACATTTAATGTGATTTAATTAAAATGTCATTTTAATATTTTAAGAAAAATTATATGACATTTTTCTTTTTAAGAAAAAAATTTTAATTAAAATATTTTAACTTTCATTTTTATTTTAGAAGTTTATATTCATTAATTATAATTTATACATCACTCTAATTTTAACATTATCTTGAATAGTTCAAAAGAAAAATAATTTTTGAAGATATAAATAAAATTTATTTTTAAATTTATTTACATTTTACATTATTTACATTAATTTGTATTTTAGATGAAAATGTGTCTAAATTATATATACTTTGAATTCTATTCCTTAATGCTTTAGATTGTTGAGCTCAAGATAGAAATGATCATGACAGAAATATGAAAGTGGAACTCAGCATATTGCTTAAATATTTTTAAACTGGAAACCAAAAGAATAAGCAAATTTCCATCAAGCGTGACTCATATAAAATTCCTGACCAATTTTTTATATATTCTCTATTTAATGAAAATTCAATTACTATTTTTAAGATGAAAATTAGAATATTATACTCAGCAATTCACAATACGGATAGGTCAGATGAAATTCCTACAACCTCATATTCTTTACCAAATCAATATACAATTACACATCACAAAACATAATTTGCACACACAAAAACTACAAATGTAATTATAGCACTGAAAAGAGGGATGAATAAAGAGCAATCAATATATTCAGCAAACATAAGTAAATGCCAGTTGAGAACCTTCTTGTGATGTTCTTAGAAGGATGGCATTATGTATGAAAATTTGCCAACCATAATAATGCTTTTTGGGTCACTGAAAGCACAGTATTTACAGAAAACAATGGAAAGTGTCCAGGTTTAGTATAAACAGTTTCAATTTGAGGTGTTAAAATAAACAAAAATAGAATACAGATAAGCATAATGAAGTAAATGATCACTCTAAAGGACAGAAAATTCAAAATGAGGCTGCTAATTTTATGAGTTAGAAGGTAAGGAAAGAAAACATACATAAAGTTTAAAAAGTTATTATTACTCAGCTCAATCAGGTTGTCCAAGCATCAAAATTTATACCAAAAAATGTATTTTCATTACATGTATTGTTGAACTACCAGAAAAGGAAAACAAGTCAAAATTCATATATTTCACTAGTTTTACATCAGTTGGGAAAATGGATTTAGACTTTTCTGGAAAACTGAGAAAGCAGCCTTTAATTTTAGGAACTGACTTAAGAGACTGATGAAAAAATCTTGAAGGCTTGCCTAATCTCACAAATATGGCTGGCATACAAAAACATGAGTAAGCAAGAATTTTTACCCAAAGTCCAGAAGCTTTTGTTTTTGCTGTGTATGGAACATAGTTGGAATTCATTGCTGCACCAACAGGACTGCTACTCTTTAGAACAACTCCAGAGATGAAATGCAGTGTTTTTAGATCTGCCCAAAGATGGATACCAGGATGGAATGTGAAATTTGACCTTGGACCTAAATTTGACATGTAATAGGATGTGGACTACATGCTGTTAAAGTAATTAGATTCCATTCAACAAGCTCTAAGATGTACTAGCAGAGTTCAGCAAAATAATATTCCCAAATAAAAAGTGAATAATCATCAAAAATGAAGTTAATTTTGAATTTGTGCTATCTGTAGTTACCTGGTATGATCCATTGCTTACTTTTAGCTTTAAAGAAGAAACAAAACAGATCTACTATGATATTCCACTTCAGAAGCATTAAATTATACATTTTTAATTTTAGAGAATTTTTCTCCAACTTGAAAGAAACATATAAATATGCAACAAAGTGATATTCAAACAAAATATAAAGAATTTAGAAAAAGAAAAAAGTTTTCATTACTGTGTATAAATATTTTCCAAAACAAATTTTAGAAAAGCTATCTTCCAACAAACCATAGATCAGGGTTTACTGTTAACTGAAGAGAGATTTTTAACAAATTGAATATCTAACTGCTATTTTAAGTTCTCTTTATAACACCTCAGCATTGAAAAATGTGAAAGAAAATCCATGAATGGATCTAGAAATTACTCTGAGGAACAGTTTAAATTATGATATAAAAACAGCAATTATATCATGAATTACAATATGTAATATTTTCTGTAATAAATACAATTTATTACATGCAACTCTATCACAATATTTGAACATGTTATATAATATTGTGGTGCGTTTCTGAATTTAGGTAATGCTTTAAGAACTTTATTGACAATTCAAACTGCTTCAGCCTCAGCAGAGTGATTTCCCCAAATTGGAATACAAAACCACCTAAGAACTTCAATGACTCCAAAAAGATTACGTAATTTGGCACACTTTGTCAATAGAGCAGAAACTTTGTGAAAAAAAATCTTGATTAAACAACCTAATTAGAGACACTGCTGAAATTAAGGCAAGAAAAATAAAAATTTTGGAATACGTAATTCTTACATTACATATGTCTTTACTTCATGAGTCACACCAAACACGACCATCAACAGAACACCCAAGCATATGTGATAATAATTAAACTCAGCTGTCTTTGATATTTGCCGACTTGCAGGTTCTTGGTGAAGGGGTATTTGTTTTGGCAGGAGGATAGAACACATTTCAACACTTTGCTCAATTTATAACTTTTGGCTCGTTAGAAACATGGTATCTAGGCCTCCATCTGCCCTCGCTCCCTGAGCCCTGAAACGCCGGGCACCGGCCTGGCAGGTGTGTCTGTTGATGTCGGTCAGTGGAGAAACGGCGCCACGCCGGCTCCGCATCCCTGGTGACGACGTCCTTCCTCACTGTTTTGGTATCCAGCTTAATGCCCACGTGCCATCCCCTCTACGCAGGGCAATAGCTTCAGAGAACATTCACCCGTGAAAATGGATCCAAATATTCTTCTGGGTTTTTTGGTGTGTTTTAGTTTTGGTTTTGTTTGTTTGTTTTATTTATTTATTTACTTATTTACTTATTTACTTATTTATTTATTTTGCAAAGAGCAGGTAATTACGTTTATTTATTTGGTTTTTCAGTGGAGGTACTGGGGATTGAACCCAGGATGTCGTGCATGCTAAGCACGAGCTCTACCACTTGAGCTATACCCTCCCCCAATTATTCTTTTTGTACCACAGATAATTGTACCACAGATAATAAATTGCTTATGAAATGACTCTGAAAAACACAACCACTGCTGGAGATGCGGGTTCTTTTCATCGAAATTCAAAAGTGACAGAAACGCTCCGCTGGGTGGTTTCCTTCCTAAGCAAACAGTACAGAAAGAGAGGAGAAAACGAAAGAACCTCGCAAGTGGAGAAACCTGGCAAACATCACCTCCACCAGATGGTCAAGGTCAACCTCCACAGAGATAAGTCGTAATGATTGTAGGTGGCTTTGTAAGAAGGGCCCTTCACCTCTGTGATCTTTCTCCCAAATCCCAGAACCCCAATCTAATCAGAAGGAAAACATCAGACAAATCCCAATTGAGAAACATTCTGCACAATAACCTGCCAGTCCCCCTCAAAATTGTCAATCTCCAAAAAACAAAAACAAAAACAAGGAAGATGTGAGAAACTCTCAGAACCAACAGGAGCCTGAGGTAAGATTAAATGCAATATGGTTTCCTGGATGGGACCCTGGAGCAGAAGGATATTCGGTAAAAACTAGGCAAAGCTGAATCAAGTTTGGATTTCAGTTAATAAAAATGTATCCATACTCGTTCATCCACTGTGGCAAGTCCCACAATAATGTAAGAGCATGTTAATATTAGGAGAAACCAGGTGTGGCACACATATATGGGAATTGTGTCCTGTCTGCAACTTTTCTGTAAATCTAAAACTATTCTAGGATTAAAAGTTTATTTAAAAAAAAATATAATACAACATGTCTGAAGGACAAAATGGCCTCAAATGAGGCCTCCTAGTGGAAAGGAGAACCTCCGAAGACACTCGCCACAGAGAGGGAGAGGGTGGGTTTGGACAGTCATCCAGGGCTCAGGCTGTCCTCGGACAGGCCTGGTCTGGGCAGAGCAGGGCATTGCTTCTGGAACCTTCCTGCGTCCGCCATCCTGACGCCATGCACATGCTTTGTAGGGAACAGTCATGTGTATGTCACCAAGATTTGTAACCCCCCGGATCCTTAGACCTTTTACCCTCTGAGCCGCCTCTGACCTTATAAGGAAACACAGAGGAAGGAGCTTTCTGCCTCCCGCCCCTAGTGGGCCCCAAATCAAGTGATGGCCACAAGGGGGCACCTGAGACTATCAAGAGCAAGTGCCTGCTGGACTCTGACCTGGGAAGTCAGGTCGGAGTTCCTGCTCCCCTGGAAGGCAGCAGGCAACAAAAGAACCACACATTTGATTTACAGTAAGGACTGTATGGGTGACTGAGGATGTACCAGGTGTGTGTTTTCATGGTCCCAGCAGTGAACAAGGTGCAGTACAACTCATTTTAATTTCTGATCTTTGTGCCACCCACCTCTCTGATGGCAGACAACTTAATTCAGTCTCTTAGGGGTTAGGTCTTCTTCAGTCTAATAAAGCAAATGCTTTTTGCTGTTTTGGTTTATGTTTTGTCACTTTCACTTTAAAACTGAACCAATCTAAGATCTATTCACCCACACACAACACCCCCCCCCACCCCATCCCAGGAGGGCGTCTTGCACTCAGGAAAAGTTTAAATCACAAAGTGGCATGCAGGTAGGGGAGTGGTCCTGGTCCCTGACCTTCCCCTGCTGTTCTCCTGGCCCAGCAATGCCCCCTGACCTCCCCCTACTGATCTGGCTCTCAGTTTGGCCCTGTGACATGTGAGATTCAGTGAGACTTCAGCCATGTACTTTTTTGTCTGTCCACCCTCTCTGTTCCTAGCAACCAGCCTACTGGTCCTCATGCTCACTTTCTCTCTCCTCAGGTACACAAGATCACTCAGAGCCTCTCCACGGCCCAAAGCACACTCTGGCCCCTTCTGTGGCTAGACGTGCCATGTCCCCATTTTGACGGGTTCTGTAGGCCTGGTGATATGAGGAGATGCTCTAGGGTTCACATCTCTCACGTACTGAATGTTTGTGTCCCGCAAAATTCATTTGTTGAAACCCTACTCCCAGTGTGATGGTACTAGGACGTGGGGCCTTTGGGAGGTGATCAGACTTAGATGAAATCAGGAGGAAGGAGTCCCCATGAATGGGATTAGTGGCCCCCATAGGAGTCCCCGGGTCACTCACTTTCTCTCCCGTCTGCTCTCTGCCACGTGCAGACACAATGAGAAGTCTGCAGTCTACAGCCTGGAAGAGGGTGCTCACCAGAACCCAGCTGTGCTGGCACCCAGACCTCAGACTTTCAGCCTCCAGAACTGTGGGAATAAATTTCTGTTGTTGATAAGCCACCCAGTTTATGGTATTTCACCATAGCAGCCCAGACTAAGACAGTGTCTCCAAAGGGCCAGGCAGAAAGTTAAGTACAAAATCTCTTTATTTCAAACCTAAGGAATTGTAAATTCAAGGAAGGAAATTTCCTCCTGTCCTGGACGTCCCTCATGACTGCTATCAGAGAGCGCATGCGCGCATGCGCGGCCCCACCCCCACCCCACCCAGCGGGTCTGTGAGTCGGGAGAGGGAGGATGGGGTCGTGCAGAATACCCTTCCTCCTCTTCTCACCGCAAGTCATCAGCGCTGCTGCCGCGGACTGGGCCTCCTCGCGCCTCTCTCTTCCTTCCTATTCCCGGAATAGGAAAATAAATTCTCTCTCTTGGTATCACATCAAAATGCATCCTGCCCCACATTAAAGTGGTAGAAATCAAGGACTTGGCGTCTTTGTTTCGCCGTGTAAATTGTTTCCACAGCTGTGGATGCTCTTTCCTTTGGCTTCCAAATGAGGGAGGATGACAGTTATTCCTGGAGGCTGAGAAATAGCCCATCAAGTTATACTTTTAAAAACTTAAAAAAAAAACCCCATCACACTGATTTGGAAGGAAAGAATGCTGGAAAAAGAAAATGACTTTATGCTAATGAGGGAGTGGCTGCACTTTAAACATGTAAGAAGCTGTGCCTTTGGGGTGAAATGTACAGCATGGGAATACAGCCAATAATATTATAATAACTTTGTGTGGTGACAGATGGTAAACAGACTTATCACAGTGATCGTATAGTAATGTACGGGAATATCAACTCACCATATTGTGCACCTGGAACTAAAATAGTGTCCTAGGTCAACTATACTTCAATTCAAAAACAGAAAGGACATGTGATCACCGTATCCTAATAGATTCTGCAGTGAACAATATTTACATTGTTACAATGATGCGAACGCTAATCATTGATATAATTAAAAGTATGGTAAAATTTGGGGGAGAAGATGAGAAAGGAGAGGTGAGGTATTAAATCTTAATCTCTTATAACATTTACAAATTTAAAAATTGCCCACAGGGAACTATGTTCAATATCTTGTAATAACCTTTAATGAAAAGCAATTTGAAAGTGAATATATGTATATACATGCATGACTGGGATATCATGCTGTACACCAGAAATTGACACATTGTAACTGACTATAATAAGTAAATAATTTTAAAATTGCTTTTTCTTTTCTTTTTATTCTATCTATGTAAGATGAATTCTGCCAATACCTAAGTGAGCTTGAAGAAGGAACCCAGGTCTGAGACTCCTCTGTTGCAACCTTGTAACCAGAGGACTCATTTACACTCCTGACCCATGGAAACTATGAGATAATAAAAGTATGTTTTAAGCTGCTAAATTTCTTGTAATCTGTTGAGCAGCAATAGAAAACCAATACAAACTCCAACAACAAAAAAAAAAATTTTAGTAAACAAATTTTAGACTGGAAACCAAGAGATGAGGGTTAATAGCACCACTATTAACCCACTGTATGATCTTAAACAAGTCACTTCTTAAGGGATGAGGTTTTTAAAATATGTCATCTGAGACATAAAGGCTTGAAAATTCTATGATTCTAAATCTTGCTTCAATAATCTCAGTTACTGTGTTTTTTTTTCCTGTCTTGCTTATAATGGAGTCTTGTAGTACTAAAGATAAGTAGCCCATTAGTTAGATTGTCAAAATCTTTTCATAATAAAGAGATTCCCTTTATAACAGTATTTATTCTGCAAGACATGGCACTTGCCTCACTGCAATGCAATTATAATTTTGGAATAAAAATATATAGCAAAATGCTTAAGATCAAATACGTACAAACTAAAATAGCACAAAGGAATATTTTATGAAAAGGGAAAAAGTCCAACAAAAGAAAGATTAAACTGGATGTTTGGTTCTTAGAATCAAGAATTGGTTTTTGGAAAGGAAGACTATCAGAAAATAAGGGCAAGCAGTCCAGCTAGCGGACGGGGCTAGGAAAACCCTGGAGAACACAAGCAGTACAATTTCATCTGAAGCAGAATGTATGTGCGAGGGACTGAATTACACCCACTCTCCCCCCAAATTTACAGGTTGAAGCCCTACCTGCCCAAGGTGATGTTATTTGGAGATGGAGTCTTTGGGAGGAGATTAGATTTAGATGAGATCATGTGAATGGGGTCCTAAGGTAGAATTAGTGCCCTTATAAGAAGACACATCAGAACCAGAGAGCACGCTTACTTGCTCTCCCTGCCATGTGAGGACACAGCAAAAAGGCATCTGTCTACAAAAAATCTCTCACCAGAACCCAGCCATGCTGGCACCCTGATATCACACTTCAAGCCTTCAGAAATGCGAGAAGTAAATTCTATACTTTAAACCACCCAGTCTGTGATATTTTGTTATGGCAGCCCAAGCTGCTTGAAACATATATACATGACCAGGGGAAATATAAGATGGGAGATGAAGAGGACAGGAGAGAAGAAAGACACTTGGTGGTCACATGGGGGAATTTGAATTCATTGCCCAGGGTTATAGGAAACCCTAACAACTTTTTAGGCAGGAGATTTTGAGGAAAGTGAGTTTATGTGACATGATGTAATGAGGGTTATGACTATGATGGTGACCGTAGGAATAGGAAAAAAAATGTAGAGTTTTCAAAAAATGTTAGGGGACAAGAATTGCCAGGACTTGGAGATGAATTTGTTATTAAACAATGAACTCAGTTCTTAAGCCTGATAACTGAGAAATTCTGATGATGAAAATGGGGGAGACCTGGCTAAGCAGTGTAGAGGAGTTGCTGTCAGAACCCAGCCCTCATGACTGGAGGCAGCTGTTCCACAGGATCCTGGACTAACCTCCCAAGGTCTTCTGGACAAATCATAAATAACTGAAAATGTTTTCTGATACTTTTAGTAAGGCTACTCAAGGACAGAGCACCCAGGTTGACCTCTTTCTTAGTCACCAGCTAATCAGTGCTTTAGAAAAAAAATGCTATAAAGTCTTAGTGTTTCCAGATGGTCTCCAGCTTTTTTCTCCCCTTTCTTTCTCATAAATCCTGTTTTGCCTTAATTCCTTGACTTAGCACAAAACCCACCCCCTCATGTGCACTCCTTTTGCATGTATGTTTGTGTACAAACTATAGAAATGTCTCTAAGTGTTTCTGTGATACAATGGTGACCTCTTTCTTCTTCTCTGCTTGGCTTCTGAAGTCAAGTGCCAGGTTGAAATACCGCTCACATTCTGAGCTGTACCCGGGGAAGTTACTAAGCATTTCTATCCCTCGATTTCTCTGTCTACAAAATAGGGAAAATTGAAGTACCCGCCTCATGTTATTATTAACATCTAGCTTAAATGACCATCGCATATGTAAAGTGCTACCACAGTGCTAGGGACACTGTGAGTGCACAGGAAAACTTAGTTACTATGATTATAAACTCAGCAAACCTGGTGTCCTTCTGGAATGCCAGCAAGAGTGGAGTCAGTAGAGAGAAACAATAAGAACCCTTGGAAAATGAACAGGGATGTATTTTGCAATGTCTTGTGGGTCTTCAAGCACTTCAAAATAAAAAGTTATTTTTAAAGACATGAACAAGGACAGCCTGATAAGAAGTTCTCATGACCTACCTTTGCGCTTCTGTCTTTCACACAAGAGGTAGAATTCAAACTGCCCGATCGCACTTGGTCATTTATGCATTTGTGCTGGATAAAAGTCCCACATAAAAATAAGGCTTTACTTTTTGGTGTTCTGTTGTCGGAATGCTTTCTTATTTTACTGATTGTAATTTTCATGACAGGTCTGACAAGTAAAGCAAGTTTAGTGTTTCTGACTTTGTAGACTAAGAAACTGAGCCTCAGGGATCTTGCGCAACTTGACAAAGGTTCCCTGGCTGAGCTGACAGATGACTCAATCCAGAGTAGGATCCAGGTCTGTTTTACAACATGGTTTTTTTTTTTTTTTTTTGGTAGCACATGGGACTGCTCTTTAAGGAAGTATATTTTTAGTATATATTTTTAAGTTTTTAATTATTTATTTATTTATTTTTAATGGAGATACTAGGAATTGAACCCAGGACCTCATGCAGGCTAAACGTACACTCTACCACTGAGCTATACCCTGCCCCCTTTAATACGTATTTTTAATGAGTTATGTATTAGTTTCCTATTGCTGTTGTAACAAAGTACCACAAATATAGTGGCTTAGAGCATAAATTTATTCTCTTAAAGTTCTGGATATCAGAAGTCCAAAAAAGGGCCTTCTAAAGCTAAAATTAGGAAGTTGGCAGGGCTGGGTTCCTTCTGGAGGTTCTAGGGGATAATCCAGTCCTTGCCTTTTCCAACTTCTGTCTGCATTCCTTGGCTTGTGACCCCATTTTAGCAACGGCCTCACTCCAGCCTCTGCCTCCATCATCACATCTTCTCTTTCTGACTTGGATCCTCCTGCCTCTCTCTTGTAAGGATGCTTGTGATTACATTTAGGGCCATCTGGATAATCCAAGAGAATACCTCCATCTCAAGACCCTTCACTTAGTCACATCAGCAAAATTCTATGCCTTATAAGGTGACATATTCACAGATTTGGGGATTTGAACATGAACACTTTTTGCAGAAGAGTCCTTATTCTGCCTGCCACAAGGTATCATTCAAGTACTGTAAGATGCATGGATCGTAAGAGCATGGTTTTGAGTTCTAACAAATGTATATACTCATGTGAACCACACACTAATCTGACTATAAAAGATTGATTGGCATTATCCAAAATTTCCCCCCACCCACTTTCAGTGATCCTCCCCACTCTCACCCAGGCAACTGCTATTCTGATCGCTGTCACTATAGATTAGTTTCACCTGTTCTTGAGCTCCCTATGAATGGAAACATAAAGGACGTACTCTCTTTTGTGTCTGGTTTCTTTCACTCACCATAATGTTTTTGAGATTCATCCATGATGTGCACATATTAGTCATTATTTTTTTGGCTGAGTAATATTCCATTGTATAAATAAATCACCACTTGTTCATCCATTCATCACAAGGTGGACATTTTAAGTTATTGTAAGATATTTCCTATTGTGAATATAGCTACTATGACCATTTTTGCACAAGACATTTTGTGGACATATGATTTCATCTCTCTTGAGTAAATACTTAAGAATGAAAATGCTGAGTTATAGGGTAGGTGTATGTTTCAATGTATAAGAACTACTATCAAACACCTTTACTCAGCAGTTGAAACCTTTTACAGCCCCACCAATTGTTTTTTCTTTAAACATATATGTACTGCAAATATTTTTTTCAGCTCATTCCTTCATTTTCTCAGAGGTTTTAACATATAAAAAGAGATAAATAGGTATAGAAACAAGTACAGATTTGTGTAGCTGTGTGTATGTGTGTTATGGGTATGTGTATGCATTCACATATATACACATACATATATGCATACATAGACACACACATCTACACACACACACACACACACACACTCCCCAGCTCAATATGCTAAGAGATTTTAGAAGCATTAACATCACAGTAGCAATGAGTATTCCTGGAATGTAAACACCATTCTTCACTGAAAGAAAGCAGTCTTCCTTGAAAAAATACGAATAACTTATAATGTAAGGATATGCTCAAACAATGATGGGGACATATCAAAAAATTACTGGAGTTAGTTTGAAGGGGCACCCACTGACCAAATCTGAGATAATCTGAACATTAAAATAATAATGACAGTGAGGATTATAAACTATTGAATAAAGGATGCATGAGTTTGCACCAATGTAAATTAATTAAATGAATGCATAAATAAGAAGAGAAAGCTCTGCCTACACTAGAAAGCTAATAATAAATGTAGAAAGAATAGTAGAATTATAAAATCATCACTTGGCAACCATCATAGGAATTATTGATTCAGACAAGTATCGTAAATACCCTTGGTAAAACCAGTGGGTGAGTGTTTGAGGAATGATGAGATACTTACGTAGTCTCAAAGCAACCTTTACAAGATGCATATTAACTACATATTAAATACAGAGGAAACATCTCTCCTAAACCGGTTGATCAATATTATCCTTGCAGGATATGGACTAACCAACAGCACTGGCTCCTGACATAATGCACTAAGAAGAACTGAGCACCACTTCTGAGGTGTTCTTACCAAACATGCATAACCTGAATTCAGTCATGATGCAAACTGGAAATAGGGCACATTCTATGATATAGCCTACTTATACACTTAAAAAATGTCAGTATCATGAGGTTCAGGATCATACCCTCATGAACTGTTGCAGGTTTAAAGGATACTAGTAAGACACAAAAAACTGGACACATTTCATGATCTTGGATTTTCTACTAATAGGAAGGACATCATTGTGAAAAATTGGGACAATCTGAATAATGTCCGTAGATTAGATGATAATATTTGAATCAGTGCTAAATTCCTAACCTTTGATAACAGTTTTGTGATTATGTTAGCAAATCCCCTGTTTTCAGAAAATACACGTTAACATATTTAGGGGTGTAGAGTTACCATGTTTGCAACTTATTCTCAATTGTTTCAATCACATATATGTGTGCCTGTGTATACATATGTCTTTCTTGCATATATGAATACATATTTATTAATGTATATTTTATATTGATATATATAACACATATATTTCTTTTTTGTCAATGTACCCCTTTGAGCTGGATTTATATGAAGTCAGCATGGCATAGATGGGGAACTATTCAAGTATAGAAAATGATCAAAAACCCTATTTTACTTTCAAGTGCCTTGCATTTACAATATTATTTGAATATTTTGAAAATCCTTATTTGAAGATCCTTCTCTTGATAATGGCCATTTGGCATGTATCCATCTCAATTTCTAACCAGTATATGAATTTCCTCTGAATCAAAAGTTTGAGTACAATTGCTTTAATTGGTTACTTTAGCATTATGTCCAAACAATTAGTAAAGAGGTTTGTGTAATTAACTTGGTCATTCAGGTGCAGCAGAAGGGAAATCTCCAAGCCATTATCCACACCACACCTCAAGATAGCCAGTTGCACAATATTAATTTATAATAGATTCTGTATAAAACCCCCTTCCTGAGACACTCTATGGTGTGTGTGTTCTTCCTCACTACCGTAAGTACTAAACCTAATATGCTTTACTACAGATGTATTCCTGATAGCATTGGCTCTGTCCCCAAATTTGCTGAATCAATGAAAGAAGAAAGAAGGAAAGATTATCCTGTGAATATAATGTTCCTAATCCAACATTCACAAATTAAATACGTTGCCATCTATGGAGGAGTTAAGTATTCTGAATCTAATGGGAGCTCCAAGCAGTTTATTTCCATCTTCTAACTTTCACTTAATCAAATTCTTATTGAAATTTAGTTTTAATCCAGTCTCTCCTCAGAACTGGTAGTTAAATCCATGAAAAGATTGGACCAAAGTTGCCTGTCTTTTTTTCTGGGTTAAAATTATCCTGGTTTTTCCTTTATCTGATGTGAGTCAACACTGCTTAGAAAGACTACACACCTCCAAAGCAAATGTCACTTCAGGATGAAACTGGTAAATAGAGCCTGACACTCACATACTCCACCCCATTCATCTGATCATTTACAAACTGAGTTAGTAGATCTGGGATCTACACTCTGACTTTCACGAGACTTAACTATAATCATAGAAAATGATGCAGATAATAAAAGTTTATTTATTTTGATTACTAATTATGTACCTGCCATATGCAATCCTGGAATTCTACGTGATGCAATGAGATCTAAAACCATTGTCCATTTCCTTAAGGAGCTCAGAATGTACTCAAGGACACACCAGGTTCTATCTCACAATACAGTGCAAGGATTTATATTTTCATTCATCCACGAGAAAGAAACAAGCATAATGACTTTAATTCACCACATCTACATCAAAGAAAGTACTATACATTCTTCTCCAAGCCCTGAGGGGAGACTATCCTGCTCCTTGCCTCTCCCTAACCCACCCTGGCAGATATGTTGATTCAAGTGCTGGCAGCCTTCACACGTTGCCAATTCAGATAGGTCTCTAAGAATAGCACAAGCAAGGATACTTGGCTAGAGTTGGTGACAATCACTCCATTCTCAGGAAAAGGCCCTGAGGGTTATCTCACCGTTCTTAGAAGAAGAGCAGGCTGGATTTATGTCCTCAACACTTTCAGAAGATTCTCAATATTTGCTGATTGTTTGATCCGTCTCAATGGGAAAAGGTCACATGAGTGTCATCTGCATTAAAAGGCACTTATTATCTATCTCCATTGGGTCCTACGCTGTGTTGTAACGGAGAGCAAACAGGTTTTCTGCAACTGGGATATCTGTGACAATGACCCAGAACACTGATATGGACAAGTAGAACAGAGTACAAACAGCTGAGTAAATAGTAAAGAAGTCTATGAATTAACAAATAACATTAACATTTTGCACAAGGAGACTGAGTACATAACTTTAACGGGGAATATTGGCAGGAAACCTTGAGGAGTGTATGCTTAGACCAGATAAGGCCATGGAGAATTCACAATCTTTTTACTAATTAATCATCATGCAATGCAGCAGGCTGACAACACAAACCTGGCTTTCCCACATCGTATTCTGGACCTGCTTTGGAGACTTGGAATTTCCCCCAGGGAGTCAAAGTCTCAGAACACGTCAATTACTCATTGCTGGGTAAAGACAACAGCTCTAGCAGCTCTAAACTCTTTTCAAATTAAGGGAATAAAATTAATTTTGTTAATCTTAATAAAAACTAATTTACTTCAACCAAGCAATCAATAAGAAATAATGTTTGTAGACCATTCTATAATGAAGAAAGCGTTTTTTCCCCGTATATCTCTTTTGAACCTCACAACAGACCTGGTGAAAAGGGTATTATTAATATATCCATTTTTCACATGAGGTGAAGAGGAGTGAAGTAAATTTCCTGTACGATAAAGATGCAAGTACTCCTTAATTTTCCCTATAAGATAAAACTATGGTAGATATTTTCAGATTAAACTATGGTAGATAGCATGTGCTTTGACATATTATTAAAATATTTCATAGATAAGGTGTATCTATTAACCACCAAATAATTATCTAGTGCTAGCAGATGGCAAATACAATGCTATATATCTATACACTGAATTATAGAATTGCCTTTGGCCTCAGCAAGCTACAACCTATTTAAAAGGCGCGTTTGTGACTGTCCTATACACACTTAGAGAAATGAGGATTAATGAGGACTGGCGTGAGCAGAGAAAACTCAGCCAAGACGAAAATGTAAGTGAAACTGGGAAGATGCCAAGGTTGTAGCTAAGAAGCAGCAGCGGCAAGGGCAGTGGGGTGAGGGTAGGGGAGCCCATGAGAAGGCAAGCTAGTGTTCATGCGGAACTCTGGAAAGCAGTAAAAGAGAAGTTGGAAATTTGTCATCACAGCACCTAGCACAGGGCTTTAAGCATAAAAAGCACTCAGTAAAGTAAAAGATGAAAAAAGAATTTGGGTCTTAACCAAGCAGCAAACTTTTCCCAATATTATCAATCAGATAATCACTGCTTCTCCAGTGGAAGGCAGAAGTTTCCTTCCCAATACTTCCCCAAGAAAGTAGAACTGTCAGCATTAATTCCTATTTTGTCAGTAAAAGTTCTAATATTTTTCATTCTATGACAGAAGCAGCCATCAAAAAATTTGAACAAGAATATAAAAGCAGTGTTTAAGGAAAATTAATTTGGACCTGGTATGTGGTTTAGGTTAGAGTGAAGAGAGAATGGCTTTGGTGAACATGGCTAGAAATCAGGGGCATCAGGCAGGTAAGGGAAAATGAGGGTCAGTAGGGTAGTATTCAGTGAGAAAGAGAAAAATGGTCACATACTATACCAGACTTTATGACTTAAAATCAGAGGAACTCTGAAGAAACATTGTTAGTGACAGAAATAGAGATGCATGCCATAGAGGCAGCAGTAGAAAAGAAAACTCTTTTCCGTGGGACAGTATTTTTCCTTCATCCCCGCCAGTGCGAACATTGAACAGTAGGTAGTTTTTTAATCCTCTTCTTGGAAAAGAGGACTCTCTATCAAAGAAGATGGAAGACAAGTGCCCAGAGTATCAAGATATGTGGCCAGTGTGGAATTCTCCAAAACCTGGAACTCAGATTGTCTGGGTTCCAGACCTAAGAGCTGACTGTGGGTGGACAATAGGGAAAGCAGAATAACACAGTTTGATGAAGGGGCAGGAGTACCAAGCTACTGCCAAGCTACCTAGTGAGAGCATGCCTAGTGGGAGTTGATACTTAATACAAAAGACTATTTCTGCTTCTGCAATGCAATCACTGTTACCTTTATCTCCAAATACATCAATCTGGACTCCTGAACCTAGTCAGTGTAAGACCAGGGCAGTCAATGAAGAAGAGAACATTGTAACTTACAAAAGGAGAGGCATGAGGACAAGTGTTCGACAGGGTTTTGCAAAGGCTGTTGGCCCCCTTTTCCAGATGATTATTATCTCGTGGCCCTCGTAAAAATGAATACTAGCTTGACATGATCTGTACTGAGTGGGGTTTATTTTGTTTTGCTTTGTATTGGAAAAGAGGATGGGTAGTGAGTTCCATACTGGTTTCTGTATATACAGTACTGTTTCGTTTAAGTTTTTTTTAAAAAAAAAACTCGAATCTAGTCTAGCTGCTGTATTTTTCCTCAGTGCTGATATCATGTCTAATTCAAATTTTCTAAATAAAACAAAGAGGAAGGGGAGCTTAACACACTACAAACTCTTAACCCTATAAAGTGCGTTTATTAATACTTATTTGGCTCCAAAAAAGTCTATGAGTTCATGGCATTGAGTTGGTGTCTAGTCCAGATGTTAGCTAAGTTCCCTTAATTTCAACAGCCACCTGCACTTTTAAATATTGCCCCAGGATTGACTACGTTTCCCAAGAGCGGACACTGAGAAAGGCCCATGAGGTGCGTTGTGGGAATTGTAGTCTGGATGACGACTTTCTCCCAACTCGGCCTCATGCTCTGATTCCGGGATGGGTAAACCCAGGATCTACCAATTAGAGGGGGCCATGTCGGTGAGGCCGTGGTCCAACCGGAAAAGCCGGTGTGAGAAGCTCGCATAATAATTGGCCAATGCTTGACCCCGGGGGCGGGGCAATAAGGTGGGCGGGAAGGCCGCGGCGATTGGGTGAGGAGCCCGGGGCGGCGGGCGGGGATTGGCTGCGCGCTAGGGCAGGGAGGCCTGGGAAGAGGCGGAGGAAGGCGACCAGAGCAGGAAGAGCAGCGGCGAGGCGGCGGCGGCTGAGTCCGTGGCGGCAGAGGCGAAAGCGACAGTTCCCGGGGGTGGCAGCGGCCCTGAGAGCAGGATGCGGGTCTGGGTCGGGCTGACGCTGCTGCTTTGTGCGGTGCTTCTAGGCTCTGCCTCGGCGTCCTCGGGTCAGTATCCGCCCCCTCGGACTGGAGGCCAGGAGCCACCGCCCCCCGGCCTCCATCCCGGGGCAGGGCCATGGGGACTCCAGCTGGGGACTCCACTCTCTGGTCATACCTCGCACTGGCCTGTCACTCACTGTCATTTCTTGGGCTTCGGTTGGCCTGGGCCAGAGCGGATGTTTAGGGGAGCAAGAGAGGGGAGGAAAAGAAGGGGCGGTCACCCTGCCCACACCTCTTCTCACTTGACAAACTTTATGTGACTCCTCACGAATCTGAAAGTGACTCCATGGGAGTGAATCCCGACAGCTGGCTTAGACCCACAGTGACACAGGAGCCCTACCGGAGCTTCCACGACTCTCATGTAGGTTATGTGCTGCATCGGTTTTGAAACTCTGGATTTGGGATTTGTAAGTTAAATTAATTGTCACACTTGGAGCTGTCAGTGGGCAGAGCCAGGTCCATCCCCCAGGATGTTGACAGTGGTTTGGTGGGTTTACTGAGATGGTCCTCATCTCTTTGTCTATTTAAAAATGAAGACTTTTGATGTAATTGAGCCCTTGTAAAGAAATATACCTGAGAAAGTGGTTTTTACCTCTGTCACAGTGTTTCTGAGTTACCTCATGTTTACTGATAGTAATTTTATGATTTTTGAAAAAAATCTTGGTCCTTATAAATGTGAATAACAACTAGTTTTAACTTTTTATGTACATACAGAAATTCATATGCTTTTGAATTGACTTTTCAATTAGCTGATTTATACTCTGGTTCTGAAAATTATTATTTCTCATTTTAATAGTTTAATCTGCCTACATCTGAAAATGCCTATTTTGAGGGTGTTGGTAAAGAAACAATTAGTATGATAAAGCTTTTGAATCTTAATCAGTTTCAGTTAACAAAACAGCTGTTCTGTAGCTTTAAATTTTTTCTGGAACGAGGCAGGGTATAAATGTCAACTCTTTTTTTTTTTTCCAACAGAAAATTTCCCAGATGGTTATTTGAATCCTCAAATTATCTGTCCTAGTTGTAAGTCAATGCCATAACGTCATTCTGCTTCTAAAATAAGAGGTCTAAACCTAAAATTCTACCCATAATGTGGTTTAAGATACCATTTCAAAAGCAACAAGCATATGCCAGTTACTTTACTGCCAACACCATGCTGTGAGGTCTTCCCCCCTCCTTTCAGTGTTAATTTGTGTTCATGACCAAATCTTTAAAACTCAGTGCTACTCCTGAAGCACTGCTAGCGGGTATTTGATCAAATGAAGTATGAGATGAAACCGTTGAGTGTAATGGGTAGTGTACCTGATGGACCAAGAACCACTTACATCAGAATTCCTCTTAAGGGTTTGTTAAAAATGCAGTTTTAGGTCTGGAACAGGTTGAGGCATCTGTAGTTTAGCAAGTTTCACAAGTGATACTTCACACTAAAGTGTAAGAACTACTAGTTAAAGAACATGGTATATATCCCTCTGAATTCAGTTTGCAGAACTTAAAGAAAATTAAAGCATACAAACATTTTCCTTCCTCTTCCTTTGACTAGATTTCATATATCAAAAGCTTGTCCGTGGAGATGATCCCTGAAGAAGTTTTTTGATCAACAGTTGGGATTCTCAGTATATTATAGTAGAAGACTACTAATGCTGATGTGTTAAATTTTCAGGTTATGTTGATGCAAGCAGAGGGCTAGGTTCACAAAACATCTGCTCTGATTTCCATCATAATTAAACTGCTGAAACATTTCTCTGGTAGAGGCAAGATTCTTACTTAACCAGAGCTAAAACAATATAGTTGTGCATGCTGGCCAGTAACAGAGGTACTGCTAGTCTCATGTGAAGTGCAAATATCATAAAACACTTATATGAGATAAAGTTTTATAAATTGGTACATGGATTTTCAGTTGACTTTATTATTCAACAACTTAATTATTTATACAGGATATCAACCTCATTTTTAGTTTGGATTTAAAGATTTACTCCTATTTAAAGATCAAGTTTTGGATCAGAGTTTTGTGTTGACTTACTGTTTGAGTGTTGGTCATTTCCCAGAGCAAGTTGCATTTACTACCAGGTAGAATATGATCAGCTTGCAAAGGGAATCTTTATCCTATCGTTGTCAGTAGGTATTACCTGATACCTTGTTTTACAGGCATGTAAAAATGTACTATTTTATTAGAAATGTTTTCTTTTCTCTCTGAATGAATAAGTTTAAAGGAAGAGATTAAAAAGATGTTTCCCCTTCATTTTCTGGAGGTAATAATGAAAAAATGCTGAAACTTTTCTCAGAAATACTACGTTTTCTTATTTTTGACAGGTGGTGGCTTCCTGGTTAAAATGATTTACTTTTTTTTTTTTCTTTCTCCCAAACAATATTACAGGGCCTTTTAAATTAGGTCCACTGCTGGGTATTTCAGGTCACAGTTATATTAACACCATGTGTTCAAAGAGTAGATCTCGGATTGCAGAGGATGTTTAATTTCACTCTTTCTTTGTTCCTTAAAACTTTATTGTGAGTCAACTGAGCGGGTGGTATTATTCCCTTTTGACACATTGAGAAAAAGGAGAAAGAGCAGGCTTGCCATGTCGAACCACGTGTGTAACTGCAAATATGTAAGGAAACCGGGTTTTGAGCCTGGCTCTCCAGGCCTTGGATTTGGAGTAATTAGGAATCAGCAGTGGCCTAGGGTCCACACAGATTCAGTGGCAAAGCCGAACACAGGGTGTCTGGTCTCTTTTCACTAAACTTTTAAGACTTCTTGTATTTGAAGATAAATCAGTTAATATACATGACAGTGAATTTGTAATGATCACTTTTCCCTGAGAGACTATCCCTGGTACTTTGCAGTTTTGCTAGCTGATATGATAAAAATGAAAATTGGTCTGTTTCAAAGGAAGGTGTTTGATTACCAGAGTAATGTAAACCATGATTATTTTGGGGATGATGCTGTTGAGTTGAGAAATCTGTAACTCTTCACTGAATCCTTTTGCATTTTTCTTGTTGCTTGATGTATGTGTTCTGATAAAAAGCATTACTGTATTCTTTTTTTATGCATAAATTCAGTCTTTTTAATCTTTATCTGACGACCTATCAGAAGTTTCTAGGTTTAAGAAACTTCTTTAAAGTTTTATGTGAATGGATATATCAGTTTGAAAGAGAAAATAGTTTATACTGTAAGATTACCATCTGAAGTAGGCTTTCCCAGTTTAGCAAATGAGAAAGAATTCTCTTGTTTACCAGTAACCTTAGTATATGTTCCAGTTTGTGAAGAGAGAAAGAAAAAGAGAAGCATGATGCAATTCATATGAAATAACCCTGAAGTCACAAGCTCCCATGTCTCTGGGAGTTTAAAAGCACAGTCTGCTGCTCTAATGCCTGACAGCTTGTACTGTCTCAAAGGTCCATGTCTTAAAATTTATTTATAGGCATCTGTATTATTTATGTGTTAGGTACAAATGTGACCTGTTGTGACAGGGTACTAAATTGAATGATCAGTGATTTAAGAGTTCCAGCTGATCTAAAGTTTCAGTATTTTTGGCTGTACCCTATGCATTTCACATTTACTGTCTGCTCTTGATACATTTACTAGTTAATGTTTGCAACTAATTAAATACATTCACACGTATAACTTTGATATATAATAGAGATGAATTTTTTTTCCTTTATCTAAAGATTTGCTGAGAATGGACCTTGAACCATATGTTAGAATTTGGGCTTTGGGTAATACTTGTGAAGAAGTTAGCATGAAGGATGATTGTCCATTCATTGACATCACTACCCAAATATTGTAGGCATTATGGGAATAATACATGCCATACCCCTCTTCCCACCCACCATCTGAAAGGTAATCTAAAAGTAGTGAATGTGAGAAGGGAGGGTATAGCTCAGTGGTAAAGTGCATCCTTAGCATGCATGAGGTCCTGAGTTCAATCCCCAGTGCCTCCATTAAAATAAATTAAAAAATAGAAGTAGTGAATGTAAAAGTAGCTATAATTTTTCTTTGGATTTACAGCACTTTCATATATGACAGAACCTCACTAGCAGACTGATTTTTGCAAATATTCAAAAGAAACAGATGTATTTGGCATATAATGAGTTGGTCATACTTCTTAAAGTAAACTAAGTACTTTGATAATACAAACTCCAAAACATGTTTTTGTTATACCTTAGAGAGTTACAAGTTACCAATAATATTTAGGATATAATCATATGAAGTAAAGATAAATGGTAACCATAACACCAAATTTTCTAGTAAAAAAAAATGACATGGTCTTATAGCGTTTTGTGTACTGGTTAATTTCCTCATACAGTTTATGGAACAGGCAATACTGACATTCATTCCTAGATAAAATCAGGTAATTTTAAGAGTGGGAAGGAAACTTAGAGATCATCTGGCAGTTGTTTTTTTTTTAAACTGGCTGGGACTACAAAGATCAAATATTTGTGGATGGCTGTTGGGTTGAATAATGGAAGGAGACTTAATGCAATCAGACAAAGCCAGAACAGCTGATACGAATTTGGAAGAAAAATGTAACTTGTGGCTGGATTTATTGTTTATTTAATATAACCTGTTGATTTCTTAATAAATAGATTTCATGTAAGTGAGTACATGGTTATATCTTCAGTAAAGTTGAACACAAATCCTAAATATCTTTGGTAACTCTGCTGTCAAATAATAATTCTTAATGTCCAATTTTAGTAGTCTTAAGCAATAATATGCTAATTATCACTAAAATAAGCTAGAGTAACTCCAGATTCTGAACAAAGGAAAAGAATGGGTGGAATCCTGAACCACAAAACCAGAGCTCTATTTTTGTAAGTTCAGTAACTCACTCTGAGTAGTGCTATGTACAGAAGAACTGGATGGCATCTGAAGAAATGTCTGGTTTTGGTTTTGGGGGTGGTGTTCTTGGTCGTCCTACCTGTGTAACAGATGAAACTAATGTCTTTCCTAGAGAAAGTGGAAAAAAATACTACCCCCAGCACCTTTTTTTCCTTTCCCTTGATCTTTTCTAAATAGTTGTTGAATACAACCAATTTTTAGATAATTCTAGATTTATTTATCCAGTGTCTGATTATTATTTGTTCTTATCAAATGCTTTCTTTTAACAATATCTGTGATTTCCAAACAAGAAAAATTACTCAGTAGCCTTACATTTTCTTTACAGATGAGGAAGGTGGCCAAGAAGAATCCTTAGATTCCAAGGTGTGTACTCAAATTTGCATAGACCAGTGTTTGATAACCAGTTTAAAAGCATGAATTATGTATTTTAGAAGGGATATGGAATCTGCATCTTTTGAGCAACAGAATTGGATTTAAAAAAAAAAGAGAGAGAGAGCTGGTATCAATGTTAGTTCTAGTTCTTCTGGGGAAAAAAAATCACTGAACTATAGGAGAGAGAATAATATTTCTGTTAAGAGTATTGGTTATTAGGTTTGATTTCAGTTTAAATGTGCTCTGTATATGTGTGTGTGTGGAAGAACCTTAAGGCAGTTATATTTTTACCGCCTAGTGAGAGATTGATTTTCTTTTTTTTTCCTTTAGTTTTTAAATTTGAAGATTTAATCTCTGCCATTTGTCTCCACTTATATCAGTTTTTTAAAAATATATATATATGTATTTTGAGTTACTGCACTTAAATTGATTGATTGAATGAATAAAATGGATTATTACATACTCAAGACCAATCAGTTATGATCCTTGATCTCTAGACTAGAAAGAAGGTAAAAAAGAAGCAGGAAGTTACAGTACAGGGCTACCATTCAGGGAAGTGTAAGATATATTGGGAGCAAGTAGGGGAAGGCCCTAACCTAGACTTTGGGAATTACAGAAGGCTTCCTGGGGCAGGAGGTAACATCTAAGTTGAAATCTTAAGAAAGAGCCAGGGTTAGACACGTGATGGAGGCAGTGATGGGCACACGCCAGAGTCTACAGAGGCGAGTGAGGATGACACACTCCAGGAGCTGAAGTAGATACATCTGGATTAGGTCAGATTAGGTTGGAGGAAGGCTTGTTTCTATTGGAAACTAAAAATACTTTATATTCTCAGACTTCTTTGCCGTCAGATGAGTCAGTGAAGGACCATAGCCCAGCAGGCAGAGTAGTTGCTGGCCAGATATTTCTTGATTCAGAAGAATCAGAATTGGAATCACCTATTCAAGAAGAGGAAGACGGCCTCAAGAGCCAAGAAGGGGAAAGTGTCACAGAAGAAATCAGCTTTCTAGACTCTCCAAATCCAGAAAACAAGGACTATGAAGACCCAACGAAAGTACGGAAACCAGGTAGTCTGGACGTTTCGATTGCTTTTGCCTGATTTAGGAAGGAGACAACTGAAATTTTAAAGCAGGTGTAGAAGGTGCACAAGTCTTATTTTACTGACTACTTACCGCATGTAATATATACAGTGTACTTTTACAGGATTTTCTAGATTTTAAGATATAAAAGTTATTCACTTAACAGATTTGACCCAAGTCATATAAGCTGAATTCGATAGTCAAAATTGCTTTTGTGTTGTATTAATATTCTAACATTCCTTTTTGGACTCCAGTATGTAACAGTCTGTCAGGGTGGTGCACAAAATAGAAACTGAGACAGTAAGTGTTGTCTAACACACTGCTTTGGTTACTTTCAGAATTGTGTTAGGACTTTTACTACAATAACCTTTTCAATCATCCTAGGTAATCTGAGTTAGGTGTTTATCCCTCTCCAATTGAAGCTTACTTAAAAACTTTAATCCTCTTCAAGAACTTTCTTGACACATTCTGTTTTTAAATTTACAACTTGATCTTTCTCGCAATAGACTGTGCTTAAATACTTACCCTTTTAAAAATTATTAATGTGTCCACTCTGCACTGTCCCACCACCCTTCTGTCATTTAGTTTATTATTTCAAAGATCACTGCCATACCCCCTTTCTGTTATTAGCCAATCTCAAGAATTGATCCAGATTTTACCTTTTAAAAATATATTTTTATTATAAATATTTTATACTAGAGAGTAGGAAACCATTTTTTAAAATTAAAAATACCTTAATCCCATCAACTAGAAATAACAGCTGTTAACATCATGGAGGATACTCTTTCAGGCTTTTTTCTACATATGTAGAAGACTAAATTGGTTCAAAATGTTTATAAACTATTTTACAGCCTGCATTTTGCACTTAACAGTTGAACATTTTCCCCTATCATTTAATATTCTTTTACAATTTGATGGTTAATGGCTGTAAAGAAATTTACATGTAAATATACCTTAACAATTTTTTTTTTCCCCTGGGAGGTCATTTTTAATGTATCTTTGTACACATCTATGAAAATTTTCTGAGAATTCTTGAAAGGAAATTTGCTGGACTAAATATAAAATTTTAAAGGACAATTGATACATATTGCTAAATTGTTCTTCAGAAAAGTAAATCTGATTAGTTCCTTTGAAACTACTCCTTTTCCTCTACCTCAGCCAAGTGTGTGTTACAATTTAAAAATGTTTGCCCAGTATTACTATTTTATCCACTCCTTTTTTTTTTTTATTCTGGAGATTTCCAAACACGCACAAAAGTAGAGGATGTAATGACCCCCATGTACCCACCATCACCCAGCTTCAACAGCCACCTACACTCTGGTTCTTGTTTCGTCTCTGCCACTCCACACACATTTATTCCTATTTTTTTTCTTGGAATATTTTACAGCAAATTCCACATTGTTTTACCTGTGTACATATCTCTAAAAGTAAGAATTTTTTTTCAACTAAACAAAAAATACGACAGTATTGTAACACCCACAAAATTAGCTATTATTCCTTTATTGCCCAATACCCAGACTCTGCTCAGTTTTCCCAGTTGTTTCAAATGGCTATTTGGAATTGGTTTGTTTCAGTCTGTATCCACACTAAGATTTTAGGCTTTTAATCTGTAACAATTCTCCCCACCTTGTTTTTAAGTGTCATTTTATTTGTTAAACAAAGAATGTCCTTTGTGCTATACGATTTCCCACATTCTAGATCTAGCTGGTCATATCCTTGTAATCGAGCTGGTTCCACTATCTGCTGTCTAGTCTGTGAACTGGAAGTTAGCTCCAGAGGTTTGGGTAGATTTAGTTCTATATTGTATTGAGTGTATTCGTAGACAGTGTTGTATACTTCCCGCTGCACTACCTGGGAAGTAGATGGTATCTGATGGTGCCACCTCTCGTGATTGATCAGTGAAGTTGAGTGGTGTCAGCCTGATCCAGCCATTCGAAAGTTCCTCATTGACCTTTCACCTAGAGGTTTTGGAAACCATTTCATTTGTTTTCTGGATCCGTTAATTCAGTAGAAGTTGCAAAGTGATGACTTTCTAACATTATTCCTTCTGCATTTGTTACCTGGGGATTCATTTACAAAGAAGGACTTTGCCTCATTAACTATTTGGTTACCTGGAAATATAGTCCATACAGAGGATAAGTGCTTGACTCTTTCCCTTGAAATATTTTCAAATAATAATTTGTGCCCTAGCAACCTCCAAAGGAGATCAGTGATTATGTTTCTGTTTTTGTTTGTTTTGCTTTGCTTTGCTTTTGAGCATCATTACAAATCCGTGGGTTTTATACATCTATGTCTTACTTCTTTGCAATCATTCTTTTTATTGCTCACATTATTCCATTTTTGTCTACTGAGAGTCCCTTTAGGTTCATTCCTTTGTATAATCATAGGACTAATCATAGATAACTTTTAAACTTTTTTCAGGGAGGACAAGATGTCCCAAATTCATCTTACACATTTCCTGACCCAAAAATGAATCTCAGCCATTTCTCCAGGAAACCCAGATTCCTTTTAGTGGGAAATTGTATTTTAGATGCTACAATGTAGACACCAGGGTTATGCATTGCAACTGAGTTGTCATTATTGGTAGACCTTTTTGGTGGCTATGGTTAGGAAATGTAACATTCATATTGATTATTCCAGTTCAAATTAAATATTACAGGTGAGATTATACAAATGGTCAGACTGACAAATTGGACTCACAAGAATCAGAGATCTTACCCATTATCAAACTTGACTAATATTTTCAAAGATATGATTATCACAAGACACAAGTCACAGCTCTGTGACTGCCAGAGCTGCTCCCCGGTCCTGTCTTGTCTCAGTTGGGATGCACTCTGGCCCAGATTTTAACATATGAGGATACATATGAAGTGTCACTTCCACAAAAGGGAGCTATTTCAGTTATGAAACATCTCCAGTTTATTCCCTGATAACTGCATGTCTTGTGTGATATTTTCTAAGAGATCATACCTGATAAATACTTAAACCTTAGGTTTATGTACACTAAGCAGTCAAGTGAACCAGGTCCATCCTGCTAAAGCAGTACCCAAGTAAAGACTCTCCAGGTGGTAGATATGTGAGTGTGTTTGCAAGAGGCCTCTTGTTAGCATGTTTCTCAGATGAGTTGATCATGCCACCGTCTGTCTCTCTGTTTCTTGGACAGTGAAAGGAGAGAATGGATTTCAGCTCTGCCGCTTGTCCTTTCTGTATGTTGGGGGTTTTGCTTCTTTTATGTTTGTGTCTCCTTGCCCTGATGCTGAAAATTATGGGACCTAATAATATGAATGTTATATTGTTTTAATCAAACAAACAAACAAAAAATAAGGTATACATAGTTTCAAAATAACAATGGCAACCTTACCACTAACAACAGGACAACTGAATGCAGTTTAAGATTTCTTTGTGGTTCTTTTTGTTCATAGTGTATATTTTAGTGATTTATAATAATGTGTTTTAAGATCACTTCAGCAGTTCTCTGTGTGGTCATACCAACCACTTTGGAAATATTTAGATTCTCTTGTTTTAGTTTTTCTTGTTTTTTTTCTTTTCATTTAAAGTTGTTTTTAATGTATTATTAATACATGAAAAAGCTTAGTACGACTTACATGCATGACTTTGTGTATGCGCAGTCCCCACTGCATCAGAACTGGGGCATACCAGTTCTCCCCACCGCTGGGAATACCTTCCTCACCCCCTTGCCCAATCTGTCCACATTTCTACTCATCCTTAAAGATAAACTTAAGTTTCCCTTTTCTGAAGCAGTTCCTGACCCACCCAAGGGCAGTTAAGGGTCTCTTGTCCATAAGGACACCCTGTTTGGTGTCCCTGTTTTCACCCTTTCCCCTGATGCCAGTTATCTGACGGTAGCCAGACTGATCCTCCTTCCTGTTCAGAACCTCCAGTGGCTTCCTGTCCTGTTCAGAATAAAGTCCAAACAAGGCTTTATGTGAGCAAGCCCTTCCCTATCTGACCTCCTGTCTGTCATGACTCCAGCCCCACTGCCTTCTGCTGTTTGTTGGACATTTCACACTTATTCCCAGCTGTGTCGAGGATCCCCAAGACTGTACCCTCGAGAGCCATGATTCTCTGTAAAGACTCACCGGACTCAGCACATAGTCCTGTTTACAGCCATGATTTATTACAGCAAAAGAGTACAAAGCAAAATCAGCAGAGGGAAAGTGCATGGGGTGAAGTCTGGCAGGGGCCAGATGCGAGCTTCCGGGGGTCGTCTCCCAGGGCAGCCACAGGGAAAGTGTTTCACTTCCCCGGCAACGAATTGTGGCAGTGTGTGGGGAAACTTGTTAGAGACCTAACACCTGGAGTTTTTATGGGGGCTAGTCACATGCCAAAATTGCAGGCTCCCAGAAGGAAAGCAGGTGTTCGGCGTAAACCGTATCATTGGTACAATTGGGATGAGTCACTCGTAACAGTTAGGATAGTGGGAACCCTTCCAAACTTTAAGTTCCCAGGCACAAGCCAAGGGCCAACCTTGGAAGGAGGCCTTTTCAAGGACAGACGTTTAGGCCTGTTAGGTTCACTCTTCTCTACATGGCATACTCCCTTGGTCATTGGCCAGATTGTGTTTATACTAAAAGTATTACCGATAAGACCCAGATAGATAGCAGAGTTAGAGTAACCTGCAGTTATGCTCTTCATGTGTCTTAACCAGAGAACAAATCCCATTAATCAGAAAGGGCTATCTTAAAAAGCAGGTAGCCTTAAGTTTCTGTATTAACCACTGTTACCTGGCCCTGAGCATCAGTTCAGGCCCAGTACAAGTCTGGCCAGTAAGTTGAAGCTGACTTGAAAGCCTTTCAGGGCTGAGGCAGTGTGGTGATAATTGGGGTGCACACACAGAAGTACAGTCCAAGAAGAAATTATCGGGGATTCCCAGAGAACCCCTAGAAACAGAATGTACAATCGCTAGGGCACCCCCAGCAAGGCATGAATTAGTTGGGAAGTATGATGTGGTTTTCCACCATGGGCGTCTTTTCCTACAGCTCCCAGCCCAATTCAAATAATTTAGGTCAGTCCTTGGTTTCAGAGGGACTACCAGTCAGTTCAGTTTCGTTGTCCTTGACAACAGTTCATCCACCTCATGAATGTGCTCAGCATCTGGAGGTTTTCTGTGTGGAAGGCTCAGTCTTCTCCTGCTGCCCCACAGTCAGCCTTGCCAGGGGTGATCGTAGATCGTAGGCTCAGCAGTCTGAATTCAAAGCACTGTCAACAGCTTGGAAAGGTGCACGGAGAGTTTTCCTTCAGGAAGAGGAGAAGCTTCCAGACACAGTTGCAAAAAACGAAGATCGTAATGCCCTCTCCCCTCCCTTGTGCCTCTCCAGGTGCAGGGGTTTTGGTTTATTTTCCTTGATTGTTGCAAAATCTGTGTTTCCATTCAACAACCGTAATTTTATGTTTTTTTCAGTCATCCCCTGCTCTCATCCAGATCTTTTGTCTTGAGCAATTGCGTGAAAGAGGTACAAAACATCTTCATAGGAAAACATAGTTACACAGCTGAGCCTGAAAAACATCATATTCACAGATCGGTCAGGACAAAACTCCAGAATTTCCAAAAAATTTCAGAATGGTTTTACATAACCTCCCATCCCTTTCACCCTGATCTCTTATCCAGTGGACAGCCTAGAGAAGATCAACCGCTTTCTGAAGACAGCTCATCAGTTGGACTAAGGTGTGTGCAGCAGGAGAGAGGCGAGGAAAGCAGAGGCAGGTATCAGTTCATTGTTGCAAATGGCAGCTCCTCCAGAGACCCAGGCACAGGGAGTCGACCCCAGTAAGACATGTCCTAGAGGGGATGGGGAGCTGGCCCAGCCTGTCCGGGAGGAAATCAGAGGTCTCAGTTGCTGTGATGTACCCTCTCCCCAGTTGCAGCTTTCAATGATAGTCTCAAGTGAAGAATTGTGGTCAGTCTCTGTATCAGAACTCTGCAGGCAGTCAGCAGCTTTTTGCAGATGATCCCATCAAGGAACAAGTCCTTTCCTACAGGCATTTGTAGGGGACCCAAACAGTCCTGCCAGGCAGCTGTGACTTACTCACAGGGTGAGCCCCACAGAGAGGTGGCTTCATGTCCAGAGGTCAGAGTGTCAGTTATGTTTACAAGCCTATGCCTGCTTTCAGTTCTGCACAGCTCTCACTGAGGCTGGAAGCCTATGCTGGATGGCATCAGGCTTTAGCTTAGAATCAAGTCTAAGCAATTAGGATCTGTGAATTCAGAAGTTTAGAAAAGCCAGAGGTTTTTCTTCAGCAGTGAAGCCTAGATGCTGGAGGCCAGAAAGTCCAAGTGGCAGACAAGACTTTCCTATGACTGGTTTTGTCAGTCTTCGAGTCTAAACTCAACCCGCTCACAGACCTGCACCTCAGTCTTTAAGGGACAGACCTCTGCTTCCACAAGCTCTGATTAGCCAACTAAAACCTGCTTTTTAAAACTCTAAAAGTATATCTCCATCTGTAGATCACCTCTCTTTCTCATTGTCTCCCTTTTTCTAGAGGCTCCAATAAGCAAAAATCCGTATCCTCCATAGCGGAGCTCATCAGTTACAGTCTTGTTCTGTTTCTAGTACTCAAAGAGTTTAAATTCCATCCCGCCCACTGGCGACAAAAAGCAAGGAAGTTGTGTCCCACTGACACATTTCCTTTTTGCAGCTTCCCCTGATCAGGATGATTCCTCTGGCATGTATGGAATTACAAGCATTTAACATTTTATATCCATTTTTACCATACATCCGGATGTCATAGCCACACAATATGAAGTCACTAAAGAAATTTTCTTTTTTTTTTTTTCTTCTTATTGCAAATATACTTAAACTCCTAGCAATAAATTCAGTGTTTGTAGTGTTAACATTAGAGCCGCCAGGGAAGAGCCAGGCTGGATTGCAGAGGAGGAGGGGTGGGGGAGGTACTACAGCAGCAGCTAGGCTGAAAAAAAAAACTGTGTTACCGCCCCCCCCCTTTTTTCTTTTCCTTTCTGGATTATCTAAAATTTTGCTCCAGCCTTGGGACCTGGTTTAAACCCCACCCCTACCCCACTTGGAGAAGACAGCAATGCAAACTTTTAAACAGGTTTGGCCTATTCACCTTTGGGAATTTGGGGGCCCTTTCCTCTCCCATCTGGAGGAGAAAGCAAGACCCAAAGGCATTACGTTAGCCAGCATGGCCAAAAGCATGTGGGGGATCCAGCAAGCCTGCTCTCCAGGAGCTGGATGTATTATTTTCAGATTCCACAGGTAACTTTCACTTCTCACAGCAGAGAGCAGCTCAGCTGCCACTGCATACCGTGCATAACTCCACAATCATCTGGGCAGCAAAGATACGTCATACCCGGCCCCCTAACCATCCTCTCCCAAAATTTCACCATCTTTCAGCGAGTCAGGGCTATTCTGAGGAATCCCACTTCTGATCCAAGTGATGTTGGAAGTCCCCAAGACCATCCCTGGGCTCAGTGCTTTGCTGGGAAGACTCAGCATATGGTTGTACTCACAGCTATGATTTTTATAGCGAAGGGATACAAAGCAAAATCAGCATGGGGTGGGTCTGCAGGAATAAGGTGCAAATTTCCCAAAAGTCCTCTCCCAGTGGAGTCACACAGGACACACTTAATTCCCCTAGCATAAGTGATAGCACACAGGAAATGCTATCTTAAAAGAAAGCTCATTAGCGACCCAGTGCCTGGAGCTTTTTGTGGTGACTAGTCATGTCATCACTCTCTGCCTGGCATCTCCCAAAATTGCAGATTCCCAGAAGGAAAACAGATGTTGAGCATAAACCACATTGTCTGTACAAGCAGTTTAGGCCCAGTGAGTCACTAGAATTAGGGTGGCTTGAACTCTCCCCAAGTCAGGGTTCCCAGATGCCAGCCAAGCACCGACCTTTCAAAGGATAATAGTCATGTCTGTTGTCCCAACTATTTTCTGCATATCATCTCAGTAAACTAATTTGTTGAAAATGAATGAATAAAAGGCTACCAAGAGGGGAATGATTACACTATAGTATTCCTGACTATAGGATACTCATAGTCATTTAAAAAGGAACAAGTTTTGTTGCAAATAACAGAAAAATCCATCAAACAGTGTGGCAGGAGCAGAGGTTCATTTGGCTCATGTACCAGAGCTCCATAGATAACGTGGTTCAGGACCTGTGCCATCAAGGACTCCAGCTCCTTTCTCTCCTGTTCATTCTCCTTAGTAAGCTGGCTTCATCATCATGTTTGTCCCAGGTGGTCACACATGGTAGCTACACCTCCAGGTCCTAGGTCCTTGGGAAGAAGCGGTGCCTGCATCAGAGGAGCAGGAGCCTCCTGCAGAAGTCAGGAGTAGAACTGCCAAAACTACCACTTGACCATCCCTAGCTCTACAGAAGGTGAGGAAAGGATTAAAGAATTGATAGCCAATCTGCACTGATTGCCACCTGGAGGGATGTCAGTGTTAAATGAAAATGTCACATTGTAAGTAATCCACTTAGTAGGATCCTATACTTCAGGGTTCTCCAGAGAAATAGAGCCGAAGACCATCTGCTGGCAGAATTCCCGCTTGCTCAGGGGAGGTTAGTCTTTGTTCTGTTAGGCCTTCAACTGATTGAATGAGGCCCACCCATAGCTAATATGCTTTACTCAGAGTCCGTCGATTTAAATGTTAATCTCGTCCAAAAAAACACCATCACAGAAGCATCCAAAATAGTGTCTAACCAAACATCTGGACACTATGGCCCAGCCAAGTTTATACGCAGAATTAACCATCAAGATCCCTTATGTGAAAGAGAGCCATTTTCCCCCCCTTATGTTTGCACATGGAAAAAAAGATGTACTTCTTTTCCAGTAACAGTCATTACCTCTGGAGAAAAAGAGAATTTTCAGTGATAGCTAATGATGACTGATTTTTCATTCATTTTTTTTATACTTTCCCAGTGCTTGGATTATCTTTTCTGCAATAAACACACTATCCTAATAGTCTTAAAAAAGAAAAAGAAAAATTAAATCAAATAACCAGCATCTTGCTCTGTTTCAAATGGCACAAAAGAAACTGAGTTTAAACTCACTAAACATGCTTAAAATTGGGTTCTGAACTAAGAAAGTTGGTTGAGTAATAGGATGGCATTTTGGTTCATCGTTACATGCATGAGGGTGACAGGGAATAAACAAACTGAGTTTAATATTCAGACTAAGAAGATAGGTGGTTAAGGCACCATAGGCCTTGGCCTTCTGATTTGAAGGAAAAGATTTCTTTTGTTATTGTTATTTCTTTTATTTTCTTTTGTTGTAAAGAAGGATACTCCTTTAGGAGAACATCCTTGTGGAGAAGCGCTTTACCAGGGCTTTTGAAACTTGAAGAACTCGTTTAAAGCCATTATCAAAAGTCACTGTTCTTAAATAGCAGTTTCCCTGAGCAGTTTTCACTCTATATGGCTTTTCACGGTGCCTGACACCTAAGTGTTGTGAAGCTTGTCGCTTTCTTCTGGGCACATGGGCCAGTGCTTGCTTCTGTTTCTACTTTTAAATGATTAGTTATTTCTCTCAGAACTGAGTTTGTATGAACTCTTATCTTAAGGTTTTGTTCCTTCTTCATAGGACTGCCTTTTGTTTTTCTTCTGCAAAATACATCTTGATCCTTAAAGCAGTACCTTCCTTAATATGGTCCGTGTGTCTGTTTGTCCTTCCTTCGTTAACATATGTAATTTCTCAGCTGTACTTAGTATTTCTCAACCTTGGGTAAAAGCATTCTTCTTGTAGCAAATTATGTAAAATTGGTGTTTTCACTTGGAGAATACTATACCATATTTCTCAGCTGATGGTAAATATGTCTTTATTTGATCTACAACATTTAGTTTATCTCAAATATGGTTTGCTTTAAATCATCTGTATTTGTGTTTCGTTTCTAGTACTATAGGGATTTTTAATGTTGGTTAGTTGGTTGATTGAGTTTTTATCTTCACGTTTACTAAAATTGCTGAACTCTGTATAACAGTTGTCTTGGGGTTGATGCCTTTTTAACATTAGATAATTGTGTTTCAACTATTTTTGACCACAGATGTATTTGACTAAAATGCTACTTGCTGCTGTATGTTTGGAAATACAAGATTGCTTCAAACAAGCAGCATGATGAAATAGTCTTCTTATTAACAGAATACCCATCTAAACTTACAGATATAATTATCAGTCTTAAATAGCAGTGTAAAAGCTCTTAAAACAAGAAATTTGCAAAGCTAAATTCCCTGCTTCTGTCTGTATGGATCACGAAGTTGATGTTTTTGTTTTTCTTTTGTTTTGATTTTACAATTAAAAGTAAGAAAAGATGTGAGTATTCGTATTCCAGGACATTTAATTCAGTACCTGTTGAACATTCTAGCCACATTTATGCTGTTTTCTCAACTGAAGGAAAACACACAACATAAAAATTGCGAGTTATGTTTTATTTGGAGAACTTACTGAGAATTATACTCCAGAGGCAGCCCCTCAGATAGCTCACAGAAGCTGTTCCAAAGAGGTGAGGGAGGAGACAAAATATATATGAATTTTTGCTGGGGGGAAAAAAAAGCTTGTAGTCAAAAAACATCAAAAGATTGCTGCTAATCACAAAAAGACAGACATCTCAAGTTAATAATTGTAGTGCTTTTCTATGTTTGGGAAGATGCAAGAGTCTGGGCTCATTAAAATTATTCCTTAGATGTGCATCTTAACTATCTAGGGCCAGTATCCTAGTTTTCTCCATTCTGAATTCCCCTCCTGGCACACCTTTGGGGAGCTGCAGTGGCTGATGGCTTGGTGACAGGCAACATTCTTTGTTTACTGAGTGGCAGGTGACATTCTTTGTCCAGACTCTTGATTTCTTTCCATCAATATTTCAAACATAGTGTGATATCTGATACTCAAAAAAAAAATAAAATAAAGCCTGGCTCCAGATGCCCCTCCAGCAAGCACCTCACTTCTCTACTCCCCTGTATAGCATCATTCTTCAGAATAGTTGTCTCTGTTCACTGATGTCACTTCCTCTCTTCCCATCCTCTCATCTGAGTGTAGCAAGGCCCTGGTCCCCTCCAGACCACAAAATCCACTCTCCTTCAGCACATTCTAATTGCTGAATCTGGACAGTTCTTGGTCCTCACCTAGCGGACCCCTCACGCAGTTTTTCCCTTTCTCTGAAGAGGCTTTCTCCTCTGGGCTGTGGCTCCTCGGAATCTGCCTGATGCTGAAATGTAAGGTTGCCCCCGAGACTCAGCCTTTACCCTCTGCTCTGTCCACGCTGCTCTCTAGTGACCTTTGAATCCATCTGTGTTGATGCCCAGGTTCCCGTGTAATGAGTGCTCTGTAGTGGATTCAGCCAACCTACTCTTCATGAACCTTGGAGTTCTTTTTGGCTTTTTTTTTTTAAATTATGACAATTTACAAATACTCTCTTGGACTTAACCTTTTTGTATTCTTGTGGTAGCATTTCTGTAAGTAAACAGCCCAAAAGTGAAAAAATAGGATCTAAAGATGTATGGAGCTTTCCAGTTCTGTCAGATACTCCTAAATGTCCTCTTTTCACTCCTGCTGACAGTATGAAAATTCCCATTTACCCATATTCTGGCCAGTGCTGAAGGGTTACAGGTTTCGGTAGGGTTTCAGTTTGGTTTTTTTTTAAAAAACCTTTCTGGCTTTCTTAAACTTTGCAAGAGCAAATTTCTACTAGTTTAAATATAAAGCAGTCTGTTCATCATTTTAAGTTCTCATATACCACAAGTCAAAGATCTTACACCCAAAGTCTAAGTAGACTGTGACACTAGGTCATTATTTTTGAGTGAAAATATGATTTCTCTTATCTATAAAATGTGAATTTTTACATGGAGGTGCAGAATTGACATAGTGATGCATTTTTTTTCCCCTTTTCATTTTAAGTATCAGATTTGATTACTGGCTATCATTAACTTGAATTGCATAATCAGTCAGCCTCATTATGTAAGAACAGTGATTACCATTGTTTTTAAAACTGGTACTGTTTTCATGGTGGTTTTAAAATAATAGCTTTGAAATTCTTACAGAATTCCTCCATGGAAAGAAAATTAACTGAAATTAATGCTATTGTGAGGAATATCAACTTGAGATAATAGACTTGAAACTGGCAAGTCCCAATCAGTAACTTTTGGAAGACTTTAAAACAGGTTTAAAAGATAATAGCAGTTTCCCTATGGTGATTTTGCCTGGAGAAGATAGCTAAGAGATGCAAGTTTTCTTTATACTGACTTACTGATGAACACATTATTTTGACCAAGATTTTTCAGTTTAACTAAATTGATGAAGCAGGTGTACCCTGGGGATTCTTCCTGCTTTAAGTTAGTGCTGAATCAGCAGTGGGTGAAAACCTTTCGTTGCCAAAAACTTTTGGGTTCTCTCCAGTTTCTTTTTTACTGTGTAGCTTCATCGCAAGAGAGATAATTCTTTCATGTATTTGAACAGCTTAGAAAGGATAAGTTTTGGCAAACTAAAATTTTTATAACAAGCTGTTCCTTTTAAGACAAAAACTTCTATTACTGTAGAAAAATCAAATATTTGTTTAAACCATTGTATGTTATTTAATTTGAAATTCAAGTTTACAAACAGCAGTTGTACAGGTATTGTCTTTCCAAAGCAGTGCATCAGAGTGCCTTTTTCAGATTCTATAGGCAAAATGACCCTTCTGAGGTTGTTGCTAAAGGATGCTTTGCTTAAACATTGTATTAAAGATCATTTCTTGAAAACATGAAGAAGTTATTTGCCTCTGGTTAGTGATTACCAAGAGGGTGAATGGCGTTTACCTGGTGATAAACCATTTGAAATTCATTTGCCTTTCATAACTTACTGAAAATAATTTTCAAATCAGTCTTAGGATGTATTCTTGTTCACGCTGGAAAGAAGGAGCATACATTTTCCAGCCTTTCAGAGCAGATGTGCCGTTAATAATAATAGAAGTTGTCATCTCTTAAACTCTTACTACCTTAAGTGCAGGCACCATGATGAATCCCTTGTATTATTTCAGTTCACCTTTGTAAATAAGTCTATGCAGAAAGGACTGTTATCCCTATTTGTAGATAAGGAACTTATCTCCAAATAATTTTATGGATAAGGAAAGAGATTAAATAACTTACTCAAAGTGCACAGCTAATAATCAGTAGGGTTTGAATCAGGTGTTCTGACTCCGGAATCTATACTCTTATTTTCTAAGCTCTGTTGCCTAATTTAATTCTCCATGTAAAAGCAACCAGTGGACATTGATATGTGTGTACTTACTCTTAACCTAATATGGTCGGAGTCTAGGCTCAGGCCTAGCTCTTTTGTTTCCTCATACACCTCTCGCTTGGCATTCTTATGCATACTCTTGGCTTCATATATATCTGTAAACTGGAGAACTTTCTCTTTGGCTACAACTGAAAAGATGTCTAAGACATCTTCGCTTGTTTTGTTTTGTCTAGCCACCTTGAATGTGGCAGGAGCAAAGCGGAACTTGTCTCTCTCCTGATCCATTTCATCCCTCCCCAGTAGCCTGCCCCTGCTTTAGTGTCCTCTGTCTTAGTAAGGACAGCCTCCTACTCACTTCCTGAAGCCTAGTGCCTGGGAGCCTTCCTTGACTCCTCTCTCCTCTCATCTGCACATCTAGTCAGTAAGTAGCACCATATCTACCACCTTAGCATCACTTGAGTACATCCACTTCTTTCACTCCATTGTCCTCTTCAGACCACCATTACCTCTCAGTTAGAGTACTGTCACAACCTTTAAACTGCTCACCTTGCATCCGGCTTGGCATTCCATTGTCCTCTCTCTTAAGTAAAGTATAAATATGAGCATGTCACTCCTACTTAAAACTCTTAAGTGAGTTTTCATTGTTCTCAGAGTCAAATCCAAATTCACTAGTAAGATTTGTCAGGACCTCCCTAGTCTGGGTTCTTCATGCTTCTTTAGCTTCTTCTCTTGTCCACTTTGACACTCAAACTACGTATTCTGAGATACTGAACTCCTTTTGTTTTCTCTAGTGTGCCATGCTCTCTTTCATTTGATTCTTAACACACACTTTTCCTTTTGTCTACAGTGTTTCTCCCCACGCCACCCTGAAGCACCTCACACACCATCTCCTCCTACACATCCATGAGGTTCAACGTAAATCAGCTTCAGTTCCTGACAGGGAGGCTTTCCCTTCCGTAGCATCAATCACACTTTTGTTTAATGTCTCTCTTCCTTGCTAGGTAGTAAGTTCTGTAGAGCAGAGATCTCTGCTTCACCTCATTTCCAGCACCTGACATAGTTCCCAGCACCTAAGTGATATTCAGAAAGAACTTAAAGAACAAATTAGAGATATGGTCTCTGCCCTTAACAAGCTCAGAGTCTAGTGGGAGCTGGCGTATGGTAAAGAAAAAAGCTCAGTGCCTATGATCAGTACTCTAATAGAATGCTGTGGGATCACAGAGGAGTGTGTGAGGGATTAACTTTGCCTGGGGGAGCATTTTCCCCATATAACTTTGTATTAGCGAAGAAATTGACTTAACAGCATTCAGATAGAAGAAAGGAGAGTTGTGCTGGAGCAGTGGGATTGATTCAGTTGCATTTGCCTTATATTTTGCTCATTAGTTGGGCAGGAGTTTTACAGTAGACTTTTAACATTCAAGACCTTCAGAAATTCTGAGCTAGATACAGAGCTGGGTAGTCAGCTCCCCATGCTCAAAGTTGACTCACCTTCACATCGTCCTTGAAAATTGGTGCTGGCTCTTTTATGTCCCCCGTTCCAAATCATATATCTGTGTCTTCGATTCTGGTAGTTGAAATTGACAGTTAAAGCCATGAATACCAGAGATGCTTTTCATGTTTAGATTTTTTTTCTTATCTTTCCAGCTTTGACCGCCATTGAAGGCACAGCACATGGGGAGCCCTGCCACTTCCCTTTTCTGTTCCTGGACAAGGAATATGATGAATGTACGTCAGATGGGAGGGAAGATGGCAGACTGTGGTGTGCTACAACCTATGACTACAAGGCAGATGAAAAGTGGGGCTTTTGTGAAAGTAAGTGTTGCTCAGAAGGAGGCATGTCCACTTTGTTTTTTTGTCTCCGGTTGCAGTTTTTTTAAAGGCCTTTCGTAGCAATCCATTTTTCATCTTGATCAGAAGTGGTCAGCGTTGATGACACGGTTATAGCTTTAAAAAATGGAAGTAAGCATGGGAAGCACACAGGGCACTTACTTCCAGGCAGTCACTCGGACAGCTCATCACACTCATGCCTTATTTAGAAATAAATTTTCCATTGATATGCGTGAGTTGTTCTCAAAACCTTTGGGCAGGCTGTTAAATTAATTAATGTAAAACGTATCTGGCAATAAAGGAAACAGAACATTAGGGTGAAAGTTAATAGTGGTTTAAAGAACAATAGGTAATACCTTTTTTAAGTACTTTGAGCAAAATGCACCATGCCAGGGTAACATTTGACAAATATCGTATGTTTAACTGTCCTAAGTGTTCGTGTCATTACAGGGGGCTGACCTCTAAAGGCAAGCTGTGTTTTTAGGAAAAACTTTCTAACTAATAAAGAACAACAGATAGCTTTGAACATACTTCATTTGATACCAAATAACACTTCCAGAATAATGGCTCTAATATATAGGCTTTCCTAGAAGATAACATCATATGTAGTCCATCTTTGGATGTAGGGCCAGTATGATTTAAGTACTACAATTTAATACATTAGATTTGTTTTCGTGTTACAAGAAGAACTCACTTCTATTTCTATAAATACCAGTCCTAGTGAAATACTCAGATGTCTCTTGATGAGTTCTAGATTTCTGTTAAAATGCTGCATATTACGGTAGCAAAATATTTTTGAGACTTGTCTGCAAGTCTGTGATTTTCGTTGTATCAGTGCAAAGGGAAAAAGTGGAGAACTTGAACGTTAATTCAGGATCTTTAATAAAATTCAATTTTTTTTACTAATTTTTTTGTAATGTAGTTAATCAAATACTTTCTCCTTATAGAGGTACACAGCATTTCAGGTGAGGCTGAAGTGTCCTTTGACCACAGCAGTATTTTTCTGAGTTTTTGTTACTGTCCTTCTGTTTTTCGCTGACCTTGGCCTATATAACATAAGCTCCTACTGAAATTTTAGTTGAATTATATAAAAACTTAGAATTACTAGCAGAAAAGTACCCTCCAAAAGCAGGTTGATATTGCTTTCTCTGAAAGAAAGTGATTTCAATGAGTTGTTTTTTTTTTTAAGTCTTACCTTTTGTCAGAAAAAGGCCACACTTAAAACCATGTGTCTTTAGAGTCACATTTGGAAATGGTAAAAATTTGTGTTCACATGACCACCCAAAAGAAAAATTACATACTGATGTTTGATAAATAATTAGCGCAGAATTATCTGTATAAATGCAACTGACATTTTGTTTTTAGCTGAAGAAGAGGCTACCAAAAGACGGCACATGCAGGAAGCAGAAATGATGTACCAAACTGGAATGAAAATCCTCAATGGAAGCAATAAGAAAAGCCAAAAAAGAGAGTAGGTAGCACGCCCAGCCCCATCCTCCCCCCAAGACAGGCCATTACTGAAATAAATGGATAAGTACTTTTTTAATTTAATGCACTGCTAGAGACAAAGGATTTCTTAAGTTGCATTATAAGAAAGCTTAATATGATATATGGACATTAGGGGCATTGCTTTTATCAGATTTTAGCTTGTTAGGATACAAAGGTTATAAATACTGATCAAAGAATGAACAGTGAGCAAATGGCAACATTTGATTAAGTTGTAGTAGTTTCTCAGAGCCAGGAATACATATCCTACTCATAATTTGAAGTGACACAAAACAAACAAAAGGAATTGTTGTCAGGTGTTTTCTGGGCTTTGTTTTTGCTTTATAATTTTCTTGTAGACAAAGTCTAGAATTTAGGAATGAAAGAACATAAAACATGTCATTGTCCTCTAACATTTTATGTCCCTTTAATCTCAGCTGACTTTAGTTATCATGTGTGCAAAGATTTTAAAAGACAATTGTAGTGGTTATCATTGAATTATTTACTGGACACCATATTATTACAGTTCCAAAACAAAAGTTGGCAAAATATTTTCTATGTATACAAGTAACACTAGTAAAAATAAAATATCAAGGAGAATCTATAGAATAAGAAAATTATGCTGCATTTTAGTAGATCTTGAAAAAAAAATTCAATGGCAGTTCCAGTATATTGCTAATTTGTTTTTTCATTACTTATGTTTAAAGAGCATACCGGTATCTTCAAAAGGCAGCAGGCATGAACCATACCAAGGCCCTGGAGAGAGTGTCGTATGCTCTTTTGTTTGGTGATTACCTGACACAGAATATCCAGGCAGCTAAAGAGATGTTTGAGAAACTGACTGAGGAAGGCTCTCCCAAGGGACAAACTGTAAGTGTAGTTTCGACAAAGAATCTCTCCACACTCAGCATTAGTTTATTTTAACAGCATGGTGTTCTCGTTGCCCTGACTTCTTTTAACGAGTAAGACTGGAAGGTAAGATACCTGTAAGTATTAATTTCATGGCAGGTCATTTTACCAATCTTCTTGGACAATCTTTTTCCTTGGTTTCAGGACATTTATAGTCATTTAAGGCATCTTGCCAAAATTACATTTGTAGTTTTCCAAATTAAATCTGTAGAGAATGAAACATGAGGTGATTGTTTTGTTTTTTAATCTGAAATTACTCAGCATTGCGTTTTTTCCCAAAGGTCAGGTGCTCCACTTTTGTTAATCTTGGTGTTTTTTTAAAAAAAAAAAAAGTTTTTATTATAGAAGCAGTGCATATCCATTATGGGAAACTAGAAACACAAACTGAAAAAACTAAGAAAGTAAACATCATATATGTACCCCCCCAGACATAAGCACTGGTAATATGTAAGTGCATGTATACCTTTCTAGATGTTACTCTTCATGTAAATTCTTCATTAAAATAAAATATCAATAGATAAATAATAAGGACCTACTGTATAGCACAGGGAACTATAATGAATATCTTGTAATAACTTGTAATGGAGAACCTGAAAAAGCATAGATACGTATGTTTATAACTGAATCACTTTGTTGTACACCTGAAACTAACACAACATTGTAAATCAACTATACTTCAATTAAAAAGGTATTAAGTAAAATACCAACCTTTTATTAAAAAAAAAGTCATTGCCTACTATTACGTAACTTGCTCTCTTCAGTCAACAGTCTTTACCTTTCCATTCCAGGGAATTTCTACATCATAAAATACTCATTTTGACCCAAAATATTTTCTTTATACCTGTTTTGTCCAGACCAGTATCTGGTCCAGGACTACACTTATAGTTGGTTGTTATTTCTAGCATAACCCCCACCTTTCTTTTTTTTTTTTTTTTCCCTGTATTAGAGTTAGGGCCAGGTTTTCTGCAGAATGTTCTACCTCAGTTTGTCAATTTGCTTCCTCATGGTGTCCTTTAGTTTGTGTCTTCATCATCTATGTTCCCAAAAACTGGATCTCACTAAAGGCTGATGAACTCAAGTAAAATATTTGTAGCTAAACAGTGTTCTGATTCCATATGGCATCGCGTCAGTTGGTGCATAATACCTACTTGATTCCCCATTAGTAATGGTAAGATTGACACTTGTATTTTTAGACGCTACCACATTTATTTAAAATGCCTTCAGTAATAAAGATTTATCAAAGGTGTGGGATTTACTTGAACTTAAGAGAGAATTTCTATAGTGGAGGAAGCCTGTTTTCAGACTATGCAAACAATAACAGGCCAACATTGTTTTCGATAGGACTGATACCTAACCAGTCTGCAACTCTTATGTAGTCTTGATTTTGGTTTATAAAGAGGTTATATCTTAATTGTTCTTTGTTTTCAAAGCGTTTCCCCCCTCTTCTTTACATAAAGCAGTTTCTATAGAATTCACACATGTATTCTTTATCTTCAGACACATTCTGCTCTGAGGAATGGTTTTTACTTTTAAGGCATCTTTTCTCTCTAATAAAAGAACCTTACAATGCCACAGTGCCTTATAAACTACAGAGCGCTCTCTCCCCCTTAATTAATTCTAGCTGATGAAACAAAGCGCTGAGATCACAGTGGCTTCACACAACAGAGTTATTTCTTGTTCATGCCAGGTTCCCTGCAGCTCTCCTGCCTGCATCCCTCTCTTCCACATGGTGACTCGGGGTCAGGGGCAGCTTCCGTCATGTAGCTGTATGATCTGGAGCACGGGGCTTCCAAGCCATCATGAAGGGAGCAGGGAAAGCTGGAGGATTCCTTGGGATGTTTTAAAGGGCCAGTCCTGAAAATGTCTTGCATCCCTTCCGGTCACATCCCATGCACCTGGCCCTACCTAGCTACAAGGGAGGCTGGGCAATGTAGATGAGCTGATGGAATTTGATGAGAATAGCACTTGCCTTTCCAGCTTTAGTTTATGCGTTCACGTCATCAGGGGTGATGCTCAGAGGGCATGGGTAGAACCTTATTGATGCACTGTTTGGTAAGTTGGGTTTTTTAAGGAAAATTGTGTGAGCTCTAGCACAGTAAAGTGACCTTTCTCCCTTGACCCCTTCAGCTTGGCCCCTTGCTGCCTCTTTTTATCCGTGGGATAGTTTTTTTTTGGTTATTTCTTACCCATTTTCATAGTGTATCCCCCTTGACATGGATACATACTATGTTAATGTAATGACATAGGAGATTTTGTTTTCATGGTAGCTGTTCATCAAGAATCAAGTGAAAGTCATATTTAAGTGTGCTCAGCTTTGGTTTTCTAGTTAATGTTCTATTAAATTGTCTTTGATCTTCAAGCTAAACTTTTTTACCTGTTTTAAGTTATAGTTCACTGTTTAATTTGTAAAATTTGAATCCATTTCCGAGGCCTTTTAATTCCACGGTTGTGCATACTTAAGCCGTTTCTTTTAGCATTTAAAGATTGTTGCATCTTTTCATGGTTCATAAAACTGTCTATCTTAGATAGACTTAAACCAAAGGAAAAATTCTGACTTTTATCATTTTATTTCAGGCGCTTGGCTTTCTCTATGCTTCTGGGCTTGGTGTCAATTCAAGTCAGGCAAAGGTAATGCTATTAAAACTGTATCACATACTACAATTTGATTTGGGTAAATATGGGCCTATGTTCAGTTAAGCACCTTTTGTTCTTTCACAGGCCCTTGTATATTATACTTTTGGAGCTCTTGGTGGCAACCTAATAGCCCACATGGTTTTGGTAAGTAAGACTTAAGTGGAAAGCTAATAGCATTGAGTAGCAGAAGAATTTTTGGTTTATAAGTGGCCACAACTTTTCTAGCTTTCATGATTGAAATTTACTTACATTCATTAAGACCAAACATTTAATAGAATGTCCTTCGAATTCTTGTTAATGGATACAACAATTGAATCTACATGTGGATGGAAATTGGTAGAGACCACAGTTGTTGGTTAAAATTAGTTTGGCTGGTTGCCCTTAAAATAGAGATCCAATAAATGGCTCTTTTTCAGTTTTCTGTAAGTTGGAACTGTTTGTCAGAATTATTTTTTAGATCAGTTTATGACAGATTTTACATTTAAATTGATGAAGGACTAATTATACAAAGACTCAGTGTCCTATAAAATCCATTACTGAGTATCTCTTATGTGTTATCTGATAGCATTGATCGCTTAAATGGCTTAGTGATAAAGCATAGACTCTTTCCACCAGATTCTTTCCTGCTGAGGTGTTTAACCTGCCTTCTATTTTATAAACTGACTTTGGGTGAATCATCTGACCTCTGACCCACATTACTATGTTCCTAATAAAGAATAGATTGAGCAGAAATGAGCCAGAAAGCAGAGAACCAGTCCAAAATCTGGGAAAGAGTCTACAGGCCTGGTCATTGATGGGATATGAAATTTAACAAAGAGGGAAAACCTAGTTTTCTGGCCAACTGGGTAGATCCCGGATAATTTTCCCTGTGTGTATTCCAAAAATACTTACCGAATACTTATCATTGGGATTCCAAAGATCAGTAAGATACAGTGTGAGGCCACAACCATCCCAGCTTTCCATCTAGAAGTGGAGACACAAGTAAGGAGATTATTACAGCACAGCATGAGAAGGTCAGGGAATCACCTAAAAGGCACCTGACCCACCCTGGCCTTGGAAGGAGAGGGATTGAAGGAGATATTCGTGAGGGGAGCAGCAGCTAAAAAGTTTGGCGAGTACAATGCCGGGTAGTTGATCAGCAGGACAGGGAGACAGGACTCACGTAAACAGCTGTACGTCACACCAAGGAGCTCGGACTTTGTCCTGTTACAGAGATAAAAGGCTGAAGAAGTTTCAGTAAGTGAAAAACAAGGCCATTTCTCTGACTTTCTGAAACATTCCTCACTAATTTTGAGGGCTTTTCCCCCACTTGTTTGTTTAATCTCCAGAGACGTTTATTCCTCAAACAGTAATTGAAAAGTTCCTTTCCAATGAATTTTCAAGAACTATGAAATATTTTTTGACAGAAATCATTTGTAAACTATTTACTAGTCTTCTTAAATAGTGGCTTCTTAAATAGTGAGAACATTAAGTGTTGTACATGTTATTATTACAGTTACTCCCTAAGAATTGTTAAGGTTTGTAAAGTTATTTGAGTCTGTGCTAAATGACTCCAGAGAGCTCTGCTTTCTGTTTTTCTTCTCTTTATAACTAGCTGTCTCCCCCTTATTCTGAAGCCACTTATTGTTGGAATTACTGTGCTCGTTTCTGGTAGTCTTCTGTCTTCCCTATGCTGCTAATCTGTGCTGCTTTAAGAGCTACTCTGGAAGAATAACCTGTTTTTGTTAAAATTGTGTCTAAAGTAAGACTGGAATCTGTTTGAAGCAAGATCCTAAGTAATTTTCTCTTACAGGTAGACCCGCACACTGCATATGTAAAGTTGGTGGCATCTATTTTGATGGCTCTCGCTTTATTTCCTAGTTCTTAGCTGTCATCTGGCTGTTGAAGTTGCTAAATAAATTACCTCAGAATGTAAAACTCGGGGTGAATGAGGTGGTTGTGTGCTTGGACCAAAGGACAGCAAAGTCTGCATTTGGTTAGATTTGTCTGTTCCCACAAGAATGCCCCTGAAGCATGTGAGACGTCCTCTTCTCACTCGGAGTTGTGTTACAGGGTTACCGATACTGGGCTGGCATCGGAGTCCTCCAGAGCTGTGAATCTGCACTGACTCATTATCGTCTTGTTGCCAATCATGGTACCTATTTTTTTTTTTTTGCCTTTCCCTTTAGTAAAAACAAAAACCAAAAACCCAGAATGCATTTTTTATACATCTATTTTTATTGTGCCACTTGAAATACTTTGGTTCTCTCAAGTGGAATTATCTTTACACTAATTGATTAAGGAGTACTTTTTAAAACTTTGCTCTCGGTTCCACTTACATAGGTAAAAAAACTGAATTGAGTATAGATTTGATTCTGTACTCTATGGACTACCACAGAGGCAATTTTCTTTAACATGGTGTCTCAGCATTTGGCAGCTGGAATTGTACTTCCTTGGGACAATCCCTCTGACTTTCATCCCCATTATTACTTTGTCCCTGTTTCAGTTGCTAGTGATATCTCGCTGACGGGAGGCTCAGTAGTACAGAGAATACGGCTTCCTGACGAGGTGGAAAATCCGGGAATGAACAGTGGAATGCTAGAAGAAGATCTGATTCAGTATTACCAGTTCCTAGCTGAAAAGGGGGATGTACAAGCACAGGTATGTGTTTAAACATCTCATGCAGGATCTTACTGGCTTGTATATTACAGTGTCCAGAGGGCAAGCACTTACGCCTATAAGTAACATTTTCACCGGGCCATTATTAGCTACCAATTAGTCCCATACTTTCAAGACCTTTCATTTGGATTTGTCTGGGATGTGGCCCAGGCATTGATGGTTCCTTAAGAGCTGGCCAGATGACTCTGCTGTGCACCACAGTTGAAAACTGTGGCTTAAGTGAAGCAGCGTCACAGTGATGATGAAGGCTCTAACTGGAGTCACAAGGACGAAGACTGCCACCTTCTCTGAATGAAAAGTCTCTGGAACATTTGGAATTTCAGATGCTCTTCAGAGCTATTTACTGTTCATGTTTCCTTTGCTTATCTTAGCCTGTAAGTTCCTCAAGGTCAAGGACAGAAGTAGGCTTGTTTAACGTTAACTATATGACACACATCAAAGTATCATGTACAATTTGTTGTTTTGTGGGTTGTTTTGATTATATTAAAATAAAAAGGAGAATTTTCAATATTTGTCTTTTTTTTATTACATTTATAGTTCTTTCTGATTAGATGACCAATAGATACTTTTTAAGAACAATTAATTTTAAGACTAAAAGAAAAGGAATCTTTAAAAAAAAAAACTTAAGTGAATGATAAAGCAAAATCTTAGCTCATAGACATTACAATAAAGTTGTTTCTTCTGATTGTACATCTTTCTTTAAAATGAGGCCAGTTAAAATTCATAACAGTCTAAATGCTTACCAATAGGAAATTATGTAGTTCAAATATGACACTCCAATATCATGGAATTCTATGCAGTCATTAAAAATTATGTAGAATACTGCTTAATGTAGAAAGCGGATTTCAGTGTATTAAGTGAAGATCTCAAGTTTTAAGTTTGTGGTGGTATAGCATATCGTTTTCTTTTTTTTTAACTTTTTTATTGTTTTATAATCATTTTACAATGTTGTGTCAAATTCCAGTGTTCAGCACAATTTTTCAGTCATTTATGGACATATACACACTCATTGTCACATTTTTTTCTCTGTGATTTATCATAACATTTTGTGTATATTTCCCTGTGCTATGCAGTGTAATCTTGTTTATCTATTCTACAATTTTGAAATCCCAGTCTATCCCTTCCCACCCTCTGCCCCCCTGGTAACCACAAGTCTGTATTCTCTGTCCATGAGTCTGTTTCTGTCCTGTATTTATGCTTTGTTTTTGTTTGTTTGTTTGTTTTTGTTTTTGTTTTTTAGATTCCACATATGAGCGATCTCATATGGTATTTTTCTTTCTCTTTCTGGCTTACTTCACTTAGAATGACATTCTCTAGGAGCATCCATGTTGCTGCAAATGACATTATGTTGTCGGTTTTTATGGCTGAGTAGTATTCCATTGTATAAATATACCACATCTTCTTTATCCAGTCACCTGTAGATGGACATTTAGGCTGTTTCCATGTTTTGGCTATTGTAAACAGTGCTGCTATGAACATTGGGGTGCAGGTGTCATCCTAGTATATCATTTTCTATCTTTTCTTTTTATTTACGGAATTATGACATGAATACAGAAAAGTACACAGCTGAAGTGTACAACTCAGTGAGTTATCAGCAAGGGAGCCTCTTGTTTGGCATAACTAGCACCCAGAAGCCCCTCTCAGACTCTTCATCACTGACTCTTCCCTCTTGCCCATAGGTAACCCCCTGAGCTGGCTTCTAACACTACAGATTAGTTTAGCCTGTTTTTTAATTTTCTGTAGAAATATATATATATATATATATATATATCGTGCAGCATTTTTTTTGTATCAACTTCTTTTCTCAGAATTATGTTTCTGAAATCAATCCTTGTGTTTTCACATAGCTGTTATTCATTCATTTGCATTACTGTATAGTGTTTCATTGTATAAAACTACCATTGTTTATCCATTTTATTCTTCCCAGATTTGGGCAAAAAATGTTGTGTGTACATGTCTTGTGCAAATACTGTCTGAAATTTTCATAGCTTTATTGGACTTGATATCTGGTATAATACATTCCCCCACCATATTTTCATTATATTTAGCTCTAAATTTCATTGTGATTTCTTTTGACCCATGTGTAATTTAGAAGCGAATTGCTTAGTTTCCATATACAGTCAGCCCTTCGTATCTGCAGGTTCTGCATCCACGGATTCAACTAACCACGGATCGAAAATATTTGGGGGAAAAAAATTTTTTTTCAGAAAATTCCAAAAAGCAAAACTTGAATTTTGTCACACAATGGCAACTATTTATATAGCATTTACATTAAGTATTATAAGTAATCTAGAAATGATTTAAAGTGTACAGGAGGTTGTGCATAGGTATATGCATATACTGTGCCATTTTATATAAGGGGCTTGAGCATCTTTGTATTTCGGTATCTGTTGGGAAGGGGTCCTGGGACCATTCCCCTATGGATACCAAAGGACGACGGTACATGCGAATTTTCTACTTTTTTGTTGTTGATTTCTAGCTTAATCCACTGTATTCAGAATATGCTGTGTATGATTTCATTTGTTTGAGATTTCTTGAGACTTGCTTGATGCCCCATCACTAGGCCTGTTTGGGCAAATACTCTGTATGTTAAAGAGAATACGAATTTCTATAGCTGTTGGGTGTAGTGTTCTATAGGTATCAACTGAGTCATGTTTCTTAATCCTGGTATTCAAATCTTTTGAATCCTTACTGGCAGTTTGTCTGCTTTTTCTGTCCAGTGCTGAGACATACTATTGAAGTTTTTCATTCTGATTATGGTTTGTCTCTTTCTTCTTTTAGTTCTATCGATTTTGATGTATATGTTTTAAGCCATGTTAAGTGTATACACACTTAATATTGTTATCTTTTTGTTGCACTGACTTTTATATTGTGAAATGTCCTCTTCTATCTCCAGAAATATTTTTTGCTTTGAATTGTACTTTACCTGATACTAGCTTAGCTACACTACTTTCTTTTGGTTAGTATTTACACAGGATATCTTTTCTGTCTTGTACTTTCAACTTTCTAATGTTTAAGGTATGTCTCTTGTAAGCGTCGTATGACTAGTTTTTTTCATTTTTTAATCCATTCTGACAGTCTTTTAGTTAGAGTAATTCATGATATATTTGGGGCTTAATTTTCAACCTTCTTTTATTTTGTTTTTCCATGTTTACTTGTCTCTCCTTTCTTGCCCTCTTTTGGTTTGAGTTTGTCTATATGTGATTTAATCCCGTATATTTTTGAACCCTACAAGATAACTGTTCTTTAATATGGTTCATACAATTTAGATTGACTCACAAAGTTACCTTTCTGTTCTTTATTTTTTAGTGTATCTCCAAGCTTCCTAGGATAATTTTCCTTCTTCCTAAAGAACACCCTTTAGTTCAAAAGATGTGAATTTTTCTTTAGTTTATGTGGAAATGCGTTTATTTCACCTCTATTTCAAAAGAATGCTTTGTAACTAAAAGCAGACATGTTTAGTTTTTTTTTTAATGTAGGTTAAAGCTGAGTAAAGTCTAAAGGAATTAAGACTAAAGGTTTAATTTTCTGTTACGAACAGAAACCTTTTTGGGACCACATGGTCTTGCTGGCCTAATTTAGTTACAAGCCAGAGGCAGGTGCTCCTGTTTACTTTTGTCTCCTTTTTGTTAATTTTCAGGTTGGCCTGGGACAACTTCATCTGCACGGAGGGCGTGGAGTAGAACAAAATCATCAGGTAACTTGCTGTTCTTGGGGCTTTGCGTTTCATATTGTAGCAAGAAATGATGCTCCAGATGTCTTTCCTGCAAAGTCAGTGACAGTACCAAGCTTTGTTCTTGAGACAACCATCACAGACAAGCTCTCAGGCCCTCACCCCTAAGGAAACTGAAGAATAGAAATGTGATCATAACTCATAGTGGGGGGAAAGGGTGTATTTATTCTGAAACCTAGTTCTCAGTACTGCCAAAAATACATAAACAATGTCTTGTTTTCTGTAGGTATGTGATAGAAGTATGTCTTAAAACTCCTATTGGAAGATATTTCATAGAACTGAGGAAAATCCAGTGTTAAATCTGTGAGAAATCAGGAATACACAACTCTAACAGTCAGGTGTATACCCAGTCACCCGCCTGTGTCAGCTTTTTGTCCCGAGCATCGCTCATCTCTTGCCTTCTTCCCGTCAGTATCCTGTTGCTCGTGTGACTCATCTCCTGCTTGCATTTCCTAAGCAGTAGCCTGTCTTTGTAAATGGTGCATCTGACTGTGCAGTTCCCTTGCTTAAAACTCTTTTGAGTGGTCTACAATTTCTAGCAGCTTGAAAACGAAAACCTTTCAGCTTTAGTATGACCTCCAAGGCCTTCTACCAGTCTCTGTTTACCTCACCAGCCCCTTGCTTTCTGCTTTTCTCAGGTCTTTGAAAATATTAAGAACCTCAGGACTTCTGGAAGGCTATTCCCTCTGCCTAGAGTGAATATTATCCTTTATTCACACAGCAGTTCCTCCTCATCCTCCAGAAATCAACTCCAGTATCTCTTCCCGACATGTCTCCCCTGACCCTGACCACTCAGAGCACTCACCCCACTCAGAGACTAGGTCACGTACTCCCACAGTTATTATTTCTGAAAATCTGTATTCCTATGGCCTCTGTCCATTGTAAATTGGTTAATTATATAACTGAATTGTTTCCCCTGCTAGACTATAAGTTCCAAAAGAGCGTGAACTATGTCTGCCTTGTTTACCACTTCATTCCCAGCACCTGACAGTGCCTGGCACGCAGTACGTCCTCAGTAAATGTTTGTCAGGCTAATAAAGTTCTGTTTTTCTACTGTGCCTGTTAAATATTTTAATTAAGGTTATTTCATACACCATGTTGCTTCAACTTTATGAATTAGATTGTAACAAAATACACTTATCACTAAAGCTATATCAAATATCAGTGCTTTTTAAAAATTATTATTCAGGTGGCATCTTGACAGCTTTCAATATCTAGGTTATTAAAATTGTATGTCATTAGGCCAGTGAAGCATCAGATGAACTGGTTAGTAGGAATGTCAAGTGGGAGAACAGAGTTCTGTGTAGGAATTTGCTGCATACCTTTACACCACAACTTTTGGGATATTCTTGGTGGTGTATGTTGCCTACCTGTGAAGCAATCACACAATGATAAATTTTCACAGAAGAAAAGGAGTTCCCAGTATGTAATTGCATTAATTCAACCAATATTTGAGTACCACTCGTCCCATTCATTAGGTACTTTTTAAATAATCACAAATATAATGTAATAAATTGTGATTGTTGTTACGAAGGAGAATTAAAGAGTCCGGTGATAGGTTAATGAGTGGGAAGGGCCACTTGTCTCTAAAGGGATGTGGATACATTTAAGTTGAACCTTGGAGGTAAAATCATTTCAGGCCAAAAAAAAATCAGCATGTATATAGGTCCTGAGTCAGGAAGGAACATGGCTGGTGTACCCAGTGTGCAGGGAGCAAGATGAAGCAGTACTGATAACTAACGGTGTCTGATCACGTCAGTATATTCCCCCCAACACTTTAAGGGGCTGGAAGGACCATCATGTTGAGGTTTAAGAACAGTCGCTTTGGATGACCCCAAGGAAAGCAGAGAGATCAGGGAGGGGAGCGTTCCAGAAGTTCAGCTGAGGGATAATGCAGCTTAGACTAGAATTGTGGGAATGGAGGATAGTAGATGGATTCAGGATGTACTTGGCGGTCAAAGTACCAGACTTAATGATGGACTGGATATGAGAGGGAAGCAGGGTGGGTACCTTGGGCAACCAACAGGTGTTATGTTGCCATTTACTTAAACTACTATACTGCAGTTTAACAAGATTTTTTAAATGACCTGAAATAAATATCTGATTTAAAGCCAAGGGCAGATTCTACTAATAACTAATTATTTTCATAAATTCTCTTCTCACAGAGAGCATTTGACTACTTCAATTTAGCAGCTAATGCTGGGAATTCCCATGCCATGGCCTTCCTGGGAAAGGTACTGTACCTCCTGTGAATGTGTTCCGTGATAGCAGGTGGTGTTTGCACAGCAAGCACATGTTGTGTTCATCACCTGCAACTTACCAAAAAAAGGCTGGAGATAAAATTTCCAATGCAAGCGTATTTTATCTTGCCTGAAGATAAGTGTTATTTCGAGGCATTTTCTTAGGTAACTTAAAAGTAACATAGCATTTACTTATCAGTAGGTTAATTCTCCATTGAAATTAGCTATTACTACATGCACTCCTACTTTTTGTGTATCATATGCAATAATAAGGAAATTATTCTTTATATTGTACAGTTTTTCCTAAGTCTGTCATAATTGGCTGTTTACTTCCATGCTGAATAGAGGCAGAATGTATTGAAATTTGTCTGCAGACCTTTTAATTGTCTTAACTATGATAGCCATCACTCACCTCAATGCAGTTCTTTTCTCAAGCAGGGAAACATTTAAGTCTAGGAACTTAATGAAAGATTCCATATGTCATGGTATAATCTCGAAACTTCTTTTTCATTATTTTGAAAGCTAAGACAGTGTAAACCATTGGGTATTTTCATGTGTAACCAAGTCCTAAGATTAGGAGGCTCAGGTAGAATATATCACAAAATATTTTACAAAGACAAAAATCTAATCAGTGTTTGCCGCATGATCACAACTAGTCAGTTGGGGCCTGAAAACTTTACATTTAGACATTCTGTTACAGCACAGAAATTGATAGTGCCTGTCTATTTTTATTAGCAGTTAAGAGCTTTTCATTCCAGCCCTCTTAATTCTTGCACTGACTTACTAATTTTCCCTATCTCAAAAAAAGATTTCCTTTACTTATTTCCTTAATATGTACATGGATGAAAACAGTACTGGTCATTCTGTTTTTCTTCTTTCTTAACCCTTTTATCAGGTTCATACCTGATACTCTAAAATCATTCAGTGCTTGAAACCTTCTAAAACAACCTTCTAGTTCTCTCTTTTCCTGAACTTGAGACCTCCCCTTTATCTTACCTGGGAAGGCAGTGATAGAGGAGGTGGGGAAGTGGACATTGGCTATCAGCTCTGCTTTTCCTGCTTTGATCTCTGATCTCAAGCAATTTATCAGCCCTATGACAGCCCTGGCACAGAGCGAGAATAAAGATTTGTCTCAGGGTTGAAGATTTCTTCTCCTGAGTTTGATCAGTGAACTGACTTTATACATTCATGTGTGTAGATAACGTTGTAAATTTGATGTGACGTAGAATATATAATAGTTTAAAATGTCTACTGTTAAGGCTTTGCTTTTATTTCTAAAGTATCCTGCAGGGAATTTTAAACTTTGTTGAAAGATTTCACGAAATCTAACAAAACCCAGAATGAGAAGAGATAGGAGAAAAATATGATTGGTGAGAAGTTCACAGCTCTTACTAAACTCGGGGTCTGTTTTCCAGATGTATTCAGAGGGGAGTGATATAGTACCTCAGAGTAATGAGACAGCTCTTCACTACTTTAAGAAAGCTGCTGACATGGTAAGACTTCATGACTCAGGGTATTGAAATGTGTACCATATTACTCTTGTAATGGATAAGTTAATTATATTAAAGGATTAATCATAACCAACTTATGCCATAAACTATTGAAAGTGCTTCTGTAAATATGATTCATATGAATGAATTGACTAGAAATACTTCTCAATAGAAAGTTTTATATATATATATATATATATATATATATGTTACATATATGTGTGTGTGTGTATATATATATATTTTAGGGACCAGATTATTGAATTTTAAGTCTCTGTTGCAATTTCACTGAGAAGTTTCCTGATCAGGGAAAATAGTGATTTTAGTAATGGAGCTGGGAGTTGTATGCTTTACCCTGTTTATATTGCAGCTTGAGGTTAAAAGCTTATACAACTGGGCACTTTAGATAATCATCATACGTAAGTTAGGGTTCCTTGGGCCCAGAGAAAGCTACATATGAATACTTTCGACCCTCTGTGCCACCAGTATGTACACTCACCTCCTTGTCAACCTAGTACGTGTTACTGACGTCCCAAACGTCATTTGCGTATTTCTCAAAGAGGCACTGTGACACTTTTTTAAAGATGCCTCTGTCCCTCTGAGTTCAGGTGAATACTAGATTTTTCTCTTTGAGGTCTCAAAACAAAGATTATCTTTGCTCTTCAACACTCTGACACACTTAAGCATATCCTTGCCACCTGAGCCCATATTAATTTGTTGATTCTGCCACTTGGTGGCTTCTTGTTTATTGAGTTAGGAGGTTACCAGTGAAAAACTGCCCCCTCCCAAAATAACCTACTTATAATTTTTATAAGGTAAGATACATGTCATGTTGTTTTATATCACAAATTCATCAGATAGTCATAAGTCACCAAAATTTAATTCTAAATGAATTTACTGTTTACTCTTTTTCAGCAAATTATTGAAAGTCAAATCTCTAAAACTCAGTACCATGTTTAGTCTGATGGGAAAGAGAAAATTTTGTTTAAATTGGAAAGGACTTAAGACATGTTTTGAATATGCTTATAAATGATTTCTTTTGCAGTTGTTTATTCTTGCCTACTTTTTAATGAATCCCTTCATTGTACCTCTGGTTTGCAGGGCAACCCAGTTGGACAGAGTGGGCTTGGAATGGCTTACCTCTACGGGAGAGGAGTTCAAGTTGTAAGTTTTCACTCTAACATTCTGACTTCAGCAAACAGTCAGCTGGTGAGGTAGGGAAGTATTCCATCAGCCCAGGGGAGGTTTCGTTATAACCAAAGCTGAGCCTGTGCTGTTGTCTCTGAGTTTGGTTCCTCACCCCCCTGCACCCCATACCCACCCAGCACTGCCTTCATAGGATGCCTGGGTCTCTGACACCTTCGCCTGAAGCTTTGAAGCTGTTTCTCATTCTTCCAGCTAAGCTCTCTACCCCCATCTCTCCCAGACTTAAACATCTCCCTGCTACTTCTTCACTCAAGCCTAAGAAAATTCTGAAGTCCTCTCGTGTTCTACTGTTCTACTCTGCTTTCAGCTACCACCTCTCTTCTCTCCAGCCCTTTTCTGCAAAGCCGCATTTCTCCAGAGAATGGACAGTCTTAGATGCTACTGTTCACTCTTTAGCTGTCAGCAGTCAGCTCACCAGTAACCTCCTAAATGTGAGCCCCACCTGCCATTTTTGGTTCTACCTCACTGGAACTCTCTCTTCCCTGGGGCTCTCTTGGATTCCCGGGGCCATTGCTCCTCAGTCTTCTGTGCCACTTCCTCATGTTGGATGCTCCTGGATCCTCATTGATGTCCTCTTTGTCTGATCTCTATGAGCAATATGTTCTTTTAATTTGGGTGTAAAACTACGAGCTGGGTATAGAATTCTAATCTGTACGTATTTCTTCACACAAAAGACAGTGTTGTAGTCTCATTTCGATTCCTTCTGGTCATTTTAGGATACTGAAATCCAGAAGTGACCTTTGTTGTTTGTCTGGGGATATTTATGATATTTGAAACCTAATAATCACATAATGTTTGGCAAGCTACCAGGGAAGGAACAAACAAGGAGAGAATCATTCTTCTTATTTAATATTAGAAAAATTGAGGCTTGAGAGGATTAGCTGGTTAATAGAAAAGATATGAGTGTTTCTTAATTCCTAGCCTGATGTTCTGCTAGTGTTGTTTATGCTTTCTGAGAGGAGACATGCACATTGTTTCACAAAATACTGTATTTGCTTTTCTTCACACTCTTAAATATTAATCCCCCATGACTTAAAAAATATTACCATCCATATGTTATTAAAAAATCAGGTCATTCTTTTAATGACTCTTCAAGAATATTTTATGTGTGCTATGTTAATTCTTTTTATGAATGAATCTCCTAACTTCTGAGTATATCAGCCTTTTGTGCTTTCTCATCATGTGATCATGTGACATATTTTTCCATAGAATTATGATCTGGCACTGAAGTATTTCCAGAAAGCTGCTGAACAAGGCTGGGTGGATGGGCAACTACAGCTTGGCTCTATGTACTATAGTAAGTAACGCTGGAATTAATGATGAATGCACCAAATCCAAATTACTGTTTTCCACTAGAGGCCACTATAATATGGAAATGAGAGCCATTGAATTTCTAGCTGATTGATGTTCTCCCAATTCAGTGATCTGTGCATCTTGTATTTCACTGTAGAGTATATTAATCTGTATTAATATACAAATCTATTTTAATAAGATTCACGTCTTTCTGGATTAAGAATTCTGAATTTGATTTAGTTTTATTCCTGTGCAAGGCTTCTCTGATGCTTCAACTACATCTTATTTAAGACTATTCCTGACCTCTCATGTGATTTTCCTTACAGATGGCATCGGAGTCAAGAGGGATTATAAACAGGCCTTGAAGTATTTTAACTTAGCCTCTCAGGGAGGCCACATCTTGGCTTTTTATAACCTGGCACAGATGCATGCCAGCGGTACTGGCGTGATGAGATCATGTCACACTGCAGTGGAGGTAAGGGCTTGTCTACCAACTTGGATACAGGAAATTAATTTGTCAGGATGACAGTCTGCTGTTTTAATGCTGGTTTTCTTTGCATGGTTTCTTCTAGAGTAGAAACAGGCTCAGTCTACTAGCGTTGATACACTGAAGGAAGACTCAGAGTGTGTGTGTTACTGTCACACTTATTAATGCCATTTATCCCTCCCTGCTGGAATCAGCATTTACAAGGGCAGATATTGTTGTCTGCAATCTCTCTGGCACCTTAGACAGTATCTGAGACATAGTCAGTGTCAAAAAAGCATATGTTAAATGAATATTGCTAATACTGCCTCTTTGGAACTTTTCCTCTTTAGCTTTCTCATAACTGGCACTTTATAGCAGCATTGTTAAATGCAGAGCAAAGTTTCTAAACTACACTATGCTTCAGTATCCACACATGTAAAATGGGGCTGTTAATAGGACTGACCTCATAAGAGAGTGGTCCCTCCCGGGAGGAGTACATGAATTAATAATCGTGCTGTACATAAATCACTAGGACAGGGCCTGGCCAGAGTATATGGTATATAATTGTTTGCTGTTATTTTTATAAACCTGTTCTAAAGATGTAAGTGAAAGCTTCAAATATCCCAGACTTACATATATATATTTAATAAAACCGCCAGAGATTCAAAGAGCAAACTTAAATCACTTGTAGCCAAAGTGCAAAAATGACTTTCAGACATATCTTTCTTATTTTTTCATTGATTTCTTCTTCCTGTTTTCACAGTTGTTTAAGAATGTGTGTGAACGGGGCCGGTGGTCTGAGAGGCTCATGACTGCCTATAACAGCTATAAAGATGGTGACTACAATGCTGCGGTGGTCCAGTACCTCCTGCTGGCCGAGCAGGGCTATGAAGTGGCACAAAGCAACGCAGCCTTCATTCTCGATCAGAGTAAGGTTCCTCTGAGTCCCACCTTGGGTTTAGAGTACAAGGGTTCACATCAGGTTAACCTGTTTAGAAAGAAAAACCACAAAGATATTTCTTTATCATTGTAACTAGAACTTTACAACACACAGAGTTAAGCTATTTTACCTCAGATCTCTAAGCCATGGAAGTTAGTTTTATAGAGTTTTATAGAGTAGTAATAGATTTGGCATTCATCATAAAACTGCTTTCAGTAAATATATTTTTCAGAATACAGGAGATATAAAAACATTCTTTTTCCAGTGATATGTAGATCCTTAGTAATTAAAATTATTGTTAGTTCTGTGCATAAAACATGTCTCAGGAATAGTGTTGTCCCGAATGCAATGAATTCCTTCAAACTGAGTATTTTATTTTAATACTTGTTTAATTTCAATAGTTTTTTTCATTTAATATTCATTATATCCCAATTCTTGCTTAACTTATGCTCCACGTATTCACCCTAGTTTATAGATGAAGACTAAAAAGTCTAGGGCCTTTCCTTAAATGCCTGATTTATTTTGTATTTTGCCTTTTCTTGTAGGAGAAGCAACCATCGTAGGTGAGAATGAAACTTATCCCAGAGCCTTGCTGCACTGGAACCGGGCCGCCTCGCAAGGTGAGTGGTTGGTTAATTCTAGGATAAGACTTTCAGCCGGGGACCTTTCTTTATTAATTTTGTTGTTTGTTTCTAATTTTACACAAAGATTAAATCATGTCATGCATGATTTAAAATTAAGTAGAGATACTAACTATTGCTTACCTTGTTTGCATTCATGATTGGTATTCATTCTTAAAGTGGAAATTCTAGTCCCAGGGTTTCTAAATTGCACTGCAAGTTCTTTGTACTGGACATTTATATCGTGCTATGGTACCCTCAGCATGGTCTGCCTGTCCCTTTGCAAGCCTAAACAATTGTCCAGTGGAACTATTTTAAATTAGTAGTTGTAGAGGAATCATTTGAAAAGTATTATTAGTGAAACAGGGATTACCACCCTCTTTGTTTTAACTCTTCCTGTTACAAAAGCCTTCTTCAGAAGAGCAACACTTCTGGTTTAAATTTTACTGAATTTATAGCTTGGCTGAAGAATTCGTTAGAAAGTTTGTGTGTTACAAACTAAAATTCAGTTTTATGTAAGCATGTTATCAGGAAGAGAGGTAAGAGTTTGATATGTTTTGAACACTGTTTATTGCCAGTTTTGCATTTAACTTTTGTTTAAGGCTATACTGTGGCTAGAATTAAGCTTGGAGACTACCATTTCTATGGATTTGGCACTGACGTAGATTACGAGACGGCATTTATTCATTATCGACTAGCATCTGAGCAACAACACAGTGCACAAGCCATGTTTAATCTGGGATATATGCATGAGAAAGGACTAGGCATTAAACAGGTGAGTGTGACTTCAAAGTAAATGTTTAGATAATGCAGTTGTGATTTGGGGGAAGCATCTTCATTTTTACAGAAAATAGGCTTGCTCTGGTATGTGTTCAGATTTTAGGTTCCAGGTTAGGAGACAGTTTTGTAATATTTCAAAAGACTGCCGTGCGTCTCTCTCTTCCTCGAGCACCCACATACTGATTTCCACACTGTTACTTACGTGTAGGGCATTAAGCCAAAGACAGATTCATGAAAATGGAAAAACAGTGCCACCTCTATTGATAACTCTTGTTTGAGAAACTCTGTCCTTCAGCAGCCGAATTCTGTCTTTTCTAAATCATTTTGAAATGAAGTAAGATGTTTGCTACTGATAAACTATTTTCATTCTTATACCTTTCTAATGAAGGCTAACATTCTTTAGACCCACAGTCTTAAGTTTTTGCCTGTGTACCCTTAAAAGAATTCTGAAAAACTGTATCCTCTTGCAAATTTTCAATTTGATATTTAAGACTTTTCATCATAAGTTTCAAAGGGCCTAAGTTCTAGGTATTTTAAGCACTAACATTTTTATAAATAAGATGACTAAATTATTTTAAATACCAAAATAAGTTGATAACTGCATTAACTTCTTAAAAATACACAGCCAATTTATTAAATGAAAATTGTATCTTTTCTCCCTGAATTTATATTTTCTATCCATTATTCCCACAGAATTATATTCTGGTGTTAAAGTTAATCAGTGTGCTATTCTCATTGTAATTTAATTTGTAATGTAAAGTTTATTTAAATTCTTGTGAATAAATACTGTGATGGAGGTATTTCTTTGATAAGAATTAGGGGAAGGAACTCGGATTCAGCTTTTAAGAACAACTACTCATGTATAAAAATCAGGATAATTAGTTTTTGTAAGATAAGATTACCTTTTCCTGTTTTTTCTTGTTCTTTTAATGAAAGAGATACTCATACTCTTAAAAACTAATCAGTCCAGCATCTAGTATAGCTAGAAAAATATTAAGTATTAAATAAGATGAAGATTGTTTATAATTTGAATAAATACTCAGGATATGTTTGATAGATAAAATTTAATTACTTTCTTGAATCATCCACAGTCTGTGGGTCACACAAAATTTGATCCATGATCTTGAAAAATATGGCAGTACAAATAAAATTTGTTTTTTTTTTTTTTTAAATCAAAGACCATACTGATTTTATTACTGGCCATACTAGCCATACTGTTACTATTGTTTGAAGGTACTCTTTTTTAACTAAGGACATACCTTAGGAACGTATATAGAAAACAGCTGAAAATAACTGCTTATGTTTAAATACATACAAAAAGTCAGTTTTAATGTTTAGTCTTTCTTTCCTGTGTCTTGTGGAATTCTTACAGTAGTCAGAGCATGGAACAAATATGGTTGTTAAATAAAAAAAATTTTGCAACTCCCGTCATCCCATTCTACCTTTTATCTCAATGCATAGCATTCCAGCCAGGGGCAAAGTTAGTTATGACTTGTTTCGCCCTTTACAAAGCACTGGGTGTGAGTCCCTTAACACTGTTCATTCAGGCACCTTTGAAAAATCTTGAGTATGTCTACCCCAGTTTGAAGATTGCTGCTTCAGGCTGAAACCAGGAATTGCTCACGCTGACTGGTTTTGATTAGGAAAAAATTAACTTGAGACTTACAGGTCTCCCTCGATGATGGTGTTATGCAGAGATACTTAGCTGAGTCCAGCATGGCTGCACAGCAAGTGGGATGTCAGATCCGGGGACCATGAGTTAACTTCTAAATTTTTTCGATTAAATTTATCAAAATTAAGCAGTTAGATAATTAAAGAAGTTTCACCTAATTAAAGCTTGGGTTTTTCCTTTAGGTAAGGGAAATTTTAAAATGAAAATTGAAAGGTAAAATAAACTTTCCTAATATGTAAACTAAATAGTAATTATTTTTACTTATTTTAGCAAGAAATGTATTCTGATTTATTACCTATATTATAGGACATTCACCTTGCAAAGCGTTTTTATGACATGGCAGCCGAAGCCAGCCCAGATGCACAAGTACCAGTCTTCCTGGCACTCTGCAAATTGGGCATTGTCTATTTCTTGCAGTACATAAGGGAAACAAACGTAAGTGGTCCATGACTTCTAATTAAATTACAAATGATGTAACCTTCTCAGTTCACAGGTTTGTTTTTGAAAAGTTGGGGGAGAGGGGAGGAGGGACCTGCAAGTGTCTGGTCTCTTCCCCTCTTCCCCCCCCAGGTAAGGTGCCAGCAGACCTCATCAGGTGAGAGATGAGTATGGCCACAAAACACTGAGAGTTCTCAGGTAGCACTTGACAGTGGTTCCCAGTGCTAAAGCATTTTTCCTTGATGCAGATGTTTTCTGGTTTGGGGAAAACTGAGTCTAGCCCAAGGCAATTTGAAACAGTAGTTAACTAAACTCAGTAAACCTTAAATCAGGTGACTGACAAGCAGTGACTTAGACCAACCCCTTAAAAAGAGAATTTAAAACAGGGGAAGAAGAAGTAGAAACTGAGAACTTGCCCAAGCTCTTGTACTTCAGATTCTTCTGATAGTGAAACACGTTTTTTAAAAAATCACCAGATCTATGCTCTCTAAAAATACCTTGAATTATTTAAATACACTAATGGTAGGACCTAGCTTGGAGATGGGTGCGTTTACCCATTCTCTTCAAAACTACCAGCTTTAGTTGCCAGTACGGTATATAGGTGTTTTGGGGTTCTCCAGTTTTCTGTTCTGTTTATGATACCCATTGTTCCTCATAATGGATTCACTGGTGCAGTAATTAGCTCTGAAAGCCCTAAAATATGTGCAGAAAGAAGGACTATTTAACTTTAATTTTCTCCAGGCCAGAAAAGGATGATGTTTCAACCTTTTGTGCACATTTTTCAGAACAAGTTGATGCAACATTTCAACATTAGATTCCCGAACGGGCTTTCCCTCTTTCTACACAGACGTAAATGTGGTCCTTGATGCTTCAGCATTTATAGAGAGAAATTGGACAGCTTCTTCCTTTTGCAGCCCTGGCCCATGCACTGAGGTCCTGCATGTATAGGGCTCCAGAGGGCTGGAACTGTTGTCCTCTGTCCTCCCAATTGCTTATATATTTGTAATGTCAAACTTGTAATTGTTCAGTGGCGTGAGCCAGGGTGTGCTGTACGCTCTGCTAACTGAAAGGATCTTTGTTCCTTTAACTACAAAGCTAACAGTGTAGCTGCCTGCCCTTTCTCTGTCAGGACTGTTTCAGACCCTTCTCTCTCACAATTTTTATTACTAATAAACTATTGATTATCTTCTAGATTTGGTCATGCAATACACCATATGCATGCATGCATAAAGTTTTTTTTTAATATAGAAATGTCAAGAAAACAATAAAATGCCCCATAGTCCTACCACCTAGATATTCCAACTAAAATAAAAAAAGAGAGAGAGAATAATAAGTATTGATGGTAAGAAAGTCAAACAGTACAGAAAAACAAAATCTCCTATTACAGGTCCCGCCCCAGGGAACACAGTTAATAGTTTCTTATAATTTTTTTCCATAAAAGTTTAGCAACTATACCTACAAATATATATTATGGGAACCTTTTAAATGTAACTTTATTTAAACCTAAAGGATTATACCCCATGTTTACTTTCTTTGTGGGTAAGTAGCAGTTGGAAAATACCAGGAATAACTTAAATGACATTAAAACAATTAAATTATCATAGACGAAGAACATAATTTTTAAGTTCAAATTCAGCTGTTAAATATTTAGTTAAATTCTAACTAAAAAGTATTATTTGTTCAGCTATTAAATTTGAATTGCTCCATCTTCAGTTCATGAGAGAAGTTATAAAATGGCCCTACTTTCATTAGAAGAGAGCTTTTTAGCTAGTGTGTCATCACTGTAAACAGGTTATAGGTGTGCCAAGATACTGATTTTTCCCCCCTTGGTCCTTCATTGTCCTCCAGTGTTTGTTTCAAATATTTTCTGTGAAAAATGCTTAGAAATTAGTATATTAGGTTACTAATGGAAAGGAACCCTATAAGACACTGCATATAATCAACTGTTAAGAATTAATAGCTCGGGTCCTCAGACATTATTTTGAGTTTTTGAAACTTTTGAAAACTTTTAAAACCTTTTTTTTTTTATTTGAACTCATTGTCTTTATTTTTATTTGTTGGTTTTGTTCTCAACTTTATTAGATTGAATTCTTTGTTACAGTCTTGGTGGGTTTTTTGTTTGTTTGTTTTGGGGGAGGGATTTAGTTTCTTTATTGAAGTATAGTTGAAGTATAATACTATGTAAGTTACAGGTGTACAATATAGTGATTCATAATTTTTAAAGGTTATATTCCATTTATAGTTATTATAAAATGTTGGCTATTTTCCCTGTGTTATACAATATATCCTTGTAGCTTATACCTAATAGTTTGTACCTCTTAATCCCTTACCCCCCCATAGTGTCCCCCACTTCCCTCTGCCCGCTGATAACAAGTTTGTTCTCTATATCTGTGAGTCTGCTGCTTTTTTGTTATATTCACTGATTTGTTGTATTTTTTAGGTTCCACATATAAGTGTTATCATACAGTATCTGTCTTTCTCTGACTTATTTCACTTAGCATAATGCCCTCCAAATCCATCCATGTTGCTGCAAATGGCAAAATTTTCTTCTTTTATGGCCGAATACTATTCCATTGTTTGTGTGTGTGTGTGTGTGTGTGTTTGTGTACCACATCTTTATCCATTCATCTGTTGATGGACACTTAGGTTGCTTCCATATCTTGGCTACTGTAAATAATGCTGCAATGAACACGGGTGCGTGTATCTTTTCAAATTAGTGGTTTTATTTTTTTCATGAGTGGAATTGCTAGGACGTATGATAGTTGTATTTTTAGTAAAACCTTTTGTTTTTTTAAACACGTTGCCAAATGTAACTAAAATCTATTATTTTAAGAAGTCTGTATTTATCTCTAATTTGTGATATAACTTTACTAGCTCCTTCTGTTACATTATAGTGATTGTAATGTTTTTATATTATTCTCATTAAGATTCGAGATATGTTCAGCCAACTTGATATGGACCAGCTTTTGGGACCTGAGTGGGACCTTTACCTCATGACCATCATCGCATTGCTGTTGGGAACAGTTATAGCTTACAGGCAGAGGCAGCACCAAGACATGCCTGTACCCAGGCCTCCTGGGCCACGGCCGGCACCACCGCAGCAGGAGGGGCCACCAGAACAGCAGCCACCACAGTAACCCACTGTGTCCAGCCTTGATCAGTGACAAACAAGGAAATGGTTTACTGAGAACACTTGCATTTGATTTAGGACTTTGGATCAGTGACCACCTCCTGGAAGAGGCACAAGGAAGCATTGATTCCTAAAGCTGCTTAGAATCTGATGCCTTTATTTTCAGGGATAAGTAACTCTTACCTAAACTGAGTTGAATGTCTGTTTCAGTGCTGTATGGAGTAACAGCTCTCAATGGCTCCCCCTCCCCCCTTTTTTTTTTCCCTCCTGGAAACATATGTGAGACACTCAAGAGTAATGTCTGCTGTATCCAGCTATCTTTCTTGGGTCCTTTTGGTCACTCTGTCAATGTGCGTAAGTCCTGTCTACCATCTTTAAGGTCTTATGCATCGACACTAAAAACTGATCAGTGCAAAAAGGAAGACCCAGTTAGTTGCAAGCTTAACTTCAATATGTTTGAAAGTCTAAAAATAGAACTTGCCTTTTAAGTTAAAAAAAAAAAGTCTTCAAAGTGTTTCAGAATTTCAGTAGCTGAGGAGCTTTCACAGTCCCCATGCAAGCACACGTCCTCAGCATGTTCGTTACTCTAACAGGGAGGGCTGGGCGGACTCTTACTGCTGGTGGTTGTCATGCTTTATACTCACCTCTCTCCTCAGAGACCGAAAGGCCTTGTTAAAGAGTTCTGTGCGAACTTCATTTCTTTGGAATGGAATAGATAGGAACTGTTGTGAGCTGACTCCTTGAGCTAACCCGTAAACTTGCCCCACCTACTCAGTGTAATTTGCTTGTTTGTTACGAGTATACAAAGCCTTTATCCAGCAGCCCGAGGATGGACTAAATGGGAGAAGTTAGAAGTCAGTACTGAAGAACTCTGGGTGGGGTGCTAGGATCATAGACTCACTTTCCCAAAAGTTGAAGCATTTGTTCCCAGGATTTATTTTACTTTGCATTTCTTATTGCAAAAGAACAGACACCTACCCACCCCCCAACTCCCCCACCCCTCCGTCTGCTGAATTCTTTAAATATGAGATATCCTTGCCAGGCTATGGCCTATGGTGACCCGTCACAGTACTAAACTCAGAGACCCTGTGATGCGTTAAACTCAGTGGCTGAGGAGAGCCAGAGCCTGTTTGTACTGTTCTGTACTGTTGGGGAGATTTTTATGTCTGCAGTTTGATGTTACAATAGAAAGTCAGCCACTTGCTTAGCTATTGTGCTCACCGCCCTCCCACTGTTAACATTAGGAAAGTCAAGGCTATTACACTTCAGGATTGTCTGATTAAATAGTATGGAAAACACAGCCACCACAGCAATAGCGAAGAAAACAGAACTTCACGTATCACACAAATGAAAAACTTAAAACCTCAACCGAATTTGTATTTCTTTTTATCATCAGATGGCGGTGTTCACCAGCCTACATCCGGTCTGAGACTCTCTTAGTATCTATGCCTGCTGACCTCGGTCTGTTCATATTAATCTTTATACTCTTTTCTCTTAATCCCTCATCTGCCAGAACACTTGAAGAGTTTATTACCTGTAGAGTTGTAAGACTTTGGTTTTTGAAGTGAGGATTGTATTTAGAATTAGATTTACTTAGTCTGTAATGAACATGAAAGCTCTAAATGTGAAGTTGTGTGCTTTTTTGGTGTTTAGAATATTATGGCAAACCAGGTTGCAAACTTTCCTCCCAGATAATTGCTTCTAAATTTGAAGAGGTGGTCATGGCGAGAACCGTAGGTATAAACGCATATCTGAAAGGTAGGAAATTTTACCCTCAGAAGTATAATGTCGCTTTGGGCAGCTCTTGTAAATATTAAGACTTGTTCGATCTCTTATGTTAGAGATTTGAGTGCAGTTGGTACAATACGTTGGTGTCTTCACCCCTGCCTCTTGTCCCCACCCTTCAAAATAAGTCTGATCCATGCTAGCAGCCCTGCTTCATTTTGAAGCAACTGTTCTAATTTATTTAAAAGTTTAAAGGCTAAACTTCCCTGTTTTTCTACCATCTACCTAATGTCTCCTTTAGCAGTATTTTTACCTCTATCTTTACTTCCCTCCGTTAGTACTTTGAAAAAAAACATTTCTTAAAAGAGCGTGCACTAGCCGGAGGCCGACGGGAGAGTGCAGTCTTGCTCTTTACGCAATAACTAACTTCCCAGTAGTGCTCCACTTGCCGTGTCCTTTTTATTAATATTCCAGGTTTCTTTTTCTTGGCTTTTGTCCACCTCCTGTTTTACCCTGGGTCATTTGCTACTGGAAATTTGAACAATAAATTTAGAGCAACTTGGTTCCTATGGCTTCATTTAAAGACTGTCTCAAAATACTTTGCTCCCTTCTTCTTTCTGTCCAAGGGACATGATACCTAAGCAAATAGGAACTGGGTTTGGTGTTTCTCCTAAAATAATGCTCAATACTTACCTAATCAAATGGCATCCATTTGAATAAAATGACAGTAACTAAAGCTAGTTAATGTCAGTGACATTAAACTAACTCCAGGATTCAGGAGTTTTAATGTTAGAATTTAGAGTTAGCGATAGAGTGCGGCTTCATTTCTCCGTGGTAGCCCATCTCTCCTGCCCCCTTTTATAGTCTGTCTTCCTGCCTTCCATGGTGGTGACGTTAGTGCTCTGCTCAGCTTCTGTTCTCTTGTGCATTTGGTTTGTTGGCTACTCGGCTGTTCCAGAGTCTTGAGGCTATCTGTTTTGCTTTTGTTCTATGTTACAAAGGTAGCATTGGTGTTTAGGGGTTTCGTGTTGTGTTTTTGTTTTTGGTTTTTTTGACTTTTTGTTTTCCATTTTTGACGTTTTTCTTTCTATTTTCTGGGTAAGGCTTACCTTATTTTTGGTTAATATTCAGTGGCACAGGAAAATAAATCAAAAAGTTTTCTTTTTTTTTCAAAATTCATTATTTAACACTTAAGTGAGATTAACGTGTGAATCATTCATCTGAATACTCTAGAGGATGTGTTACCCTTCTGCATTTAAGGTTAATCTGTGAGAGTTTTACTGCTAAGCTGTTTTATCTCTGTACCATTGGGAAGTTTTAGAAACTTCTGCCGGTGATCTGGCCATGATCTGATGCTTTATTTAATTAAGGAGCTGCTGTCACCTCCAGGAAACTTACATATTGGAATTTTTTTTTCTTTTTTGCTTTCTTTTCTCCTCCTTTCTTTGCTCCTCTTGTTTGTTCTTCAAACCAGTGTTTGAAAGTATGCATGCAGGCCTGTAAATGAAGACCACAGCTCTTCGTGTGTGCAGCATGTGTATCAGATTGTCTAGCTACATCTGCAAAAAACTTCTTTTTCAGAGGTTTGGACTAACATTTCACATGCACATTTCAAAACAAAATGCTTCAGATAAACAACCCCTTTACCGACAAAGAAGAGCAACATGGGCTACATTTGCCCCAATTACAACTAGTGTTTGTTTTAAAAGTGAGTTTAATTATATGTTATATAATATTATGACTACAGCTGTGCAAGAAATAAAGCAAAAGAAACTTCTATTTTCTTGAAAATATTTTTCATCAGTCGTTGCTCTCAAATGTAAATGAAAATACACAATTTCTGAATACCGTATTGTCTGAGGCACTACCTGATTTTTAAATGTGGAGTAGTTCTTGAAAAGAAGCTAACTTTCTTCTTCCACTTGGTATTTCAAGAAAATTGAAAATATCCCAGGTAAAAATGATTTGTATTTTCAAAGTGACCATTTGCACAAGTGAAAAATCTGATGTGTGCATAAGAAGGATGTCTTAGTTATGTGCAGGGAGTCATCTCAAGTACACCATTTTTCCTGTTTGGAATGACAAGATGACACTATTCTCTTTGATTAAAAAAAAAAGAAATTATAATGTTGATACGATCAAGGTATAACCACTATCAATATTGAGGAGACATTTGAAAAGACCACAAGTTGGCATTGGAAGGAACACCATGGTAGACTTTTTGTAAATTTATTTTGTATTTAATTAAATGCAGTATAAAGGCTGGTGAAGTGTAATATAATTGTGTAAACAAATCCTGTTAATAGAGAGATGTACAGATTCGTTTTGTACTGTATCTTGAAACTTGTGAAATAAAGATTCCACCTCTGGTTATCCTGTATGCTATAATGATTGTACCATGGCTAGGCACCTCTCCGGGCAGACTTATTTTAAAACCTGGATGATTCAAGTTGGAATTTCAGAAGCTTCTGGAAAATATTCATTAGGGGCCATTTGAATCCATCTTAAATTTACTTTTAACTATTGAAATTCAGGTTTCTGTAAGTTGAATTTTGTCCTACGGAAAATACGATTTGCTAAGAAATTCATTTTTAAATTTCTTTGACCTGGATCAGCCTGTGATATGTAGTAAGCATGATTCACTTTAATCCTGATTATAGTAAAACTTAGCTAAAATTTGTTTATGCATTGCCTTTTCCCAGAAAGTTTCTAAGAGGACTTAACAGAGCTACATACAACACAATGAAATTTGCATAGGATAAGTAAAATCTAATAAAGGGGAAACAAAGGAGAAAACAATATTAAATCAGGAATGAACTTTGTACACAAAATGCATTTGGAACCGGGCTACAAATCTTGCCCTAAATTCCTAACAGCCAACACAAGAGAAATTGAGCTGCAATGTTCAGCTTGGAAGCATCAGATCCATTAAAAAAATTCTGGAAGATGCAGACTGTGGCAAGTGAGAAATTGGATCACAAATATTACTTCTGGGAACACAGCCAACCACTCAAGAAGACCTGACTGACCTTGACTAAAATGAAAGTTGTGAGGAAGTTTGACACCAGAGCCGGAACGTCAGCAGTTTGATCATTCTACCTGGAGTTGGGTGCAATGCCTATTTACCAATTACCCCTTTCTGACAAGTCATTAAAATGAGTCCTTGGTTGTCGTTGGCTACAACTTGGTAAGAAACACTCTCCTTTACCTTTATGGCACTAATTTTGATTGGTTATTACTAGCCTTGAAATACACATATCCTGTGTCAAAGCATATACATGAATATATGCAAGTAAAAAAATAGAAATAATTTCTGTAGTAGAAACTGAAAAAAGAAAAACAGGATAAGGAAGTCGTTTTGTTTTGTTTTTTTACATTCTGGGTATTTTCCAAATACTTGAAGAGTCAAATAAAAAATAAAACGAGCTCTTGAATCTACCAGTTCAAAAGAAGGTGCTATGTGTTACGGGTCCTGTGTATTTCTTCCCATGACATTTCTACCAGTTCTTAGAAGGCCATCAGACTGAACAACCTTATGGGACCCTGAAAATTCTGCCAACTTTGTAATTCTTTGTTAGTATTACATTTTGAGCAAAACTCTGATTTTCCTACTGGCCAAATATTTTCAGCCTGGATTAATTTCTTTTAAACACAACCTACTGTTCATGCTGAATTGTGTATTAAATCCCACTTATAAAAACCACACACAATTTTTTTCTCATTAAGCTGAATATAATGTGGTCAGTTAATTGACTTCAGAATATTCATATAAATATTTTCTGTTTCTGCTCAATGCAGTTTCCTTTTGCCTTCTCTCTGCCTCCCAGTAGAGCTCTCTTATTTAGCCTCTCAGGATTGAAAAGAATTTTTCATAAGTCTGGGAAGTATTAGATTTGAGATTCAAGTATCCTAAACAAGGCTTCTGACTCTGACAGTAAAGACGCCATTGAGTTTTTACATGATTCAGGATTTACATGTGAACAACAGAAACCTCCATTCTTGGAAGCAGATTTATTTCAAGATGTGAAAACACAGTTGTGGGTTTCAGGGTTTGTGCATCTGGGTTTCCCCACCTATGCCTTGCCTATAATTTTTTTTTACTTAGAGAAATTTGATTAATTGAAATTTTGTTTTGGTTCTAAATGAAATTTTTTGAAACAAATAGAAACTAATCCTGATTGTGCAAGGGACGAGGGGGAGGAAGTGGAGGGAACATCCAGCCGGTCTTGTTTCCCTTACGTGCTAGTAAAGAATTCACTTGAATTTTTTCATCGTACACAGATGTTATTTTCTTTTGCATACCCCTCGGACAGTGCTCTTCGGCTGGTAGCATCTTACACAACGCACGGAAATTTCTTGCCAGGACAGGAGTTGAGAACAGCACACTGTTTTCCCTACAGCCCCTGTTTTGACTCTAGATGAGATAAATGTCGCGAGTAGAACTGTCCACACATCAGTCTTCATTTATTTCAAAGGCAAGGAAAAAAGTAATTGAGGAAGCCTTCGATTTGTTAATTGGTATTTATATTTTATCACTCATTTAAGACTTAATTAAAACTGTGTGACTAAACTCATGCTTTTTGTACTCAAGTCCGTTAAACCAAGGAAGGAATCTATTAGGTCACACCGGGCAGTTAAGTAAGTTAGGAACAGGACTTTAATACCTTAAAGCAGTAAAGTAGAAGAAAGGCCTATAAACTGGGATGAAACTCCAACCTTAGCCTCGGAAAAACTACACTGCATCACATTAGACTTATTACCACTAATGAAAGGGACTTTTAAATCACGAGACACTGTTCTAGTGCAAGAGTCATTGTGACCAATGGGAGAGTTGCATACAAAAAGGACCCACACACAACCTCCATGGCCTATAACTGGGTCTTGCATTCCCAACAAGTTCTCCCACTGACCCTCCTGAGTTGCCTAATCCTTCAAAAAACAGATTAGTGATCAGTCCTGATCCCACGGAATGGCCCTGAAACGCCAAGGAAGAAAGGAAGGCCGCCTTAGTAAGAGGGAAGAAAGTTCTGGATGGGGCTCTAGTCCCCACAGTGGGTGGATGGCCTTGGGCAACCTGCTCACTTTATCATGAGACTGATTGCCTTGGATGGTCATTAAGGTCCTGCCCAGCCTTGAAGTTCTTAAATGCCAAAAGAATTGATTAGACAGTTTTCCAATAACCAAATATCCTCAGAAAACCTTGCAGCTGGCACTCAGTTTTACATTTAGAAAACTTAGGTCACTATGAAGTCTGTCTGGATCTAGGTGCACTCCTTGTTCTAATGTCAAATGCCCTAAATATTAAACCTCGGTTTGAGCAAACTGTAATTTTTCTTTGGTGCCTTTATGTCCCTTTAAGGCTAGAAGTGGATGCTGTCTGCCTGTGGAGAGACTGAGGAGAGCAGAGTATTTCAGAACCTAAAAAAGGGATTCTGAGGTTTTGAGGCTTGTAATTCTTCTGTTGTGGGCTTTGTGCCTTGAAGGGCGTCTTTACTTGTAAGATATTGATCGATTCTAGGCAGAAGTTTAGAAGGATCTATTTGAATCTTGACGGGAGGTGAGCTGTGAATTTTGCCATTATCAGTTGGAGATTTTGCCCACTAGGGTGTGGTAGCAGATTCAATAGAGACAAGTGATCCGTTGTTTCCAGAATCAGTCTAGTACCATCAGACATGGAGCAAATAAAAGATGTCATAGGGTCATTTAATTCCCAGGTTGGCTGTTTTGAGGGCTACTGTCAAGTTCTAGAATTATTTCACCCTTTTGGGAGAAATTCCAACATGATACTTCTCTAACAAGTCTCAGCGAGTAAATGGATAAGGGCAGGGGAACTAAGAAGAGAAGGGTGTGTGTGTCTCAAAGGGCCAAATGGAAAGGAACAGATTTAGAGACAGAAACTTCTTGAGGTTTATTAGAGATGCCCCACTATTTGAACTGTTTACTCCGAGGTGGGGGCTGCTTTATATTGTGGGTTTGAACACCGAGAGTGTGGCTCCAGTGTCAATCAAGAGCAGAAAACTTCATCCCCAATCTGGAGAAATGTTTCTCCAAACTGATTAAGAGGAAGGATTGGGAAGAGCCCCTGTGGTTCTTCAGAGCTTCATCACTGAGAAGTGGGAGATGGAAAGGCTCGTGAGAGGGCTGAAGGTGCCTAAAGTGCTTAACTTTGTAACAATCTCTTTCCCAATGTCCTGGCTCTTTCTTTGCAATAACAGCAAAACCTAGGAGGGTTTTGAGTTCATTTAGGAGCCTTCACTTGTTGGAGTTGAAGATTAAGAATTTTGGCAGTCTTCCTTTTAGGTGACCATCTAGAGTGGGAGAGAGCTGGTTTGCTGAATGAATTAACTATGGCCGTGATTTCCCATTTCATCCTGGTTCAGCCCATTTGGAGTTAAAAGCTATCAGGATGGAATCAGTGTCAGAAGGAAGACTCGAATTTTCTTTTAAGAATAATCTTAAGCCGATTGTAATAGTCATGCACAGGGTCATCAGATTTTTGTGTGCAAACCTGAATCTTGTTCCAATCGACAAGCTTTGGAAGAGCCCTAGGAACTACCGGATGATGTCACCTAGGGATTTCCCGGGCCTGATCATATAAAAAGGAAGCAGGTTGGCCTCCCAGTCCTCCTGTTATAATTCTAGAGACCTTTCAGGATTTTCCCAATTAGCAGTCTTCAGCCAATGCTGGGCCCGGCCTTCAGTGATACGAACTAGCTGGTCTACGTCAGAGAAACCAGGCTGAAAAGTCTGAATGACTGTATTAAGTTCCTCAGCAAATCTGTGAGGATCTTCAGGTACTTTGGGAAAATCTGTGACGATGGCTCACGGTTCAGCATTAGTCCGGGGAATAGAAGACATTAAAGCTCAAGCCTCCGGATCCTCGGAAGACTTACCTTTAAAGGGGCAGATTCCGAGAAGTTCAGAGAAAAAGGGGTCGGGGAAGAGTTTCAGGGAAAGGTGGAAGTTTGGCAAGAGAATTCGTTTGAGGGATCTGAGGGTATAAGGAGCTGTGGGCAGCGTAGGAGGGAAGGAGGAGGAGGCGCCAGAGGGGGAGCCAAGGAGGAAGGGCTTGAGGTTCGAAAGTCATTTTCTCTCTTTATTCATTTGTTTGCCTCACTTAATCTTAAAACCTTATTTTGCAGAGAGGCAATTTTAGACTCCTGGCGATGTCGGGAAGCCTCAAAATACCAATCAAAATACGCATTTCACTCAGCTCTGGAAATTTTAGAGCTACCGTAGTCCAATTTGTTTTTAAGATAATTAAGTTTGGGAATTTTCTAAGTTCCCCATGATGGCCATTGAGATCCCAAATGGCCTTTGGTCAGGTCGGACCACTTTGTTGGAAATGCACGTAAGGATGGACTCTGGTTTTTAAGTGTAAAGTCAGCCAGAGTTTCTAGGGTCGGGGACACCCTCAAAATATTCAGGTAGCTGGGATCCCATTTCTCAGAGGTTTTTCTCTAGGGTAAGAGAGTAATTTTCAAACAGCTTAAAACAATTCAAAACGGCTTAAAACAGTTCATGTATCTTAAACAGCTTGCGACTCGAGTAGCCCGCAGCCCTGATACGAGCTGGTTCTAAGGGAACAGGTTGGTCCCAGAGGAGCCAGGCCAAAGGCTTTTCAGCCTGTTCCAAAAGAATGGGCCAAAGGCTTCTCAGCCAGTTTCAGCGGAAACAGCTTGATCGCAAAATCAGGCTCAAGTGCCAAATGAGTGCTTGAGTACAGAACAAAGCCTTAACCAGAAAGGACGAAACCATACAACAGATCGCGAATAAAGCCTGGAGAGCGTCACACCCCAAGGGGGCAGGCAGACGCTCAGGTCCAGGAGAGACACGTCTCCGCATTCCGGGGCTGGCGAGCTCCAGGCGGGCCCCTCTGTGGGCACCACACCTGTTTGCTCGCCGCCCCGGAGCCAGCAGGGGTCTTCTCTGGTCCCCTTACGGGCCACCAAAATGTTAACCTAAAACAAACAGACTGCCATTTATTTCTCCAGTGAAAATGGGCTTATGTAGGATCAGCAGAGAATTGTAATTTGGAGTCTTGCAACCATGGTGAGGCAAGTGCAAGTCCCTTGAACAACAAGGGAAGGCTTTTCATTGGCTGAGTCCTTGCCAGGAAGGAAGAGGAGACTTTCTTCTACGCGTTGGGCTCTGCTGTTGTTGAGGGTCATGAGAGCTTCCCCTCTGGCTCCTGACTCTTTAACTGAGGCTTCATAAAAAGCATAAAACCATCTAGAGCACCCCGACGTTGGCTCCTCCCTGCTCCACCATGTCTAGGGCCTCTGCTGGGGTGGCTTGAATGGCTTGAGAAGCCATATGGCTAGGACCTAAGCCTCTTTCTGTTGGACATCTTCCAGGGACAGAAAATCCAAGACAGGTCCTTCACTTATGCCTGGTCCAAAACAGCTGGGTACTGGCTAGTGTCGCCCTCTCCTTGTCTCAGGGTCCACAAAACTGCTCCAAAGCGAGCATTCTAAAAGCCCTGATGTAGCTGCAAGGCTCCTCAGGACCTGGCCTTGGCAGTCCCAAATGTCAAGTGCTCTGCCTCCTATGAGTCAATAAGTCACTTAGGCCAGCCCAGATTCAAGCGGTGTGGACAGAGGAATCCTTTCAGTGTAGGATCGGCATGGGATGGAGGGAACTGATGGTGACCATCTGGGAGACAGGCTGCCACAATCATAGTTCATTTTCCTTCACAGCATCAGCAAACTCTGAAACTAAGAAACAGTCCATTAGTTATGAAAACCATCAGTGTTTGACCTGCTTCTAGATAACGTCCCTGTATACAATTCCTGCTGTTAATTGTGAGAAGACAAGGGCAACGCAATAAATCAGACATCAGCCCCATCCTCAAGGACTTCATTAGTAAATGGCCTCCAGGAGCTTTTCAAGACCAAAGCTGTTTCCATGATTTCAATGCTTCTAAGTTAACCCCAACTACTATCAACCCGATTTGTCCATAAATTTAGAACTAAGCCTCCCACATCAACGCACCTGAAATAGCTGAGCTAATGAAAAGATTAATAGAGCTAACAGAAGAGTATGTGCTTGTGCTGTTTTAATTACACCTGGCTTTGTTCCATTCTCAAACTGCCTTCCTGCCTTCCCTCTGCCTCCTGGCCCGGCTCACTCTCCTCCAGTCTCTGCTCAGACTTGCCTATCCCTGCATTAAATCAGGTGTTAGGCACCCTTCTGCATTCTTCCTTGATAGCACCTGTTATCACTGATTATTCACACTATTTGTTTAATCTTGGTCTCCCTGCTGAGAAACCCCTAGAGGACAGACAGCGTTTCTGTCTTTTTCACCAGTGTGCGCCCAGAGCTTGGGACGATGCCTGACATATAACTCAATTTGATTAATGTTTGAATTAGTAGATGGACTTAAAAGCAATATTATAAACGACAGTTAAGATCCAGAGTCAGCTCTTGAGAAAATCTGCCTAAATGCAGATGTACTTGAAGGATTTATTACTGTGTGATTTACCAGCTTGGTGTAAAGATTTCCCTGGTCTCCCTGCCCTGTGCTTCCGATCCCCACAGAGGGAGCATAAATCCCTGCTGGAAAACAGCTTTTGAGAAAGCGAGAGGAAAGGGAGTGTGTCTGACCCTGGAATGACAACTCCTATCCCACAAAGGGACGGCTGTGCCCCAGAAACAGGGGCAGGGGAGCTCTACACTAGAGGCAGCTCTCGGAAGTGACAATGCCCTTTGCAAATCAAAAAGCAGGAAACATTAGGACTAAGCCACCACTGAAGAGAAGCCAAGACAACCTACGAATGGCAGTTCCACTTAGTGCCGCCTGGATGCTTATTATGTCCAAGACCCTGTGCCAGGAAGGAGAAGCCCTCTGGTGGAGGTGGGGGTGAACTGGACTGAGTCAGTGTTGGGCTTGTGCACAGTTATCTGGGAAGTGGGCCTTTCACACGAATCTTTCTTCATCTGGTAGATGGATGCTGTCCTGAGAACGTGATGGTGAAAAACTGGCAAGGAATATGATTAGGGGATTCACTTAGGGGTTTTTCAGAAATCTTTCTAAGTAATACAAGAAAATAACACCCCTTTCTTGGGATTTTGTGATGGGGGAGATACCGGGCCATTTTCATTCCATTTCACTCCAGCTGGTAGCCTCCCTCGACTAGTTTTCTTTGTGTAAAGGGGAGGGACAGTATGAACCGGAATTTACACGCAGGCACCCGTATTCTGCCTGACATCGCTCCTCTCGAGGGTTGACGGTAAATTGTCCTGGGTTGTAGTATAAACGCTCCAAGTTATGTTTGTTGTTGTTTCATTTCTATCGTACAACTCACATAGCTGATCACTTTAAATCTGTGAAGTTTCCTCTGAATATTAACTTAGCAGTTCCCACAAGTTCCACTAGAGGGTGCCAGAAGGCTACCTCTGAGGGAGGAAGAAGGAGGGGAAAAAAGTCTTTCAAGGGCATAGGCGAGAACTGAGGGGCGTCTGCTGCCCACGCTTTGCCCAATAACATCATTATAACTGCTAGGAACAGCACAGAACTTTTTTAATTCTTTTTTTCCCCTAGTTTTTGGCGAGGGGAGGTAATTAGGTTTATTTATGTACTGTAAGTGGCAGTACTGGGGGTTGAACCCAGGACCTCACCCGTGCTAGGCCTGGGCTCTACCACTGAGCTCTACCCTCCTCCAGCACAGAATTTTAATAGTACATTGGACCTGCAGTGTGAGTTGTGACTCTTGCAGGAAGCGGGGTCATAGGGACATACACTGAGGTCCAGGCCCCAGGCTGTTCCTAACTTTGTCCCCTCGTCCGGCTGTAGCCTGTTGTCTTTGGAACCTAGTGCTATACTCCGCCGACTCATGGTGCGTTCTTTCCATGAAGCTCCTGAGACAAGGCTGGTTCTCGGCAAGTCCAGCTTAGGTTCTCAAAGCGAGGCCACTCCTGCATCCATATGTCTGCTCACCCCCCACCCCCCGCAGGCACACGGCCTGACCCACTGAGAACCCAGTCATTTTTCCAGCCTCCGAATTAATTGCATTTATCACCTGGGCCTCTGTCTGGCATCATCAGAGCTGCCTCTGCACACCTGTCCTGCGTCTTTGTGTGTGTTTGTTTTCAAGCACTGAGAGCGGAGGACAAAGGCTGCCTGAGAGCATCTCAACAAGTCATCTTGTCTCCCCAGTTGTCCCATAGTCCCATCCATGCGACTCTTCCCCAGACCTCCTTGTCTCCCATCTTCCACCCGTGCTCCTTCCACACCCAGGAGAAGCGGAAAGAAGCAGATACTTGATGTGGGAAAGTGATGGTGTGCACAGTGTCTCCACTGCAGGTAACGCAGAAATGAGCCGGGTGGGGTGGGTGGGAAATTGCTATATACGTGATCCCACCTTCCCAGTTAGAATTTCCGGGATTGCTTTGGTTTGGTTTCTTTTAAGAATCGGGTTGTTTTCTGTGTACTAGAAGTCACAGTTAATCGTGTTATTTGCTCACTTTTCCTATTAGATTGTCGATCTTTATTGATTTCTGTGAGCTTTTATGTATGAAGGAAATTAACCTCTTGCTGTAAAATGAATTGCTGTATTCTCCCAGTTCGATGCGTGTTTTTTGGCCACGCTTACTTTTTTTGTTATGTAGTCAAATTTATCAATCTTTTCCTTTATGGCTTCTGAGACTTGAGGGACAATTAGGAAACTTTTTCTTTTTAAACGTACATTTCCAACAAAGAAAGAAAGGATACCTTAGAAAATATGAAAACTGACTGTAAGGGTAGTCTAATATTGGGTAGACTCATATTGAGACTTTCAAGCTAATGGTCTAAATATTTGCTCAGATTCCCTTAGAGAACCGGGTGGGAGGTGAGGAGGCAGGTCAGCTCTCGCCCTGAGCATGCATGCCTCCCACGGAAAAGGAAGGCTCCCCGTTAACAAGACCCAATTCCTGGAGCGCAGCTGGCAGCCAGCAGGGCTCCTGGCAGCCCTTTGGTGGGGGAGGGGTCCTGTCCCCTCCCCCAGACGCAACCAGAAGCAGCCCTTGCAATCGCGTTTGTACTCTCCTGGAGAGGAACTCTTGTAAATTTAGTTTTCTTCATCTAGTTGTGTTTCAAGGGTAGTCCTAGATTTTAGGTGACATTTGCTTGTCTCTTGTGTCCTGAGGGACCTGCCCAGCTGGCTTTGACCGGATGAACAGTGAGCACAGGCTCTGGAAGCCGGTTCAGCCCCAGGAAAGCTGGGCCTGGCTGGCAGTTGTCTGGGGGCGGAAAACCAGTCCGATGGGCTTTGTGAAAGGAAGTAGCTGGGCATGGTGAGGGAGCTGGCCTCCAGTCCCCGTCCCCATCCCCGTCCAAGTGAGCCACAGAGAGGGTTCTTAGGGACGAGGAGCTATGTGAGCCCCATGTGTCTTCAGGGGATAAAACACTGTGTTAACCAGCCCTGAACCAGAAAAGGACCCACAATAATTTCATTTTTTAATCTGAGGGTTCTTTGAAAACTTTTTCATCTTTATTGAGGTAGAATTGCCGTATAAAATAGTAAGATATTTAAAGTGCCCATCATGGTGACTTGTTATAAATCTACAAGAAGGGGAAAGGATTCTCCCCGTCTAGTTAACTAACACATCCATCACCTCACAAATTTTTCTTTCTGTTTCTTCAGGGTGGAGGGGACAATATTTGAGTCCCACTGTCTTAGAAAATTCATTACCCTTTCCTGTGTCTTTTCCTCAAAGATTGTCAATTATAATTACAAACGAGGGAGGGTAAGAGTGATTCTAAACTGTCATTGGTGCCAAGTGAGTAAATGAGTGGGGAGGAAGGTGCAGATTTTCACTGAGTGAGGGTTTTTTAAAATGTAGATAAATACTCTAAAATCAAGAGAAAACTGTTGAATATTTCAAATGTTTCTCAATAAGTCAAGAAAAAGGCAAGCTTGTCACTGGAAGGCTGTATTCACTCATTCATCCCCTGTCCTGGGCCACACATGGCAGCAGAGTCTGAAGGAGGCTCCCAGGTTCCCCTGGGCTCCTGATATAAGATGCCCCTGGACTGAAGCTGGAGTCTCAAGGCCACAAACCCTGGGAGATCTCTGACAGTCGCCCTCTTCCTCCTGCTCCCAGCATTCCAACTTTGTTCCAACATCAATGTGCACATTTCCAGGGGAGGTGCCAGGTCCAAGCCAGTCACTGCATCTTGTATCCTGTTGACCCTGGGAACTGGACTGATGCAGCGTTAGGGTTACTCCACTTGTTCTCATTGCTGGTGTCCTATGGAATCATTTTAGATACTTTTTTCCTAACTGCACCCTTCTACCCCATAAAAAAAAAATTTTATTGAAATATAGTCAGTTACAATGCATCAATTCCTGGTGTACAGCATAATGTTCCAGTCATGCATATATACATACATTCATTTTCATATTCTTTTTCATTAAAGTTTATTACAGGACATTGAATATAGTTCCCTGTGCTGTACAGAAGAAGTTTTTTTTAATCTATTTTTATATATAGAGCCCTCATAAAATTTTGATACCAGAGATACAGTCATCCCTCAGTATCTGTGGGGGATGGGACCCACCACCGACACCAAAATCCCATAGTCCACCTTCCGTATCTGCAGGTTCCACCAACTGTACACTGATAAGTGTTTATGTACTGTATCCACAGCTGTGCTTTATAAGTAAAAAGAGAAGGATTCCTTTGCCTCTGCCAAGAACCCATTTTCCCCACGGAGATATGATTCCCACTGAGAATGCAGGGTGGAAGGGATTGCAACACTGTTAATAAGAGCAGAAGACTGGAAATCACCTAAAGGTCCATCAGTAAGGACTATCTGAATGGACTCTGCTACACCCAAGGAATATGATACTGTGCAGCTCCCCTCCACACACACACAAATGAGGAGTCCTTCTATGTACTAATGGAGAGATCCACAATATATTAAATGCACGGAGCAGAACACCATTTATAAAATGATGTCCTTCTTGTCAAAGCATAGAGGAAGAACGGCTGTGTCTACATGTGCCTGAACTATCACAGAAAAGATACACGTTACACTTGTGACACTGGTGTGCTTAAAGGGAAGAAACCTGAGTGACGGAGATGGAGTTAAACTTTTGACTGTGCAGAACCACGTCATTATGTTGCCTGTACAAATGTTAAAGTAAAAAAAAAAATCTGAATGTAAAGTTAGCATTGAAGCTTTTTGGTGTATCTTCTTAAAATCCGGGCGCCAGCAAAATCAGTCATTTCAGTTTCATATCACCAACTGACAGACTCTCTCAGCAGGACTTAGGGACCTGATAGAAGAGAAAGAGGTTATGCCTCCATTTTCTGTTTCTACAGCATTAGAGCAAGATTTTATCACCACGGAGCTTTCCATAGAGCTCCACCACTGCAGGGCAGTTCTGTGCAGAGCTCGAAATTGGAACTTCCTGGACTCCTTATTTTCATCTCTCTGCTCAAGCACACAGGTAACTCCTGCATAGCCATGTGTTGTTTACCCCCGAAGGAATCATTTTAGGTATTTTTTTCCCAACCACACCCTTCTGCTCTCATGAACTTTTAATATCACAGATACAGTCCTCACTCGGCACCCACGGGGGATGGATTCCAGGACCGGCCACAGACCAAAATCCACAGATGCTCAAATCCCACAGTCCTCGCTCTGTATCTGTGGGTTTCACTGACTGTATTCTGAGTCTGTGTTTATGTGCTGTGGGAACTGTGGTTTCTGCAATGCCTTTTCACACCTGCTGCAGTAACCTTGGGCAGTGTCCTTGCATGATTTGGTGAATGTTCTGTGGCCACCATTTCCCCTAAACATTCCTGCCTTCAATGAGTCACTGTCCAGGCATGCAGAATCCTAAGCCGATGAGGAACCCTTTACAGGTTCAGTTTCCAGTGTCCTTTCCCTTCCTGTCATTAAGGTGGTCACCTCATTGGATGAAGCTTCATTAAGATCTTGTCTGAAGTTAGTCATCAGGTTGCCATCGACAAGGATTAAGCAAGTGCTGACTGGGGATTCCTGGACTCAGCACTGGTTCTGCTCCTGACAGAACCCATGGCTTGAGTCCAGAGGCCACTGCCAGGGTGCACTGGTGATGACTAACTTGTGCAGAATCATGGACAAAAGTCAAAAAACCACAGAGGATCACGAGCGTTCTTTTCATAGGGCATGGAAGCCCTGTGAAAATGGTAGCACGTCTGCAGCTGTGAGCAGCCAACAGTGGTGACAACATTGTGCTGGTATTGTTTTTTCACCATTAATTCATCACTATTCAATTTCTTCATGCTTGCAGATATGATCTTCAAACGTAACTCAGCACTGCCATCTTAGCTTTGGTGGAAGGACCCAGATTTCCCTCTGGTCAATGAGTGGCCAAGAATGGGGATGAAATCTGAAGATGTGTGGGTGAGGAATGGTTTGGCCCTTCCTGTTGAGTGTGGGGGTGGGTGGGGGTTGTGGTGGTTCAGGAGCATGGGGCTGATAAGAAGGGGATGTGCAGGGGTTGGAGGGTGATGGAGGACCCAGTCCCCCAAGTCACTGCTGCAGTCACGGTTAATGATGGAAGGGCATTCGATGTGAGGTTCCAGCACCAAGAGGCTGAATTTCTCGTCTTCCTGCTTGAACGGAATTTGAAGCCATTTCACTTCCTTTATCAGAGGCCTCTCTATATCCTCACCGAACCATTCTTGCTGGTGCCCCCAACACGCAGAGATCACCAACCTGTAGTGTAACATTTTCCAAAGACAATGTCTCATCAGATTAGTCGTTGGTTGCCATTTAGCCATCGAGGGAAAAAGAGCTTGTTGTACATTTACCACGTGAAAGTCTTCATTCCTTTGATGCTTATGAGAACTTGTTCAAATCTCCAAATTGAAGCAGAATTAAATTAAAATGTAATATATTATATTTTAGGTTTATCCTGGAAATAATAAAAAAAGGAATTTATCATTAAGATATGGGGTGGGTCTCAGAATCACACAAGCTGAAGAAGCAGACAGCTCTAATGGTCTAGTTAATTGAAAGTATTAGCCCAACTGCTGGAGATGATTCAGATCTCAAGGCTGACCCCTTAGCCAGGGCAGGACAGGGCACTTGATTGACAGCCTCATTAAGGTTGTGTGAAACCTTAATGAGGAGAAAAGAGAAAAGTATTCTGAGCAGGCAAAATCAATAGATTCCATTAAAACACCAGATTTATTATGTGCTCTTAATATTTTTTAGGCAATCGGTAATGCTCATTCAAGGGTCCTGAATGTCCACAGCCTTCAATTAGGGGTTCAAATCTTCCCCCTTGAAGAACTGACAACTTAGCTGGAGAAGAGAAACACTAACACACCCACTAGGAAACTTAGAAACTGAGATGTAACCAATTACAATCATATATGCTTAAAAAAATGCACATACATACATCTATCCCGTGTTTATTGCAGATTTACAAGAGCCAAGATGTGGAGACACCCTTTATGTCCATCAATGGATAAATGGACAAAAAATTATGGCATATATACACGATGGAATATTATTCAGCCATATAAAAGAATAAAACCTTGACATTTGCAACAACATTGGATACATTTTGAGGGCATTATGCTAGTGAATGTAAGTCAGAGAAAGCAAATTCCTTATGCTATCCCTTATATGTGGAATCTAAAAACAAAACAAAACAAAAAAAACCCCAAACCAAAAAACAAGCTCATAGATACAGACCGGCGGTTGCCTGAGGTGGGGGTAGTGTGGGTGGGTGAAATGGGTGAAGGGAGTCAAAAGGTACAAAGTCCAGTAATAAAATAAACAAGTCGTAGGGGTGTAATATACAGCATGCTGACTATAGTTAACAGTACTGTATTGCATATTTGAAAGTTGCTTCAAGAGGGTAAAACTTAAAATTTTTCATCATAAGAAAAAAATGTAACTGTGTATGCTGATAGATGTTAAAGAGCCATTGTGGTGATCGTTTTGCAGTGTACACAAATATTGAATCATTACTTTGTACAGCTGAAACTCAGATAATGTTGTATGTCAACTATATATCAATTTAAAAAAAGATATCTGAAGCAGAACCTGTGTTCCTCTGACAGTCTGAGATGGAAGAATCTACTGCAATGATCCCCAATTTTTCTCAGTATGAAGAGCCCCCCCCTTTTTATTTTTTAAATTTCAAGGACCTCCGTGTAATTGTCAAACGTTTGTATACAAATTCAGTGGAAGAACTAGGAAGGCCCACGAATGCATTTACCAGGAGTTTGCAGTTACCCCAACTTCCACTAAGGGGCCACCAGCTCACAGGTTTTTAATCAGCATCTACAAAATAGCAAACCACTTAGAGTAGATTGACCAAGTGACTTCTATTAATTCGCTTAATTTGTTGCCAGCTCTCCCTGACCCACTAATGTAAGGGCGGACTTTGAATGACTGTCTTGGACACATCTGTGGGATAAAGAGGAAGACATGATTCCAGTTCGGCCTGTGTGTGTGCTGGCTGTGTGGGCTTGGCAAGCGACCAACCTCAGACTGAAATAACACGTACCACAATAACCCACACCTTGCCCTCCTCGAAGAGTTGTTCTGAAGAGAAAATGTCTTTAACCCAAAGTATCATTCAGTGTAATCCTCTGCAGAAATCTCACCCCTCTCTCCACCAAGCTTCTTTGTGAGCAGTTAACAATAATGGGTATCAAGTGCTTCTCCAGGGACAAGCAACCACAGTTGCTTGCTCCTTGTCCCCCATAAATATCTCCCAAGTAAAAGAGACGTTCAAAAGAAAAGAAAAGAAAAACTTATAGATCTGCACTGTCCAATACAAAACCATTTGCCCCATGTGACTACCAAACATTTGAAATACAACCAGTCTGAGGTGAGGTGCACTGTAAAGTATCAAATTTATACCAATTTTCAAAGACTTAATATGATAAATAGATGTAAAATATCTCATTAATAATTTTTGAACATATGTTGAGATGATAATATTTTTGATAATCAGGTTAAATAAAATATATTATTAAAAAACAGTTGGCTACTGAAAACTTTAAATGGTGTATGTGACTCACATTGTATTTCCATTGGGCATTACTGGTCTTGACTATGTAAGTTTTCAATTTCTGTCCTGCTTTCAGGTTCCATGATTCAAATATGAACCTGCTTAGGGGGAAAAGAAGTTCCAGTTAAGCCTGGGACTTAACTCTTCCACAAACCACCCTACGGAAACACACACATAGGTACCTGGGCAATGTGTGTATGTTTGTAGTATTGTTTGTAGCATGAAGGAAAGAGCTGAAAAAACCCTGAATGTTCAATAACTGGGGTCTGGCTAATAAATGATGATACATCCTTATATGAGACATGTACAAGTATTAAAAGGCAAGACATTTTCCATAAGAACCACTGGAGACATCATACACCTAAAACTAATAAAATGTTACATGTGAAATATATCTCAATTTAAAAAATTTTAATAAAAAAAGTGAGCCACCTGAGACACTTATTCTGATTTAGCAAGTCTTGGATGAGACCTGTCAATCTCTGTGTTTAAAAAGTGCCCTAAGAGCCTATAGCTCAATAAAATAAAAATTTTAAAAAATGCCCTAAGAGGCTCCATTTCCAGATGTTTGAGATACACTAAAATAATTTATATGTAAATGTAACTATGGAAAAGATATCCATGAAAGTGCTTAGAATAACATTACATGATAATTTTTGTTTATAAAATAGTATGACGTATGTGTGTACGTGTGTACAAAGACACATAATTATGCACAGAAGAAGATTTGAAAGGACAAGACCCAGGACTGCTGCCTGTGAGCAGAAGAGAAGATGGATTTTCCATTTTTACTCACATACTTCACTATTTGTTTGTTTACACATCACTTAAAGGGAGGAGGAGGACCTGTGATTTCATCAGCTCCCAAGTGTCTGGGAGGGAGGCTGACTGAGGCTGTCAGCTGTGCTCAGAGCCAGGGCTACAGGGCCCTGGGGGCAGGGTCCTCCCACCCCCCAGGGGTCAGACCCTCCCCAGGGGCCCCCGCCCAACTCTGCCCTGGCCCTGCAGCTCCTCTGGCCCCACGGCTCTTCTCCCTCCACTGCCCTGGCGCATAGGGGAGCCTGAAGCCGACTACAGTCAGTGACTTGGGAAAAGGGCTTTCCAGATTGCAGCCTGGCCCGTGGCAGAGCCAGCACCATGAGGTCACCCGGCACAGCTGCGAACTATTTCAAGGAAACAGGTGGCGGCTCTGTCCTCTTCCTAGGCTGGGAGTTTAGTGTGAGAGGCCTCTTCAAGGTCAACCTCAAAGGCCAGCCCTAGACGCCTCTGTGATTGGGAGACAGGAGCTCAGGGTGGCCTGGTGTCCTTGGGAGCCTGCAGCTATTACTTCCCTCCAGAGCGGCGGTCTCCACCCTGGTGACACAGCCATTCATGGGGAGGTTGAGAATTTCTCTGAGGGGGCTGCAACCCAGACCTACAAAACCAGAATCCCTAGGATGCGGTCCGGGCATCAGCATTCTGAAGGCTCCCGGGTGATTCCACTGTGCAGCCAAGGTGGAGACCACCAGTCTCACTCCTGCAGCTGAAGTCCCTGGATCTGCAGCGTCCTTGAGAAATTCACTAGAAATGCAGGGTCTTGGGTCCCAGACCTGGTGAATCAGAATCTGCATTTCTATAAGATCCCAGGAGATTTGTGTGCACTTGAGGGTTTGGAAGTGTTGCTACAGGCAGGGGCTAGGGTGTTTATTTCCTAGCTCTGGGGGCTTGTAAAAGGAGCAGAGCGCCTTACTCCTGTGTGCCCCGGGAGACCTCCTTGACCTCTCTGAGCCTCATTCTCAGATATAATGAAGATCAGATGTGCTCCTCTCTGATTTTTGCGATGATTAAGCTTGATGCTTATGGCAAGCTGGTCCTTAGCACCAGTGAATGTGAGCTCTGAGTTTGTCGGCACTGGGCTGTTTTTCATCCTGACATGCAACCTGCTCGGTTGGCCAGCCTGCTATGAGCATGTGCTGGCCATACTTCTTGTCCAGCTCATCCTCCATCCCACCAGCATTGAATATCTTTTCTTTCCAGGGGCCCAGACCCAGGGACCAGAAAGTCCGTGGCTCAGTCCAGACGGTGTCCGATTCCAGAGTTGTTTTTCCTGTTGCAATCGTGTGATTGCTCCATCGTTAGGAAAAGAAAAACAATACAAGGGTGTAGGTTCTCGTAATTGCCATGGAAGCTGCAAATGTGGAGCGTCTCTGTGCCAGCTGGAGAGGAGAAGGGTGTGGGGAAGGGGGTTTGCCAAGTCCCCGCCTGCCTGTGCTTCTTGACTGCAGACCAACCTCAGACAGAGAGAATGAAAAACTGGGCGAAGGCCTCCGGGACGACGTGGGGAATGGCACCCTGGTCATGGCACGCAGTGGACAACATGAAGCGATGCTGTGCTTTCAGGGGTAGCACAGCCTCATCCAGCAATGGTCCTGGGTTTTTTTTTTATAGCCCTCTTTATTCATTTAACAAACATCAAGCATTTTCTAAGGGCCAGGCATTGCACTATTATCTCATTTCATCATCAAAATTACCCCTAAGGGCTGGTCTTACCCTCATTTTATAGGTGAGAAAACAGGCTCAGAGATGTTTGGTTCAAAGGTCAGACAGCAGCTGAAGGACAGAGCTGGGATGCAGACAGGCTGTCGGGGTCCACAGCCCACCCTGGCAGCCCACTCCACCGCAGGGCTTCTCCCCAGCCCCGGAGGACATGGCTCTTTCTTGTTGAAGACTGGATTGTTATTCTTTGTGTTTGCCCTCCTAGTGTTGAGAGGCCCCATCCCCCCGAGTCCTCTGCTAACCTCTTCATCCTCTGAGAGAGAGACGTGACATCCACTATGAACCACGGTTCTGCATGTGTCTGCAGCCTACAAGAGTTTAAAATCACCCCCCTTACTCTCTTCCACCTTTCCACTGAAAAAACTTATTGAGGAAGCTAGGAAATACACAGTAAAATGGAGACATGAGTCCCATTTGAGGGACTGGAGAAAGAGAGAGTGAGCCCTGGCCCTGGGGCAGCGGAGCATGTTGCGGTTTTATGGGCCAAAAGGAAGGGATTTCAGGCAAAGGGAACAGCATAGACAAAGGCACAAAGACATCGAGCCTGTCTCTGCTTTTTCCCCTGATCGCCTTGAAATAAAAGCCACCTGAAATTTTTAAGAACAAACTTTATTTTGAATTTTAAATTAATTCAAAATAACAATAATAATATCTAATAATTCCTAATACTGTATGCCAGCCACCACCCTAAACACTTGATTTTACTAACGCGTCCACTCCTTACAAGAACCCATTTTAGAGACGAAGAAATTGAGGCACAGGGAGGCTAAGTAACTTGCCAAGGGTCTTATAACTATTAAGTGATGGAGCCAGGATTCAGACCCAAGCCTCTACCCTCTTGCCCACCTGCTATATTGCCTCGCAACTGCCAGATACTCTAACACATCACTGTAGCCACTGGCAATCTCCCATTGAAAATGTTTTCTCATAACTCATTTTTAGTGCAGAGCAGGGCTGAGATGCAGGAGCTCTGTAGCTCTGCTGCAAACATCTGTGGAGTAAAGTAGTAACAATACTGAGTACTTGTCAAGTACGTGCTATGTGCCAGGCACAGGGCTAAATTCTTTATCAGCGCCTCCTCATTTAATGCTCCCCAAACCCTCTGATGTGGGTGTGTTATTATCCTCATTTTATAAATATGGACTTGGGGCTCAGGAACTGGCCCAGGGTCACGCTCAGGAGGTGGCAGAGCTGGGTGTCAATCCCCAGCCGTCAGAAATCTGCTCTCCCTCTCAACAACAGTCCCATGGTGCCTCTTTATCTTGGGGGCATCATTTAACTTTCCCGCTTTTTAGCTTTCCTGTCAAATGAAACTGATAAAAATAAGCAATATTTCTGTACAACTGTGTGGATCATGTACAACATAGGTGTATAATCTCATTTGAATCTCAGCCACCTGATCAAGGTGGAATAACACATCTTCCAACCAGGTCTGGGAAGTGCCAAAGTATGATGCTCCCTGGCAGCTTAAGGACCCTGGCTCCTTCCTTCTGTTCTCCCGTCCTTGGCTTGTCAGCTTTCTCTCGGGCTTGCTACCTTGTGAATGCAAGGTGGTTGCCACAGCTGTAGGTATCCCATCTTCAGAAGAGCATATTCACAAAAGGAAGAAAGTAGACTGGACTGGGAAAGAGGCTTTCATTTATATTAGAGAGGAAACTCTTCCTCAGACACCCCTTCTCCCCATCTGGTAAACTCCTCTCATCTCTCATTGGCTAGAACTAAGTCACATGGGCATCTGAGCTGCAAGAGAGGCTGGAGGAACTAGTCCATATATGACTTTTCCAGCCTCAAAGGTGGAAGAGGGTGTCTTACTGCAGTATGGTCCATAGACTAGGCAAATGGGGTGCCAGCCCAGACTCTGGGCCTCAGGGTCTTACGTTTTGGAAATCTTCCCTCACAGCTACCATTTTTTATGCCTGAGACTGGTGGGGCTGAAAGTGCTGTGTGGGTGGGGCACCCTGAGCCTGCCTAGGTTGGGCCCCCAGTGTGCTGCTCCCCACCTGGTCCCATTTCTCCCCTTCAGAGCACTCTTGGACCTTCTATCTGCACATGGAATTTATCAGAGTCCCAGGATCTCCTCGATTCATGCCTCTGGGATCTTTGATGCCCTGTAGCTGGCTCCTCCATCCCGGGGGGCTGGCCTGGAGCATGGATTGTCTTGCAGGCCTGGACACTGTTTCTCTTCCGGGATCTCACAAGATGGGCTGCCAGAATGGTGCAGGTACCCTGATTTGGGATGACTCACTCAAATCATACGCAGGAGAAGTTCAGGGCTCTGGGATACTGACAGTTCACCGCCGAATTTTGTCTTGAGCTGCATGCAAGGGCCCATGCATTGGTCTTGACTGGCAACATCCCAACGATGGTGCTGCCTCTGGTCTACCTGAGGCATTCTTTTCTCTGTGCTGGCACCCAGGGCAATTACCCCCTCCTCTTCATGGCTTCCCCACTGGTCCTCCGGGGTGGTCACACCTATTTCCTCCCTTGATGTTCCAGCCCATTGCTCCACAATGCCAACAGGTTTTTCTTGTTGATGTCCCCTCTTGCCTCTAATCAATGTGGTGACATTGTGCTCTCCCTGATCAGTCTTAAGCTGTATGGATGAGGGATGGACTTTCCTTGTGAGAATGGATTGCTCTTCTTGTCCATCCTGTCCTCGCCTCAGGTGGTGGCATGTGGGAGGTGGGGGTGTGATTGACCCTGAAAGAGATCACATTTAAGAATGCAGTGATTAGAACCTAGAGTTCAAGAGGAGACCTGGTAATGAAGAGCCATTGAGGCATTTTGGGTAGGAGAGAGAAATGATAACATCCACATGTTAAGTCATTCTGACAGCTGTGAGAGGGATGGACCAGAGCAGTGTATATGAACATGTGGTACCCAGGATGAACTGACTTTACCTGATGCAGGCGCTGGTTTTAAGTGGCATGCAAAAGGGGTATTGAATTCCATTGGCTCACATAGTGAGAGAGTTATTCTTTTTTCAATTCTCTTTCAGTCTGATTTAGCCAAGGAGAAATGATCAGTGTGATGCCAGTGTGTCTTTAACAGCCCTCTAAGTCTTAATACTCTTCCTTTTTAGCAAAGAAAGAGCAGGGCCTCAAGCTCAGAACTTGTAGCAGCCAACAATTTCCAGCTAAGATTAGATAACATAGTTTTATTTTCATTGAATGGTTTTTGTCATTAACATTCTATTTATGGCAAGTGATACTGTTTTTTCATTGATAATAATGATATAAAAATTCCCTTTCAATAAAGTCGAGCAAAATGAGATTTTAGAACTTAAAGGAACAGCTGGGAGGATATAGCTCAGTGGTATAGAGCATGTTTAGCATGCATGAGGTCCTGGGTTCAATTCCCAGTACCTCCACTAAAATAAAATAGGTAAATAAATAAACCTAATTATCTCCCCCACAAAACAAAACAAAAATAAATAAATAAAATGAAACATTAAAAATATTAAAAAAATAAACAGTTAAGTATGTAAGAGTGCAGATGATACTTGGAGAATCATGTATCATTGGCAAGAATGGTGACAAACAGTGGGGCACAGACGGCTGAAATTTGGAGTACACTGGAATAGAAGAAAATAAGATTAAACTGAAGAGACCAGAAGGAAGGATATTGGAATAGTACAGGGGAGACATTTAAAACTCCTTGAGGTCAGAGAACCTTATATTTATTTTGTCTTGCTCTCGGAAATAAGCCTGGAGGGCAGCAAGAGTGACTGTCCAGTTAATACCCTTGCTAGCAATGCAAACTCTTGTCACAGATGTTGAGCCAGAGTTTGATGTTAAGGCATTCTTTCAAACATTGGTCCCCAAAGCTTCTCCTGAAATAATGCTTCAAATCTAATTTTGAAAGGTGGATAGTATAAATGAATTAAATTTTTTTTAAGTTTTAAATTAAAAAAAAGCATCTTAACCTAAAAATATGATTATCATTTCATAATAGATACAAACGTAGGATCATTATGTTGTGCACTAATATATAATGTTGTATTTCAATTATACCACAATAAAAAAATAAAGAAAAAATAAAATAACATCTTACATTTTAAAAAATGTTTTAAAACCTCTTCCTCATCTTTCAAGTTCCTTCAGCTCGAATGTCACCTCCTCTGAGAAGCCTTCCCCGATTTCTCCACATTCAGTCATTTGCTCCTTGCCCTCTGTTTTCAGTGAACCTTTTCATATATCTAAGCCAAATGCTGTAGAACAATTTCATTGTGTGCCTTTTCACTGAGCTCTAAGCTATCCAGTGACCCTGTCTTTTTATCCTTGGCCCCTAGGACTTTTCTGGCACAAAAATAAGGAGAAGTTCAATAAACATTTGTGTAACAAATGAATCTTGCTGTGGAGACACTACATTACAGAAGAATACTTAGAAAGTCATTATGGTCTACTGATTTCAAGTTCAATGAATATTCACAAAAGGGAAAGAGCAACATGAATTAGAAGGTGTCTTAAAGGAGTTAAGGATATTAAAAGGCTTGAGTGGGAAACAGGAAATCTAAATAAAGATGCTTCAATATCACTTCAGCATCCTAATAGTAAGATTCCCCCTTGGAAGCATGTAAATGGGAGATGCTAGAGGAAAGGAGAGAAGGAACCAGTTCCTTGGAAGGGAGTCCTTATGTCCCTTGTTCTTCTCAGCCTTGTCAAGATCAACCCTTTGGAATTTGACTGACATTGTGCACAATCCTTTCTCTTCCCAGAATTCCACATAGTTCTTGGTCCATAAATATTTGTGGAATGGAAGCACCTTTATAAAGACAAAACTAAACACTGTATTATAGACTGAAGTTCATTATAAGCTCATAGAGAAGAGAAGGGTGGTAGCAGTGAGATCTTATTGAAGGATTTCTAGTGGACGCAGGGTTGAGCTGGGCTGTGTGTATATCCACTGTGGGTCATAAAGACCGAGTCTCTCCCACTCCCATGCCCTCCAGTAGTGTTCCAAACTACCAGTGAAGATGGCTCTAGTTCTCCAAACCAGCAAAAGCTCCCCTGCCAGTAAAGTAGCCACTAGCTTCATGTAGCTATTTAAATACAATTTAAAATTCAATTCCTCAGTTGCACTAACCACATTTAAAGTATCCAATAGCCACATGTGCCTTGTGGCTTCCATAATAAATAGCTCAGATATAGCACATGTTCATTATCATAGAATGTTCAATTGGACAAAGCAGATCAAAGGAGTAAATCCCCTCTGGGTTGTTGAAAGCTGGAGCATTAGGGGAAGCTAAGCTGACTGCTAACTGTTTTTTTACAGGCTTTTCTGTTTCTCCACACTTTTATAGTTTTAGCTACTGCATTTTGGGATTTAACTGACATTTCCTTCATTGACAGTTTCTACATTCTCAGAATGCATGCTGTGGACTTTATTTCCCCCTCAAACAATTCAGTGGTTTTTAGTATCTTCATAAAGTTGTGCAACCATAACCAGTATCTGATTCCAGAACATTTTCATCACCACAAAAGGAAACCCCAGATCCATTAAGCAATCACTCTCCATTTCTCTTTCCCCCACTCTGTTGGCAACCACTAATCTGCTTTGTGTCTCTGTAAATTTCCCTATGCTGGAAATCTCATCTGAGTGGAATCATACAACATGTGGCCTTTTATGTAATGTCTGGCCTCTTTATCCTAGCATAATGTTTCCAAGGTTCACCCATATTGTAGCATGTATCAGTATTCATTCCTTTTTATAGCTGTATAATATTCCATCATAAGGATATACTACATTTTATTTGTCCATTCAACAGTTGACAGACATTTGGGGTGTTTGCATCTTTCAACTAATTAGGCTGCTGTGAACATTTGTGTACACTTTTTTTGTGCACATATGTTTTAAATTCTCTTGAGTAAATACCTAGGAGTGGACCATATGGTCATATGATAATCAGTGTTTAACTTTTTGAGAAACTGCCAAACTGTTTTCTAATCAGCTGCACCATTTTATCTTGCAAACATTAAGAGAGATTATTCTTTTCTTTACCTGATAGTGCTTGAAAAACAGGAACTCCCTATTCATTGTTGGGTTGGATGAATGATCACTTTGACCCATACCACATGTCCATCCAGTTTGAAACCGGAGAATTGCCTGTTGACCAGAATAAGGGTGTGGCCCCAGTCTCCTTAATGCCACCCAATTAACCAGTCAGGGATTTTAGTCAATCAGTTCATTTTTGTTGAATATCTACCACTTCCCACTGGATGGATGGCCATGTAAACTAGAATGCTGAAATGAGAATGTAACACAGGTCGGGGGTTCACTACCTTTGCCTGGGAGAGTTAGTGAAAGCCTCTGGGAGGAAGGGATATTTTAGTTGAGTCTTAAGTGCTAAGTAGAAGTTGCCAGAGAAGAAACGCAACACAGGAAATAGAACTAAGTAAGCATTTTGCTAGATGAGACAAGGCATAGATGGGCATACAACAGAAACAGTTCCTGCCCATAGGAAGATTCCAGAGTGAATACGGTGGGATCCAGATTCTTCTCTCATTTATCCTTTCAGAGGGCTGAGCTTAGTGTGATGTGACCGGGTTTGATCAGTTTAAGTAATCTTTGGGGGTCAGCCTGGTTTTCTGGCTGAAGTAGCTGTCCTTCTTTGGGATGAGAGTATGACCAATCCAAATGGAACTTCTGCTTGGGCAAAAGCCGCAGCCATGGAAAGTGAGCAACTGGTATGATGGGACTGTGATGCTTGGAGACAGATGCTGGTGAAAGAAACTTCCTCATACAGTCTGTTGTGCCCTCATGTTTTTACCAGGTGAGGCCCCATCTATGCCCAGTATATCTTTCCTATATAAAGTGAATTGATTGTCCACTGATAAAAACTGCGGAAAACTGAGCTAATTTTCTCCCAGGGTCTGGGGCTCCTCAAAGTAAATGACTTTAAACTCACTTTAGGGCAAAAATCAGGCTGTTTACAGTGGTCAAGTTGGTTTTCACTAGAGTCTTTATTTCCCTTCCCAACTAAATTTCTCACTCAAGAGTTCTGTCAACATAGGAGAATAGAACTAGAGGGAAAAACCTGTAGGAAAATGGTTACATATTTGCTTTCAGGAAGACATTACTGCAACCAAAGTCAAAGGTCCTAAAATATAAACTGTACTGTTTATTTCTACTCATTGTCTATCTGGGTGTTTTGGGGAGGGTCCTTTTATGAGTGGTAGAAAAAAAGTTCTGGGGACACCCTGATTTACAGTGATCATTTTTATTCTCTAGAAAGGTTCATTGCAGATGGGAGAATATGTTGCGAGGAACAAAGACTATGGGAGAAGAAATAGAAGATGGGAACAATTTTAATTCCCGATAGTCCCTCTCCATTCTAACTTGTGCCTCTCCTTCTCAGTGTGGAGTGACTGAGTATATCTTCCAAATGAAATCCTCCCAATACTCAGAGCTGATATCACTTGTCCACACGGGACATGAGTACATCCTTATGACAGCTGTTTCCAGTGTTTCTAAATATGTGTAAAGTACTTGGGAAAGCGGCTGGTAAATAATATGCACCATGGAAACGTTAGAGTTGTTGTTGTTGTTGTTGTTGTTGTTGTTGTTGTTATTATTATTGTTCAGCCTCATCTCCCTAGCTAGGTATTAAGTTCCTTGTAATGGAAGATCTCACCGTCTTTCTCTTTCTTAATAAGTTGACAACGTGATTAGGACCTTGGACAAGTCGCTTACCCATTGCAAGCTCTGGTTGGACCACACAGAGGTTGTGTCAAGTACGATCTGCGTCCGCAACACAATTTGGCGCTCACTATTTACAAGCCACTGCCCTGTGTCCTACGCCCTTTTTATAGTAAAAGTATTAAATGAACATGAAGTCAAAACTCCATTAGGAGTGAGACGGGAGAAGCAATGATCCCCAACGTCCAGCCTTGGCACGGGGTGTGGGAAAGACTCCAAGGCGATCCCCACTCCCCACCACCCCCGTGCTACTCGCAGCGAAGCTTTCCGTTCCTCCCGGTGCCTGGATTCCATTCGCGCGGAGGGGCAGGATCCCGGTTTCAGCGACTGGATGGGAGCCTCGGGGTGCAGTGAGGACGCGAGGCTGCGGTGCTGGGGTCGCGGAGAGCAGGTCGGGGCGGCGCCGGGCCCGCCCCACGCCCAGGCTCCGGATGCCCAATCAGGGCGCGTCTCGGGCGCTCGCTGCAGCCAATCAGGGGCGGCGGGAGCGGCGCCCGGAGCCGGCGGGCGCAGAGCGAGCTCCGAGTCGGAGCCGGCGGCGGGGCTGCCAGGAGGGAGCGCGGCTATAGCAGCGGGGCGGACGGGGAGCTCCGGGCCAGCCCAGCGGGCTCTGCCGCGGCGACCTTCCGGCCGACACTCGGGACCCTGCGGGCGGCGTCGCAGGTAACCGTGCCCGCGCCCCGCAGCGGGAGAGCGAGCAAGCCCGAGGAGAGGGGCCCCGCAGGTGGAGCGGGCGGGGGGCGGGCTGGCCGCGAGGTCCTAGCGCCGCGGGTGCTGCCCGAGCCCCTAGCGCCCCCGCGCCTGCCTCGGTGGGACCCCCGGGAGACGGGTTTCAACCAGCCGCCGGCGTCCAGGGGTGAGAGGGAGTGCGGTGAGTCCGCCTGAGGCGGGCGGAGGTGGAGTCGGGGAGGACAGGACACCTGAGACCCCCGCACCCACACGCAGACACTGCCAGTGGGTGTCTTCCCCGAGATCTGGGTTCCCGCGACGCCTTCACTGGCCCGAATGGTGAGGCGACAACAGGTGTCTCTGCGGATGGTGCTTTTCTCGCCCACCCCCCACGCCTGAAATCCCGGCTCTGGCGTTCGGCCCCGCCGTCGGGGTGTCCGGAGACAGGACCCCAGCCTGCTCTCAGGCGCGCTGCCCGCTGGACAGCGCCCAGAGACGGCCTGGACCCGGCAGACCCGGGCTTTGGATGGAGTTTCCTCTGCGCGTTGCCAAGCAATTTGCCGGACACCCGCCTCTCGCTGAGATGAAGAGAGTTGATGAATGTGTGTGTGTGTGTCTGTATGTGTGTGTGTGTGTGTCTGTGTGTGTTGCAGCCGCTACTAAAAGGAGCTGCCCGAGGGCTGTAAGTGAATCATTAATTGTGGTCTTCTGCGGCTAGTAAGTGTCCTATGCCTGTCTCTTGCTTTCCCTTAGGCAGGTCCTTCATGCTCTCTCTGCCTCACTCTTCTAATCTGTAGTGACGACAATGCTTTTACCTGCCTGATAGCTTTGTTTTGAGGATTAAATGAGCCAATGCTGAAAAACACAGAGGACAGCGCTAAGTACTCAATACATGCTGGTTCTTACTATTTAATATGCAGGGTGGATGGTCTTATAAAGAGTAAATCAGACGTGTCCAAACTGGCCTAGTAACTATTTGGATCTCTGAACAGCTTTTTCCACTTAAAGGGGGAAAATACTGTTATTAATGTTACTGATACTATCATTTAAAGGTAATATATCCTTTGAGGTATTAAAAAAAAAAAAACCTGCTTCATTGGAATGGTGAGAGAGAGAAATGGGTTCCAACTAGTAACTGAGAAAACCTTTGTAACCCTTGAAAAAATTGGTATGAATGCTATGTGGAAAGAATATCATGGTACTTTGTTGAATCTGTCGTTAGTATGGCTGATTTAGGGAGGAAATTTGAAGGTTCTTATACTTCCTACTCCTCCCTTAAACAAATAAATGAAGTTTTAAAAAAAGGGAGAGAGAGAGAAGAGAAGAAAACAAACAAAAGCCCAACCACACAACAACATGCCAGCAGCTCATAGAAACCCCAAATTGCAGTTTCCACTTTACGTGATTTTTTTCCCTGTTTCTGACCTGGGTGGTCTGGTTCAATTCTTTGCCACTGTGTCACTTTCCTTGTTTAATTTGAAGGGTGAAATCAATGTTTCACCCCATGAATTTATCTTTTTAAAACCTAAAATATCAAATATGTACCAGACTTGCTTGGAGTTCTCAGCCCTCTGCTACTTGCTTCTTACCCTCTGACAAACCAAATAGGACCTTCCCAAAGATTCTCTAGGGGGATGTTAGTGGGACTCTGCCTGTGTTTTTCTGCACGTTACCCCCAGAGCCTGGGGGCACAAACGAAATGCCCTAATTCTCCAAGGGTCTCCAGTACACTTGCCAGGAGCCTTAGAAGAAATACATCCACTTAGAGAAAGTGATTATCTTCTCAGAGGGTAAGAAGCCCACTTCCAGATGCAAATCTTTCAAGTGTCAAATTAATTCACCAGCCCTTTCAGTTGCTGGTAAGGAGACTTACTCTCTGCACCGGAGTGGGAGGATCTGAAGCTCTGTGCTGGAGGAGGAAGAGAGGCATGTGGGGCAGGAGAGAGATTGCTGAGTTCACAGCCAGACCCACACCTGGTGAGAACTCGGTCTCTGTGGCCAGGAGACTTGGACAAGTTGCTTTGCTTTTCTGAGTCAAAGTGTCTCACGTTGTAAAATGAAGATTCCAAAAAAATTTTTGTTTTAGAGGATTTGTTCTAAGGATGATGCTAATGAATAGAAAGCCCCCAGCACCATTCCAGGGATGTAGTTGTAGACCCGTAGCATACAGAGGAGGTCCACAAGGTGAGAGTGATCACTTATACCTGGGAAAGAAAAAAAGACTTGATTGAGGGGATACATCTGAGCTGAGTGTAGACCGATGAGCAGTTCTCTTGTGCTGATGGCGTTCAGGTGGGATTGGAAGGAAGAGCAGAGCAGAGGGGAGAAGTCCAAACAGAGACGATATGGGAGATTAAAAGCAGTGTAATAATCATCTTAGGCCAAGTAACTCTCAGTGGCATACAACCACCAAGGTTTATTTCTCATGTCTGGTGCATGTCCAGTGTAGGTCAGGTTCTTCTCCTCATCTGTCTTGATTTTGGGATCCATCAAGACTTAAGAAATAGCCTCTCTCTGGGACAATACTAATCTTGTTTATGGGAAAGGGAAAAAAAAGAGAACATGACAGAACAAAACTATTATGGCCCTGAACGTCTGCTTAGAAGTAGCAGATATTGCTTAGCTCTCATGCTGTTGGCAAAGTAAGTCACCTGGCCAAAGCTGATGTCAGTGGTACGGTGAAGGACAAGCCTCCTGCAGACAGGTATATTCAATTAGGAGGGGAAGTGCCAGAGGAAAGAAGGCCAGGGCAGGGTCCCAGAGGCAGGTGAGGCAGGGCCCTGGGTTGTGTGCCAGGGGTTTGGGACTTTATCCTCTGAGCAAGGAGCAGCCACTCAAGGGTTTTAAGTTGGGGTTTGATAGGATCACATTTTCAGGCTGGGCACACATCTCTAGGAGCAGTGCAGGGAGACTGAAGTAGGTGAGACTACAGGCAAGAGATGATGAGGGCTCCCTGTCCCATCAATGAGCACACGCTCCCTTGCCTGGTTCTAGACTTTGTACTCAGTTTGTCAATGTATTTCCAATCCTGATCCATCACACTTCTTGTCATCCTAGTTTTAATTTCTTCTGAAGCTGGGTTTGCTCACTGGTGGACATCTGGCTGAATTTTAAAATAGTCAGACCAAGACATTGCTCACTTCTCTTGAGGTCACCTTCATAAATAAACATCTGAACCATATGATCATGCAAATTGCGATCAACCCCCAACCAAGATAAATAACCCCCTGAGAACCCAAGGTCATCCATGGCTTGGCTTCTTACTAATGGTTGGAGCAAGTTGTGACAACTCCCTTAGCTGTGACTCACTGCTCCTATCATGAGAGAGCATTCCAAGAATGGACGTTAAGGAGAAAATATGTTGGCATGTACAACATGACACATAAAATAAAACATAGTGAGGGTCTGTTTTCTTTTTACTGCATTTTTCCCCATCCTGGATGCAGCAGAAGTTTGAACTCTACCAGGATCTAGATAATGAGTGATATGCCTGCCCAACAGGCACCATGCGAATGCATGAAATACTTCCAGGGTCAACATTTTAAGTGCTGGCTAGCATATTACAGTATTTGTTTCAGGGTGGCATGGCATGAGTGTAAAATGGTCCATTGGGGTGTTGAATAAACTGGAAATTCTATGCATATTAAATTTGTATTAAGTAAGAAATGTTATGGTGGACCTAAGCTATGAAATGAAATGAGTGAGATTTGACAAGATCTTTTTCCTAATAGAGATTTGACAAACAAACGACACCTTAAAGATGTGCTCTTGAAGACAGGAGAATCCCCGGGGATTCTGGGTACCTGCAGAGGGAGATGTGAAAGCTTGGAACCATAACCTCTGTCCAGGAGGCCTGAGGCCAACTCCGTTGGTTAACTCTTGTCTGTTTCTCTGGTTAACTCTTGTCTGTTTCTCTGTCCAGGTAATTTTGGAAAGCCAGCTCTTTCCCCTCCTCCTGAAGGGTTGGCCTTAGTGCTCCGTCCCTTGGTCAGCTCTACAGCAAACTCCCACAGTTCCCTTAACCTCCGGTCTCCAGGAAACTTGGTCTAAAGTTTCAAAAGATGTAGCAAACAAAACCCTAGACATGACGGAGAGCCAGTGAGGAAAGGGACACTTAAACTAGCCAGGAGGGATTTAAAACACTGAACATATTCTTTAGAAGTGTTACCGTTTGCTGTTGGATAGCATTAATCCAGAAATCTGATATTTAAGAAATGTATGTATTAAATAGCTAGATAAATAGTATGCTCTCTGTATGTTTATACTGAATAAATGCTATGGTATATATCACAGAGATGTTTCTCCATGTCTAGCAATTTCAGGTGGTAGCTTTTGAGTGCTATTGCTGTCTTTCTGAAATATAACTGTCAAAGAAACAGACCAAATTCTACAGACAGATAATAGAAGGACAGGATTGAAAACTCAAAGTCCCTTGAATTTTCTGCTCACGTATACACCTCTGTCAGTCCAGCTAGCCTCCTACTAACCCAGGCTTGCGTGCTCTGCGGTGGTCTCACTACCAGGCAGGAGACGGTCAGTGTTCCTTATGATATTTAGTCACAGTGAGGAGTGTGAGGCTACTTTTCAGGTTGCTGATGGCCCAGTAAAATCTTTGGAAGGTGACTTCACGTGAATGGCATTGAGCATCTTGTGGGTGCAAGGCTCTAAGGAAGATGTTACGAGGAATTCAGAAAAGTGTAATACTGTGTCCTCTGACACGGCCTCTAATCTGAGAGGGAAAGGGCATAATATTCATGCAAAATTGATAATAGTTCCATAATAGTGAGGCAGAGAGTAGGCATATAATCAAAGGAACACCGTGTGCTGGGAACGCAGAGGTGGAATCTTTCTGAGGTTGTCCTGGGCTGGGAAGGCTCAGGGAGGAGCAGTCGCATTAGATCGGAGGTGGAAGTAGGGTTTAGGTGGGAGCCTCGGGTTTTAGGGAGTGGATGGACCTGAGTGAACTGTGGCTTTGATGGTCAGCACAGGCTTGTTTAGGTCTGTGACTTGGCTTTTGTATCTGGAGTCTAGGGGTCAAGTAAGAGAGGAGCAGGGAAGCCCGAGTTTCTCTGCAGTCTGCCTTTCCTGACCGCCACCCGACCATCTAATCTGAACACTCTGATGGTTTGCGTTGCTTGCATCACCTCCCGACAAACGAAGCCACTCAGTGATTCATTAAAAGATGAGTAACACTGGCCTCTAATTTGACCTTCCTAACATTTCATTTTATTAATAGGAAAGCACTTTGGAGTGAAGGATGACAAACCTGTTTATAAATACAATCTAATACGATCATAAACTCTGTCAGGCTGGCAGACAGTTGGTCTCTCTCCACTTGCAGAATGACTTGGGAAGGTCAAATGGTTTGTTTAAAGTCATGCAGGAGCCCCCTGGCACTTCTGCGTGTCCTGATGCCACCTCTCTGACATTGGTGGTGCCCAGCTTTGGTTACTCCGCCGATCTCCATAGGGCTAGTGGCCCTCAGAACTTGGGCCCTTGACATCTAGTTAGAATTTTCTCCATCTATTATTGTATCCCATGGAGGCCCTCAACTGAAACCCCAAATGTCCTCATTAATTTTAATTTGGGCATGAGATAATTACACCCTTCCCTTTCAGGCTTAACCCTGGCTCTCATTGAAAGAAAGTACCATTTCAGTGCTGTGGGTCTGTGCAAACACACCATCTGAATGAAATGGCAGCCTCAGCATTTTTCATGCCAAATGCCAACTAGTAGAGCAGGACTATCAGTGGCTTTCAATCTGCCCGTACTTTGAAGTGAGACACCAGACCCTTACCAGCACGATGGAATCACTCCATTGGCTGCCTTTCGAAGTTAGCTAATTGCTTTAAAAAAAAAAAAAGTGAGATGCTTTAAATGAAAACAGATTTTATTCCTCTGCTTTAGAAACTGAATATGTTTGTCTGTCTTTCCTGACTTAAGTTTTTAAAAGAGAGAAATTATAATACCGTGGTTATGTGGATGAGGCTAGGGTGTTCCATAGCCTATTCACTTACACGTTGTTTAAATGTTGTCTGTTGTGTGAACCCAGTTTTACTTGTATCTTTGCCAAACATAAAGTATTAATTTTTTTTGACATTACTTCTTGTCCCTACATCTCCCTCCACCTCAGACTGAAAGGTATGTAAAACATTTTTTTATAGAAATTATCAAAATCACTATCAATAGCTATCATTCATTGAATTTTACTAATTCCAGGTCCTTTGCTGGCAGTTTACTCCATATTATCTCACTTAATTTCCATCTCAGCTCTGTGCGTTCGGGAGGAGTGGGGCCTCATTTTACAGGCGAGCAGAGGCTGGAGTTGAGTAATTTGTCAAAGGTTGCAGTAAACCTGGGCTTTGAACCCTCTTCTAATCTCTTGGCTCTAGAAACTGTGCCCTTAGTCACTACTGTACCTGGCAACAGATGGAAGAGTGCTCTGAAGAGTTAACTGGGGCTGTCTGTCCACACTGGCCACACCCACAGAGATCCCAGTGGGAGGAAGACAGCCCTTGTTTTTGCTCTGGCAGGCAGTTCCCACTATCAGCAGGGCTGTTGAAGCATACTTCCTTCTCTTCTTTTCCCTATCTCTCCCTCCTTAATATTTTTGTTATAAAGTATCATCCAGCAAGGGGGTGAGCTGGGGAATGGGGATCTGTTTGCATAAATTCCGCACAGTTCTGTCACTCACATCAGCCTAATTGGCTCAGGCGGCGGGTGTGTCTGCAGCAGTTCCTTCAGCTGCTTGGTCCCTGGCGCTCGGGGTCCGTGAGCTCACGTGCTCGGCTGTGGGTTGGTGTTCAGTTCCTGAGCCCTGAGCAGGCCTTCAGGAGGCCACTCGAAGGAGTCAGAGTCATTTGCTGTCACATATAAGACTCGGCCAGGTGACTTGGCCAGTCACAGCACTGTGCTCGTGGGGCCAGGGGCTTGATCCCCTGTCGTCTGGCTGCCTCCCTCCTGTGCAGCCAGTCCTGGCGGGGCACTTGGCGGATGTGAGTCCCAGCCGTAAAAGAGCCAGATGAGGGCAGGTCATTTATGCAGACTCTGCAGCCAGACTGTCCAGGTTTGAATTGTGTAATTTTGGGCATTACTTAACCTCCCTGTGCCTCATTTTCCTTGTCTAAATAAGTGGGATAATAACTGTACGTACTTTATTGAGTTCTCAGGATGCGTGAGTTATTTAGTTAAATGAGTTGTAAAGCACTTTGAGATCAACGTCTTGGAAATAGGAAGTGTTACATATGCGTTTATGAAATAGCATATAGAAATAAAGTGGTAGGTGAACCTCATTGTTTGTAGGTAGACATGGTGGATAAAGCTCACCCAACTGCTTTAGTAAAGGTACTTATGATGAGTTGCATGCAAACGAGATAATTATCAATTGTGCTAGTGGAGTTTCCCATCTTAAAGAATCATATGAGAAATACGTTTGTTGAGGGGAGGGTATAGCTCAGTGGTAGAGTGCATGCTTAGCATGCACAAGGTCCCAGGTTCAATCTCCAGTACCTCCATTTCAAAAATTAATTTAAAAGAACTAATTGCTTTCATCCCCCAAAAAATGTAAAAAAAGAAATCTGATTTTTTGTTAACTGCCTTTTTGTGAAATGAACACAAGAGAAACCATGTAAGAGGAAGAGGGAAGTCCAGGACGACTTGTTTTGGGGGGATGCCTGGGGCTACTGGGAAGACAGAACTGCTACCATCTTGGGTGGGGGAGGCTTCTGGTGGAATAGTCTGGGGGAACCAAGAGTACTTGTTGGATTTGGGGTATGCGAAGTTTGAGAGGCCTGTTGGACATTGAAGGTGCTCAGTGGGTATCAGCAAAGTCAGGGCTGGAAGCCTCTGTGTGGGGCCCTCGCTAGAGACGGGACCCAAAGCCCGGGAAGGAGTGGAAGCAGATAAAGAAGAGAAGGGGTCCCAGGGCTGGACCAGGGGGCATTCCTGCCCCAGTGGAAAGATCAAGCCGGTGCCTGTTTTCTGGTTTGTTCTTTTCTTCGCTTTGCCAGTGTAAAGTGAAGTATGGACCTATTTGATGCTGGTGTTTTCTCTGAATGGGTTATCATTTGAATTCTGTAGCGCTTGGACTTCAGAGTCATAGACTAGGGTCAGATACTGCGTGATCTCTGCAGCTTTGTGCCCTTTGGCAGGCTGCTAACTCTCTGAGTCTCCGTTTCCTCGTCCTGAGATGGGAACTGATAGTAAAATCGCCCCTCGCAGAGACTTGAGGGCTCGGTAAGTGCGGCTGTATTAATGCAATGAAGCAGTTAATCGCTTCACCACTGTAACGTTCTCCCAGCTCATGCCGATGTGTGAGAAGTGAGGAGCGGTGACAGCTCACACATTTTTAAAGCCCTTTGAATTTTCCCTGAATGGAAAACCACATTTTAATTTAACCCACACTGCTACTGTTTTCCTTCTTTTTATTCAAAATAAAAGAGAGGTCAAGGAGGTACTGCAATAATTTCTACACACATGTATCAGCCACTTAAGCTTCCTCTGTAACTGAAACACTGCACCCAAGTTCAAGTCAGGCCCGTGGATGTGGCAACTTGTTCATGAATCACATATGCACAAGCATTCAGAGGCCTGAAAACTGAAACAGGAAAAATGGATATCCCTGCTGATGTCAGCGTTTCAGTATTACATACGCTCACCTCACGTGTGCTCTTTCCCGCTATGTGCCGGGAAAGGAAGTTCTCACTCTTTTCCAATAAATAAACTGATCCTCCCTACTGTCTTTGTTTCTTATTTATTTATTTTTATTTTTTCCCTCCCTACTTGTTTTTAAATGCAAGTTTTATACTTTTTGGAAAATGCATCTAAGACACTTGATTTCACTCAGCAAATAACATGATTTTGAATTTTTTTTTTATAGTCTCACTCTCCAAGCTCAGTTAGGACCAAGAGATATGGAGAATGAAATTCTGAAGTCTTGTCTCTCAACTCTCTAATTAGAATGCCTGCTGTGTTTGCATATGTGGTTTATATGCTTCGAATTTGTGGCTTTTCTGTTTTGCAAGAGTTACTGTCAGTGAAACGTCTACCAAAAGAAATACTACTATTAGTGGTGACGGGACCAAATCTATGTGACAGTGTGGTTGGTTTCTAAATCCCTACTAGAATTTTTGAGAAACCTTCTCCAGATGGAGGTGGGTGGTGCGAGGACTGAATGAAAACATTAGAAATACCGAAGCAGAAGAATTAATAGGAAAGAGTTTCCAGTGATTAAATGTTTCTTTCTGTTCTTTCAGGTTGAGGAAGTAAGAAGAATAGGCATAAACTGTGGGAAATTTCTTTCAACTTGGAAAAAAACAATAGAATAAATAATTCTTAGCCACAAGGTGAGAGCCAGGCAGTCACAAGGTCAAAGGATTCTGTCCCATTTGTCTCTAGTGACAGCCTCTGGCCCCGGCCCCCACATTGGAACTCTACCCTTAAACAATAGCAGCGTCCCTGGGAAGCCTAAAAGGTGCATGCAAAGGGAAGTTTTAGAATTCGGATCATTTCAGAAGCATACCAGTCGTTATACTGGTTTTCCATATTTTCCAAATTTTCTTCAGTGAGAGTATTCCTTTTTGAAAGCAAGCAAGCAAGCAAGCTTTGAGAGAGAAATAAAAATTAGAAAAATTAATTTAAAGGAAGGAAATACACTAGGTGTGGAGATGGATGAGCTGTCACCATTTCAAGGTGCTAAGTTTCTCAGATTTTATAACATGAGGATTATTTTGTCTGCGAGCCGCGACACTTCCTAATGTATCTGCTCTCTACATTTACAGTCCATAAAAAAGCGCCAGGTGTCAACAGTGCATGTCACCCATCAGAACCCAAGACCCCGCTCTACGGAAGTAGGGCCAGCCCTCAGTGAACAGACACTTATTCAACTTTCACACTGTGCCAGGGCCACCCAGGGGGCCCCGTTCCTCGCTGCTGTCCCTGGCAGTTGGAGACACCCACGTGCCCCTGCTGGCAGCCAGCAGACGTGAACGGGGATGTTTCTTGTTTGCGAGGGGCCAGCTTCACAAGGATAACGCCCCGGGCCCTGCTGCAGCTGCAGCCCGTGAGGCCCACTGCCTCAGCCTGAGTTTGAGTGTTTGGCTGGGTTGTTTTGGTTTGATGCCTATGTGTCTGTTTTGCTGGGGGGCAGCGGGAGGGGAGGGATCCTGAGAAAAGGGAAGGAGATATCCTCTGCACTACTGAAAATGGAAATAAGGAATTATCAGTTCAGGGTCAGTAGAAGCCACAGTGCCTGGCTGCCTTCTACTCTGCTCCTCTGGGATGGTTTTGCTTTGTTTTAAAAGGTCTGAAAGCAACTTGAGCTAGATAAATTGTCCTAGGGTGGAGCTTTTAACAGCAAGTGCGGAGAATCCCTAGGGGATTCATGGAGGGCCTTTAGAAAAGAGATCTGGGAAGTGCCTGCAATTAAAACTAATGTTGCATGTATGTGTATTTACCTGGAGAGGAGGGGCTCTGGCTTAAATTAGATCCCAAAGAGATCCAGAGAATTATACTTTTTTTTTTTTAAGAAGACAAATAACCAGTTCTAGGGGGGAGGTCTTCATGTTTGAGTGCATCTTGGCCTAGAGAACTCGTCCTGGTGGATGAAGTGCACCTGTAGTGGAAGTACCAGCGTAAGCATGTGAAACGTCTTAGCTGCACCCACAGAAGCCCGAGCTGCAGAAGGGTGAGGGAGGTTTCACTTCCGCCAGGGCTGGGAAGCTGGGAATCTGGCAACGTGCCCCTGCGGTTCTCTCTAATGCTTCCTGTTTTTCTCCCTCTCTGTCTTAAAACTTGAACCCACAGAGCTCCCTTATCTCTGTGTTACCTGGAGAGTTCACTAGTTGTAGCCAACACTAGTATCTCTTTTACCTGGTCTTCCCCTTGATTTAACTGAACCAGGTTGATTTTCCCGGCAACGGAAGGTTGAATTTGGTCCGGGCCTCCACCATGTGACAAGAAAAGGCATCTGGAGTGAATTCCCACGTGGCTGTTTCTCCCCGTGCCCAGCACATAAATGTTGACCTTCCCACCCTCGGTTCTTGTTTCTCTCATATTATACATTCTCTCTGGGTGACCTAATCCAAGCCCACGGCCGACCTGTCAATCTGTGTTACCAACACTCATCTCTCCCCTTCTGAGCTCTCGACGGGTCTGTTTAACAGAACCCGTAGACAGCTCAGTGGGGTCGTCCTGCACGCCTGTCAAACTCACGGGGTCCAAAATTGAACTCATCAGTCCCTGCCACCCTCCCAACCATTCTTCCCTCTGAAATCCTTGTCTTGGTGAATGACGCAAAAATCTATCCAGTTTTCCAGGACCCTTTCCATCCACCCACCACGTCACAACCCCTCAACCTAAATAAGCCCCAAATAGACTTTATCGCCATGTCTCGATGAGTGTAGTCTTAAATGGCTCATTAAAAACATTCCCCCGCTTTATCCCTCATCTTGCGATGCCTGATCGCTGTAGTTACTAGCTGGTCTTCCCACCCTCCAGTCCACCTTCCTCGTTGCTTCCAGAATGGATCTTTCTAAAATACAACTGAATCATGCTATTTCCTCATTTAAACATTTTTAATTGCTCTCCATTACCTTTATGACTAAACCCAACCTTCTTGGCATGGCCTACAAGGCCCTGTCTGACCTGACTCCCCATCTTTTCAACCTCCTGGCTTACTGCTCTCCTTCTGGCTCATTGCTTTAGTCAGACTGAATCATCTATAGTTCAGAAAACACAATGTGCTTTTATTCATCTCCTAGGCTTTACATGATTACGTTTTATTAACAGCTATTTTGAGTGGGGGACTTATAAAAAGACTGTTACACTTCAAGGGTTTAAGTCATGTACAAAACAGACATCATCACCCCATCCCTGCTTCTTGCCCCATTGCTAACACTGACCCTGAATTTCAGGCCATCCCTGAACTCAAACCTCATTCCTTAGCCCCATCTTCCCCTCACACGGTGCCTTACCTTACCTCCAGATCTGACCCCATCTTCAAAATGTACTTTAGGAGTTGGGGTAAGGGATGAGTGATGTTCAGGGATGGGGTTGGGTAGGAGGGAGGTCTGGGGGTGAATGTAAGAGTCAGGGATGTCTGCTGAACAGACTTCTTGGTAACAGACAGTGGTTTTGCATGTTAACACAACCATTTTAACCTCACTACGTAAGGTGGCACCCTCTAATTGACCATATTGCATTGTCCTGCTTTATTCTTATCGATGCTGTACTGACAGCTTGAAATGTTCTTTTCCTCTACCTCCAGCTGATTTCTGTTTGTCTTTCGAGCCCCTGCCCAGGTGTCATCTCCCCACAGTTCTTCTTCACCCCAGGATTGGGCTAGGGGCCTCTCCTCGGTGTGCTTGGCGCTGCTAGGTTTTCCTGGGGTAGCCCGGGTCACACTGCATTGTGATTGTCTTTTGTTTGCCTGTCTCCCTCTTCCAGGAAGGGTCTGGGTCTTAGCCCTCTCCGTCTCCCTAGAATTTCACTAAAATGTCCCTGACAATAGGAGATGCTGATTGAATGCTATGAATGAGTGAAGAAATGAAGAAATGGATGGGTGGTAACTTATGACAGTTAGAATTCTAAGACCCTGCAGAGCACAAATAGCCCAGAGTTCAAAAAGACCTATGAAATCATCTCTGTGTTCTGTGTGGGGGGGATTGTGTACCACCGTTGATTTCTATCCAGGTTTAACCTTCCTGTGTTGGCTCCCGCTTAGGTACCAACTCAGATCCTCTTAGCCCCACCTGTTTCTGGGATGTGGTGGTGCCCATCTCTACTGGCCTCTACCATCCTGCCATCCAAGGCCATGCTGGAGTCCCTCCCACCACTTCTGGACTCAAATGAAGCACCACCCTGTAGGGTATGGGATCTGGCTTCCCCGCCTGCTGCTGGAGGGGCCAGACAATACGTCCCAAACATGTGGAGAAGTTGGGTCACCACAGAGTGAACTTTGACCAAGGGGAACAAGAAATCAGCAAGAGCTGGCAGATTCATTCCGTCTCCTAGCACCACTTCCTCTGCTGGAAGCTTTTGAAGCTGCTGCAGTTCCTAACAGCCTCTCTGGGGATGTCCCGTAGGACCAGGCAAGAAGCTATGATTCTTGTGAAGCCCCAGCCAGTCCCACTTCATCTTATATTTGCTTTTGCTGCCTCATTTCTCTTCTTCCCTCACTCTGGCTTCCCTGGGGTTGCTCTAAAGCCCTGGCATAGAAGCTTGGTCTTAGGTTCTGTTTTCTCAGCAATTCAGCCTAAGATACATTCAAACCTACTAGCATTTCTCTAGAGAAACAGAGACCAGTGAAGGTGGAAGAGAGAGGAACAGCACAGGCCAGGCAGTCTCTAGTGTGTGTATCTGGCAGGAGTCTACACCTTCAGTCATGCCTCCCCTGTCCTTCCTTGCCTGTGCTGCATTGGGCATCCTCATGTAGGGAACTGGGCAGGTGGGTTCATTAGTAGAAAAAGATCTGTCACTTAGAAACTGTGATCTGGTTCCTGTGCAGACTGGCCATCTGTTCCATGATTTCCTATTTTTAAAAATCTTTCTAATTAAAAAAAAGAAATAAGTCAAGCATGTATCTTTAAATGTTGGTGATGCAGTGGAATATTATAAAGCAATGAAAATTGATCCTTATGAGAATCTGTGATATATTCTGTGTTTAAAGTAAGTTCTACTTATTACTTGTGTGGCCTTAAGAAGGACTGAAGCCTTAGTTTCTTTATCTGGAAAATAGACACTAACAATAGCACTTCGTCTGTGGAACTGAAGATTGATGAGATAATACATAGAAGGCCCTCAACACAGTGTCTTACAGAGGAAGCCATCAAAAGACACTTGCTATAGTAGTTATTCTATTTTTAAAGTACAACTTGGGAATGATAGAATGTTCTTCTCTGTGTAGAAAACAAATTTAAGGTGAGATTTTGTAGTTCTTAGGATTTATTTGGTTCGTAAGAGGTGATTCCTTGGTAAATCTCAGGTCTAGTTTTAATTTTGCTAAAGTGGGTAGAAAGGCCTGGTAAAAATCTTCCATGGAAGTAGTGCTTACCTGCTGGGTATTTTGTTGGAGAACATGTGGGAATCACACAGAGTTTCCTAAACATTCGACATTTCCCTGCTTTTTCTAAAATGTGGATGGGGGGTTGGGAGGGTGTGCGCTGTCTGGGGGCTGCTGGATTTTACACCCCTGGGGCAGCATTCTCTCCCTTGCATCGTCTGTGGCTGGCACCACCCAGAGTTGTGCAGCAACTCTGGGGGAGTATTAGGGTAGGGGGGCGTGGTGGAGTGCTGCGGAGGGCGTCTGGGAGGGAGGGATGCTGAACACACTGCAGTGGAGAGAGTAAAGAGGAGTTGATAGTTCAGCCCAGGAGGGAAGATTCATTTCTACCGAAGAGGGAAGGATGGGGAAATAGCTTTCCTCTTTCTCATCTGCCTGGGGGGATAAGCACTGTGGTTTTTCTACGCAGATCTGTATTGAGCTAACTTTATGATAGAGCCGCCCACCAAGCTTGAGATCTGTGGCCTGGAGCTCTATTTCCTCTAATCCTTGTCATCCTGGTATAGGGACCATTGGCAGGAGCGTCTAAATTGAAAGTTCCGTGTTCCTGTAGCTGGGCTGTAAACTGGGATAAGCCCAGATTCTCTTGTCACAGCTGGACTCCTTTACATATGGTTTCCATAAAGTCCAAAGAGGTTGGTGACGGTGCTGGTCACACTGCTGCCCTCCATGGACTGAAATAGCCCAGATGGTCGGGACACACCAGCGGTGGACACCTTGGCTGGTGCCTGCAGCAGCCAAGTCCAGGGACCAGTGGAGCGCCCGCCTGGGCGGGCTGCTGCCCTCAGCATTGGTTGTGTGATATGCACTCCACAGACACTGCTCATGTAGGTGACCACGTCAGTGGGGCCCCAAAGTCATCTGACGTGGTGGCCCTGCCTCCAGTACCTCCTCTCACTAGACCTTTCCAGGCCAACTAGTGCCTCACATCCAGCCAGCCAGGCTGTTTCCTGTCTCAGGCTGAAGCTCACACCACGACGTCCTTTTTTCCCTGAATTTCTAAGACTCCCCCCACCCTGCCCTCGCACTTTCGCTTCCTGAATGCCACGACCACAGGGGTGAAATCAGCAAGTTCTTGCCTTGTTTCCTTACCAGGCTGACTCCTCCTCGCCCTTTATTAGCGGAAGGAGTGATGGTAATAGGTAACATCAGTGCAGCACTTAGCGTTCGTGGTGCTGGGAGTCTTCCATGCAGTGGCTTTTTTTATCCTTACAGGAAGCTCTGAAACTGATGTGAAATTCAGGTTTCAAGAGTTTGAGAGACATGCCCATGATGACACTTAGCAGTGAGGGGACTTGGCCTGCCTGACTGCAGAAATTGTGCTGTTTATCTTCCCAAGAGCCAGGTTAGATATAGCCTCTTCCAGGAAGCCTCCCTGGTTGCCCCCACCCCACCCTTGCGACCTTTGGTCACTCTCCATAGTAACCCTTGCTGTCAGTTAAATTTAGGTCCTCTTAGAGTTGGTGGAGAAAGACCTATGTTCCTTCTTTATTCTGAGGTTCCCATTATATTAAAGACTGAAAAAGTTCCAAGACAGGGTAAGAAAAATATTAGGACCTTTTTTGTATATTTGCATTTAACCAAATTCAAACTCATACACATAGAAACAATATAATTTTGCTACACACAAGGTGCACCTATAGGAGTTACGAATGATATTCATTGAACTCTCTGTGCAGAGGGTTTCGTAATGGGACATGAATTTAAGGTTGTAGAAGGCATATCTCTCGATCCTTTCAGTGTATTTCTGCGACTAAATGTGTGCTTTCCTTCTTAATAGTATTTGAAGTGCTTCATGAGTAAGAGGCCACTGGCTAATTGGCCTTCCTGAATTCTGTATTATTGATTTCTCTACCCCTCACCTCTAGCCTAGACTCAGGGATTGGCACACTATAGGCTCTTAATCCTCGTTGGCTGGTTGAACAAATGAGTCAATGAATTGTTTGAGAAAAGTCTGCGAAGTCAGGATGGTTTTGGTTGGGGTCCCAGCACTGTTATGTACCAGCTCTCTGGCTTTGAGCAAGTTACTTGACCCCTCTGGCCTCGGCTTTTGTCATCTCAAAAATGGTGCTATTAGTAATGGTACCTACCTCAGAAGGTTGGTGGGAGGAACAAAGGAGATGATCTGTAGGATGACAGAGGGGAGCCTGCAGGTGAGAGTGCTTGGGTCCAGGGCGAGGAGGTGGCTGACGGGTCTGTGGGCATCATTGTTAAGAAAGCAAGAGCCACTCCAGCTGCTTCCTTTGCCCATGCTTTTGCTTCCCTGACCAGCCACGGGGAAGGATGATTGGCCACCCTGGCGAGGCTCCAAAGCACCTGACTTTGTTTTCAGGGCCCCTGGCCCTTTCCACTCTCTGCTACTTGATTGACAACGATGTGCTGAGCTTACTTTATGAATCCTGCTCTGCAGTCTACAGAGTGCTCTCACCCACGTTCTCTCGCTTACTAATTATTCAGAATTGGAATATTCCCTGCGGTTTCAGGAAATTCCTGCCCTTGTTATGACATGCCTGGTACTTGCCCCTCTCCTGCTGATAAAGTTATCACCAAGGACATTTGTTCCTGTATTTACTGAATTGTCTAACAACGTTTTCATTTTTTTTCTCCCAAGCCTGAGACTCAAAGAATCTCAAAGAGAAAATGCTCATTTCCAACCTGTTTGTAAATGGCCAGATATAGAGGGGCCTGCTTGGTGTAGGCCTCCTGCCTCCCACATGCCCTTGTACTGAAGGGCAGAGCATGGCAGCTTTCCCTCACTCGGGCTCCCTCCTCTTTTCTGTCTATTTGGAGTCATGGGGCCTTAGGACTTGGATGGAGCATCATGGTGTTAAAATACATATAACATAGAAGTTACCATTTAACCATTTTTAAGTGTGCTATTCAGTGGCACTGAGTACATGCACCTTGTGCAATCATCACCGCCATCCACCTTCATAGCTCTTTTCATCTTTCAGAACTGAAACTCTGTACCTATTAAACAGTAACTCCCATTCTCCCCATCCCCTACCCCAGCCCCTGGAAACCACCATTCTACTTTCTGTCACTATGAATCTGACTACTCTCAGGACCTCATGTCAGTGGAATCGTACAGTATTTGTCTTTTTGTGGCAGGCTTATTTCACTTAATGTATGTCCTCACCTTTCATCCATGTTATTGCACGTGTCAGAATGTCCTTCCTGTTTGGTGCTGAATGACATTCCGGTATATGTATACACCACGTTTTGTCCATCCACTCATCTGTTGATGGGCACTTGAGTTGTTTCATCATCTTTTGCCTCACCTATTACAGTAGCTTCCTAATTATTCTCTTTGCTTCCATTCTTTCCTCTTCCACTCTGTTCTCCACTCGGCTTCTGAAAAGGCACATTGAGTTCTGTTGCTCCTCTTTAAATCCTTCACTGACTTTTCATTGTGCTTAGAATACAATCTAAACACCTAAATCTGGGCCACAAGACCCCATGTTTACCTTTATAACCTTATCCCACGCCCCACGCTCCTTGCCCACTCTGTGCTCAGTTCAAGTCTTTTCTTGTTAACTTTTTCCCATCTCAGACTCTTTGTGGCTTCGATTCCCTCTACCGTGAATACTCACTACTTCTGGTCATGGTTGGTGTCTTCTCATCCTCACAAGTAGTAGTTAAATGTAACCTCTTCAAAGAAAGCTCCTGTCATCCCATGCGTTACAGGATTGCTTGTTATTCCTTGTCTGAACCATTTGTCGACTTGCAGAAATCTTGTTTGTAGTTGACTTGTCTCATCCCTGTTTTTCTCTCTTGGATAGAAACCCCTGGAAGGCAGGGTCTCTATCTATCTTATTTACTTTTGTATCCTGACTGTCTAGCAGGTCTTTACTAACAATTTGTTGGACGATGAATACATAGCCTGTTTTTAGAAAGAGTCTGAGAGAAGATACCACAATCGATTCTACTTTTAAAACTTTTCTCCTTCATCCCATCTCCAACACCTTCCAAAATGCTGACACCCCTCCTTGAAGAGTCACTGGTATGACATCATCATTCCTGTTCTAGAAAACTGGTTGAATGTTCATTGGCCTCTGGAGGTTCAAAGGAAGGGCACCTCAGATTTGTTGTTTAACTTCTTGCACTGAAAATGATCACCCTTCCAGCCTGGCTACATGTCTCTGGAAAGGCAAGCTAACTTTGCAGTGCCCAAAGTAAGTGAAGCAGAAAAAGAAATTAAATCTTCTGGAGAAAGAAATCCATGTAATATGTTCCAAAGTGCTACATGGAAAGTTTAGTGGGTTTTGCTACTTTCTGTTATTTTTTATTTACTACATACTATGGGTGATAATTTATTTTAGTTGAAGTTCAGTCCCTTGTCCATATTGGGAAATGATTTAAAGAAGTCTATATCCAGGCCCTCAAGATTTTGAGCTCCAGAATAAATTCTCCCCCCATTTTTAAACTACAGTGCTAGAACAGCATGAGTAGATTCTCTGTCCAGAGTATCACAGGCTGAAATTAAGGGTTGGCCACTGTGTTCCCACCTGAAACTCAGGATCCCCACCAAGCTTATGCCTGTTATCGGGAGAATTCAGTTTTTGTTTTTGTTTTTTGTGGTTGTAGGATTATAGTTCCCTTTTTCTTGCTGGCCTTCTGTTGGGTACCACTCTCAGCCCCCAGAGGCTACCCTCAGATCCTCGCCCTACCCTTCCTCTCACACTTTGAATTTCTCTGACTTCCTCTTCTGCTACCACCCGGAGAAAACTCTCTGCTTTTAAAGGGCTTGTTGATTAGGTTAGGCTCACAGGGAAAGTCACCCTGTCTTAAGGTCATTTGATTAGTAGCTTTGTATCCACAAAGTCCCTTTTGCCATACAGTATGACATAATCACAGTAATAACACTAGGGTGTGGAGATCTTGGAGGCAGGTCATCGCAGAGATCTGCTTGCCACAATTTCTGTCTCCTACTTTATTAGTTAGAATTGCATTTACCTGCATGTATCAGAAAGCTTGATTATAATAACTTAAATTTCTTTTCACATAACAATAAATATAAAGATGAGTAATTGCTGATAGTGATTCAGTGGCTCAGTGACATCAGGGCCAGTGACTCTGTGGTTCTCTTAGCCTTTCCTCATGGTTATGGTAGCTCCAGCCATCATGATTATATGCAAGACAGGAAAAAAGAGGAAATGAGCAGGATTAGGGCAGCATGAGAAATATCTGTTACCTTTATTGCGTATGCAAAATAAACAAAGACAAAGAACACTTCCCAGAGCTTTATTTCTTACCTTACTTCCACTTATGTCTCATTGGTCAGAACTTAGCCAGATGGCCACTCCTAGCTTCAAAGGAGGCTGGGAAAGTAGGAATAGGAATTATTGTGATTGGCTCAACCAATAAACACCCGTCCTCCAGTGCTGGATGATAAGAGAAAATGGATGTTGGTGATATGGCTAACATATCTGTTATACTTATTTTCTGGAAGGCAGAATGTGGTATAGTAGAAAAAGTGCAAAATTTAGAGACTTGTGATCCTGTCCCAACTTTGTCATGGTTAGCTGTGTGACCTTAGAGTAGTCAAGCAGCCTCTCTGAGCCAGTTTCTTTATCTATCAAGTGAGAGAAATATCTGGTTTGCTTATCTCAGGGTTATTATAAAAATGGGTTGAAATTATCTATGAATTTCTTTTCATCCTGGAAATATATACTAATTGTAATTTTTGGTAAGTATTTGCTATAAAAATAAGAATATATTTCATTGCTTCTAAGAAATATATGTATGTATACATATAATTTTAAAATATTTTATAATCTCTGAAATCGGATGCATTTTATAATCTATGACGTCTTAGTTTCAATGAAATATAATAATAATATTTTGTTAAGCTTCTTGGAAAGGCTTAGGATTGTGCCCAGGAAATGTGGCCACCACTGGGACCCACAAAGCTCCTGTAGACTCCTAGGGAACTGACAGTCTTGTAATGCAATATCCAAAGTGACAGACTCACGGCTTCAAAATATAGATGAAAAGAAATGATCCACACCAACTCCCCTACTTGCATACAGGGAAATGTTATCTCTATTCCAGGTATAAAACTGAAGTAAACCAAGATGAGTTTACAAGAGTAGACCATTTTCTAAGAGTTCAAAGTACTAGAAAGTATTCTGCAAACTTTACAGCATGATTGACCTCCTACCAGCGTCTTTCACTGAATGTGACACAGTGTTCAGCTACCTAGGGATGTCATTCAGGGTCACTGCCTCAGGAATGCACCGAGATCAGTGGCAACTTGTTTTTCAAGTCAAGTGTGACTTAGATCCTTGACTCTGAATGCAGAGCCATGGAGCTGTTAGATAGCACAGCCATCAGGATTGTTTATTTTGAAGAAAAATCACACTACAGTATTTACAATTGTATATAAATATGTAAAAATATATAACTTATAATCTTGGGGTATACCTATATGTGTGCCTGTACAAATATATGTATTTATATGTGTATGTATTTGTATATCTGTGTGCAAGTATACACACACACATAATGTGACTTTCGATGGGGCAGAAACAGACTTTAGGGATAAGGGGTTGTGGTGTATATGCTTGAAAGAGAGAAGTAGAGGGGAGTGAGTTTATGGAGACTGACTACAGTTGAAATATGACATTTGTTCCTTTTGGAGTTCTTTCTCCTGTATGCCTGACTTGAGGCTGTGACATTCATTCTTTTCACCAATTTCCAATGGAAGACTAGTAATCATTCTCTTATATTTTTTAAAAAATAAATATTTAAATGAAAGAATGAAAGAAAAAATGGTAACAAAATAGGAAGAACAGACCACCAGAGTCACTCTATTTTTCCCTTTTAGGAAGATCAAGTCACCTGTTAATTAAAGTGCATGTGTGTGTGTGTGTTTCAGTGAACTCTGTTCTCACATAAAGGAAAAGAATTTGAAAGGAGAAGGAAGAGAAGCAGTGTTCCAAGTCCTTAATCTGATTTAGGTCTTTGTCATAGGGTAATCCGGCCTTCCGGGCTTCTGTTTATTTGGAGAATTTATGAAGCAAGCAGCCTGGTTACTTTTACTTCCTGATTCAACTTCTGTGATTTCTGTATCCGACTGTGACAGAGGCTGCAGAGTATAAAACCATGCTTGACATTATTTTGCATCACTGTACTGAGCACATTTCTGAGTGCGTGGTCAATGCTCAGTGTAAATTTGTTAGATGTCTTATTTTAGAAGAAAGCTCTGAAGAAACACAAAGAATTCATGCAGTCTTATTTTCCCCATTCATCCTTTCTTCCCTGTTTTCCTTTTGACCTTTAGTTGCTTTTCCTTGATCAGGAACAAGCTGAGGCTTTACTTTGGGTTTGGAATTGGCACCAGGATCTAGTTTAAGATGTTTCTGCATAAACCCTTAATAGCTGACTGGCTAGCACTTGCCAGTAACCTCAAAACCCAACAAGTGGATGCAGAGATTTTTAAAGTAGCTGTCTGGTTGAATACATATGACAAAGAGATGAAAGAAAGATCACTAAGTTCTCAGATTTAAATAGCCTCCAACCAAGCAAGAATTATGTTATGATATTATGTAGCATAGCTAACCTAATAAAATAAAACATTGTCCCAGCTCTGAAGGGGTAGATTTAATCCACATGGCTATACGAAACCCTCCTTTCCTTTTCATGTGATTTATGAAAGTTCTATAAAACTGCTAATTAATATTTCCAGGACATCAGTATAAAATCACTCTAGATGATCTGAACTAGTCTTTTTTTTTCCTTAAAAGTGGGCACAAGTCAGTTAGGAATGTTTCAGGGGAGGACTTCCAATTTTTGCTATAACCGGTTAACAAACTAGTCCTTCTGCAGTAAACAATCACAAAACCAGACAAAAATGTGTAAGGTAAACCATTTTCAGATATGGGTCAACAGAAAGCACCATATTTCGATTCTGAGAGAAGGAAAACTCATGAGGTGATCCTGGTGATCCCCTTGGCTCTCTTCCAGGGGAAACTTCCTGACTGCAGCATAGAATGCTAGTCTCCGCTGAGCACAGCAGTCCTCTGAGCTAAGGAAGCAGAGATCAGAGTTGGGGGCGACTGAAGCATCTGGAATCCGCAGGCAGGGCACTGGAGAGGAGAGGGTTGCATAGGGAAAGGGGAACAGAAGTGTATCTGAGTGTACCCAGGGAGTCCTTGGCCAGGCTAGAGTGCAATGGTACAGACTGAAACCATATGTGAGATTTCCCAGAAGGGACGGCTCCAGGGTTGAGAATGGGACAGAGACACTAGAGGTCAGGCAATACTGAGGGATGCTGGTGGTCCAGCCCAGCCACCTTGGAAAGACCTCCTTAATACCTTATTCACATCCCAAGCATCCAGAAAAGACACAGAAAGTCTGTGTCTTAGGGCAAAGTCTATGCTTTTAAGCAGGGGTTATTTTTGTTTTTTTTTTTTTTAGTAAAGGGCTAGATGGTAATTATTTTAGGCCCTCTAAGCCATACAATGTCTCTCACAACTACTCAACTCTGCTATTGGAGAGCAAAAGCAGTCATAGACAGCATGTAAATAAATAAGCATGGTTTTGTTCCAATGTCTTTTTTTTTTTAAACAAATGAAAAAAAAAAAAGCAGAAGGAAGGCCAGATTGAGCCATCACCGCAGAGCACCCCTGCTCTAGAGTAGGGCCTAATTTAAATCCACCCTAACAAAGCCTAGAACCAAGTACTGTCAAGGCAAACTGAGTCTGGAATTTGAGTCCTGCAGTAGTTAGAGCGCCCTGGGAAACACCTTGGGCTTTTCACAGATTTCATCCAACAAGGAAGACTAAGCCTATGCAAGAGCAAGGTGAGCAGGCAGTTTGACTTCTGGCAAAAATCAACTCTGCAGAGGGAGATCAAATCCAGACTGTCTTTATGTGTCATCAACAATTGTTAGGTATGTAATGAAACAGGAAAACATGACCCATAGTTTAAAAAACAGTCTACAGAAATTAAACCCCAATGGTCTAGATGTTGGATTGAGCGAACAAAGCCTTCGAAGAAGCTGTCATAAATATGTTCCAAGAACTAAGGGAAAATATTATCAAAATGAGTGAATATAAAAGGCATCTCAGCAGAGAAACAGGAACTATAAAATAATCTAATGAAGATCTTGGAATGGAAAAGTTGAATAATTGAGATGAAATATTTGCAGAATGAGCTTAAGAGGAGAATGAAGATGACAAAAGAGTCAAGGAACTTGAAGGTAGATCAATAGGAGAAGCAGGAGAGAAAGGGGCAGAAAACACATTTTGAAGAAATAGTGGCTAAATTTTTCCAAATTTAATGAAAATATTGACATACATATTCAGGATATCACACAAACTTAAAGTAGGATGAGTTATAAGGAAACTACATATAGACATAGCCATAGTTAATTGCTGAAAACTGAAATCAAATCTTGTAAGCAGTTAAAGATAAAAGATATAATAGTGAAATAAGAATTATAACTAACTCCTCATCAGAAATAATAGGGACAAAAAGATGGGATCCTGAAGAGAAAAAAAGTCAATCTCAAATTCTATGTCTAGTATAAAATAGCCTATAAAAACAAAGATGAAATAAAGAATGGATTGTTTAAAATCCATGCTGTCCAACAGAAATATAATACAAGCCACATATGTATTATTTAAATTTTTCTAATTGCCCCATTAAAATTTTTTTTTTTTGCTTGTATTTTACTTTTTTAATTGGCGGTACTAGGGATCGAGCCCAGGACCTTGTGCACGCTAAGCATGAGCTCTACTGCTTACCTACTAACCTCTCCCCCGTTAAAAATTTAAAACAAAGAGGTGAAATTAATTTTAAGAATGTATTTTATTTAACACAGTATATCCAGAATATTACCATTTCAACATGTAATCAATATAAAAATTATTAAATAGGTATTTAACACATTTTTATACTTCTTGAAATCTGGTGTGTACACTTTGGACCAACCGCATTTCAGTAGTCACCTGTGTCTAGTGGCTACTGTACTGGAATTGAATAGTACAATTTTAGATCAGAGAAAGGAGAATGGACATGTTGCCCTGTATCCAGATTGTTTCCCAAGCTATCTTATACATAGTGTTTAAATTAACCTTTCTAAAGCATTTACCAGCTCAGGAGACCTAAAGAGGCTACCTATTATGTGGTAAAACAAGTTAATTTGTTCACTCATTCATTTATTCAGATATTTACTCAATAAACATTTGCTAAATATCAGACCCTATTCTAAGAGTTGGAGACATCCACAAGAGGAAAATCCAGTCCCTTTCCTCAGGGAGCTCTCAGGCTAATTGACACAATGGCCACATTAGCAGGCAGGTTCATTATAACCGGATAAATGAGTAAGATACTATCAGCATACAGAAGACATGGGGGATAAGGGACAAGTGGGATTAGTGGGAGCTAAGGAAGGGGACTGTACATCGGAGTTCTTCACTGCAAGCGACAGAAGCTGACTCTGGCTAACGCAAGGAGGAAGGGGGTCTGTGGCTGTGAGGAGTTTTTAAACAGAGCTGTGGCATGGACATTTTCAAGTTCTAGGAAGGCCCTGCTGGCTTACTAGGTTGGGTAATAGGTTAGAGGGGGATGATGCTGAAGGCAGGGGACAGGTAAGAGGCTAGTAATTGCCTGAATGAGAAACGATGCGGGACTGAACCAAGGCAGTGGCAGTGGGAACAGAAAGGGCAGTTTCGAGAGTTCAAACTCTCTCTGAAATTTAGAGCTGTCACTGTTTCAACCCCTCCTTTTCCAGTGCACTCATCTCACTTCCACCCTCTTCAGGTAAACAGGAGATAAACTCATTGTGATCTAGCTGTGCCATCTCTGTTCTCTCTTCCCCAAATGCCTTTGTCCCTCCTCCCTTTCACTGAGAAGCCTGCCTTCCAATTTAAGATGCAGCTCATGACCTCCCACTGCTCAAGCCCTCAGTAGTCTCTTAACACTCTGACTCTCTCTCTGCAAGGGTGCTGTCATTGTTGTGGTGGCTGACCCGTCACAATAGGTTAGAGAGCCTGTTGTGTTATTATGTCACTGTTATACCTCCCTGCAATGAACTTTAAGCTACTAGAGACCAATGATGCTGTCTCATTCTTCCTTGTACTGTCAGGGTCTAGAATGGTCCTAGCACAGAGTAGCCAGTCCTGTTTCTGCTGATGCTGGCCCCTGGCTTTGTGGGACACACTGAGGCCCTGTCTTGGCTGATAGCTTCCATCACCAAACTCCTGGCTCAGGACAGTCTGAGGAAAGTCCCTTAAGCACATTTCTTGAGACTCTCTCCACTCGTAAACTTTTCAGCAGCTTCCCATTTCCCACAGAACCCTTCTCCTCAGCTGTTCAGGTCCATCAGCCTTTCTCTCCAGGAGATACCTCAGCTCTCATCAGACTGACCTCTTCACTGGCCCAGGAACACGCCCTCACACGGTCTGATTCTTAATCGCCACTTAGGCTGATACCCCGTCCCAAGGATGCCTTACTCTTCCCTTCTGGTGGTCTGGAACCAAGGGCGTCCTTCAAATCCCAAAACCTGCTCGGTCCCTTATGGTTCCAGCCCTTACGGTCCAACTGTCGCAGCATTTCTGGTATGTCCTCCAGTGGGCAGTTATTCCCAGGTTTGTTGTGTTCGCTGTTCTGAGCATCTCCATCTCCCTGCTAGATGGTGAGCTGCTTGAGGGTCAGTATCTTAAGGGTGCCTGGCACATTTCTACACACACAGGACTCATGACTGCATCCTGGAAATAGATACATCTTATGTCGGTCTTCTAGGTCTCCCATCTTATCAGCCAGCTGCATTCTCCACCCCCCAGCTTTAGTGTGTAAGGTGGGCTGCGGAAGAAGCTTCTCTCTGAAAGGGCAGCCCAGAGAACTTCAGTGAAATTTTTAGTGTCTCTTGGTCAGCACTGTGCTAATTGTGAGTCACTACTCATTTGTGGTGATTCCAAGCCTCACTTTATGATTCATGTTCTAAAAATGGGGTGAGGTTTTTACGGAGAAACCCATTCCAGGGTGAACTTAGCCTCACAATGATTGGGTTTCTCTGTGGGATTCCAGCTGCTTGCCCAGCGCTCCGTAGGGTCTAGCATCTCAGGGTCTGCTGCGTGTAGCTGTTTCATGACAGGTTCCTAGAATCCATTTCACAGGGTTGTGATGGAGGTTCCCAGTAACACTTTTGTTCCACCAGGCTTTCCTGGGACCACTCGTCTGTTACCAGCCCATGTCTGGATCTGGACTGGACAAGCTGAGGAAGGGTAGGTAAATCTTTCGGGCTCTTCTTTTCATTCATACTTCCTGAGTCTTTATCTTGGTCCCTCAGCCGAATGCATCTGTATCTGTAAAGAGGAAGTTGCCTGCTTGACTCCACTTAGCATCTGGGAGAACCGTTCTAAAAAATGACTGTAAAGGGAAATCACTAAAATCAGAATGTGGAAGTGACAGAAAGGGAGGGGTTTCATGAAATTTGCATTCTGGTCCCAAGATTTACAAGGAGGTACACAGCTTGTTAGTGTGAGTCACTTACCTGGGGTCGAAGGCCAGAGCGGACATTTATTAAGAGCTTGGAATGGGGCCTGGCACACAGTAAGCCATCTGTAAACTCACCTGCTATGACTGTCTTCATTGTTACAGACGGTTTTTCACTCCCAGGACTAAGCACTTGGAGTATATTATCTTACTTAATTCTTAGAATTATGAAGTGAGTTTTGCTGTTCTTGCTGCACTGGGGTGAGCTGAGGCTTAAGGACTGTGCAGGACTCACATCCAGGCAGTTGAACTCCTGGGTCTGTCTCAGTCTCTGCTGTTGCTACACCTGATCTCCTTGGGCCTCACATTTTTCATCTGTAAAACTTGAGAGCTGGACTATTCATCTTTAAAATTTTCGAGCTCTAAAATTTCTAGATGTTTCCTCCATTATCTTCACCCTTTTCCTTCTTGTCCCCCCTTCCCCTCCCCCACCCACATTCATTTTGCTGGATTCATCATCACGGGATGGGTGGGATGTCTCCCCATCAAGCTGTGACGCTGCACATGTCAGCTCGTGAGCTTGTATTGTGGCTTTGTCCTTGTTGGCGCTGGTTTACATGCTGCTGTCGTTGGGAGAGGGGGAATCTGACTCTTCAATTTTACCATCTTCTCTTGGCCTGCAGCCATTTATCACATTGAGGGATGCCAACATTTGACGGACTTGAGAAAGGCTTAAGATGGGAGAAGCCCACTAGATCAGCTCTTTGGGTCTGTGGGCTTTGCCTGGTTCTCTGGTGAGATCTGGTTTGGAGCCGTCACTCCCAAGGCTGTTTGCACATGTCTGGTCCCGTGATTGGTAAGAATCTTAGGAGAGGGACTTGCAAGAGAGATTTCTGGGCTTTCCATTCTCTGTACAGCTTGGATACCCTGGCAGATTTCCGTTGAGTTTCACTGATCATTTCATTATGGTTCCATTGTAGTTGATGTTTGTGAAGTACTTTAGCTGGGGGCTAGTCTATTTATAGTCTCTAGTTTTTTGTTTTGTTTTGTTTTTGTTTTTGTTTTTGTTTATGGCTGTGACCCAAAGATAAGAGTGTTTCAGCATCAGAAGACCTGGGCTCAAGGGTTACATCTATCACTTCCTAATGTGGTGCATCTAACACACCTCCTTGTTATGGCCTCTACTTGATTACTCTTTGGTGGTATCTCATTATGCAATAAAAAGAGTCCAATTGTCACTATCCTGGGACGTGTAAATTCTTCCACTTAGATGCCTGGAATAAACATCTTAGGAATCTTAGGACACCAAACAAAGCCCCTGGAAACAACAAAAGTGTTGGATAAGTCACTTAACTTCTCTCTAACTACAGTGACTATTGAATCAAAGTATGGTATGAAAATAGGTTTCTGAAAATTATGAATTCTTTACAAACATTATTTATTTTTAGGAAGTATTGGTCAACAAGACTGATAGTTTTAATTCTGCCCCCCAAAGTAAAAGCTACTAAATGTTTCTATTCTGATTATCCTCAGCATCGATTATTTAATGCAGTTAGTACCCTATAGTAGAATTTCAACATTTTCTTTTTATTATGCACCAGCTAGAAGGCTATGAGTTAAATTTTTCTAGACTAAAATCAATATTATGAGTATTCGGTTAATAAGATCTGATACTGTTCAAGGTGGATGGTAGCTCTTATGTGGAAACATTAATTTTGCATTAATTTAGATTTTACTAATTCATTCTAAGATCAAGAGTTAGGTTCAAGTTGTAAAAAGACACTAATGGTACAAACAATATTGTAAGTCTATTCATTAGCCTTACATGGAACATAATTGCAATGTGACTAAAGGCTAGACTTTTACGTACGAATTCAAACTGGCCTAGAGTAAAAATGTGTTTCTTTAACTCGTATTTTCCTCTGATGCAAATATGCCCTACCCCCTTGCTCCAAGTGAGCAAGATGACTCCATTTCTGTTTTTCTTGATTGGTAAGTCGTGCTTGGAGATACCATCTGGAGATGGTTGGATTTCTGCCAAAGATTTAAATCAGGCTTGCAAAGAGCTACCTGCCTCAGGCAAGAAACTGCACAGATTTGATAGGAAATAACGTGCATTTATTTTGCCATCTGGTAAAGGAAAGCGAAAGCACTTTGAAAAGTTTCAATACTTGTTTACAACGATGGCATTGTATTATAGATAAAAGTATTTCTAAAATATAGTAATTGGGAAAATTTGGGAATCTAATTGCTAAAATTTGTGTGATTGTAGGTCTGATATGAAGGCACATACAGAGATCTCGATGCTAAAGGCAGATATTTCCCTGTTAGAGGTGAGGGCAGGGCAGGGCAGAGAAGGGGAGGGCAGAGATCTCCTCATGGACAGTATTGAAAGCCCTAGACCTGTGTGGTTTGGTTATGTGATGATCATCCCTTTTAATTTTCATTATTTTTTTAAAACAGATTTCTGCTTGGCAGATTCACCAAAGGCAAGAGAGGCTAATCTGCCTGTGTTCTGAGTGCCACCCTCGGCAAAACCCCCATAGCAGACCCCAGGCCCAAGTCCACTGTGCTACCGTACCTCCACCCCAGACGTTGCTCTGGGGTCTGCCTGAGGTCAGCAGCGTGAAGATGACCAGCGCCTTCCCAGCATGACGACCTTGGACCATGTGATTGCTACCCAGCAGTCGGAGTGGGTCTCCTTTAACGAGGAGCCCCTCTTTCCTGCCTCTTCGGAGGGTAAGGAGTGCTTTCACTGCCTAAGGGAAAAGGTTAACAGAGAACTCTGCCTGCTTGTTATGGCTTCTCCTCGATCATCCTGTGGGTGAGATCTTGATATGGAGAAAAAAGAGCCAGTTTGTCACTTTTCTCAGGTGCAGATTCTTCCACCTAGAAGCCTGGAGGAAGCATCTTAGGAACCTTAGGGCCCCAAACAAGGGCTTGGAAACACCAAACGTATTGGCTGCTTCCTTCCAAGGAACATAAGCTTCATGTTTTCAAAGTCCCTTAAACTCAGTCTTTTTGGTTATTACTCCCGACAGCAATTTGGACTGTCCCAATTTTTAAAGCACAGTTGTCAAGAGTGGCGGGTGTTGGAGCTGGATCCCTTGGGCTCCAGCCCTGGCTCTGTCATGCATGAGGGATGTGCCCTTGGGTGGATAATTTATTTAACCTCCCTGGGCAGTAGTTTATCCGTGCAGTAGGGGTAATCACAGTACCACCTCAGCGTGGTTGTGAGGATTAAATGAACTCACAGGTAAAGTGCTTACAGCAGTGACTGGCACATGGAAAGAGCTCAGTAATTTGTCACCCCGATCATGATGAAGGTGGCTAGAGTGAGTTCTGGGGAACTGCGCTCTGGGATGAAGATCAAGGTAGGTTATGGGAGCTATTTACAGAGACTTGTCAGCTGATTCTGTTCCACAGCAGCTGCTACTGCCCCCTGAAATCATCTCAGCTTCATTTACAGCACCTGGAAAGTGTGAGTTTACAGGTGTGCTGTCCAGTAAGGGAGCCACGTGGCTACTGAGTCCTTGAAATGTGGATAGTCTGAATTGAGACGTGCTGTAAGTGTAAAAGGCCTACACTGAATTTCGAGGACCTAGTAAAAGTGAAATGTTTCATTAACAATTTTTTATCAATTACATGTTGGAATTAAACATTTTCAACACAGTGGGTTGAAATATATATTCTTAAAAACAGTTTTACCTGTTTCTTTTCACTTTTTTAAAATGCAGCTACTAGATAATTTTAAATTACATATGTGGTCCACATTTTATTTTTTGGGGACAGTACTTGTCTAAAGGCTTTGATTACATTTGGGTGGACCAGTTTGGCTAGCGATGGGAGAAAGGAGTTTCATATCAGTACTTCCATTTTTTAAAAAAGTTTTCATACAGTAAAATTGACCATTTCTGATCTACAATTGATGAATTTTAACATGTGGATAGATTTGTATAGCCACCATCACAGTTGGGATCTAGTACCTTATTTAATAAATTTTTTGGAAGGCTATTAAATATTCCAGGACCAATGAAGTGATACAAAGCTAGAGGAATGGCCTCGGTGCCACGTTCAGCTGGTCATTAGTGCTGGGTTTGCATGTGTGGCCTGCAGACAGGTGTCATTTGAACTGCATAGAGTTGGAAGTTTGATTTTGAATGTCTCTAGTCCAGACGAAAGCTCTCCTGTTGAGCCACGGTCTTCACCAGTCCCTGCTGGGGTAGGTGGTGGGATAAGAACAGGGAACAAGGCTCCCAGTCTCAGCCTGAATGGATACTGCTATGGACATCCTAGGTTTTAGGAAAACACTCCTCTAGCACAGAGGCAGAGAGGCATGGCTGTTTCTTTGCCCTCACCCACTGTAGTGGTAACTCCTGTGATCACCCCTTGCCTACCCTTTGTTTTTCCTCCATGAGACAGTTCCGAGACAGGGGTCCTGTCCAGTGGCCTTCCTCCTGTGATGTCATGTTGATGTCTTGTGTCTGTTTCAGGTGACACCGAAGAGCACCTCCGAGGACCGTCATCGTCCTCAGACCAGTCTGAGAGCTCCTCCAGAGAAAACCATGTGGTGGATGGAGGCTCTCAGGACCTTTCCCACTCGGAGCACGATGACTCCTCTGAAAAGATGGGCCTCATCTCTGAAGCAGTCTCGCCGCCTGGGAGCCCTGAGCAGCCCCCGCCTGACCTGGCCTCGGCCATCAGCAACTGGGTTCAATTTGAAGACGACACCCCCTGGGCCAGCACATCACCACCTCGTAAAGAAACAGGTAGGTCCCATGGGACAGGTGGCGGGCCTAGAAGGGTTCTCTTAGGTCCGTGCTCACCAGGGATGCTTTTCCATGAGAGAGGCCTGCTGGCTGTCAGAATCCTATTTTGTTTGCTCGAGAGCCCTGAAGCACTGGCCACATAGGCGAGAGCAGAGATCTTATCTGGTTTAATTCTGCAACTAGTTTTTGTTAGCATCAGCATATGGAAGGATTTATGTGTTTTGGGCCACTTCCAGCCTTTTACCCTTGTCCCTAGCTGTTGACCTGTCTCTGGAAGTATGCATATTTATTTCTCTATTAGTGATTGGAACTATATGTAAGCTCTTGATGAGTGTAAATGAATGTCTCTGAGTGTGAACCACCAACCATCTCCAATACAGTCACTGTTTGCATCTAGACGGTCTTGTGTCCCAGAGCTCTTGAATCCAAGTCTTAAGAGGTGGAGACTGTCAGTCATGGTCAGTCTCTTACTTTGTGGGAGAGCCAGGGGAGTTGTCAGTTGCTACCCTGGTGACCTGGCTCCTTACTATGCATGGAAACAGACCAAGGGTGATTGGGATAACCTTTAGGACTGTATTAGTTTTCTGTTTGCTGCTGTAACAAATTACCACAGACCTAGTGGCTCAAACAACACAACTTTATTATCTTAAAATTCTGTAGTTCGGAAGTCCGACATGGGTGTCACTGAGCTGAAATTCCTTTCAGGAGGCCCTAGGGGAGAAACCTTCCTTGCCCTTTCCAGCTTCTAGGGGCAGCCTGCATCCCTTGGTGTGTGGCCTCTCCTGTCTCCAAAGCCAGCAGTGCTGCCTCTCTGTGCCTTTCTTCTGTAGTCAGATCTGCCTCTCACTTGTGCCTTCCTCTCTGTTTTTAAGGACCCTTGTGATTACACTGGGCCCATGAGGATAATCCGGGATTTCCCTGTCTCAGGGTCTTTAATTTAATCGCATCTGCAAAGTCTCTTTGCCGTGTAAGGTGACATATTCACAGGTTCTGGGGATCAGGCTGTGCACTATTTTGTCTACCATAGAGACCTGTTGGCGAAAAGCCAGTTTGGTTTTTGTTGCTGGGTTAACTATTTTGCTACTTTTGATTTTTGAAAACAATTCCTTTGTTTTTCAAATGTGTTTTCAACATCAATAAAAACAATTTTAAGGAAATATAAAGCATAATTCTACTGTTTAACAGATATTCCCATTTTTATATAACCATTTGCATGTTGATGTATACTTTTTGTGTTTAAGCATCAGATCTCTCAGTGAATTGTTGGTGGGAAAGCCACTCAAAGCCATGTGGATGAAATGACAGGTCCAGACAGGCTGCCCAGTCTGGCTAGAGGGAGGAAGTAACCTTTACTGAATACCTAACACTGGCAAGACAGTGGGCTAATTAAGCATTTGTGTATGTGGGGAAAAATTACTGAATGCTGGGTAGTGAATCAGTACAGAAGTATGTTTATTTTTGAAAAGATACATTCACTGAGTATTTATTCTCTTGGACACTGTGCTCAATGCTTAAATTCCATCATCTCATGAACTCTTTGCAACAACCATATGAAGAAGGTATTAATATTATATTCATATGACACATGAGGAGACTGAGACAGACAATGGTTTGGGAATTTGCTCACAGTTGTATGCTAGAAAGTGGCAGGAGAGAGCTTTACCACCCAGCACTGGCCCCAGGATCTTTGAACAGCCCAGGGATGTTCTATGTGATATGTTTGTCTGGATCTTCCTGCTGCTACTGTATTTTCCTCTGCTCCCTCATTCTTGGGGCACTGGGGAGGCAACGGATGGATGGGGTGCTTTCTCCACTCAGTTGCCCTAAAATAGCCATGCCTTCAGATCACTGATTATGTTCAAGGCATTCAGCTTCTTTCATATCTTGTTCCTACCTTACCTTTAGCCTCAAAGATGTCCTGATTGCTCAGAACTGTTTATATGACAGATGGATCAATTTGCTTTAACTCTTTACCACTTATATATTTTTTGCAAAACAAACTTTGGAGTTAGTCATAATTATGTTGCCCCCATCGGACTGAGGATCTTAGCTTGTTATTGATAATGGTTTTGACTTTTAATGAGTTTAAACTTTACATCATTAAAATGTTATCCTTTAAGGCAGATCTCTGGGTTTTTCTAAGACCGTCTCAAATGGTGTGTGGAACCAAAATTATTTTCATAATAATTCTAAGATTTTTTTGCTGTTTTTATTGCATTGGCATTTGCATTAATGGTGCAAAAGCAATGGCAAGTAAAACTTACAGCTTCTGTGTACTCATAGTTTTAAAAAAAGTTAATTTCACTCAATAGCATTGATGAAGTAGTAAAGATTATTAATTTTATTAAATCTGGATCCTTAAATACATCTTTTTGATATTCTCTGTGACAAATTGGGAAATATGCAAAAAACACTTCTGCTCTATGCCACAATATAAGTCTTGAAGAAAAATGGTTATTGTGAAAAAAAAATTGTGTTTGAAAAACTTTTTAATTGAAATGAAAAAAACTTAATTAAAAAAATCAAAATTATTTTTAAATTTTTTCTGAAAAGTCAAAACAGTGTGGAAAAAAAAAATTCTTGATTAACAAAATACCAGCATTTTAAAGACAAGATCCTACCAACCCCTGCCTGACTGCCACACTTCACCCTAATCCTAGCCCTGGTCCAGTAAAACTCTACTTCCAAAAATAGGTAGCTAGCCTGTGGGCCACAGTTTGCTGATTTTATATTTTTTAAATACTGCATTTAAAATGTTATTTAATTACTGAGTTTTTTGGGCACCCACTTAAACTTTGCACCTGGGGCAAGTTCCTGACTGGCCTCACTCCAGTGGCATCCCTGCACTGTACTAAGGATATAGGATTTATTGATATTACTAGAGAACACATCAAGAAATGGCAACTTTCAAGCACATGAAAGCATAATGTTGGCTTGAAAACTGCTCTAACATTACTAATTCCATCTGTTTTTCCATATGAAAATTTAATTCAGCCCTATGGAGAGGGGGCTTTCTACTGAGGGAGGAGCCTGTCGGCTGATTTCCCAGCAGACATGAGACCCGATGTATTTATCCGGCCCCACTTTGGCCAGTGTGTCTAACCTAGGGGACTTTGCAGAGCATCAGGGTGGTAAAGAAAATGGTAATAAATCCCAGGGCCCTATCCCAGCTCTCCTGTCGATGCCCAACTGCCCATCAAGGAACCTACCAAATAAAGGACCACAGGGTACATCCCTGTTAGCTGAACTAGCCTTGCTAAGCAGGCCAGCTAGCTCGTGGGTTTCCTCACGCGGACTGTGTTTAACAGGAAGGAAGAGTGAGTGGTTGGTAGAACTAAGGCCAGGTGGTAAGGAGGAGAACCTGGGCTTCAGCCCACTCAACACGGGTAATGCAGACACCCCCCAGGTTAGACAGTTCCATTCTGGAAACTGTTGGGCAGCTCACATTTTTAACTTGAATCCAAAAGGTTTGGATACATGTGCCCTGTCAGTGACATCACATACATTAACTGCAGACATTCACCCGAATAGCAGTGTGTACGACAACTGTCTTCATAGTGATAGAGACGATCTGAGAACTTTTGTAATCACTGTTGCCTGCTCTATGTAGAAGGATGTTTGCAGATGTGATTAAGTTAAGGATTTTGAGATGAGGAGGTAGTCCTGGATTACCTGGGTGGGCCCTAAATGCAATTATATGTATGTATATAATAGGAGGCAGAGAGAGACTCTGCCCACACAGAGAATGAAGGCAATGCGAAGACAGATCAGAAAGGGATTTGAAGATGCTGGCCTTGAAGACTGGAGTGATGAGGCCGCAGCCAAGGCTGCCAGCAGCCAGCAGAAGCTGGAACAAGCAAGGAACGGATTTTCCCCTAGAGCCTCTGGAGGAAGCATTGCCCTGTTGTCATCTTACTTTTGGCCCAGTGATTCTGATTTCCAACTTCTGGGTTCCAGAACTGTGAGGGACCACATTTCTATTGTTTAAAGCCACCAAGCTTTTGGTGTAGCAGCCACAGGTAACCAACATAGCAAGTCTCCAGAATCTTAAAGTGGAGCCAGGCCGGGAACGAGTCAGTCTGGGCTAGTGGAGCATCTCTAACAGTGCGGACCATTTGTTAGACAGCTGTTCTGTGCTGGCCACTATGCTTCCCCTGCAGAGGGTATAGCCCTCTGCACACTTTTTAAAGTTTATACCACCATGCGTGCAGGTGGTGAAGTTCAGTCAGAACAGAGATTCCATGGAAACTGATTTTTGGCTTCAGCCCTCTTCCCAGTCACATGGGTATTACCAAAATAAATACTCTTTCCTGTAATGTAGTTGCAGTCTCAGTTTATTCCCATTTTATTCCTCGTGTCTTATTTGCTTCCATTAAGTGCCCAGCGCTCTCTGATTGGATGTCTTTGTGTCAGGAGAAAGGGAAAAATTGTGTGTCTTGGACCTGTCCCATGCAGCCTCTCTATGAATATCCTTGTATGAGAAAATCATGATGTTGGCCTCAGAGAAACAGGTGGGAGGATGACAAGGGAGGACTGGTGAGTGCTGTTCCTAGTCTGGATCCCTGGAAGCAAAGAGTGGAGCCTTACTCAGCCAGCTTGTTTCCTGCCAGCGCGTGTGCGCACGCGCGCGTGTGCGCACACACACACACACGCACACACACACACACACACACACTAAGTAGAGAAGTGTTATCCGGGATACTCTTTTCCCCTCCCCTAGTCCCCATGCCTCGACTCTTCCAGTTTTTCTGGCAGATGAAAAGCAAAAAAAACAGAAACAAAGAATTGATCTTTTAAGCTGTGCCATCTAAGAATAAAGCCAAGGAGGGCGTTGGGTTTCAGCCTGGAAGGGGACTGTGCTAGCTGCCTTCATTAAAATGCTGGAAGCTGGAGGCATGGTGGAGTAAGAAACAAAGAGACTGTCATTGGTGGTAAATCTCTTAGTTTTGTGGCATTTAAATGCCACAGGCTGCATTGAGAAGCCAGGGAGTTGTTAGTCGCCACCCTGGTGACCTGGCCACTTACTTTATTGTGCACTGAAGCAGGCCAAGGTTGACTGGATATCCAGGAGCAACAGCTAGTGGGGAAAACAACTCCAGAAATGCTTAAATCCATCAAGGGAGCAACGTTCTTTCGGACTTCCACTAGGGCAGGGTTTGAAGCAAGTGCCATCGTGGTTGGTCTGGGGAAGAGGAGATACGTGATCTCCCTCAGAAAAACAGGAATGAAGTCAGCTGAGTGGCAGAGCCTTTCCATAACCACAGACATAGAGACGAGAGCTAGCACCCGTTCTTTGGACCTGAGGATACTGGGAATGAGAGGGTATATAAGATCATGCCTCTTGAACATTTCGTGAAAGTTGTTTCCTCCATTTAAAGGCCTGAAATGTGGAGAAGGCCAAATGTGGGATTTGGACCTCTGACCCAACCAGATCACATCGATAAATGTTCTCTTCAGAGAGATTTTCACTGGAATCTTAACTGTCAAATGTTTAGACTTTGGACTTACATTAGCACAAGAATACCATTCACATCTCCAGTTTGAGCATGTGGTGTGGTAGATCTGGGCTTTGGTTCTTTCAGAAGCCCTAACAGGCCATCCCTTTAATTCACAGTGTGCAGGTTTGGTATGTGTGGCTATTTATTTTTTGGCTTAAGAATTTCACAGGTTGTAAAGTTTCCCTGGATGTCTATGTTTGCAGAATCATAATTCAGCAACTGTTGATCACTAATGCGATCTGTGGAACCTGCCCAGGAACTTGTAGAATTTACTCTGTGGAAGTGTCACTCTACTCCCTTGATATGCGTGTTACAAGTGATCGGCTTACCAAGCATATTACGAGCTTCCCCTTAGGTAATAGCAGTGGTCTCAGGCCAGCACATGCAGGCCAGCTACTGCTGGAGCAGCCTTAGTCCTACCTCCTTGCACACCTTGGTGCTGCAAGCCATCCTTGTGTTAGTTACTGTGGTGCTTCTCAAGCTTTATGAAAACCTTCACTTCTTTTCTCCTTGAATGACACATCTCTGTCCTGTCGGTCATGGAAACAGTTCTGCCAATTCAAATGCAGCTATAGTAGAAATTGTAAAGTGATTTAAAAATGAAAAAAAAAAAAAGCAGGGATGAATGGGGTGGAGTGGAGGGGGCAGAGGGACACTGGATTTGATCACAGCAGTCAGTGGGTGATTCTTCGGTGCTCTGAGGAGGTCATAAGACACTGGCCTCATGTCACCAAGAACTGAACAGTGAAAAATGTCAAAAAATTTAACTGAAAACTTGTTTGCTGAACTCTGAACTAAATGCATAGATATTCTGTTAAACCATGAGCAGAACCAAAGTGTTAAAAAAAAGAAAAACCGCACACACAAAAACTTCGGGTGAATCTGTTCAAACCAAAATTGAACCTTTATATTGTTCCCTTAAAGAAAGACTTTTGAAAATGAATCTAAACCCAGGTGTATTTTATTCCCATTGGGTCCTTTACAGTAGTGTTTCTGAGTTTGCCTCGTTGCACAGTTTTCCTAACGTCATATGTTGCCTCCTCTGACTTTAAAATTCTACCTTGCACCAGAAAGACTGGAGCTGTCAGCTTCCTGATCACCTAAAATCTTTATAAAGATTCTCTCAGAGCAAGAGCTGATTTCACAGATGTGCATTTTACAAGTGTGCTTAGAATATGTTTGCAAATGCATGCAGACAAATGGACTGAAAGAGCAAAGTTCATCCCCCAAATTAAAAATATATATATATTAAGGCACTATTAACAGCGTGAGGCTTCCTGTTCACTCATCATGTTACGGGCTGACCTTCTTCCACGGACATGGCAATTTTGTGGCGAGGCCAAGGCTGAATTGGACCCATTATGCAGATACTGCAGGATATGCATAATTACAAACATAAAAAAAACTTTGATTTCCGGAACATTTGTCCCACAGCCCAAGCAAAACACTAGCATTCCCTTGTCCTTCAAATGTCTCCCCTCCCAGCTTGGACTGAGGCCTTCCCATTGTGTCTGGGGAAGCTAATTATTTGGGACGAGAGAAAGAGCCACTTGTTTGGGGGAGGACCAGAAATGATGTCAGCCATTTAAGAGGGAGGCAGGGGTGACAGCTGAGAGACTTAATCCTGATGAGCCTGGGGTTAATTTCTATTATGTTTTTCATTCTGGCTACGGGGGATGGGTGGTGGGTGGGAGTCGAGTAAGAGGCCAACCACTGGGTGAATGTGGAGACAAGGCGCCCTGCATTTGGCATGCATAAATATTTCCCTCCTCAACAGAGGAGGTCTTATTTTCTTTTAATACCTTGAATTGTTTTTCTCTGTTTTGAAATGTAATGAATGACCTTTCCGGAATCCATCTCGGACAGTGATGTCCTCAGGAATGAATTTTATCAGAGCCCTTCTTCCAGGGCTGCCTGGTGCCTCTGTGCCCCCCTTCACTGGGCTCTAGGATGCTCTAACCGCCACCTCCCCTGCTGTTTCCCACAATTTGTTTCTGCTCTTGCTGTTCCCTCAGCCTTAGAGCTCTTTCCCCACATTTGCACTCAGAGCTCTGCTCAGCCTCCCCTCCCTCTACCATCTCCCTGCTTTTTTCTGGCTTTAAATGTCTTTACAACCCTGAAATGGGGTTATATACTTACTTGTTCATTGTCACTCTTCCCCACTAGAGGGAAGGGACTTTGTCTCATTTACTCTGTATCCCAGACCATGGTGCATGGAACTTAACAGGCGCTCATTTTGTACTTGTTGGATGAATGGATGAAAAGGGGAGAGATGTCTATGAAACCTGCTGCGGACAGACTGCTGTTTATGTGAGTAATGGGCTGTTAGGAGGAACTTGAAGGATGGCTTCCTCAGTAAAGTGTTTTTTTTTTTTTTTTAACAAAGTAGGCAAAGAAACTAGACCAGCTTCTTCCTCATCACGCCCTTTTCTTACCAGTTGATTGTTAGCATCAGTTTTTGATTTCCCATTTTATGCACACAGTATATACATACACATGCCACATGCATACACATAGATACATGACATATATGGACATAACATATGCACATACCGTGTACTCATGCACATACAGCGTACTTTTACATAGGCACACATATAACATATACACTTACATATATACCCATATAACATAGACACCTAACATAACAAATACATATTTTACTAAAACTCCAATATTCTCTTCCAGCTCAGCCTGGGGGCCATGTGGCCTGTTGCACCCTCACCCTCAGCATGGGACACGAAGCACAAAAAATTGCCCAAGCATGCATTAATTAACTAGTTCATTCATGCAAAAAATATTAGGTGTTGGGAATGCAATTATGAGAAAGTTGGACACAGTCCCTGTTCTCCCCAAGGTTACCTAACAGTCAGGCAATCTTGTTGCCATGAGGCCTTCTGGGGTGAGAAGAGCATCTCTGAACCGGTCCTGGGACAGCTGCGTCATATTGCCAGCTATGAAATAGCACGTGAGCCACAAATGAAGCGTCGAATCAGATCTATTTTGTATTCGTGGTTGGGTGCGTTTACAGTGTTGGAAAAATCATTTAGCTCTAGTGAGTAAACATTGAATCATAAATAAAGGACATGGCATAAAAATGTGTAAGTATTTGAAATTTTTGTCTACCCAGGATTCCAAAGGATTAAAAGAGAGAAAGGTATTATATTTGCTATATTACTTGTTTTAGCTGACAACTTGTACGTTTATTATTTATTCAACCAATGGACTATGTACCAGTCATTGTTCACGGCACTGGGGATACAGTGGGATATTCCTGCCTCATGGAGTATACATTCTGCTGGGGAAGCCATACCAAAAACACAATCAAGAAGTAGATCCAGTGTGTGTTAGATAATGTGTTAAGTGGGAAGAAGTGAAAAATGAGGCAAAGAAAGGGTACAGGGTGAGGGAGGTTATGAAAATTAAGCAAAGGTCAGGGAGTGACTGAACAGTAACTTTTGAGTGAAGACTCGGGAGAAATGAGAAGAAAGCCTTGCAGAAATTGGGGCAGGAGCCTACTAGGAGGAAGGAACTATAAGTGACCAGACCCTGGGGAGATGGCCATGTTTGTGGTGTGTGATTTGAGTGGAGTGAACTGGGGAGAAGTTCAAGAAGGAGATGTACCAGAGAGGTTGTGAAATCCTTGAGGGCACAATGAGCAGTTTGATCTTTATTTACTGTGGGAGAGATGGGAAGCTATGGGAGGGTTTTGAGCCAGTGGTGTGATCCAACTAGTCTTGAAGAGATAGTTCTATCAAAACTGTATGGCCGCTCTGTTGAGAGCAGACTGAAACGAGGACAAATGGAGAAGCGGGGAGGCCACTGCATTGATCCAGGGGAGAATGGTGTTTGGGACCAGGGTGGTAGCCTGGAGATGGTGGGAGTGATTGGATTCCAGGCATGTTTTGAAGGTAGGACTAACAGAAGTTGTGATGGACCAAATGTGAGCAGAGTCAGGGTTTTGTTCTGAGCACGTGAAAAGGTGAAGGAGCTGCTGTGGAAGGGATAGTAGGCACTTAGTTTCCTACTTGTAAAGTCAGTGATCTAAAGCAAGATTGCCAGTAGATCTGGACATAAGCTTGGGTCTGGAAGTAACTACCACTTCACCGTTTTTGAGTGCTTCCTTTGCACCAAGCACTTTTTCAGGTGCTTTGTCACTATTAACCAAATCCCTTTAAGAAGTGGGCACTATTTTCAGCTCCATTTTACAGGTGAAAACAGAGAAAAACAGAGTTATTGTCACTTGCCCCAGGCTACAGGGCTGAATGTGGGACATGAACCAGGCAGTCTGGATCCAGGGTCCTTTCACACAACCTCATCGGAAAGGAAGGAAGGCAGATTTTTTCAAAAAATTAATTTTTTTAGTTAATCTTTTTTGGGGAGAGGTAATTAGGTTTATTCATCTATTTATTTAATGGAGGTACTAGGGCTTCAACCCAGGACCTTGTACGTGTTAGGCATACACTCTGCCACTGAGCTACATCCTCCCCACCTTGGGAAGGCAGATTTTTATCTGTTTTCCATTTTATTCCTTGCTGGATGGATGTGGTTATGAGGCATCATGATAACAGCAACCTGCTGCTATCTGGCCCAGCTGTAGAGGTCTGGCCCTGGGGAGAAGAGTCGGCTCTGGACTCAGTACTTTGTCTCACTTCTCAACTGGCCTTATGGCTTGAGGATATTCAGTTCAGAACCTAAGTAAAATGATTTATCTAAGATTTCTAAGCTGGTAAGTAAATAAAGTGTATGAGACCAAATGAGAGCAGTTTGTCCCCCACAGTAGAGACTGTGCCTCTAGCAGGCGCATTATACTCTTAGTTTGTCTTTCAAGGGGAACTTGGGAGTTTTATCTAACAACCGTGAAGTTAGCTGTGAAAACACAAATAGTGAAAATAGCTTCCTTTCTCAGATAGTCTTTTGATATGTGGTTTTAATAAGCTTTATTAACTATCAAGTAAATACAAAGAAACATATCTAAAATGTATATTAAATTACGAAGAATGACAGTGCAACCTCTCATCCCGTTTAATAAATAGAATTCTGTCATCACCCAGAAGCTCCCATGTTTCCCTACTGATCACGACATCCCATTTCCAGGCATCCTCTTCCTTCCTCCTCCATCACCACCTCCCTGGGTTTTGTGATAACTGCATTGCTTTTCCTAACAGCTTTCCTACCTACACATGCGTTGAGAATGATATAATTGAATTTCATGTTTTTGAACTTTATATAAACGGAATAACACTGCATGTATTATTCTGTGGCTTGCTCCTTTTACATAACGTTATTTGTGAGATTTTTCCATGTCATTACCTGTAGGTACAGTGTTTATTTCATTATATATACACACACACACACACATATATGTGTGTGTGTGTGTATATATATATTTTTCCATTTCCAGTAGTGGTGTATTACATTTCAGTGATAGACCACAATTCATTTACCTTTCTGTTAGTGGTGGATACTGAAGTTATTAAGGACATGTTTCTGTGAGCATGCTTTTTGTCTTTTCTGTGACCATTCTGAACACACACCCTGGTGAACACATGCAAGTGATTCTCTTGTGTAAAAGCAACAGAAGGGAACTGCCGGGTTGCAGGGTGTGTTTATCCTCCACTTTATCAGGTAACTTTAGCACCAACCTGTTTTCTGCAGTTTACTCCGACTCCACGCCGCCACCTACACTGGGATAGTCAGAATCTCTATTTTTGTCACTGAGAGGCTGGAAGAAGGGGAGTGGGGGAAGAGTAATGGCATCTCATGTGGTTTTCATTTGCATTTCCTAGATTACAAATGAGATTGCTTCTTTTTTTTTTTTTTTGGTTTTTGCTTTCTTTCTGTTTCTTTTTCTCTGTTTCTCTCTCTCTCTCTCTCTTTCTTTCCCATTTTGATTTTTTTCTTTCATAAAATGCCCATTCAAGTACTTTCTTGGAGATGTCTCCCTTTTCCTTGCAGATTTCTAGGCATTCTTTGTGGATATCCTTCTAGGGTTCCTTGTGGATGTGAAGATGTTATCTCCTTCCAGGTGGATGGTCTTTTCACTCTTTATGGCACCTTTCAGTGGAAAGAAGTTCTTAATTTTAATGATATGCAATTTGTTTATTTTTCTCTTAGGCTCTGTGCTCTCTTTGTCTTGATAAGGAAAATATTTCCCTACCCCAAAGTCATGACCATATTTAGCTGTATGTCTTCTATAGTATATCTTGGGTAGCCTTTCACACTTTGACATTCAACACACTTAGAACTGATTTTCCTGGATAGTGTGAAGTAGGAGTCTAATTTCATTGTTTTTTATATAGTAGTATTTTCCCAATATTATTTCTATAATTTATTTTAATGAATATTTATAAATATATTTATATCATTAAGATTTGATTCCATTCATGTCTAAATAGTGTGATTTTGCTTAATACGAGGGAAAAAAACATGCTAGGATTTTGGCAGTGCATAACTCTATAGTCCAGTTTAGGGGGAGTTAACATCTTTACATCATTAATTCCTTCAATCCCTAAATATAGTCTATCTCTTCACTTATTTAGGCCTTCTCTATGGGTCTGTTAATAAACTTTAGAAGTATCTCCTCTGAGACCTTACACATCTTTTGTTAGATTTATTACTACGTACACTTCATATTTTCTGTCGCTGTTGTAAATGCTATCTTATTTTAAATTTCATTTTCTAAATATTTTTTGCTGGTTAAAAACTTTTAAATATTTTTTCTTTGCAAAAGACCCTGTTCAGAAAATACAGACACACTCATGTGTGCTGGTGGAAGTAGAAAATGGTACAGCAATTTCTGGAAAACAGTTTGGTAGTTTCTTATAAAACTAGATATACAGTTACCATATAACTCAGCAATTATACTCTTCGGCAAATGCAAACTTATGTTTATACAAAGACTTGTACATGAATGTTCATAGCACATTGATTTATAATAGCCAAGAACTGGAAACAACCCACATGTCCTTTAGCAGGTGAATGGTTAAACTGACTGAAGTACATATGTACCGTGGAATATTACTCAGCAATGAAAAGGAAGTAATTGATACTTTCAACAACTTCAGTGAGTGTCAAAGACATTATGCTGAGTGAGAAAAGTCAATTCTGAAAGGATACATACTGCATGATTGCATTTGTTTAGCATTCTTGAAATGACAAAATTATAGAAATGAAAAACAAATTAGTGGTTGCCAAGACGTAGGACCCAGGCATGAGGAGAAGAGGTGGGAGTGGATATAAAAGGGCAACATGAGGGATCCCTGTGGCAGTGGAACTGTTCTGTATCTTGTCTACGGTGGCGGATACACAAATCTACACATTGATAACATTACAGAGAGCTAAATACACACAGAAACACATGCACCGCATGTAAAACTGGGGAGATAGGAATAAGACTGGCGGATTGTATTAACATCAGTTTCTGAGTTGTGATGTTCTACTGGTAAGTGGTGGGAATTCAAAGGAAAGGATGATTAGAGGGGGAGAAACATGTAAAAAGACTTCTTAGATGGGCAATAGTTTAAAAAAAGTTGAGACTGTGTTAAGCCAAGCTTGTATTAGACAAACTCTAGTTATGATTTAATTATCCTTTTCATAGATTACTACATTCTCTCTGATAATTTGTTTGGGATTCTTATATCGATGTGATTGAGATTGGTCTGTAATTCTTATTTTGGAGGATATAAATATAAAGAGGTACACTTTGTCAGGTTTTGATATCAGGAAATGCTAACTTCATAGAATGAGTTAGTGAGTGGTTGTTTTTGTACTCTGGAATAGTGGAAGATTGGAATTTATTTTTCCTCTGAAGTTTAATACAGCTTTACAGTAACCACCTGGCCTGACATTTTCCTTGTGAGAAGATTTTAAGGACTGATTCACTTTATTTAGTGGTTATTGGATGTCAGTGTTTGTTTTAGGGGGGAGGATTAGATTGATTGATTGATTGATTGATTGATTTAATGGAGGTACTAGGGATTGAACCTGGGGCCTCATGCATGCTAAGCATGTACTGTAACCACTGTGCTATACCCTCTCCCAAAGTCAGGTTTTTAACTTGCTTCTCAGATCAGTTTTGGACAATTATGCTTTCCTACGACTTCTCTAATTTTACCTATATTTTCAAGTGTATTGGTGTAAAGACAGGCATTTTCCCCTCATTGCCTCCTTAATCTCTATAGCACTTGCATTTTATGTATCCTTTTTCATTCTTAATGTTATTTATTTGTGCTTATTTTTTTCTTGACAAATTTTCAATTCTGTTAGTCTTCTCAAAGAATCTTTTACCCATGTGTTTTTTAAAATTTCAATAATTTATGCTTTTATGTTTGTTATTTCCTTTTTTCTAACATCGTTGGATTTATTTTGCTGCTCTTTGTAACTTGATTAGTTGGAAGTTTTTTTTTGTTTTTTTTTTTTTACATTTTTTATTGATTCATAATCATTTTACAGTGTTGTGTCAAGTTGGAAGTTTATTACATTACATTTAAGTTCTTTTCTCATAGAAGCAGTACAACTTTTTTCCCCATGAGTTCTTTTTTTATTATTATTTAAAGAATTTTTTAAATTAGACTATAGTCAGTTTACAATATTGTATCAGTTTCTGGTGTACAGCATAATGTTCAGTCAAACATACACATAAGTATATTCGTTTTCATATTCTTTTCCATTATAGGTCACTACAAGATACTGAATATCATTCCCTGTGTGATGCAGAAGAAACTTCTTGTGTATCTGTTTTATATATAGTAGTTGTTAGTATCTGCATATCTCAAACTCCCAATTTATCCCTTCCCACCCCCTTCCCCCCTCACCCCCATAACCATTGCTATGTCTGTGAGTCTGTTTCTGTTTTGTAAATAAGTTCATTAGTGTCTTCTTTTTCTTTTTAAGACTCTACATGTGAGTATTGGTGTTCTTTCATATGGTATTCTTTCTCTTTCTGGCTTACTTCACTTAGAATGTGAAGTAAGGTTCATCCCTGTTGCTGCAAATGGCATTATTTTATTTTATTTTTCATGGCTAAGTAGTATTCCATTGTTTACATATACCACAGCTTCTTTATCTACTCATCTGTCACTGGACATTTAGGTTGTTTCCATGTCTTGGCTATTGTATATAGAGCTGCTATGAACATTGGGGTGCAGGTATCTTTTCAAATTAGAGCTCCCTCCAGATATATGCTCAGGAGTGGGATTGCTGGATCATATGGTCTGTTTTTAGTTTTTTGAGGAATCTCCATGCTAGTTTTTATAATGACCTCGCCAAACTACATTCCCACCATCAGTATGGGAGGATTCCTTTTTCTCCACACCCTCTCCAGCGTTTAACGTCTGTGGACTTTTTAATGCTGGCCATTCTGACGGATGTGAGGTGATACCTCATTGTAGTTTTGATTTGCATTTCTCTGATAATTAGCGATATTGAGCATTTTTTCATGTGCCTCTTGGAGTTGCTTGTTTAGGTCTGCCCATTTTTGGATTGAGTTGTTTGGTTTTTGTTATTAAGCTGTATGAGCTGTTTATATATTCTGGAAATTAAGTCCTTGTGAGTCTCGTCATTTGCAAATATTTTCTCCCATTCTGTAGGTTGTCTTTTTGTTTTACTTATGGTTTCCTTTGCTGTGAAGAATCTTGTTAAGTTTAATTAGGTCCCCTTTGTTTATTTTTGCTTTTATTTCTGTTGTCTGGGTAGACTGCCCTAGAAGAACATTATTCAGATTTATGACAGAAAATGTTTTGCCTATGTTTTCTTCCAGGAGGTTTATAGTGTCATGTCTTATGTCTAAGTCTTTAAGCCATTTTGAGTTTATTTTTGTTTATGGATTGAGGGGAGTGTTCTAATTTCACTGATTTACATACAGCTGTCAGTTTTCCCAGCACCACTTCCTGAAGAGACTGTCTTTTCTCCATTGTATAGTCTTTCCTCCTTTGTTGAAGATTAATTGACCATAAGCTTGTAGGTTTATTTCTGGGCTCTCTATTCTGATCCATTGATCCACATGTCTGTTTTTGTGCCAATACCATGCTGTTTTGATGACTGTAGCTCTGTACTATTGTCTGAAGTCTGGGAGGGTTGTTCCTCCAGCTTCAGTTTTTTTCTTCAGTATTGCTTTGACAATTCTGGGTCTTTTGTGATTCTTTATACATTTTAGGATTATTTGTTCTAATTCTGTGAAAAAAGTCCTGGGTAATTTGATAAGGATCACATTAAATCTGTAGATTGCTTTGGGTAGTATGGCCATTTTAACAATATTGATTCTTCCAATCCAAGAGTATAAGATATCTTTCCATTTCTTTAAGTCATCTTTAATTTCCTTAATCAATGTTTTGTAGTTCTCTGCATATAAGACTTTCAGCTCCTTGGTCAGATTTATTCCTCAGTATTTTATTTTTTGGGTGTGATTTTAAGAGATTGTTTCTTTACTTTCTTTTTTTGATATTTCATTGTTAGTATAAAGTAAGGAAACTGATTTCGGTATGTTAACTTTGTACCCCATCTTTTCCTGATAGTACTGTTTACCCGCATTCTTAAAGTTTTCCCAAATAGTGTTTTCATTATTCTTTGGTTCGGAATATTTTCTAATATTCATTAAGATTTCTTCTTTGACCAAGGAATCATTTAGAAGTATGTTTGTTAATTTCTAAATTTTAAGTTATCTTGTATCTAGTTTAGATAAATAGATACTAGTTTTCTAGATAACTGATTTAGATAACTAGATACTCAACTGTATTGTGATCAGTGTTCATGGTCTATTTGATAGCAATTTTTTGGAAATTTGTTAAAACTTGCTACATGTCATAGCTGTGGTCACCTGTTATAAAAGTTCTAGGTGTGATTATAAAGGCTATGCATTCTTCACCTGCTGAAGTGCAGTGTTCTGTGTATGACCATTGGATTGGCTTGTTCACTTTGTTATTTATGTATCTTCTGTTTCCTTGCTGATTTTTTTGCCTGCTTGATCTGTCAGTTACCAGTAGAGGTACATTTTAAAATCTCCCATTATGATGACGGGCATTTCTTGTCTTCTGTAGTTCTGTCAACTTTTACATTAATAGTAAATAAATTTACTATTAAATATATGTAAATTTAGAACTATAATTATATATTTCTGATGAATTAAAAATTTTACTTTTTTTAACATTTTTTATTGATTTATAATCATTTTACAATGTTGTGTTAAATTTTACTATTTTGTTGTAACATACTCTAACAATGCTTTTTACATTAAAATCTATGTTCTCTAATATATTGTTTCTTTTCATTAATATTTTGTCTTATATGGCTTTCTTTTCCCTTTAATTTCATGATTGATGAATCTTTATATTTTAGATATGGCTTTTATAAACATGCATTGGATTTTATTTTTTATTTAGCCTGGCAGCCTTTTTCTTTTAACTGGAACATTTAGTCCACTTATATTTATTATTAGTTAGTGATACAGTTTTGTTTCTATCATCTCCTGTTTCTGTTCTTTTCTCACCTTACTTGTTTTGAGATTAGTTGTCATTTTTGTTTGTCTGCCCTGTCCTTATTTTATCCTTATTCTTTGAAGATGTCTTCATTGAGTAAATGGTCCTATTTGATAATTTTTTTTTCTATTTGCACCCTGAAATATCCATTGGTTTTTCTTGCTATTGAGAAAGTGGCAGTCAGTCTAATCACATTCCTTTGAAAGAAATCTTATTTTCTCTCTGGTAGCTTTTAGGATCTTCTCTTTGTCTTTGGTCTCACAGCTTTGATATCTACTTGTGGAGTTATTTTTGGTTGCCATGTTGAGATACCTTGGGACTTCTAATCTGACAAGTAAAATCTTTCATAAATGTGGGGCCAACTGATGTCCTTCGAAGTCCGATGGCCCCCATTCCTGGGCTCTCGGATGTCTGCCTGTGATCCCTCAACAGATAAAGTACATTCTTTACTGGGTGTGTTTGCCCTAACAAACTAATAGCCCTGGGTAATGCCTCATCTTGTAATAGCTCAGGCGGGTTTGTTTCAGTCCACATCTCCACCTTATGAGTCATAACCCACTGCCCTTCATGAACCCTAAATTCTTACCTCACCTCACCTACAGCCAGTAAGAGACTTGTGCACAAACCAGTCAGGCACTTTGCAACCCAACCTTATGAAACACCCCAATAACTGGCCCTCGGTGCTCACACAATGCACCTCTCAACCTGTGGTCCACTGTTGTCTATGGCAGCGTACCCCTAATAAACTCCTTTTCTATTCCATATTTTTTCTCTGGTAAATACTTTTACCAACCTGTGTGCGTCACCATGTTACTGATAGGCTGCCCCATTCTGCCTCACACAGTGAATTCTGGGAAATTGTCAGTCAGCATTGTTTCAACTATTGCCTTAGGAACTCAGGTTAGATGTCTATGGGAACTTCATACTCTGTCCTCCATGGGTTTTAATCTCTTTCATAATTTCATCTCTTTGTCTCCCTATGCTGTCCAGTCAATTCTGTATTTATAGTGTTACTGAACCAAACTTGGGTCTGCTTGTCTGCTATACAGCAATGCCAATTTTCTAATGCTGGGTTGTGGTAAAGGAAAGTACAGCGTTTTGCAGGGTGCCATGCAAGGAGAATGTGCAGCTTATGCTCAGAAGACCCCAACTCTCCAGTGGCTTTCAGGAAAGGGTTTTTAAAGGCAACAATTTGGGTGAGGGTTGCAGCTCATGGACTTTCTTCTAATCGGTTGGTGGTGGAGTAACAAGGTGATGTTTTGGGAATCTTAATCACCAACCTTCTGCTTCCAGCCAGCTGGGGTCTATATGCTTGTGGTCAGCATGTAGTTACCGTCCTCCACTTGAGTGGGGGCCTTAGTTTCTACAGACCAACTCAAAAGATTTGTGTCAGATTGTTATGTATATTTCTTGAGGAGGAACTAGGACTCTGTTTTCTGCTGAGCTGTTGTTTAAGCTATCATTGGTTTTCTGCTTGACTGCTTTTCCTTTGTTTCTGCATTCCCTCACTTCCCTAATTAGTAACTGCTTGAGTCTGCTCTTTGGAACTCAGGGAAGGCCTATGAGACTAAACCCTTTTTCAATAAACAAGGAATGGAGGACAAAGAGGGGCTTTTGTACCAGAGAGGGACCTGAAGGATCCTGCTCTGTTTTAGTAGTAAGTATTTTAACTGAGTCACTTTGCATACACCTGAAACTAACATTGTAAATCAATTACAGTTCAATAAAAAATAAAATAAAATAGTATTTTTTCTTCCAAAGTTCATTTAGTTCTTTTTGAATTCTATGTGCTCCTTTCTCAATATTTTCTTTTCTTAGTTTCTTGTTTTCTTAAATGTATTAAACATACTTATATTTTATGCTTAATAATTCTAGTGTCTGAATTCTTTGTAGGTCTGATTCTGTCTGCTTCTTCCCTCCAGTCCTCCCTCCCCTCTCACATACCTTGCTGGCTGTTATTCATGGTAAATTGATTTCTTATGTATTTCGTGATTTATTTATTCATGATTTTTAAAATTTTAATGTTAGTTTTAATTTTTTTTTACCATGTGCTCACCAACTGAGGAACATTCTGTGTGGGAAGGCTGGTTTTAAAGGATCTTTCTCCAGAAAGGATTAGTAGTTGCTTTTCCCTGGTTTCTAAGGCTGCTATCAACTTGGAAATACTTCAGCCACTTTCTCAGACTGGCAGCTTTTCAGACCACACAAGTAGCTTTAGCTGCAAACTCCTATATGTGACAACTTGTGGTTATAAAGTCTCAGATTTTTTTTTTTCACTAACTTACTCCCAGGCTTAAGGAGGCAGTTGCCTTTCCTATCCTTAGCTTAGGGTTATTAGTGGAGGGATGTTCCTAATTTACCTTTTAGCTTAGCTCTTTGAGAATTCCAGCTTTGTGCAACAGATCTTCTGCTAAATTTTCCATCTCGAGTAAGCCTTAGGATTTTCTCCCCTTTCTCGTTGTAGGCAGGAAGAAATTTTCCCTCTCCTCTTTTAGATTCTTCTGACTGGTCTAGGAATTAAATTAACTGAGACAGATTAACAGAATAAAATCAAACAAAAGGTTAATAACATGAAAACATGGGAGAGACCCAGAAAAACTGAGTAACTTGTCATAATGACTGAAACTTTCACCTTTTATACCGTCCTCAGCTAAATACAAAAGAGGATGTTGAGGTCGGGGGAGAGGTTACCAGGAAAAGCAGAGTAAACAAGGCTGATTATGCTACTGGTTTAAGTCCAAGCCTTCTCCGCTGATAACAGTTTCTAGAGATTTGGTCATCCTCCTCTTCTAGGTATGGCATGAGGGAGACACCTTTACAAAAGAGATTTCTGTTACAAATGTAAATTTTTTTTAAAAGGGTAGCTCCTCTTTGGTTTTCAGAATTTTTCCCCTGTCTTCGGTTTCTTAGAAAATAACCAGCTTAAAATAATTAATATGCCAGAGACATCTTTTAGGGTGGCAAATTCTGCTCCCCTACACCTTCTTCACAAGAGGTTGAAAAAGTTGAAACTTAGTTTGTACTGGTTTGTACAAAATCCTCAGAGTGTGAAAATCAGGTTGTGCGCTCTGCTTATCATTTCTGGGTTCCAGCTTTCACTTGGCCTCTCATAACTCTTTACTTTCTTGCCTGCCCTGTAGTGTATTTTAAATAGTGTTGTTACATTTACCTAATACTTTAGTTATATTTCCACAGGAGTTCAGCGTCTATTCTACAATACTGTAGGAAATGGCAGTCCTGTGATAAAACTTTTACAAGTTCAGTTTTGCTTTTGCTTTTTTCAGTTGTTTCTCTTTCCTTTCCTTTCCTTTCCTTTCCTTTCCTTTCCTTTCTTTTCCTTCTTTCTTTCTTTTCTTTCTTTCTTCCTTTCTTTCTTTCTTAGTGTTTTATTGTTTTTCTATGTTTGTTTGGGAGTTTTATAGGTAAAATTTCAGTTTTAACAATCTATATTTAGTATAAATTGTCTGTATATAGACTGTTATGGAAAGATTTGTGGTACTTCTTTTTTGTTTGTTTGCTGGGGTTTTTTGGGGGGGAGGTAATTAGGTTTATTTATTTTAATTTAACTTTTTTTCTTTTTTTTCAATGGGGGTACTGAGGACTGAACTCAGGACCTCATGTATGCTAAGGAAACACTCTACCACTGAGCTATACCCTCCCACCATGGTACTTCTATTGACATAACCAACAAATACTTACTGAGTGCCTCCTTTGCACCAGGTACTATTCTAGGAAAGGGGGCTTGAGCAGAGGAGAAATAATTTTTTCTCTACCCTTCTAGTTGAGAATCCCATATAATAAAAAATTAATAGGAGAAAAAGAAACAGAAGTTTAATAGCATGTATACTCCTGTAACTGGATAACTCCCCAAAATAACCCAAGCCATCACCAGCTAAAGGCAAAGAGGATGCTGGGGGTAGGGAAAGGCCAGTTTGGGGAGGCTTTTAGGAAAAGCCCAGGAAACAAGGGTAAGGCTGTTATGCGGATTTAAGTCCTCGTCCACTGATAAAGGGTTTCAAGAGATTTGGCCCTCCTCCTTTTCCTGGTACAGAGAGGGAGACAGCCTTACAAATGGAGATTTCACTTAAAAATGTGAATATCCCTTATGAAGGGGTAACTTTCACTCAGTTTTCAGAGCTTCTGCCTAGTCAGCTATTTCTTAAAAATAATCAGCCTAAAATAATCCTTAGGCCAAAAAGGCATATTTTGGGGTGGTAAATTCTGCTTCCCTTCAGGGTACAGAAGTGAACAATAGTAGACCAAGACCCCTGCCACCAAGGAGCTTGAGTTCTAGTGGGGAAGATTGGATATTAGTATGTTAGATATAACACTAAGGAGAAACAAAGCAGAGGAGAGTTCTTGCCTCTTTGGAGAAAACAGCTCAGGAATATCTCACTGAGAGGGTGACATTTTTAAAAGAAAATGGGGTGTGAGCCATGAGCACTCCCGATGTTAGATATAACACTAAGGAGAAACAAAGCAGAGGAGAGTTCTTGCCTCTTTGGAGAAAACAGCTCAGGAATATCTCACTGAGAGGGTGACATTTTTAAAAGAAAATGGGGTGTGAGCCATGAGCACTCCCGAAAGAGAAAAGACCTGTATGTCTTATAAATGCCTAAGAGAATACAGAATGAAAATTCTCTGTGGTTTCATATTTATACTGTGTCACAAACATTGCTATTTATTTTTTTCCCATCTTAAATCTCAATTTCTCTTCCTGTTTCTTAACTCAACACTATAATTTTGATTCTCTAGCCAGGAGACCTGACTCTGTCTATCTTTTTGGACAAGCTACTTAACCTCTTTGAGCCTGTTTCTTGCTGTATAAAATAAGACCACTGCCTAACTCAACATTGATGGGCAGTATGAGCTAACATTTGTAAAAGTTCATGTCAAAAGACATTTCATGGGCACTCAATAATTGCTAGTTTCTTTTTTATTCTTCCGTCCGTGTCCACACTCTTCTGAGCACTGGTTTTCAGTACTTGTCAGTAAATTTGCAGTAAGATTCTTATGTAACACCATGGGGAAACCATGTGGTAGGCAATTAACTAAAGACAAATTAGAAACATTAGAAGATTTGACTTCAAAAAAAAAAAAGAAGAAGAAGAAACTTTCCAAAGTGGTTTTTACTGAATTTGATGTTCAGGGTTAAGGAGATAAAGCCAAACCCCGTGCATTTTCCCCTTAAAGATATTTTTCATTGTGTTGCAGGTCAGCAGCCCCAGTGGATCTCAGTTTGTATTTGTAACAGTCTGCCGATTCTTATTACAGTCAAACTCAAAGCAAGCAGTGACGTATCACATCCATATGCGAATACGTTAATATTCACATATTTCTCCCTTAACTCAATCTAGCTCTAATTTTGCAGTGTAGATTGCTGAGTTTTCTTCAGATTGTTGGCGTGCCACTGAAAATGGAGGAAATGTAAGAGTAAAGATGAAACTGCAAGGCTCATGTAGTTTGGGTCTAAATGAAGTGAAACCAGGATTCAGAAATAAAAGCAGACCGTAAAACCACTCCTGTCCTTTAGTGAGCTTTTCTCTGATTGGAGGGTCATGTGACCTTAGTTAGTCCCTGTTTTGATGCTGACTCACAGTGGGGTCTCAGTCAATTAGTTTTCCCCGTCGATATCATGAGCGATACTGCCTACCCTTCCTTGCCTGGTATGGCTGTTGAGATTTCATAGGATCTGAACAACATCAAAGTCAGACAAGCACTAAATATTAACAAAGTACAACTATTTATATTGTATGCTTTTGGTTTTTGGTCTGTCCCCAGCCCTATCATTGACTGTGCCCTGCTGGACGTGCCCTTCCTTCGACTCCCTGGGGAGATGCCCTCTGCCCTCTGAGAGCAGCTGGACCACACATTCTGAAGATACCAGTAGCCCTAGTTTTGGCCCCTCGTACACAGACCTGCAGCTCATCAGTGCTGAGGAGCCGACGAGTGGCCCAGCTTCCAGGGCTGACTCGACTGGTAAGATACAGCCCTAAGCTGGAGGGCTCTGCAAATCACTTTTGGTGACCTGTTGCTACCTCTCAAATCTCTGCAGACTGCTTTGTTTGCAATGAGTTCAGGTGTATTCATCCAGTTAAAAAGGTAGAATCCTAAGTGGTTCAGAGTTGCATTGGGGGAAAGAAAACATGCATACAGACTGGCTGGTTGGTTGGCAGATTAATAATACTGGGAAATCATTTGACAGTATATCTTAAGGTGTTATTTTCTGACTGTTCAGTACAAGTACTGTTCCCTGGCAATTTATTTTCTCCTTGGATAACTGAACTATGTGTAATATGCACAAGGCTGAATCTTTCATTCCACCACCCACACATCTTCTCTGTTCAGCAAGAGGGGGATTAGATTTAAGCAGAGAAAAAGTAGATGTTATGTGAAGTGGAATGAGAATCAGGATGCAGCCACTGCGTCTAGAGTACAAATCATTTTGCAGTTATGTTTATTTGGTGGTGCATGAATTGAGCTATTCGCCAGTCTGTGGCATCCCATGTTCTCATTTGTTAAATTTCCAGTAGGTGGAGGATGGAATGCTGGCTGGCTCTGCAGGTGGAATATGGGCCTGTCAGCAAGCACTATATTGTGGGTTGGCTTTAGGTTGGCACTGGGAAGATGCTGCGTGTTCTTATGTTTTGGTTATTTGGCCCTAGGGATTGTTTTCCTTTGAAAGTGACAGAGTTCCTGATTGTTCCTCAGATTTTACCCAGCGTGTCCAACAATACTTGTTTTTCTGTCTCAAAGATGTTGTTTAGGAATTTGTCTCTGGATAATTTTTCAAATTTGGCTAACATTTGCCCTCATGCTGTGCACTTCTTGAGGAGGGGGTTCTACAAGTAGAAAGAGGAATCTCTCTTGCAGACTAAAGGGTTCAGGCAGGATTTGGCTTAATATTTGATAATATTGTAAGGAATCTTAGTTTATGACAGTCTCTCTGTCTCCACGAGCCACAGTTCTTTGTAGCATTTTGTTTTCACCGACACTCTCAATTCTGCTTGGTTGTCTGTGACTGATGATCTCAGTCAGTGGCTGATCTGTGCTCCCACAACCCGATCTCCGCCACTGGAAGCATTTTGTGGATGGGGAGGCACCGTCAGGAGCTGAGGCGGCGAGGAGGAGAGGCTGTGCCTACCTCCCCTTCGCCTCTCCTTTCTCCCAACCTCCCTGCCAACTCTTCCCATGGACGAGGCAGATGACGTGTTGGCTGAGAGCACACAGACACTGGAATCAGACTGCTTAGGTTCAGATCCTCCTTCTGCTATTTACCAGCTGTGTGACCTTGGGCAAGATTCTGAATATCTTTATAGCTCAATTTCCCCACCTGGAAAATGGCCATAATAATGGTACTTACCTCACCAAGTTATTACTCACTCCAAGGGAGACAGCTTACGGAGAGCAACATACATACACAACGCCTGACACAGAAAAAGTGATTGTCAGTGTGCACTTTCTTTCCTCTCCTGCCCCAGCGTCCTTAAGCTTTTAGAGACGCGGAGGTGGGCTCCTAACTGCAGGAAAAGTCAAGGTCTCTAGGCTCAGGCTGCTCTTCCAGTGGCCTCTCTACTTAGGTGAAAATTGCCTTAATTCCTAGAGGTTCAAATGATGAAAACCAGATTCCTAGCCTGAACTGGACATTATTAATCTGTCTCCAAACTTGTAATTATTTTTAGTATCTTCCTTTTTATTGAAAGCCTTCTCCCCCATTGCTTTGGTCAGGGTCCTGGCAGGTAGCAGATGGTACCTTCAAAAGGGCTTATCTGAAGAGAGTTTCATGAATGGGCTCTTGCAGAGGCAGCAGGAGCTAGAATCATGGAAGAGGGGCTGCCCCCCCCCCCCACCAGGCGCTATGGCTGTGATGGGACAGCACCACTGCCGGACACTTGGCAGAGGGGAGAGCGGGGAGTAAATACCCAGATCTTGTGCTGCTGCTGCTTTTCATCGATGCTGCTGGAAGCCAAAGGGCCCGGGGCCCTGGTGAGGCAGCCCACCGAGGTCAGCCCCCAGGACACAGAGCAGGTGGGGAAGGGTGCAGAGTGGCTTTGGGTGAGGGGAGGTGGTGGAGCAGATGGAGAAGAGCATACACACTTCCATTCCCAGCAAGAACTAAATGGCCTGTAGGCTGGGGTCACTCCAGAGACACAAATGCAACCTAGGACTGGAGGTTCTCTCCTTCAGCAGGAGGTGGTTTCTGTGGCTTTGTGGAGGCTAGAGGTCTGGCCTCCTTTGCAGAAGGAGTCGTATTCACAGCCCGGACTTCCTGAGCATATGCTTTATGCCAGGTGTGGATTGTCTCCGCCTTTACAAGGATCCAGCGGGCAGGCATCATGTTCCCTACCTAGTTGACCTGAGTCTGTGGGAAGTTAAGAAACTTACTGAAGAGAGTTCCACTAAGAAATGCATGAATCAGCATTTCAACTGATGTTCCAAAGCCTTTTCCAGTGGTTCCCAAACCTGGCAGTGCACCAGAGTCATTATGTTATCAGTCACCTTCTAGGCCTGCTGTACCAACAGGTATAGAGGAGATATATATATATATATATTCATTCATTCCAGCACTCAAGGAAAGAGCTTATGTTTCCTTAACAGACGTGAGTGCTTACAGAGAACTGCTGTGTGCCCACACTGTTGTGCTGCGTTAACAAGTTTCTGAACAGTGCATTTTGAAAAGAAATATCCTAGTTCTTTAGTAATCGGGCAAGGGATTGGCCCAGGTGCTGGCAGTGTGTCCATCTGCTCATGATGGAGTGGTTTTCCTTTGCATCTCACCTCCACCCACTCTCCAGGCCCAGAGGTGGCACTGGTGTGCCTCCAGGGCCCTGGAAGTAAGGTGAGTGGCTCAGAGAGCAGTTGCCCAGGCCGGGTGGACAGTGTCCGGATGCAGTCCCGGTGTTGGGAAGCCCCTGAGGCTCTTCCTGAACGTCTTGACCTGTGCCTCTGGGTGAATTTCTGGCTTGGAGAAGCCTTTAACTCATCCTGGGTCCCAGGATAGAAGAAGGACCAGGGAAAACCAGGTTTAAGAGAATGACCAAGTATTTCTAAGCCTGTGTACCTTACGCATCTTCCCCAGCAGTGGGGAATTTATAAATGCTTCAGTTGAGCTATTGAGAGCTTCAAAGACATCGATACACACTGGAAAGCCCCCCAGCTGGGTGGCTACCTGTCCTCCACCCGGCACCAGGCCTGTGGTAGGGGCCGACCTCTGGGAGAGCCCTACTTCAAGGCTCGATGGTTCACTTGGCGTAAACTGAATCCCTGCAAGACTGCAGGGCAGATTCCCATAAGTCTCTGTGTCTTCTGGGCACATCTCTCCCCAAAGTTTCCCTTCCTCATCTGTGAAATGAGGTTGGACGTCCCTGCCCAGGCCAGGCAATAGGGTGTGTGCAAAGGTGCTTCCTACAGTGCAAAGTGCTGTAGGAGTGAAAAAAAAAAAAAACTGAATTTAAGAGCTCTGTGCCTCATTTCCCTTTGATATAGGAAATAAGGATAATTACTGCCTACTCTTTTATTGCCCCAAAGACGATTGTAAACCACATGCCTGTGGATGAGATGGAGAAGGGCTTTGCGGTCCTCTGCCATGAGCCATGGTGAGTGCAGAGAGGTGCTGTGAAGGGTTCAGTATGATTGGTTCCTGTGCCGAGGGCTTGGGGATCCTTGGGAGGAGCTGCCTTGGGGAAACTTCTGTCGTTCATCTGCCCACCTCCCACCCCCATGCCTTATAGCTTTGTGGAGGGAAGGAGAGGGTGAAGAGAGGTTGCATATTTACAATAGCCAAGACATGGAAACAACCTAAATGTACATTGACAGGTGACTGGATAAAGAAGTTGTGGTATGTTTATACAGCTGTAAAAAAGAATAAAATGCCATTCGCACCAACATTGATGGACCTGGAGATTGTCATTCTAAGTGAAGTAAGCCAGAAAGAGAAAGAAAAATACCATATGAGATCACTCATATGTGGAATCTTAAAAAAAAAAAGACAAATGAACGTATTTACAAAATAGAAACAGATTCTCAGGCATAGAAAACAAACTTACGGTTACCAGGGGCAGAGCGGGTAGGAAGGGATAAATTGAAAGTTCAAGATTTGCAGATGCTAACTACTATATATAAAATAGGTAAACAACAAGTTCAACAAATTCATACTGTATTAGCACAGAGGACTATATTCAATATCCTGTAGTAAATTATGGTAAAAAGGAACATGAAAACTAATATATGTTCATGTATGATTGAAGCATTATGCTGTACACTAGAAATTGATGTAACATTGTAAGCTGACTATGCTTCAATAAAAATATATATATACAAAAAAAGAAAAAAAAAGAGCAGTTGCAGACTGCAGCCTCCCCCAGGAGCTCCCTCTCCCAGCCGGCCGGGCTTTTCCTGGCAGTGCACTGTGTGAGGATGTGGCCAGGGCCGCTGCTCCGTGATTCAGCTCCTGTGTGGAGCGGGACTCTGGTGGCCCAGTCCCGGCCTGTTTACCTTGGCTCTGTTGCTCTGTGCCAGGCCTCAGCCCGCCGTGCCTCCTCCCTGTCTTCTGTGGGAGGGGTTCTGCAGGGGTTTGGCAAACCCAATTCCCAGTGTAATTGTGGAGGGAAAGACTCTGTGATCAGCCTACACTTTCTTCTCATTTTCTCACCAAGGGGATAGTTAGGAGGAGGAAGGCAGACAAACCCCTCCACCTTGGTTAAATCACAGGGTGTGGGGCAGAGCTGGAGGGCGGTGTCGACGTTTGCCCTGGGGTTCAGCCTTCCAGTGCAAGTGGCAGGAGTGGGAATAGGCAAGATCCCTAACAACGCCCCTGTCTCCCCAGGGCCCCCATTCCCTATGTCATAGGCACACCCTGTCGTCTTCACCAGTCGGAGTAGCTCTGGAATGCCAGTACTTTGAAATGAGTTGATAAACCTTCCTTGGAAGTCCCTTGCAACCAGGCTTCCCTGGTTGGAGGAAACACAGAAATGTTTGCAGGAGCACAAGCTGTTGTTAGGCAGTGGCCTCCATTTTGGTTTTCTTTTACGCACAAGAAAGGTGTCGATTTAAGTGTGGGATTAGAATGCTCAGGCGTATATGCAAACTAGGGAACGTCGAGACTGAATGATGCTCATAGCAGGTGTTTAATAACTGTTGAGTGGATCCTGGAATGAAAGGAGTGGGCTTGTAGGTGGGGAGTCAGCTGCATCCCAGATGCTGATAACCGATTTGGGTTTGAGTCCAGCATTTCTCCCAGGTGTACGCCACGCCGCAGCCCGTGAAAACCAGGATTCCGGGGGGCCAGTGTGCTAGGGCATGCTGGGCCACCGTTGTTGGACATTCATAACTTGTATTAGAATATTAAAGATTTTGAAAAGTCCTAAAATTATGTGTATTTCTACAGATACATATAATTTATATCTATGTATGTGTGAATATACATATACATGTATATATTTATTTTTTTCTCTCTGTGATATATCATAACATTTTGTGTATATTTCCCTGTGCTATACAGTGTAATCTTTATGTATTCTATAATTTTGAAATCCCAGTCTATCCCTTCCCACCCTCTACCCCCCTGGTAACCACAAGTCTGTATTCTCTGTCCATGAGTCTATTTCTGTCCTGTATTTATGCTTTGTTTTTGTTTTTGTTTTTTAGATTCCACATATGAGCGATCTCATATGGTATTTTTCTTTCTCTTACTTCACTTAGATGACATTCTCTAGGAGCATCCATGTTGCTGCAAATGGCATTAACACGTATATATTTAGATACATATATAAGTAAATTTAATCTTTCACTAACCTATAGTGCCTACCTGGTCCCTGGTCAGGTCTCAAGGTACAGAAACCTAAACATACATATCTGAGATGGAAGTACGTGCTGTTGCAAAAGTGTTGGGGAGCCAGAGAAACCAGAAAGAACTGTTTTGACAAACTTTCTTGGATTTACTGTTATGCCTACTCTGTATGTCTCATGGTCCGCTATACATCTTGGCGTTTTTTGTTTTTGTTTTTTTTAAATTCTGGTTCAGCAGACTCAAGACTACATTTTGCCAAACATTCTTTGTATTTAAACTCTTATAGGCTTTAAAACAAACGTAGACCAGATGTTCTTGATTTATTTGCATTTCACTGATCACACTGGAATTTTGCCAGAGCAGTAGGAAATCCCCAGGGATGTGGGACTCTCTTTTTTTTTTTTTTTCTCTCAGAAACTGGTGTTTTTCATGAGTAGAAAGCTATGGACTCAAGCTCAATTGTAACAGGAACTTTGTAGATGCCCAGAAAGTTTCTGCTGTCAGTATTGGATAAAATGGTATGAAAGCATCACCGGGGCTGCGTGCCTCTCTACAAGATGTAACTCGTAGCTCTGTGGCCTGTTTTGCCATAATCCTGCTGCAGCTGGTAGAGCACTGGACCAGATTCAGGGGCCCAGATTCTCAGTAAACAGTAATTATCATCATGCACGATGGAGTTACAGGGCATTCTCGTTGGCACATTTGTGTTTTGTGATTTTTTTTTTCACCTTGAATATATTTTGCTTGGAAGACAAAGTAAGTTAACATATTTAAAAAAATTATTTTGCCTAGCTACAAATTTCAGTGATAATTCATATTCCTTCCAATAGTCCCCTCCCCAAAAGAGAAGAGGAGAAAATGTTTTTAGAGCAAATCACACCATTTTTCTCTTCATTCACAAATTTGGCCCCCATTAAGTTGCATATTTTGGGTTTAAATCAGCATTTAAAAACTCTGATGACTGCTTTCTCTGAAAGTGTCTCCAGAGAGGTTCAAAAGTTTCTCAGAAATGGAAGTTTATTGAGTAAAACTGGTATTTTACCTGTCATTGCAAATACAGAAAAGAGACATCGTGAATACAGAAAAGAGAAAATATATGATATCTGCCTGTGAAGAATGGATAATCTGCAAACAAATTTTTGCCATTAAAGGGATTTTTATATGTAACTTAAAAATAGTTTTTATTTATAGAACATCTACTATGTGTGGTAATGTGTTCCACACAAGCACACGCACATGCACATTTAATCGTCACAATCTTAGAAGGAGATATTACTATCCCATTTATGGATGTAGAGACATGACTAAAGAGATGAAATGATTTGACCAAAGCCACACAAATATAAAGGATGGTTGGGATTCAATCCAGGTCTGTTTCCTCAGTTTACCTGCCTGGTGCCTGGTAACGAGAGGCTGGTGTTTGTGAGCAGTGAGTTGTGGGAAGCAGTTACCGAGAGCCTTCTGGGTGCCCAGGGCTGCTTCCTCTTCACCCGGGAGCCGTGTCCAAGCCTCCTTTGTGAGCTTGTCTCATTGGATGGCAGTGACTTGTTCAAGAGTCCCCACCAGACTGAGGTCTTCTTGTAAGCAGGAACCACATCATTTTCCTTTTATATTCTCAGAATGCTGCCTGGCATGTTGAAATTACATGGTGGATCTTTGTGGAATAAATTATTCTGATACAGGGCTGGAAGGCCCTTGCTCTCAGTCCTGTTCTCCAATGATCTTGGCTTAAGTGTATTTGCTAATTGAAATGTAACTTCATGACAGGGAAGAATTAAGAGAATGAATAGGTGCAGCCAGTGTTGAAATAAATTTTTTCCCACATAGTCGCCTTTCATTTTGTTTTCCTGTTTATAGTTTACTATAAACTTTTAAATTTTCTTTAAAAAAATTGATGTATGTGGTGGACGTGTGTGGCTGCAGTGGGGGTGCTTTCTATGTATGGGTCTCTCAGAATCTCACTTATCCTGTATGTTCTTTGACCAAAGCACCCATATTTTCCTTTCTTATCTGTTTACCTCAGAGAATGCAAAGAAGGTGACTCGGGGGAAGCTTTTCTGTCCTACGGAAATGGGTTCTTGTGACTATTGGACCATCTGTGCAGAGCAGAATTGAGAAGGAGCAGCAGAGTCTAAGATGCTGTGTTCCAAACAGATCATCTAAATGATCTATCTTGGAACCACTTAATTAAAAAAAAAAATCCAGTGACCTCCAACCAGAGATTTTGCAAGTCCCTTTTAGAATTGCTAATGAACTAATCCTGAAGAGAAGGTGACAACTGTGGTGCCTTTTATTGATTACCGCCTGTGGTGTTTTTTTTAGTGTTAAGATCTTCCTTTTATAGATGGTAACACCAATGCCCAAGGCCACACGTTGGTTAAGTGACAGAATTAGGATTGACGTCCAGGCTCGGTGACACTGTGCAGCGCTACCCCTGCTGCAGCGGGGCTTTCTGGAAGGACGACTTCTCTGCACCCAGTCCTACAGGGCAGAGTTTGAGAGGCTTTGTTCTTTCAGTGCCAGACAGATGATCAGCACTAGGTATTTGGAACCACTTAGAAGCCAGAGGGCCCATGAACTTGGAGGATAGGTCCTTATTGTCTCTCACCCCTAGGGGAGGTTAGTGAAATGGGCATCTCCCTCAGCTGTGGGTGAGGTCACAAACCACAGTAGTATTAGCAGTACCTCCCGCTTAATCATCAACAGAAGTCACAGATGTTTCCATAGCACATTACGGTTCTGACAGAAAAATCTCAAAATATCATTTATCTCATTGCTACCTAGAAACTGTGGTAGTTATTGGCTGTGTTAATGGTTGTGTTAATGGTAGTCCTAATATACTGCAGTAATCCAGGCAACACACGCGTGGCCTGGACTATGTGACTGGACTCCGTTTGAGGAGACTGGACAGATTTGAAGGACATTTGGTATTTAGAATGGACAGAATCCAAATTATACCGTTTCTCCCATTGTGCCTTAACATGTTCCATCTCTATGCCTCTACTTTTGATTTTTACCCTGAATAACTTTCTCTCCCCATGACAAAGTCCTACTGACAGTTTCGATGAAACTCAATCGATGTTTTCTCACAAGGAAGTCCTTTCTTTGTGCCAAGTGTGGTCCTGAAGACCGGGCATTCAGAGTAAGCTGCCCTGCGCAGGTTCCCTGCTGACTTTTACTGCAGGTTTTACTGGAGGGGCCTCCACCCCCTGCTCTGCCGTTGGTAGGAGGGTTCTTTGTGTGGAAGTCATCTCTCTACCCAGCTCAGGTCCTCCAGGGCAAGAATGCTGTTTTCATATTTGGATTGTCCACACAGTCTGGACTCCAGCACAACGCCAGGAACTAAGGAGGTGTCCAAGGGATGTTTTTAGTTGTGTCTTCCCTTTTTCACCACGTTGCATCAACATTATGCCCCTGCCTCCTACCTCAGAAAAAGGTAAAAGCTTCCCTCAAAATACCTTGGTCCCAAGTACTCAAGTCTAGAAAAAGAGTTGAGAATAATAGAAATGAGTTCCTCTGGTCATAAGTTTGAATTATTTTACTGACGATTTTAAATGTAGGCAGCTTTTGGAATAGTCATGGAATTCACCTGTGAAGGATGGTATCATCCCCTTTAGGTAGCTTCCCAGGTGAATGATGTAATACCATTGATTTATTTTTAAAATTAAAAAAATTATACAATTTTTAAAGATTACTCTCCATTTACAGTCATTACAAAACATTGGCTGTCTTCCCCATTTTGTACAACGTATCCTTGATCCTATCTTATATCCAATAGTTTGTACCTCTCACCTCCTCACCCCCCATCCCATATTGCCCCTCCTCCCACAGTGGTAACCACTAGTTTGTTCTCTGTATCTGTGTGTCTTCTTCTTTTTGTTATGTTCACTAGTTTGTTGTATTTTTCAGAATCCACATGTAAGTGATATCATACAGTATTTATTTGTCTGTGTCTGACTTACTTCAGTTAGCATAATGCCCTCCAAGTCCATCCATATTGCTGCAAATGGCAACATTTCATTCTTTTTTATGATTGAATAGTATTCCATTATATACACACACCACATCTTCTTTATCCATTCATCTGTTGGTGGACACTTAGGTTGCTTCTATATCTTGGCAATTGTGAAAAATGCTGCTATGAACATTGGGGTGCATGTATCTTTTCACATTACTGTTTTTCGTTTTTTGGGATATTATACCCAGGAGTGGAATTGCTGGGTCACATGGTAGTTCTATTTTTAGCTTTTTGAGAAACCTCTGTGCTATTTTTCACAGTGGCTGCACCAATTTACATTCCCACCAACGGTGCACAAGGGTTCCCTTTTCTCTGTATCCTTGCCAACATTTGTTATTTGTGTTTTTTCTGATGATAGCCTTTCTGAGAGGTAATACCACTGATTCAAATAAGATTAGAAATTGCTCACTAAAACTTTTGTGCAAACCATGCAATGTCCAGCAAAGTCGAACTTCAAAGAGAGTTATGAGCTCTGTTTTTTCCAGGTAACGAGATGTTTGCTTGAACTCGATAAAATATCAGTGGGCATGAAAGGCTCTGACCACAGTGGCTGGCACATAGCGCCCTCTCAAGCGTGCATGGTCATTAGCCCTGAGCCTCTGGAGGTAGACATCTTAGTATTTGTTTCAGAATTATAGTGATTGGTTTGGATTCTTCACCTTTAAAGTTAGAAAAAAATTTAAAAGCTTATTTAGTAGACTTTCTCCCATTTTACGGGTGAAAAAACCAAAGTCTACAAATATCAGTAGCAGAGCCAGGCTTTGTAACTCCTTGTCCCTCACCCGTTCTGTGAATCATTAAAAACCCGAGAGACTGGCCAGGTATAATGGGTTATTTAAAAATTTTTTTTCTCGCTGAATGGTTCATCATTAACTCCCTCCCTCCCTCCCTTCCTTCCTCTTTTCCTTCCTTCTCTCTCTTTCTCCTGAATGAAACAGTGACCCCTCTTTCTTGAGGGTTCGGTTCACTCATGAGAAAGTTAAATGCAGTGGAACCAATGGAGATGAGAGCCCTCAGGTCCAAGAAAACATTTTTTCTCCCTTAATAGTAAGCTTGACACCTTAATGGGAAGTGGCCGTAGGAAGTCTCTTGACTGGCAAGCGAATATGTCCTGGTCCTGAAGACTGGGGGTGGGGGTGGGGGGCAAGGTCTGGTCTTTGTCGTTCTCTTTGCAGTGAGCTGCAAGCTGTCACCTAATTGAGATCTTCTTAGAGATCTGCTCTCACCCACCTGACTTTACCTCAGGGCCACCTCTTCCTTTCTGTTCTCAAATCTCTCAGAGCTTAGAAAAGCTCCTTGTTCATGTTATGTTAATATAGGCTTTCTTCAAAAATGGGAGTTAATTTTTCACATTCTTTTCAAGAGAGAGAATGAGTTCACAATTTATCTTGGGTCAAGTGAGGAAACAGATCGTACTGCTATAACAGGGCAGCTGTCTTTGGTAGAATTCACATCTGCCACGAGCCTCAAGAACAAATTCACGTCACCACCTAGTGATGCATCTGGAAACACAGCGGAGTGCTGTACCCAGGGTTACAGACATGAGCAAGATGTCAGCCCTTCCCGGTGGCAGCACCAAGGGTGCTCGTTGGCTATTTTTCTCTGAAATAGACAAGTGCCTTTTCTTTAGTCATGTGTGGGATGCTACGTGTATTAGTCCGCTAGGGCTGCTGTGAGAAAGTACCACAAACTGAGCGGCTTAAATGACAGAAATTTATTTCCTCATGACTCTGGAGGCTAGAAGTCCAGGATAAAGGTATTAGCAGAGTTGGTTTCTTCTCAAGCCTCTCTCCTGTTTCTCTGCATGATTGTCCCTCTGAGTGTGTCTGTGTCCTGATCTCTTCTTATAAAGATGATCTTACTTGATTGGGGCCCACCCTAATGACCTCAGTTTAATTTGACTACCTCTGTAAAGGCCTGACTCCAAATTCAGTCACATACTGAGGTACTAAGGATTAGGACTTCAAAGTACGAATTTGGGGAATATACAATGCAGCCTACGACACCATGCAAACAACTTGGAAGTCCCCTCCCTTCCCTGCCCAAGATAGGCAGATTGATGTTACATACCTGTCCTATGTGGTCTTTCTGGAGTCAACACGAGCAGTGACACTTGCTGTGTAAACTGGACTTTGGATCTGACACTCCATAGAAAGCCTACTTCCCACAGTTAAACTAAGGAAAATTATGCTTAATGAACCCCTCACTCAGCCTTTTCACCTGCTTGTCCATAGAATGACTTGCTCATTCACGAAGGGGCTGGTTTATCCTGTTGGACTCATTGGCTTACATGCCGGTGCAAAAGTAAACACGATAGTTCATAAAAGAAGAAATGCAAAGACTTAATATGGAAAGATGATAATCCCCATAGTCAGTTGTCCATATAAACAATGATGTCTGTCAGCTTGGTAAAGTTTAAGTGATTGAAAGTAGCCAGTGTTGGGAGTAGAGTTGGGAATTTGCATGCAAGGATTGCAGAAAGACCTTTCTGGAGGGCATTCTAGCTATTGGTGTCAGTTTAAACGCCACTCTTTAACAATTAGTTTATCTCAAGGAAATAATTAGACATGTGCCTGTGTGTGCAATGCAGCACTGTTTACATTAGCAAAAGCACACAAAACAAAACCTGTATGTCAAATAAAATGGAATGCTTTGCAGCCATGGAAAGTGTCCCAATTATATTGTTAATTGAAAAAGGTAGGTTACAGAGTAGAATGTATCATCATCTTGCTATATTGGCCTATATATAATTTTTCTATATTAGTGTGTTTGATGGGAGATGTTCCAGACTGGTTATCTTGGGGTGGAAGCCTTTCTTTCCTTACTACATTCATTTTTATAGGATCTGAATTATAATGATCACAGATCACTTTAAATATCAGAAAAAATAAGCCAAGCGCAAAATAATTTCCACTTAGAAAATTAAAGATGTTACTGAAGCATTTAAATTTTTCTTTTATGATAGATGTGTTTTGGGGGGTTAAGTGCTCTCCTGTTTGCTTTGAGAGGGGCAGATATTTCAAATATGTACTTGTGTTTGACTTTTCACGGGCATAATGCTAGCTGCTTATTCTTTGCAGGAAGTCGATACAGTGTAATGGAAAGCCGTAATCTTCCGAGGGTGACAGATCAGAGCCGCACACCGGCTGTGCTGCTCCCCTGCTCTGTGACATTTGGCAGATTATTTAACGTCAGTGACCTTTGGTTTCCTCAGCTGTAGAATGGAAATAATGATAATGGTTTGAGCTTGCAGGTTGATCCTGAGGGTTAAATGAGACCTGGTACATAAAGTTTCTGGATTAAAATAAGGAGTAGTCATTATGATGAGAGCAACATAATGCAGTTTCCAGAATTCTTCATGTTTTAGAGCTAGGACTTAGTCTATGGGTGGAAAATTTCTTTAAGTTGTGGAAAAACAGCTAAATGGAACTCAAAAGAAGTTCCATTCTATGTCCTTGGCTAGCTTTGGTAAACCGCTTTTACAGAAAGGCAATTTCTTTTATTCTTTCTGTTCTCACTGACTGAAAGGTGTGCTTTATGAAACCACTTGTGTCTGTGGCATTTTTCTGCAGAATTAGAATCAGGAAGAAAAGCTTTCCCGAGAAGAGGTCGGAGAGAAGCCGCTGGGGTGAGAGGGAGGGCTGGATGGGGGTCAGGAGCAAATGCCAGGTTTACTTTCATGAGGTGCCTCCCCCCTCCTCCTCTTCTGGATTGGTTTGTTTGTACAAATTGGTTGCCTCAAGCAACACATTATTCGTTTGAGCCAGAATGTATCCCGGGAGACTTAACTGCTTTCCCTTTGCCAAGTAATTGTCCTTTTCCCAAAGAGGACGCCGGGAGTGTGGGGCATTTTCCATTTTGGCATATTTCTCTCCAGTCCCCCCACCTCCCCCTTACACTGTCTGCTGTCTGCAAAGCACTATGAATTTAGAAAGCAACCAGTTGTGAGCTATTAATCTTTATTTCCACTCCTGGGTTTTTGTCCTCCTTCCTTAAATTTGCACTACTAATACTTAAGGAAAGAAGATGATACAGGCATACCTCGGATATTTTAGATTTGGTTCCAGATCACTAAAATAAAGTGAATATTGTGATAAAGCAAATTGCACAAATTTTCTGGCTTCCCAGTATATGTAGTCTATACTGTAGTCTGTTATATGTGCAGTAGCATTATGTCTAAAAAACAAGATACATGCCTTTATTAAAAATACTTTATTGCTATATAAAATAAACAACAAGAACCTACTATGTAGCACTGGGGACTATGTTCAATATCTTGTAATAACCCATAATAGAGAAGAAACTGAAAAAGAATATGTATACACATATATGCATAAAAAACTGAATCACTTTGCTGTACCTCTGAAACTAACACAACATTGTTAATCAGCTATACTTCAATTAAAAAAAAAACTTTATTACTAAAAAATGCAAACCATCATCTGAGCCTTCAGTGAATTATCATCTTTTTCTGGTAGAGGGTCTTGCCTCGGTGTTGACTGATCAGGATGGTGGTTGCTAAAGGTTAGGGTGGCTGTGGCAATTTCTTAAAATAAGACAACAATGAAGTTTGCTACATCAATTGAGCCTTCCCTTCATGAGCCATTTATCTATAGCATGCAATACTGTTGGACAGCGTTTTACCCACGGTAGAACTTCTTTCAGAATTGGAGTCGGTCTTCTCAAACCCAGCTGCTGCTTTACCAACCAAATTTGTGTCGTTTTCTAAATCCTTTGTTGTCATTTCAACAGTCTTCACAGCACCTTCACCAAGAATAGTTTCCTTCTTAAGAATCCACTTTCTTCGCTCATCTGTAAGCAGCAGCTCCTCATCCGCTCAAGTTCTATCATGAGACTGCAGGATTTCAGTCACATCCTCAGTCTCCACTTCGAATTCTAGTTCTTTTGCTTTTTCCACCACCTGTGCAATTACAACAGTAACATCAACAATCACTGATCTCAGATCACCAGGACAAATATAATGATGAAAAAACTGGAAGTGTTGCAAGAATTACCAAGACGTGACACAGAGACACGAAGTGAGCAAATGCTGCTGGGAAAATGGCACTGATAGATTTGCTAGATGCAGGGTCACCACAAACCTTCAGTTTGTTAAAAGAAAAAAATAAATATATACTTGTGCAGTGCAGTAGAGTGAAAGGCAGCAAAGCCAGGTAGGCCTGTGTTACTGGTCAGAGCGTTCCCTGCCCCTGCACAGGACGCAGGCGGCCCTTGCAGCAGGATGATATTCCTTCCCTATTCATGTCAGGCTTGACCGTGTGATTTGCTTTTTGGCCAGTGAGATGCAGGTGGAAGTGACATGTCCAGCATAGATTTCTGCCCTCAGACCCTGGCTTGGACCTCGTTTTGGCTCAACTCTGGCTTCTCTTGTCTCCACACCCCACCTTCTAGACCACAGTCCACGTACCCAGGACTCCTGAATCCCTTGTCTAGACGGCCTTGGGCCTGCTCCCTGGCCTCTCCCTGGATCTGTGCACCCAGATGTGGCCCATGCTGTGGGTGTGTGCAGCCCATGCTGCAGGGGCTGGGAAGACAGTGCAGGCTGGAGCAGGGTTGGGGAGGGGAGTGAGTAGGGAGCAGGCCTCAGGTCAGGGACCACTTCTCTGCACAGTGATGTTTCTGCATGGAGCTTTAAGGAGTCCAAGAATCACAATTCCATTTGGCCTGGCTTGGTATGAACATATATTGGTCAAAGAGAATAAGACACTTCAACAGTTTTTAGCGTGGTCCCTACTTTATAATACGTGGCCGTACGTCATGTGAGCCTGCATCTGAACTCCTAGGGCCACACCCACGAATGCTCAGATCTTCTGACTTTCTAGACACGGGCTGCTTATTCAGCCTGGGTCCCGGCCTGATGTGCACAGAGCTGCAGCTAATTCCTGATAGATGTAATGGGAGATAAATCTTTCTAACTATAGGCCACAGAGATTCTGGAGTTGTCTGTTACTGTGGTATAACTTAGATTTAAGTTCACTAATTCCAAAATGAAAAGTTGACACACGTAGAAGGTGTCTGACCTCTCCCGCTTTAAATATGGTATTGGCAAGACTTTTTGTTATCAGTTGCACGATAGTGCTACCCAGAACCGCCTGGAAGAAAATCCTGGGAGGCGACTGGAGTTCTGTGATGGGCACGTGTGTGCGCCATACACGCTCAGTTGCTCTCATTGCTGTTCTTGAATTGCTGACCTTCAACGCACTTTGAGGCCCCTTTTCCAGTAGTAATGCTTTGGCTCATCTATATATCTGCCTTACTTCCTTCCCTTGTGACCCTCCAGAAGTAGAATTCAGGGCCAGATCTTGAGAAGAAAAAAAAAAAAACCTTTTAAGATGAAAGAATATAAATAAAGCCCCTAGTGTGAAGAAGAGCAGGTAGTATTTTTACTTTTAAAAAGGAATCCATCATCTGTGAATTCATATTTGAATGTACGTACCCACCCGTCTCCCATCTTGTACCAGACGAGCTATGCCAGTGATCTCTTCTGCTCAGATCATATCAAATATGAGGCACTTGCTGGAGCTGAGAGTCCTTCTGACTTGGAACAAAAGTCACCTGGTCCCCACTGGTTGTAATACTATGAACTTGGCCCAGTGATATCAAACAGAGACATGGGTAATGGCAGTTAAGGTAACTATATTGTAGGCGAAAAACATACTTGTTTTCAAAAAGCTTTCAAATACAGAGATAATTTTATTCACTCTCTGTTATAGCCCGCGAGATAAGCAGAAGGAAGCCCTCCCTTTTCACAGAGGAGGAAGCTAAGGCTTACTAGGTTTCAATGATTTGCCCTCTGTTTGGCTACCAATATTAATAATGGTATTAGGAATATTAATATACCAATTAATTAATATACGAATATGTGTTATATAATATATATGTTAATTATATACTTTGTTATACATATATATTTAATATACTTTATACTATACACTAGTATCTATTAATAATATTTAAATAATCTATGTAATGTCCTTGTCCAGGAGACTGCCTAACTGCTCTAACAACTCCGTGATTTCAGTGGCTCAACACAGTTCGGGTTTATTTCTCATTCACGCCACTGTGAGTGCAGGGTGGTGACAGGGTGCTGTGCCCCAGAGTTCAGGGACCCGAGCTACTCTGTGTCGTCAGAGTTTCCTCCAGTCAGGTGGCAGATGGGACGTGGAGGTGCACATTCTGTTGGCCGGAGCACAGGGCCTGGCCATACCTTCCTGCCAGAGAGGCTGGAAAATGGGGCCTCGCTGCATGCCCAGGAAGCACAAATGTTCATGAACGCAAGCAATCTGTGCCACAGAAGTTGCAGAAATGTGTAGTGTTTATCTCCCCTGATTATAGGGGCCCTGTTTAAGATCTGTAGACCATTATGTTTTCTCCCCAGCTTTATTGAAGTTTAATAGACATACAATAAACTAAACGTATTTAAAGGGAAGAGTTTGATGCACTTTGACACATGTCTGCGTCAGTGAAGTCATCACCATAATCAAGATAATGAACGTATCTGCCACCCTCCGAAGTTCCTGGTGTCCGTTTGTAACCCTCCCTTTCTCACTGTCCTCCCCTACCTCCTGCCCCACGCACTCACTACTCTGCCTGCACAGATCTGTTGGCATTTTTAAGAATTTTGTATAAATGGAATCATGCACTAGGTTCTCTAACTTGGCCTCTTTCTCTCAACATAATTATTTGGGGATTCATCCATGTTGCGTGTATCCATAATTCGTTCCTTTCTATTGCTGGGTAGTGTTTTATTGTACTGTTACACCATAGTTTATTTTATTTTTATATTATTTTATTTTATCTTTTTTTAAAAAACGAAGACATCCAGCTTTTCTTAAGTTGGAGGACCTTCTTGATACTTTGCCTTACAGGCTGAAAACGCTCAGCCTTTTTCGGGCAGGTCAGAAATACCCCCCGCCCCCCGCCCCAGTCTCTCATTCATAACCTGAGTCACAAGGAAAGGAGGACTCGATGGAGCAGGTGCTGTGCTTTTCTTGTTTTTGAACTTAGAATTGGGTGGACTGTTAATCAAGTACTGGCAACCTAATATAGACCCAACGTTGTGCCCGTGACCTTGGGAATAGTCGTCCCTCAGTATCTGCAGGGATTCCAGGGGCCCCTGGGGACACTAAAATCCAAGTCCCTCGTGTAAAATGGCGCAGTATCATGAGCCTTGGCTTCTAATCTGTGGGTAGGGAGGGCTGATTATATAAAATAAACAAGACGGTTAATCCCAGAAGTCTGTAGTCTGAGATCTGTACCGTTCCTTGGTGTCCCTGGCCCTGGAACTGCAGTCCAGGCCGTGTTCATCCCAGGGTGGCACAGGGCTGCCCGTGTCCACACGCCTTCCAGGACTTCCCTGCCTCTGTTACTCGGCATCCACGACTAACTCTCGGGTTTAACCATCTTTAACATGAGGCTGACAAGGTGTATTGGGAGCTATTTACTAAAAGAAATACTTATTTTGTTTAATGAAAGAAGTGATTCTTTACTGAAATAAATAATAACTAAGTGAAGTAATATAAAGTACCTGTCCCCACACCTGGTGGATGGCTCAAAAATCATGTTTCCTTCCCTCCCGCTCTTTCCCTCTCCCTCTGCATTTCGGTCTTAACTTACCTTTCCTGCCTGATCGTCAGCCACTTCCCTCTCTCAGATGTGCCGTCCATCCACACCGAACACTTCTTTGTTCCCCATGCACATCCATTGCTTCCCTCCCTTTGGGCCTTGGCTGACAGTGTTCTTTGCCTTGGGTCCAGGTGGTCCCTTCATCGAGGTGCATCTCAGATGCCAGTGCCTCCAGGAAGCCTGCCTTGATTTCTTGTCCTTCTCCCCCAAATACTCCAGCACCCCAAGGTGGGAGTGACTTCTCTATCACAGTGGCTCCACTGTATCACATCCTTTATCACATCCTTACAGATCTGGCCCACTTGCTGTTCTTTGCCTCGGGGCCTTTTCTTGCTATTCCCTCTGGAAGGCTGTTCTTCAAGACCTTCACACATCTCACTCCCTCACTCAATTCAGGTCTCTGCTCAGTTTCACCTTCTCACAGAGGCCTTCCCAGATTACGCCATCTGACACAAGGTCTCCTATGCCCTATATTCTGTCCCCTACCCTGCTTTGTATTTTTCCATTGCACTTAATCCCACCTGATAATGTTTGTTTGTTGTTGATTGTCCGTCATGCCCACATGAATTCCCTGTGCACGAGGACTTTCTGTTGTCCCTGGTGCATCACTAAGTGTCTGGCACATAATAAATGCTCAGTGATTATTTGCTGAACAAGTGAATAGTCACCGCCAGCTTACATTATGGTCTCTATCAATGTGTCTTGAGGGTAAAAACAATGTCAATGTCTGATTCATCATTAGATCACCTCAAACATGTTGTCTGTGTTCATGTACAGTAAGTGTTTGGCTGAAAGACAAAAGTCAACAGTGAGGAGAAAATTTCCCAAGGTCCACATGACTCCACTTCAGTTTCAGCCGAAGGCTGTGGAGCACCTGCTGTTTGCTAGGAGCCATGAGATACTTCTATACGCATCATCTCGTCTAAAGCTCACAGCAGTTTTCACTTCCTTACACATACATTCCAGTTAGAACCTGGGGACTAGGACTAGGAGCTCTGGGAAAGTCCCACAGCTTCTGCGATAGCTACTCCTTTCCTGTCACTGTTACAGCCCCAGCACCTTTAGTCCCAAGGTCTCCCTCATCCCCGCTGTTGCTCATCATTCGTCCAAGGCCAGAGCCCCTCGGCCCCGCTCTGGCTTTCCTTCATTCACTCATTCCATCCTGAGCCATTCTGTATCTTTCAAACTCTTGTTGATGGTGAGAAAACAGTCTGCTTTCTCTGTCTGTACATTATACTCCTTATAATTTCTTGTCCTAAAGTAGTCTGGCTCCCCCATCCCACCCGTGGCCCTAATTTCCTCAGCCTTAGAAGAACTGACACCATCCCTTCCCCTTGGTTATCTTCCTGCCATTACTGAGCTGCCGTCATTCCACATTTTAAAATAAACCTCCAGTGTCCACTCCGTGCCTCTCTACCCAGGTCGTGCACATGCATTGCTGACTCTGGCCCTTGACCGAGCCTTCTCCAAGCCCACCCTCCTCTTAATGTTATTTCCTGTGATCTGGAGCCACAGAGTAGTGGAACGAGCACTGGACTGGGAGTCAGAAGAGCTCATTTGGAGGCCTTGCTCTCCCATTTGGCAGTGATGAGACTTTGGGAAATAAGATCGCTGAGCCTCGCTTTCTTCACCTGGAACATGGCTGTAGTGATACACACTCATCTACCTGCTTCAGGGGGTTTATTGAGAACAGAATGAGGCAAGCACTGCCAGGTTCACCCATAAACCAGGAGGTGTCAGGCGTTATGGGGCATTGTCCTCCTGGCTGCTTGGTGACATGCCAGACTTTGGGTCTCATTTCCCACATGGAACTTAGCTCAGTGACCCTTGGGCTTCACTCGCCTTCCTATAAGCCTGGACCCCAAGGGCAGCTTTTTCTTCAGTTTTCTCCCAACAGCCTTAGAATCTTGAATTCTTTGACTTTCCACCAAACCCTTTTGGCCAGATCTCAGTCCTTTCCATTACGACACAGTGTTGGCTCTTGGATAGTGTCTGGGAGAGCGTCTCTGGTCAGTCTTCAAGCAGAGAATGACACACCGTTTTTAGCGCTGACTCTCGTAATTAAAATCGGCAGCAAGTGTTTACTCAGAAGAGCCGCCTGGCTCCCTGTGATGGCGCACTAGTTGCTGGAGGGTGTTCCCGCCCCACCTGTCCGGCTCCTTCCTGGTCTCCCTTCTGCATTATTGCTGACTTAGACTTGCCAGCAGTTCCTTGCACCAGCCTCACTGTGGAAGTCACATCAGCTGAATGCTTCAGATCCCAAAAAGAAGACATGTCCTTTCTTCCTTCCAGGTGCCCAGAAACCGTGCTTTGGCAAAACTGGCAAAGAACTGGGAGTCAAAAGAAAGGAAGACATGAAGAGCTTGCTTGAGGTCTAGAATCCTAGCTGTTGGCCCTGAGAATAACAACAGGTGGTGGCTGTCACTGTTTTAGAAACTTGGTCAGGATTCTCATCTTAGCTATTTCAATGCTGGGTGATGAACTTAGTACACTACCCACTTCCTTGGTTTTGAAAGCTCCGTAGTGTATTGTGGAGTTTGAACTGTGGCCTAATATTTAAGTAAATGAAGTGAAGGAAAAAAGTGGTGAAGGGAGCCAACATTTCACGTCTTTCAACGAGCCTAGTATTTCACGTCTCACGTTTATAGATGCTTCTTAGACTAACACTTCCAGCAGAGGGGACCTGGGTACTGAGTCTGGCCGATTACTCATGCCCTGGAAGTGGCACGGTGACTTCCCAGAGGCTGGTCTGATGGAATCTCACCTGGCTTTCAGTGCCAGCATCATCTCTGGCCTCACTGCCATGCTTGAATCTCAACATCTGTACTAAGTGGGGCTTGTTTAAGAGCAGGACGAGCTGCAAGTGCTGTGTAACATCCTTCCCACTGATGGGCTTCTCGGCTTTAGAACAGGGACTTATGACAAACACAGATTTTACCATCTTCTTCTGAGAAGGAAGAAAGGGAAGCAGTTTCAAAACAGGTATACAAACCTGCCTCTTTTCTTTAGGCAGAAATCTGAATGTCATATGTGATGACAAATTGATCCTCTGCTTTTTGAATGACACATGATCTTCTTGACAAATGTGGAACATATAACTATAGAATCCTAGAAAATAAAAGTATGTTGATTCTGAGCAGCTCAATAGAATGGAATGTGAGTCGCTGAGCATCACTGGGGACCCGAGGGGGTAGTTTGCCAATATATGTCCCAAGTGAAGCTTGAGTTCTCAGTACAGCAGTCACTACCTGAACGCCTCATTTTGAAGGATGCGCTCACTACAGAGGCAGCCCCTTCCACGCTCAAGTGATGTTTACTATCTACCCACTAGTCCTTTGGCAACTAACTGCCCAGTTTGAACACTGGCTTCCATACTTACCAGCAGTTTGACCTTGTACAAGACACTTAACTTTTCTGAGCTTCAGTTTCTTTGTCTACAATATGAGAACAATCACAGTAATCACTTCACAAGGTGATGGGAAGGTGAGTGCAAAATATATTTAATGCTCTTAGAAAACTGTTTGATATTATAGACCTTTTTAATAGATGTCAGCTCTTCTAGCATAATAATAATAATTCTTATTATCACCGTGCCTTGGATCCACAAAGGATAAATCCAACCTTTTTTCCGTATGACAACTTCTTCCCTATTTGAAAAGAGCTAAACACCCTCAGTCCTAGAAACAGTTTATTTGTAAACTGTTTGCTTGAACAGTTTACAACTTAGCTTAGATCTGCAAAGATGACAAAAGAAATTCAAAGCACTGAGGCAGGTTTAATGTACTCAAGCCCTTTTGGAGACCTCAACAGTAAAAATATTTTTAATGTCTGAATAATGATGACTTCTTTCCTGGAATTTATATCCCCAGGAGAGAGATTTCGAAGGGTATAAATAAAATAAGTCTAACAAGGAAATCGTTCAACTTTCCTTGCTGGATTAAAAAGTAGTGCCTGCTGATGATATGTACAAAGTAGTTACTTTTTTTTTTTTTTTTGGTCATTTGTGTGCTAGAGTCTTAGACATTTTGGAGTGTGAATGTGACTTTTTTTCAGATTCACCCCACATCTGCATTGCAAGCTGGATATCCTCATTTGCTAGTAGACAATATCAGACAAATACGCCCATGACTTTGAGACCACGAGGGACCTGGGCCAAGAGTGCTGTCCGCAGCAGCCGTGACCTCCACCAACCTCGCCCCTCCCCAGTGGTGACATGAAGGAGCTTCCTGGGACTTTGGTTTTGACAGGCCCGGGGGCTGGGAGAAACCCAGCCACTGACTCTTCCAGGGTTATAACCCCGTACATGTTTATGATCTGTTTTATTACTGACTTTTGGTTTCAAAGGAGGATCTGCCGTGTTGTTCGAGAATGAAAATTGGCGTCTCTCAGACAGCCGTGGAGTTGGTTCCCTGGGAAGATGACAGGCCAAATCTTCATTAGGCTGTTGAGGACTGGAGGCGGCAGGGCTCCCTTTTCCCCTCCCACGGTGGCTGGCCCGCAGTGGAGGATGTGGGCTCCAGGGAGCCTTTGGTTTGGTTTCTATGTCTTTCACCTCCATCAGCTGCTGGTGTGGAGAGGAGGGAGGATGCAGCTTACGCAGCTTTTAACCCTGGTTCTGCAGCTTCGACGAGGTGCTCAGAGGATGGAGAGATGCGTCAAGGCAGCTTTGGGGAGTCATTTGAGGGTCTCTGGTCAGAGTTCATTGCTCATGTTGGTGAGTGATGGATGCACGTACAGGAGAAAAATGGCTGGGGACTAACAACTTATTATCGCTCTCCCCCCACCCTCCCAGTAGTGTTGAACTGTGTTCACGCAGAAAGTCTACGCTGGAATCACTGAGACAGGAGACGCATCCTGGCTCTGCCCTTTTTGCAGTTTCCCAGCCACTGAAACAGGGCTAGTACTATGTGGTAGCGCCCCTTGAGTAGGATAGAGGGGCAGATATCAGGGACTTAGCACGGTGTCTGGCACGTAATACCCTATCCCCGCATTTCCACAGATGTGCGGGGCTAAATTGTCCTGTGCTTCCCGCAAGCATCCAAAGCGTCTGTGGCAGTCATGAAGAAGCAGTAAAATTCCAGACGCCACCAAGAAGGCCTTTATTTGCTTTAGCCTTCCAGTGTCATACATGTGCCAATGCCCACACACACACGGGTACTCACGTGCACACACACACACACACACACCTGTTTCCCGATGCTGGGGCCTCACAGGTGGCTCTCTTAGTCCACCTGTGTGTTTGCCCTGTGGTCTTGGTGGTTCCATTTCAGGATAAACCAATGGGAAATGAATAAGCAGACTCTAATTATGAGCAGAACTCTCAGTCGTAGTCCCTCTGCTTCCTTCCTTGTCCCAACATGATCACTAGACAGCTTGTTGTGGCTTGTTCTCCAGGAAGGTCCAGAGAAGTCTATGGCATCGTCCCATCTGTGAGGCCAGCTAATCCTGGGGTATGGTGGGTTTTTGAGCAGGTGCTAACAGCTGGTGTGAAAGGAGGTAATTCCTGCCCTGGGGGAGCCAATCCAGGGAAATAAAACTAGCACACCTGACATAATTAGCCACCAACTAAGTGCTAAGTCATGTGCTACTGACCCAGTGTTAGAGTGCAGTGTGGGTGAGGGTGAATCGGAGGGTGGACAGTCTCCCGAGGTACCTTGTGCTGTGCCTTGATGAAAGATGGAGCAATGTATGGGGGAATATATATGTGTGTATATATATATATACACACCACGTATACACACATGCATACACACGTGGCAGCTTTTCCCACATCTTTTTTAAAAATTTGATCAGAGTTTTAAGTATTTTATTATAAAACATTATTATAAAATTAAAAGACATTTTAAGGGAAAAAAAGGAGCCATCTCTAACCCCACCTCCCTAACACAATTAATTTATCAAAAACTGTAGCTCATTCTTAGTCTCTCCAGTGTCAATGCAGGGCCTGGCCCACAAAGGGGGCTCAGTGAACGTTTGTGAGTGCCCACACCATTCGTTACTATGACAAGCATTCAGACCATGGCTTTATAAAGGGTGCCCAAGCAGCACCTCTCACACGCCAAGTTCTCTGCTGCATCACTGCGCTGACTTCCTCTCCCAGCATGAGGGGTGGGAGCCGAAGCTCCATGTGGTTGTGCAACCAGGGGAATGCTGCACATCTTCTCTAGACCACCGTAGAGCCTCCCTAAGATACAGTAAGGATGGAGAGGTGGGTGCCCAGGGCGGAGTGCAGCCCCCACCAAGCCTGGCTGTTGAAGGAGATGTCAGTGTTTCCCCTGCTAAATTTCAGAGAGCGTTCTCATTCCTAAGGTACCAGTGCCAACAAGTTCTGTGGCTTCTGTCTACTTGCTTTTCAGGTAAAGCTGGCTTGCCTGTTGGTACTTGCACAGCTTTGAAGAGTCAGTCATGGGCCCAGCTGATGTAAGATGAATTAAAACTGGTTCAAGTTCGCCTGTCTAGGACCCCATCCCCTCTCCTCTCTCTATCCCACTAAACAGTTTGAGCCACAAGGAGGCTGACTGGTCCATGTCTTTGGTCTGAGTTCACTGGATGTGTTAGTTTCCTGGAGCTGCTGAAACAAGTTGCCACAAACTGGGTGGCCTAGAACAAGAGAAACTTATTGTCTCATAGTTCTGGAGGCTAGAAATCCTAGGTCAATGTATCAGAAGGGCCATGCTCCCTCAAAATGTTGCAGGGAAGAATCCTTTCTTGCCTCATCTAGCTTCTGGTGGTGACTGCCAATCCTTGGCATTTCTTGATTTATGGCAGCATGACTTCCATCTATGAGTCTGTCTTCACACAGTCTTCCCTGTGTATCTCTGTGTCTCCCTGTCCCTTATGAGGACACCTGTGATTGGATTTAGACTCTACTCTAATTCAGTATGACTGTGTCTAATGTAGATTATGCTTGAAAAGGCTGTATTTCTAAATAAGGGCACAGTCACAGGTTCTGGGGTAGGATGTCAGCCTAACTTTTAGGGGGATACCATTCAACCCACTACGTTAGGTGAACATCTCAGGCCAAGTCAAAGGTAGTAACAGTATAGGTTTATCTTTCTTTTGGAGAATACTGATGTCTTCTCACATCTCTGGTGATGTGGTTAAGTTGGTCCCACTCTCCCCTCTTGCCCCAACCCTCTGGGTTACCAGCAGTACTTATTTTCAAAATAGCCAACTGAGATAATTAAACTGGGAGCAAATAATGGCCTTTTCCATTCCTTCATATAATTAAATGTAAATTCATGAGCAGAGACTGCATTTTTTTGCTTTTATATTCTCAGCATCTTGAAATATTAAAACTGTCATCTGTTTGAGACAAAGCAAAGCCAGCAGCCTTTTATTTATTCACCCAGCATTTATTGAGCAACCGCTGTTGCTAAGTAGGGAGGAGACAGTGCTGAAGCTAGCAGTAACTGCATTTTGTTGAGGGTCTACTCTTTTCTGGACACTGTTCTTTGCATACTTTATCATGAATCCTCATAAAAGCCATAAAGTAGGTATTATCATCCCCATTTTATAGATGAGAAAACTGAGGGTTGGAATGTTTAAAACTTCGACCAGTGTCTTAGAGCTCACAAGTGAACAATCAAGTTTGAATCTGAATGATGTACTGTGGATTTGTCTTTCTTTACCCTTTGAATGAAAGTTTCTGAATAATGTTTCCCAGTTGTTTTCCCTAGAAATCTAACCGAGCAGTTTTTTTTTAAACTAAATCATCTTTTCAGTATAATAGATTTTAATAAAATAGGTAGGTAGAAAGGAACTGATATAGTGTGTAACGTGACAGCTCATGGCCAAAAGCAGAAATGGGAAATATATGCTTTCATTTCAGGCAAATATCAATCTTTAATATTCATAGCTTCCCAATAAATAAGTAGAGAAATAATGGGAGAAAATCACCATTTTCCAGTCCCTATGAAGTAAGACTTGGGCATTGATTCTCAGTGGCTGCCAAGCGCACAAAAGCAGACATAATCAATACGAGCTGCCTCCTGGTGGAAGCACACAAGACCACCTGTCAGTTCACTGTTCTATCCCCAAACCAGATACGGATTTTATCAAGTTCCTCGATCTAACTGTGAGTTCACAGGAAATACAGGGCAGAGAGAAACTAGTTAAATCACAACATCGTCAAAATGTGGATCGTGGGACAATCTATACGACAAAAGAACCAGGTTCTTTAACAAATAAATTGCAAGGCAAAAATAAAGTTGGAAAAAGAAATTTTATATTAAAAAAGACAGCATTTATCAATTAATTGCAGGATTCATTTGAATAACGTGCAAAAAAATCTTTGAGACATTTGGAGAAATTTTAATACTGACTAGATATTGGGTGATACAGTTTATTTTTGGATGTAATATTTTGGTTGTGCTTACAAACAGAACCTTAGCTTTTGGATATACATGTAGAAGTGTTTTTGGATAAAATAGTATGATACTGAGAATTTGCTTCAAAGTAATGCAGAGACGGTAGGGATATGAGTGAAACAAGATTTGAACGCATTGATAATTATTGAAGCTGGTGATATATATGGGAGGTTTGTTACAAATTTCTTTTTCCACTTCCATAACAAAACATTTGAAAATAGTTTAATAATTATGCTAAAAGGAAGTTGTTCAGAAGGTCTGATAAAAGAAGAGGAATGGAGGATAACAATCGTGTGTACATGAAAATAGGCTGGTCCATTTTCTACTGCAATGGTGTTCACTTCCTGGTTAGTGCTCTGATGGACCTGCTCTGGAACAGCAGCTGAGCAGGCTGTGGGCTGGGTGATCGCAAACAACAGAAACGACTTAGTTTCTCTTCTACAGCAATTGTCATGCTCCACCGCCCACACATTTAGAGAGCTGAGAGCAGGGACGGGCCCTACCTGCTTTTCATGCTGGTCCCCGGAACTCCTCCGTTTACAGAATGTTTTACATACTTTCTGCAGTTAATCTTCAATCACAGCCTCAGGAGGTGGATGGTATTATCCTCACTCGAGAGTCGAGGAAGCTGGAGTTCCGACCTGTGACCTGACCAGAGCGTCCAGAGCAGAACTGGGACCCGGTCTCGGATGCCATCAATCACTGCCGTTCCTGCCCGACGCCTGACCGCAGGGCAGCCCAAGCCAGCACGTGTGTCTTTTAAACGTGTGCCTATGTCAGGGCTGTGCTACTGTGCCAGGCGTAGGCTTCTTGGTGGTTGGATGGTTGTTGCCAAATATAATTGAGAATGAGAAATAATGCATTGAACATGAAGATTATGCTGAATTAGAGGACAGGACAGGGGACAGATACCCCCCAAAATGAAAAAACTCCTACCATCTTGTAAGCGCTGTGCTGAGAGGTACAGCCTGGCACTGGGGTGGGGGTCAAAGTGGAGGCGGGAAGGAGTCAGGCTCCCTGTCTTTTCTCGTGGCGTCCAGTCTGCTGTAGCCGCCCTGAGGGAAGGTGAGTCTCTCCTCCTCCTGCCTTCTCTTGGTCAGCCCCTCTGTGAGGTAAACTCACCTTCGAGGCTTTCCTTGTTCAGAATGGTGGATGGGGAACAAAAAGAGAGAGGGAGGGGCTGGCAGGAGGATCAGGTCAAAGCACGGGCACCCCAAACCGAGCTCAGGCCCTGAGCGATGTCCCGAAGCGCAGAGGTGCTCCTGCAGCTGTGCTGGGGAGAGAGACCCCGCAGGCTGATGCTGAAGGCCTCGGGCTCTCACAGGAAGATGTATTGAGAGAATAAGAGGGCACTGAGTCCTGTTATCCCTAGACGGTTTTCCTGAGAGAAACGAGTCAGTCCAATCATGTCTCAGATGACCTTTGAAGTCCTAGGAAGGCTCGAAAATCTATTTCTAATTAAGTATTTGGCGCCTGTTCTAACGTGGGTACTAATATTATGTCAGATTTGTGATACGGTGTGTTCCGTGTGCACATACAGAGTATATTGGAGTCCTTTGTGCAGCCAATCATGTGGGGATCAAAGGTTTGCATGTTTAAAAATTGTTTCATGACTGAGACAGTGTGACACGGTATGTGCCCAGAGGAGACCCCCACATTTTCTGGATGTTATTTCACTGATCAGTAAGAAGGAAGGGTTGTTGGGGCTAATCTCTTAAAATCTGAGTCATGGAACCTCACCCTGCTCTTTTAAACGAGATGTGTTGTATCTCTGTTTTACAAGCTCTTTTTATAGCTGGAATTTGTAGGAAGCCAAGGTCAGGTTTTGGAACAGAACCCCCAGTTACAACGTCATTCCTAAGGGAAAATGGGACCCGCTTTCTAGTGCCACTTGGAGGATTGCATCGTGGGGCGGAGATCAACAGACATCACGTTTACTTCATTGATAGAACTTTAAGCATTTGTTGTGCACTTGTTGTGTGCTGGGCGTGCACTCAAAGATGGCTCTCTCAATCTGAAAATGGAGTTAGTAAGAGCATGACTTCATAGGGTTGTTGAGAGTAAGGCTTCATCGAATGAATATGTCCAAAATGTTAAAAAAAAAAAAACTATAGTGGCTGAGGTGTCATTGTCATCACCGTTATGGATCCTGTGTCACAATGACTGGTGGTGTGGTTCCGGTCTTAGGGTCCTCCCCAGCCTGTACACAGTGTCAAGTGTGGAGGGTGGGCAGCGGCAGGAAGGGCAGCTGGGCCCTCTGACGTGGAGTTAGCAAGCACACTGTGACCCGTGTAGGGGACCCTTCAGTGATGCAGGAATCTCACATTAACAGACCTGCCTTTTACCTTTTTTGACTGACTTGCCAGCTGCAGTTCTCTTTGCTGATATGGAAAAATCCCAACTACATTATTACATTTAAAGAAAAAAAGTACCAGATAAATAACACATCATGGTTACGCTTTTGCCCCAGTTGTGCTATTTTTAAAAGGATGTTCATATATGCTTTATACACATAAGAATTTCTGAAGCAGATACATAAGAAATTACGAACAGCGGTTACCTCTAGGGAATGGGACTGGTTGGCAGAGAGAATAAGTAGGTTTTTACTTTTGATTTTATATCCTTATATATACTGTTTGAAATTTTTTATCATGAATTTTTTAATAAGTTCAAAAAATTAAAAAAAAAAAGGAAGGTGTGTTAGTCCTTTCAGGCTGCTTTAACAAAATACCACAGACTGGGTGACTTATAAGCAACAGAAATTTATTTCTCGTAATTCTGGAGGCTGGAAGTCAGGGTGCAAACATGGTCAGGTAAGGGCCCTCTTTGGCATCACAGACTTGTATCCTCACAGGGTGGAAGGGCTTCTTTATAAAAGCACTAATCTCATTTGTGAGGGCTCCACGCTCATGACCTAATCACTTCCCAAAGGCCCCACTTCTTAATACCATCGCATTGGGCATTCAGATTCCAGCATGTGAATTTGGGGACGTAAACATAGCAGAGGGGGAGAAAAGTACAATAGCTTGTCTCTGTTGAGTGTTTCCCAAACCCACATGATCTCCTTCTCCCGAGAGGAAAGCCTTTGGGAAAGGAAACATGACACCTAATAAGTCCTGATCTTGGAGATGCACAGTATAAATTAGCACATTAACGCTTGTGAGGGGCTATAGTAAAGAAACCTTTGCGGCACATTTTTTTTCACCTTTATGACACCTATTAATATTCTGCAGAATTATGTCTCATGGCATATCGATTTTGGAAATAAAAGTTAAGAAAAGGCGACTTAACTTTTGGTCAACTGCAAGTGGAAGAAAGGTGAATGGTAGGAGACGTGTCTGGTGCAGATTCAGACAAACCCAGGTGCGTTTTCCTGCATTCTCCACCCACAAGCCGGCTGAGCTCTAGCGAGGGTACCTAGTGTCCGGGTCTCTGAGTGCTCACCTGCAAGAGGAAGCATGATACCTCCCTCCTGAGGGTGTTTTCAGGAATGAATGAGATTAAGTACCTGGTCCACAGTGGTACTCACAGGTGTTGGCTCTCCTCATCCTCCCCCATCTCTCTGTCTCCACCCACTGCAACACTGCTGTGCCTTTGTTCGTGAACGCCCACATTGACCAAAACAAATTACTGAAGGGTCCCTCCGTTTCTGAAAGGCTTTATTTCACAGTTTATCAAAGGCCAGGCTATCAGGTAACAAGTTCATGGATTTTCCATGTGAATCCATTTCTAAAATCTTGATTTTCAGATACCTACTTCAAGACTGTGCCTCTTATGCAAGGCAAAGAATCTTGTTTCTCTGAAACTTAGGGCCTAAAAGAGAATTTCATTGTCTACATTGCACCCGGGTTTGCCTCTCCAAGCCCCTCACTGCACGAAGGTTGCCCCTTACTCTCATTTTCTGTGCCAGCACTGATGCTCAGACACAGTGGAAACAAGTTTCAGGGTTAAACTGAAAAGTATGTTCACTAATGCATTGCCCTTTTCAAAGTAGCCTTTGCGTTGAGCCCTTGGAATCTAATTCCGCAAGTGTTATTTGCCTCCCCAAAGTACCCATGCTTGTGCGGATTGAGTTTAAAGTTCAGGAAGCATTAACAAACGGAATGAGAAGCAAGATCTCACGCCCAGCCTCTGAAGAATCTCCCTGTCTGCGCTTTGCCTCTCCCTCCTCCTGGGTGTGCCCGCCCCGCCTGGGAAGGCCAGTGAGTAACCTGCACATTTTTTTCAACTTGGCCCTTCCCACCCAGACGAGAGGACGGAGTGGCAGACAGGCAGGCAGACGGCGGTGAGTCCTGTTCAAGCATGCACGGAGCATATCTCTACCCGCACCCACGTCCGGGACCCCTCGCCACCCCCAACCCACCCCTGGAGGAGCCAGAGCCCCGGCAAGGGTCCAGAGGGGGCCTTCACCCCCAGTGGTAAGGACGGCCTGCAGCAGGACCACTTCATTCATTTTATTTGCTTTGGTGTTGGCTTTTCTTGTCCATTGTGCTCAGATGGGAGGTTTTCTGATAGAATTGAAGGTGTTCTGTTTGGTTGATTGACTAGTTCTTAGTGGTCCCAAGACAAAGACAAAGTCTTCTCCCAGCAGGGTTTGTTAGAACGTGTAACCTGATAGCCTGGCCTTGAGCAAAATTTAACATTCTAATTACCTCTGGGTAGCACAGTGTACCCTTTGGCCCTGTAGAGGGGGAAAGAAAACCCCTACATTGCTTACCAAGGTTTTGGAGAAGGAAAAGTGCTGAGGACTGTGGGCATTTTAATACCTGCCCACCTCTGACTAATTGAAAAGTAGTTTAATTGTTACCATTGCTTTAAAATAAACCAAGATGACATTTTGTCCCCCAGCAAAACAGAACTAGCAAACAGAAAACCCTATTTAAAAATGAAAAATACCAACGGAAGGGTTTGAGTAAAAGAGTTAAAAGATAGGTTGGTCTCATTAACTATATTAATGTTAATATTACGTGGAAGTATTGAATTAAATCTTTGCTGCTCTGGGAAGAAAGAAGTCAGATGTTCTATGTGGGATTCATGTGGTATTTAAGGGAGAAAACTAAGACCTTTGTATGGTGTGTGGAGAATTCTTTGAGGGGAGGGTCGGAAGGCAAATGGAGGAGGCTGGGAAGCAGGTTTTTTGCGTGGAACTGGTGCCAAGGGCTTCTCCCTCAATTGCTGTGGGTGAGAGAGTAATTCAGAGGCATCAAATGCTGCATTGTTAACAGGCTTCTGCGTTTCAAATATTTGTTCTAAACACAAGCCGTTGACTGCACTGGCCTGCAAAGGAGTAAAACTGCTCCCTCTGGGTCCTGGCCTCCCCCAGACATTAATCCCTAGGGAGAGTTCAAGAAAAAATGTGGTAGGAAAGAGACTATTTGTGGATGTGCCACATGGATTGGATACTAGTGTAGTGGATTTGAGACGGCCCTATTCTTTTAACAGCCATGGGGAATTCTGTCCTGACTACCTGAGCGCATGAAGGTGATGAGCTGAGCGGTTTTGTAGGAGAACAACAAACCAGAAAGCACTTCCAAGAAGTTGCCCAAACCAGAGGCACTTTCAAGACACAGGTGACGGTTTGGCTGGTGCCCAGGTGTCTGCGAACGTAGCCCATGTTCCTGCCGTGAGGGGCAGCGGAAGGATTCTCTTGTCAGGAGCAACCTGTACTTCACATGCTCCTCTTCTAAGTTTCAGAAAAGTACAGGATAGCTTTTGCTGAACAGAATCAGCAATTCCTCATCACTCTCATGATCAACGTTCCTGTGGTGATAATGCCAGTAGTTTGCTTTCAGCCCAGGTTTCCCCTTGGCTAATTAATCAAAAGCGTGGACTGACTGCAGCTCAATCAGCCGGCTCATGAGAAGACGATCCATGAATGCCACTTATTTTGTTGCCAAGTGAGCAAGAGATGGGGGTGGGAACCATTATGATGATGATCCTACCTGGAGATGCGAGGTTTACATTTTTGTGACTTTTTTTCCGTTCTGATTGAAAAACAGATGCGCCTCCAAGCCATCCATGGAGTTAACAGCATTGAGAGCATTTCTGGCCCTCGTAGGCATTTGCACTTTGGATACTAAGGGTTATGGTATAAAAACATCACCATTCCTACCAAGCCTCCTTCCCCCACCCCAGATCCAGTGCCCAGGGTTGGGATACGGTTCTGAAGCATGTGGGCAGTGTTTCCTCCTATAGGGTCCTATTCTACACGTTTTCAGAACTCCCTAGAATTTCTTCATAAACTGAGTGCAATATCTTCTTGAATATGGCTTTTTGGAGGCTTCTTTATGGTGAATTTATCATTTAAAAAAATTTTCATTGTGGTTTTCTTCTCCCCCTGTTTCTTAGTCTTTGAAGCAGTGACCCTACCGAGCAGAATGAAAGCTCGCTGTATTAAGAAGGAACCAAACCATGCCCTAAGACAGCCTTGCATTTGAGCAGTTTCTGCTTTCTCTTACACTGTCCGAAGAGCCTTCAGGCACAACCCAGCCCTGGCCACTTCTCTGCCATCCTGTATTTTCTGGTTTCTGCAGTTTGTTTCTCTACCACCTCCTCCTGTCCCATGTCTCACAAGCAGGTGTTTAGAGACTTGGAGTGGAGTTAACCAAAAGGTCATGGTCATTTTTCTAAACACAGAAAGCAGCACCGTAGTGGCATGCTCTGATACCTGCTGCTATGTCCCAGCCGGGCTGCACACATCTTAGGGCCTGAGTCAGGGAAAATAGTTGTGGATTCAGCCACCATAGTTTAGTGTATTTCCTGAATGGTCACAGTCAGGGCAAGGGTGAGAGAGGGAAGGAGGGAAGCGAAATGAAGAGGGCTTAGCCAGCAGCTGGTGGCTAAAATATAATTAGCCTCAGTCTGTAATCTTCAGTGAGCGCCACTTTCCTGCTCCTCAAGGTTATTTGCTGCTCTTGTGTGCTGTCTTTTTTCTGTACTATTTCTTATGTGTTGCTGCTCTTCGTGTTAATGCTGTGGTGTCCTTTGGAGGATGTAGCCCTGGTGATCATGCAGTCACATTGCATCTGTAGGCACATCCTAAGCCAGGAAAAGACATCACAGAGAGATTTGCCCTGAACAGATGCTCATAAGGGGTGGCATGTCATCCTTATCATCTTTAAAAACCTCAGAGAATAAAATAAAATGTGCTGAGAGTAAATAGATTTCTCTTGCTTTGGTTTGAGACCAAGATCTTGAGGATTAAGACGTGTGTGTATGTGTGCAGGCAGGAGGAGAAATGAGGACTAGCCGATGAAACATCAGCCTGAGGATTTGGTAACTTTGTGAGTTTCGGGTGAAAACTTTGGCTCACACTTAGAAATCACATTTGGCTGGAGCTGATGTATATATTTTTTCCCATTAAGCTGTGTAATAAATTGATTGCAAAAACGGCCCCAGTTATTTCCCTCTATGAATCTAGTCCCTTGTGATATGATTTTTGTAGCTTCTCTTATCAAGCGGAGTCTGTTTCCCCAGCCCTAAAATCTGTGCTTGGCCTCATAACTGACTCTGGCCAATAGGATGTGCAGAAGTAAAGGAGTGCTCGTGTACTGGTCCCCAGCGCAGGTCTTAGGAAGCCTTGCCCACTTCTGCTTGCTCCCTTAGAATCTGTAAGTACACACCTGGACCCATTTGCTGTGGCCCAGAGATGCTTGTCACCCCCGCTGATAGTGATCTCATACCAGACACGTGAGGGAAGCAACCCTAGACCAGCCAGCTGACCTTAGACACATGAGTGGGTCCAGCAGAGATCAGACAAACTGATCCAGATCCATAGACTCATAAGCAATGATTAGTGCTTACTGTTTTAAGCTACTGAGTTCTGGAATCTTTTATTATGCTAATAGTAACTAATGGATACATGTGGGCATCTGGAAACAGTCCCTCTGTGTTCACTTTTGGCTCTGCTAATGTCATCACAAGTACTTAGTGCAACTCAGCACAGGAGATTCAATAATTGGATAGAGAAGTTCTATTTGATATGGGGAGCGGTGCTCAATTCTTATAATTCTCAGCATTACTTTGAGACACTTTAAACAACATAGACACCTGGGCCTTGTGCCAGAGTATTCAACTAAATATCTATAGATGGGAACTAGGAATCTGTAATTTACAAAGCTCTGGTGGTTGGCTAAGATTAAAAACCAGTAGTCCAATGGTTTTTGTCAGTCCCTTTCATTAACGAAAGATACGATGATTCCAGTTCATCTGTACTTAGGCAAAGAACACTCAGGTGGTTCAGAGTCCATTACTGACTTGGTATACTTCCAGGTGTGTAAGTAAACTTCATAATCGTCTTTGGACAAAAGCACATTGCCTTGATCCTAGATGGGAAAACATTCACAGGTGCAGACTGATGGCTGCAGTTGTGTATTGTTTACCATTGTATCCCTTGGGATTCAGGACATGGAATGGATTTCATGAATAAATCTTGGGCATTAGGGATGTAATAGGATGCTGCTTTGAAGACCTGATGGTCTAACTGGGGGTAGGGGGAATCAGAGATCCACTGCTTCTTATGCATTAAAAAAACAAAGCAAAACAGTGTTTTAACTTATAAACTATAGGTGAATTTTTACTATGGTGGATACATCAGTTAGTTGTTGCTACAGTAATGCTGCATTACAAGCAACCACAAAATCTCAGTGGCATATAACTGTGCTTTTATTAACCTCATGCCTGCAGGTTGAGGTGGGGAGAATCAGCTGATCTTGGCTCTGCTCACTTCGGGGTGACTTTACTCCACATGTCCCTCATCGCCTTGGGGCCAGCTTTTAGCTTGGGCATGTTCTTCTCATGATGATGGCAGAGATACGAACACAAGCCTCGATGAGCAAGCTCATTTCAAGCTTCTGATTATGTCATTAATCTGTTAACATCCTGTTGGCCAAAGCAAGTCAATGGCCAAGTCCATTGTCAAAGGGAAGGGAGATAAATGTTTGCAGGGAGAAACTGCAAGGTCATGTTTCTGAGAAGGGTGAAGAATTTGGGCCACTGAAGTAAGCTTCCATAGTGGGAGAGGGGCATGTGAGGGGGCTGTACTTTTTCCTGCTTAGAAAAGCTGGTGAAGTGGTAGTTGGATCCCAGAGTAACCAAGCAGTAAAAAATGTCCATCTTCTGGGACCAGCCTGTTCCTTGTAATGTTGAAGTAAGCATCAGACTCTTTGCTACTATGATCTAGCAGATGGAATTTTAAAGGGAGAAGATTTCCACAGGTACCTCAAACTTGATAGGTACAGAGGTGGCCCTGGAATTCTGACAAAATACCTCCATTTTCATTCTGTGTGTGAGTCACTGGGTTTGGTTGTATATTTCCAGGATGGGCATTATTTGGGTGGAGTCATTCCTTTAGACCACACAATATCTCTGCTATCATCAGTTTTTCTCAAGCAAAAAGAAACCAGTTTCCATCTAGTCTGAACACTTAGGACCTTTTCCCTTTCCTCTGAAAGAAAAACACACAATATAAATGTTGTGAATTAAATTTTATTTAGGGATCTTACTGAGGACTATAGCCTGGGAGACAGCTTCTCAGCTCTGAAGAAGGGGTAAGAAAGGGTAGGGGAGGAGCCAGGATATATATGATTTTTTTTTTTTTGGTTGAAAAAAACTAGTACTCGAACTTCAGGAGATTCCTACTAATCACAAAGGACATCCCAAGTTAATGACTTTAGTGCTTTTCTATGTAAGGGAAGATGCAAGAATCTGGAATCACTGAAATTTTCCCTTAAATATGCATCTTAGCTATCTAGGGGCTAGTATTTCCAACGCACAGAATGCATCCTGTTTTTTCCATCCTGAATTCCCCTCGGGGTGCACTGTTGGTGGGTGACTGCACTAGCTAAGGGCTTGATCCTTGTAGAACTGGAATGGCAGGCAGCATTCTTTTCTTTTCATCCCGGCCCAGCCAGTTGCAGTGGTTTAAAGAGACTTGGGTGAAACCCTCCCTGATGGCCCCTCTTGCCCTGATGTGGGGTTTTTTGTTTGTTGTTTGTTTTTTCGTGAAAGCTTGTGCCTCCGGTTGAGATAGTTAACCAGTGTTCCGAAAGGTGATTGAGGTTCTCAAATACTCTCCAGGGCAGAAACCTGTGTTTTACAGTGTTACTAGGAATAATAATGGAGTGCTTTATTTCAGGCCACTGACTTACAGGCATTACTATTGATCATTCTGTACCTTTGGATCTATGTGGTGTATCAGATGTACCTCTGAGGAAACTGAGGGACAAAGGATTATGTAACCTTCCTGAGACCTTATCTACTAGCCAACCAAGATTAGTAACCTGTCTTCTTGGTTTTTCAGCTTTTGTTTGGCAATCTGATTGATACTGCCTTGTTTCACAAAAAGCATATAAGGATATCATTACCTCCTGAGTTTATCCTCCTGAGAAACCTCGCCCTCCTGGTATTCGTGCTCCATGGGAAACAAGGAAGTCTAGCAGGAAGGTAGTCAATAACATGAGATTTCCACACCACAATGGTGGGGAAAGTAAGCTGGATTATAGGTCATTTCTACATTGTGTTTCCTGAGATTTCTTCATTACTGTCTTGACCGCAGAAATAAATTGGGGTGAGGACTGTTTAGAAGTCCTCCCTGGGTCCTCAGGTCATGTATTTTCTGAGCCCTCACCTACTATTTCTTTTCCCTGGTGTTCAGCAGTTGCTTGCAATGGTTCTCCGACAAACAAAATGCTATCGCTATTTTATGTGGACCACCGATTTGATTTAATGCTTTGCAGGAGGCGCGATATGATTGGAACAGACATTTTTTTGTGTGTGATATTTTTGTCAAATTAACACATGGAAACAATCAAATAATTGCAGTGGCCCCAAATAAATAGGATCTGTAGCAGCTAATGTACAAGCTGTTTATCTTGGATAGGTTGTTTCCATGCTGGTGATGGCTTTGCTGAAAACTTCATGTGTCTCCCATGTAATACTGATGCTACATGATATATTGTTATTTGAACAGTGATTTTGTATCCTACCCTTCCTCCTGCTTAACATCAAAGGCCATGTTTGAATTGTTTGCCACTGAAAACCTAGCACCCAACGTAACAGAATGCCATCAAATAAATAGCCATTGGATGAATGAATGAATGAATGAGTGAGTGAATGTTAAAACAACCTCCAGCTCCTCAGAAATATGTAGACTTCTTCCCAGGTGTTTCTGCCCTGAAAGGGGGCAGGGAAGGGTTAATGTTCTCTTTGGGAGCTGGTGGGATTTGGATACGGATCTCTGCAGAGCTGCTGGAATCACATTCTTTCTGCTACTATAGCAACAGGTTGAGAATTCTGCGGGCATTGTCGCCTGCCTACATTGGAAATGCCTGTGTGCAGGCGACTTCATTGTCTGGGAGACAACTGTTTTTTTTCCTATGATGTTTCAACGAAGCAGCTTCTTTGCAGAGACAAAGAGGCCAACACAAAGCAGGGGCTAAGAATCACGGAAAGGCAGAGAGAGATCTTGTTTTGATTGGAGAGACATTTGCAACCTTTTATCCCCTAAAGAGGTGTGAGGAGAAGAAAGGAATTGAGGTTTGATCTGCAGTCAGTAGAATCTTTTTCTCCCTTCTTAGGAGGCATTCTGGTAACGTGCTCTTACTACCCTTGCTTAAGGAGCAGAGTGAGAGTTCATTTCTTCGATTATTGCTCGTGTTCACCTCTTAAGTATGGAGATGCCAGAATGGACCAGGATGTAGTTTTTCCCTCTGCATTTGCCAGCCCTTCTAATCAACTCTGTGCCTCCGTTGTTCACTCAGAGGGAAGGACTAGCTCACCAAGAGAGAGAAGTTGAGGTGCTGGCTTTTACTTGGGGCACCAGTGCCGTAGAGGGAGGAAAGAAAATGGGAAGCTGCTGAGAAAGGTGCTCCGTGCTGCTGACTTCCTAGGAGGCTTCCCAGACACTTAAAAAATGCCCCGCCTGTCACTCAGGGCTGCTGCTCTGTGTCATCTCAGGGGTGGTGATGAGCAGAGTTTAAGGCTAATTGTAGTTCTCGCTGGGCTAATGGATGAAATCACCAGACCTTAAACACCACTGGGGATTGACTGATCACATCGCCACACTGCTGTTACCACTTAGCACTTCTACATCTTGTTTTCGCTTTGCGTGTAGATGGGGAAATCTGCCTGGCTCACTCTGTGTTCCTGGTTTACAAATACATTTGGGTCAAAAATGCCTTGTACGGGATCGAGCCATTCGTCACAAGCAGCACTGAGTTCTTTTTATTTTTTAAAAAGTATTTTGTTTTTTGTTTTGTTTTTGTTTGGGGGGAGGTAATTAGGTTTATTTATTTACTTAGTTATTTTAATGGAGGTACTGGGGATTGAACCCAGGACCTCATGCATGCTAATCATGCGCTCTGCCGCTGAGCTACACCCTCCCCTCCCCCAAGTTCTTTTTATTGAAAGCTTAGTTTAAAAACTTTTATCCTTAACCCGATACATACTATTTGAATATGGGATAAGCCCTTGATCTTTATGTCTCCGAGTCCTGTTGTCACTGTCTTTCTGTCCGTTGTGGCCCCTGAAGCTGCCATGTGGTCCACAGTGTGTCTTGGGAGCTCTGGGCTGGGAGCCAGCAGCCCAGGGGCTAGTCGTAGCTGGAGAGGCCTGCAGCAGCTCACACAAGGATTTCCATTCTGTTGCATGGAAAATGAAAGATTTGGATGACATTTGTAAGACTTATTTCATGTCTCTCCCCACACACAAAAAGTAGTACTCCAGTTGTTTTAAAAGTAGAAAAACGTTTGGTTTTGTTGAAGTCTTAGAATTTGCAACCCCCTTAACTCCTCCTCTCTCCCTGAGCCTGAGGGCTCTTCGAGGCAAGCACCCAATGGTTTGTTCACCTTTGGTTCTGCATATATAAGCCACTCCATGAATGCTTGCTGTCTAGGGCTGCGTTGGGCTCTGTGGGGGGTGCAGGAGGATTTCATCACAGCCTCTGCCCTTGGGGGTCTTCAGATTTTTGCTCCCTTTTTCTCTTCTCCACCACCCCACTCCACACCCAAGATATGCCGCAAGAAGTTAAAACAAGACCAAAGCCCTGGGTGGTTCTTGTCATTGATCAGATCATTAGATAGCTCTTCATCTTCCTTGATTGGACTGGTGAGTCTTGTGTATCGGAATCCATGAAATGCAGCCAGGCCCTGGGAGGAGATTTTTAGAAGATGGTATATAGAATGGAAGTGGTGGATGAAAGAAGAAAGAAAGAAAGTGAGAGAGAAGAGAGAGAGAAAGAGACCAGGAGGAGGGAGGGGGGCAGGGACAAGCAGAGCGGTGAAAGCATGGGGCTGTGTCTCTTTAAATAATTTGCCTCTAAGTGTCCTTTTGGACTGCCAGGCTTCACAAGCAAGGACGTGTTTCTTAAACAGAATCCTTACTTGAAGTGTTGAGTAATGGTACAAAGAGTTTGCTACCAAAAGGTGATGACAAACACACAAAAAGTTGACTGGAGGCCAGAAACCTCTTTGCTTTCCAAAACCAGAGAGGGACTCATTTTCAAAGGGATTGGCAGATTCCTGTCACCCAGTGGTTATGATCAATACACACCAATGCATCATGAAACCAGAGCTAGCCATTACATGATTAAATAGCCGGGGGCAATTTGATTTTAAACAGCAAGCCCCGTCTGGGTGACGCCAGCTGGGCAGAGGAAGAATTCCTTAGGTTGGAGGTGTGATGGCTGTTCCTCAGCCAGATGCAGGAGGCGTGGGGGGAAGAGACTGAATTAGAAGATACAACTCCTTTTGGTCTCACTGAATCTGCAATTTGTAGGGGAAGTGGCTTAGCGGAGTTTTACTAATTAAGTTTCAGTAGAAAGCATGAAATCTGTAGCTTCAAAAAGCCACAGCAGCTTCAGTTTGTCTTGAAAACAGGAGTAGAGGGAGTATGGGCAGGTGAGATGGGTCAAGTTTCTCTTCTGATCCTCTCTCTCCCTAGGGAGTACAGCTTTAATGGCAAAGGACAGCCTTTCCCTGCGTAGCTGTCCGGGCTTCCCTTTCTTGCTGACACACATGGTACACAGAGGTGTCAGTATAGCCCACCTTTATGCTTGGCCAGTTGGGAGCTTAAACCCCAGCCAGACTGTATCCCTCCCAAAGCCATTTCAGGAAGAGAAGAATGACTGAAACAGTCACATAATCTCTCTTCTTAATGGGGAGGAAGGGATGTTAGCCAAGAATGCAAGGTGTGCCTATGGGCTTTGTGCCTACACTGCATAAATCCTACACACACACAAACACACACACACACACACACATCCATTCTGCTAATTCCCTTACCTAGGCGGAGACAATATGGTATGCCTTGTTGGCCAAAGACCAGGAAATAGCTGTGTTGGGTTAACAAGCAGCCAAGCCATAAGGCTCCTGTGTCTCACCGGGCAATGCAAATTGGCCTTTCCAGTTTCAACAACATGTACAATAAAGATGATATGTGGGACTATGGTGCTGTCCTATCTGATGTCCCCTGGCTAGTGAGTTCCAGAGCAGGTCAGCTATAAGCAATTCCTTGGTTTCCTAGTGATCTGCCTTTTTCTAGGGCTGTCAGAAACAAATGAACACTTAAATCCTTATAAAGCAGATCCCTTTGTTTTCAGTTTCAGTGTTTTCAGCCCCTCACGTCTCAGCTCTACTGCCTCCTTACTGGGCACCTTGGGCACATTGTCTAACCACTTTGTGCCTCATTTTCTTCCTCTTTATATGGAGTTAATAACATTTCTCTCATAGGGTTCTTGCGAGAAGCACGTAAGATCAACTAAAAAAAGTTTTTTTCATAGTGCTTGCACATAGTATGAATTAAAAAATTGTTACTGTTTTTATTATGATAAAGAGATAGTTCAGCCTTTTCTTTTCTCCTTTGCCCCTCCCAAATTAGAAACACCCCTTGACACTTGGCACTTCTCAGTATCAGGGCAGGAGTCCAAGGCGGCAGAAGGGAGGGAGCAGAGCAGAGGTGGTCAGGCAGGAATGGGGGCAGTGGAGACCTGCGGGCAGGAATGGGGGCAGTGGAGACCTGCGCCCGTGTTCTTCTGCGCCCTCCTGTCCCCTTGCTCTTCCCCGTGTGCCATTCTACTTCTTTACCTGTTGATGGTGGGGTACAAAACTAGGTGTAATACAGAAAGGAACACAGATTCAGCTCCATCTCCCAGGAAGTGGTCATCTAGGTTCGAGGCTCGCTTTCTTCTGTCCCCCAGGTCCTTTGCATGCACTTGTTGCTGTTCAGCTCCAACCCACGAATCATGCCTTACACAGAAGGAGCGCTCTGCTGAGAATCAGTGGTACCAGTTGACTTGATCATGGAAGACAGAGGTAGCTGTCGAACCATTTGGTGCTTAGGGGAAAACACTTCTAAAAACATTACAGAGCAAGTCAACTATCAAATTTTTGGAGCCGTCCAGTCTCTCAGGACTTTCAGGAAAGGATGTCCTCTCTCAAAAAGGACTTTTTGAGAGAAAAGGATGTGAGTTACTGGACCAGGAAAAAAGGCACAGGGGAAAGGAAACAGGAGATTTCCTGTTCTTCTCCACTGTGAAAGGGCTGTCAGCACAATCTGACTGAGTAGCATGGCCAGGACCCTGAGCTGCCATAGCTCTAGTTTCCAGACTCACAGAATAGGCGTGATAATCAAATATTTAATGAGACTATGTGTGTATATATATGTGTGTATATAGAACATAGCATTAAGGCCTGGCATATAGTAAGTACTCAATAAATGTTAGCTGTGATTAGCTCACGAATAATAGCTGGATTGTCAGCTGTTTCGAGGCCAATTAGACTTCTCAGTCCTGTGTAACTTAAACTTCTCCACCTGCCCCTGAGGCTACTGATTGCTCATTTGTTGACCACAGTGAGTGGGGAGGAGGCACTCTGTCTGCAGCTCAGGTTAGTCTTGACAGTTCATAAGTTGGAATTGTTAGAGCAGGCAGATAGCTGGATATGAGCAGAGAAAGGGGGACGCAGGCCAAATGGCAGGAATTGGACAGAAAGGAAGGGCACAGACCCAATAAACAGACCCTACATCATGTAAACAGCAGGGGTCCCTGAGAAGAGAAAGAAAAGCAGGAACCTCTGGGCTGATAAGTGGTCACACCTTTTGGGGTGATGAGCAGCCTGAAGGCCAGCAAAGAAAGGTAAGAAAAGGCAAGAATGTCCAGTGTCCAAATGTAACCTTTTGCTTGTTATGCCCTCTTTTCAATAATATTAGCCTTGCCAGATTAGAAGAACCCATCATGCCATGACACGATCCAGATTAAGGACAAAAATCCCTCCTCCCTTCGGGAAGGTGGAGTTGAAAAGAAAATCAGGGAATATAACCCCAAGTCCTTCCCTCCTCAGTGAATATCCCGCCCATTCATTTTTATACTCTATGTAACCAACTTGCCAAAGAAACTCAGGGCAGTTGCTCACGTGAGCCTGCCCATTCTCTCCTTGAGAGTGGACTATCCATCCCTTAATAAATCCTCACTTTACTTTCTTACCATCTGCATCTTGTCTCTGAATTCTTTCTGTATGGGACAAGAACCTGGACACCAGTTACATCTACTGGCAACAGAATTAAATGACCCATTTTGAGGGTTCAAAGGTATTTTTCTATCATTGCCATAGATGAGAGAGAAAGAGTGTGTCAAGCTGACACATCACACAGCGAGCAGACAGCTCTCTGGTGATGACTGCAGGGTGGCACTGTATGTATTTTTTATCTTTAACTTGAATTCTTATTTCATCATTTCTTTCATTTGTGTCTCATCAAAGCAATGTCATATCCTTGGTTCTAGTGAAAGTGAGGTGGCTTACACTGTTTTCTTTCACAATAAAAAGGTAGAAGAATGGATATGAATTATGGGGTTTTAAAGACAAGACAAATTCAGGATCATCTAATCCACTCCCTCCCCACCCCAACTTTACAGACATCTTAGATGAATTCTCAAAGTGGCAGAAGGACAGGTCTTCCGGCCCCAATTCAGGGCCCTGAATATGTGGTCTCTTGGTTTATTGCTCCTCCAAAGTGACCATGGACGTAAAATGATTTGTGAGCCATCGTTTTGAAATGTGAGGGGATCATCAATGTGGGAGATTCTCAAACAAGACAATAAAACCTTTGACCCAGTCTCTTCCCATCTTCAGCACATTTATGCCTGACTCTCTGTAGGAAACACACATTTGCCTATTATGTGAAAGAGGCAATGATGACAAAGTGAATAGTTCCTGTTTTTCCCTCTGAAGGCTATCTCATCCACAGACTCTTCCTTTGTACAATCATGATCAGAGCAATCCAGATCTGCAGAGCACAAGACCTGGATGTTTATGAACAGATTTTCTCAAGGATAATTGATGTTTTTTGGTTCTCTTAACCAAGTAAAATTCTAAGATAGATGTAGATAAACAAGAAGGTATAGAGAATGTATTTTGAGAAAGTATACATTCAAGAAAAAATAGCAATTGCTTAAACCCGGATTTAGCAAATTCTAGAATTATCCAGACTAGACTAAATTTTTCTCTCAGTCTATAAATTAGTATCTTCTTAACAGTTCAGATTCAATATTTGGCATCTCTTTTTTGTTTAAAGCCAATAATAATAATAACTGTTATTTATCAAGCAACTTATACGTGCCAGACACTGTAATAAAAGCTTTTCATGAGATCTCATTTAATTTGCATAGGACTATGAGTTTCCTCATTTTACTGATAAGGACACTGAGGCTCAAGGGTCAAGGTAACAAGACTTTGTGGGTGTTTTGACGACCTATTTCTGTGTGCACAGAAGCAGGGCAGAGCAGGGTTTTAGGCAAACACCAAGGAAAGGCTGTTAATACAGTCGCTGAACCATATACAGCTTTCTTATCAGAACACCAGTCTGTTCTGCCTGGCTAGCACCACCCTAGAAACTAGCCCTTCTGAATTTTGAAATTCTGGTTTTTGCCTATCAAAGCAGCCTTTCTGTCCCTAATCCTCCTGCAGTGAGTCCCTCAGTGTATCTATGGGTAAAACATGTCTCTGGGTAAATCTGGTTGTCCCTTGGGAATTGTCTGTTTCCTCCATCAGTTCTTTCATTTTTCGCTGCACCAAAAGTCACCCTGTCCTCATGGCTTCCTTCCCCTCCCATGAATTGCTAGGAAGGAACCCCAGATTACAGCATGAGTGGCTAGCCCTTGCCGGACACCAAGAAACGCATCTGTGACGCAGCTTTAGTACATGGACTCTGTGGCTGTGTTTTGTGTGCTCACCATCTTTTTAATAATGATTTCTGGGTCTGGGCTGGATTGTATACATCCAGGAACAGCTCAAGTCTTGACACTCACAAATGACTATGCTAATGCATGAAGCTCATACATGTCTGTTTGGGAAGTCCTTTCAGACCCAATTTACATTCCACAGACAAAAGTGATTTTCCTTCCTTAGTCATAATAATGAAAGCTAAAGATGTAATAGTTTCAGATAACATTATCTCATTTATGAGCTACACCCATCAGATAGACTGCCAATCCCTTCTTTTTTTTTTTTTTCAATTGGTGTATAGTCAATTTGCAATATTAGTTTCAGGTGTACAACATAGTGATTCAATATTTTTATAGATTCTACTCCATTTAGTTATTACAAAATATTGACTGTTTATCCCTGTGCTATAGAGTAAATTCTTGTTGCTCGTTAGTCTCTTCTTAGGCATAAGAAAACTGAGGCTCAAATAGGCTGTCTTGTGTTCAGGATCACACAGCAGCAAGTCTCAGTTAGAATCTAGATTTCTCTAAAAGTCAGTACTCTTAACTGCTATGTTTTATTGTCCCTTAAAAAAAAGAATACATTTATACAAATTTACTCAGCAGCTTTGACTCTAAGTGAGTTTTGACTTGTTTTGAAAAAAATCAAACCCAGTCAACGTCAAGGGATAAAGATTTGCCACCACTCAGGCCATGCTGAAGACAACGCCGCAGGTTCTGAAAACACTTCCCAAAGATGTAATCCAGAATGCCTCATGTTATCTTTGCATCCGTGTGATATGTGTATGCCTCCCTATCTTAGATTCATTTGGAGGTACATAACTTCTGTTTCTTTTTAAAAAATCTTTCTTGTTAATGTTGGCCTCTGCTCATATTTTGTGAAATGTGAAGGGTCTAAGAGAGGGATCGTTGAGATGATTCCAGGCATAGCAGCCAGTGCTTCTGTGGATTGGCTTTTCAGGATAAATTTGATTTTTAGAGGTGCTCCTTATTTGAGCAATATTCCACCCAAAGCATTGTTTGCTCTTCCATTTAAATTATCAGTGCTTGTTATTATAGCTGCCACCTAAAAAAGATAGCAATTATCGTGCTTAGGCACAGCTGCAGAGCTGTCTTTGCTTGATAATTTGTTAAGGGGTTCATGCCCTATTGTACCTTTTTATTATCTGCTTTATTGGAAAAAGTCCAGTTTTAGCTAGATTTCCCCATCTTCATTTCTCTAAAAGCCAGTGAGTTGAAAATGCCATCATTTGTCCTAATGTGATGAATGTTGAGGCAGAGCCAGCTCTGGGATATCAGGAAGCTCATTGTTCTTAGAAATTATACTGAAATCATGAAAGGATAAGGACTGAGTTTCAAGAAGGTGACATTTCTTGTTTGTACAGTGTGACTGATCAAGCTGGATTTCTGTGCTTAGTGCCATATGGAAAAATAGAGAGAATGTCAACATAGAGAAAGTGAAGGAAGGAATCAATAGGATTTTTTGGTTGCAAGCAACAGAAACAGACTCTAGCTAACTAGAAATAAAAAAGGGAAGTTTCTTGGAAGGGTATGGGGGTTGGGGAGAAGGGTGTGCTCACGATATTGAGGGGAAAGCTGAGAAATCAAGCTGAAAAGCCAGAAGCAGAAAGGATAGGAGCTAGAATGGCATTTGGTTCTCTGGCAAAGACTTGCAGCTGGTTTCTTCCAGTGCTACCAAAGTGATGAGTGAATGATAATCATTTTCAATTTTATTTTAGAAAAAGAGTCAAATTCCAGGGCAAGAGCTTTACAGGGGCTAAGCTTAGCTCACTCATGTGGCTACAGGAAGGCAGGGAACCTTGACTGGCAGTCCCAGCATTGAGTCTCTAATGAGACAGTCCCTAAAAAATGGACCTTAAGATCCCAAAAGTATTAACTATAAAGGAAAAAAAAATCTGATGAATTAGACTATATTAATATTATGACTCTTTGCTAATCAATATGTACTATTACGAGAGTTAAAGATAAGCCACAGTGTGAAAGAAGATATTTACTATAGGTACATCTGACAAAGAACTCATATCCAGAACATATAAAGAACTTGGACAAATCAACTTCTACAAAACAGCAGACTACTCACTGGGCAGAAGACTTGAAAAGGTGCTTCACAAAAGAGGATGTCTAAATGACCAATAAACACAAGAAAAGATATACAACTTCATTAGTCATCAGTGAAAGCTCAGTTAAAGCCACAGTATGATGCCACTGCACACCCGCCAGCATAGCTAAAATGAAAACAACAGACAATATCAAGTGGCAAGGGTGTCAAGCAACCAGAATTCTCAAATACTGCAGATGAGAGTGTAAACTGGTGTAGTCACTTTTGCATACTCAGTGACAGAACAATGCCATGCCTGGATATGTACCCAAGAAAAATACATGCAGACATGTACCAAAAGCCATGTATAAGAATGTTCACAGAAGCAGTAGCTATAGTTACCAAATCTGGGATCTGTCAACTGTCCATGAACATGAGTGTGGATAAATTATGTCACATTCACACACCTGAGTACAACGCAGAAATACAAATTAATATACCACATGCAGCAAAATGAATGAATCTCATGAATATAAAGAGGGCATACTGTATGATTCATTTATGTAAAGTTTAAAAACAGGTAATCTAGTGTATAGTATTAGGAGGCAGGATAGTGAGCACCCCGAGGGGAGGGTAGTTAGTGACTGGGATGGGGCGTGAAGGGGTCTTCTGGGCTGCTGGCCACGTTGTCTTTTGATCTAGCCGTGAGTTACCTAGGTGTCTTCACTTCATGAAAACTCGTTGGGCTTTAATTGTGTGGTTTATGTGGGTTTTTTTTCTATGTGTGTTTTATACTTTAATAAAATATTTATAAAAAGAACAGAAGAATGAAAGGTCTCCAATCCATGCATGCCCTGGAGTAACAGTTTGAACTGTACTCCATAAGTTTGAACCGTACTCCATCAGTTTGAACCGTACTCCATCGTTCCCTGACTTGGGCAAGTTACTTCTCTGTGACTCAGCTTTGTCATCTGTAAAAGGAAGATAATAGCAATGCCTACCTCCTCGGGTAGTTGGGAAGATTAAATGAGACCAGGGAAAGTGTTTAAAACAGTGTCAGATAGGCAGAAAGCAGAAAATAACTATTGGGTACATATATTATAGAGTAATTGCTCCATACTAGATGCGCTAGGGGATGGTAAAGAAGTGTAAAACCCTGGCCTCAAGGAATTTATAATAATAATTAGAAAGACAAGATATTTAAAAGAATAAATAGTTGACGCTACAGGAGAGTATTGGGAAGTTCCAGACGGGTGGTACGCAGAAGAAAAACCCAAGGATTCAATGGGAGAAGAGATTACTGTGGGCTAGAGTGTTCTGGGTAAAGCTTCTAGAGATGGGAGAAGTCAGAATAGTGGCTACCATTGGGGGTGGGGCGGGGAGGGACGAGAAATGGGTGCAGGGGACTTGTTTCTTGATCTGGGTGCTGGTTACGTGAACGTGCTCAGTTTGCAAAAATTTACGGAGCTCTACTTATGTGTGCCTTTCTGTATGTGTGTTGTACTTCAAGTATATGAAAGGGGCATTGGTTTTGAAAGCCTGTGGATATTTGGCCTTAGGCAAATTACTTAACCTCTCTGAACTTCTTTTTCTTCACCTATGAACTACGACTATTACCTCCCAAAGGGTTGTCATGAGGATTAATGGAGGCAGCTTGTGTAGAACACACAGTCCAGGGTGGAACAGGGGAATATCTCATGCACCTGATCTGCTCACTAGGGTAGAGGGTGACAAAGTGGGCAGACCTTTCCTGCATTAAGATTTGGAGCCTCCATTCGGGCTTTATTGCTTTGCTGGGGGATTGACATTGCGTCGTTGTTGTGAAGGGAGCCTGTCACAGCGGGTCAGTGTGGTGGTGTAGTGACTCGACTGCTGGGACAAAGGGCACTTCTGCTTATCAGAGCCACTGCTTGACAAGTGTCCACCGCCACCACTGCTGTTTCCTTTTCCTGTGTTTAGTCACAGCCACACCTGCAAGTTAGAGTGCAGGGCTGGTCCAGGAAATGTTTCCTGAGTGCTTGCTGGGGCCAGGCATTTCTGTAGACTCTGATGGAACATATAATAGTGACTAGAAACAGGGCTACAATACAATAGAATAAAGCATGGGCCTTGCCTTCAAGTAGCTTGTAGTCTAGTAACAAGAGGTGTGCATTTATTCCAGAAGCTTTTCTCTGCTTCTCTTCTGATATCCTCCTCTCACCCAGTATAGATTCTCCCATTTCCTCATTGTCTCTCTCTCTGTGTCATACACACCCTTCACTGAACTCCTCTCCAAAAGCTCTTTAACATGGCCTCTACCCAGCAAAACAATCAGCAATCAACTCTTAGCATGTATCTTTTCCTTGACTCCCTGCAAACTAGAGGTGGCCCTGCCTTACTTTAATTATGACAACAGAAATAACCATTTACTAGGTCCCCATTACATGCAGATGCTATGCCAGGCACTTCCTACATTCTTTCACTCTCACAACATGCTTCAGGGCATCATGTCCCCATGTTGTCGGTGAGGAACCTGAGGCTTCGAGAACTTAAATAATTTTCGCAGCCTCACCCCCAGCCTACCTGTGGCAAGCCAGCTCTCTCTCCGTGTGCCGTGCTCTTTGTAGAGCTGTTTGCAGTGTTTGCTCTGATGATTAAATCTTGTAAATACCCTTCTGCGTCAGTTTGTCAGTCAACTGTGCACAAATAAACCCAGGTGGTTAGGAGAGGTCAGCACCCTGGTCACTCTCACTGTAATTATTCTACTTTGCCTGGAAATGTCAATAAAGAGCCGGTCAGCCTTGCGAATAACTTCTGAGCTCCTGTTCCGTAAGCGCCTTACCATGCAGCAGCACTAACCTGCTGTGCCATCAGGAGGGATACTGGGCCTATTTCAGTATCTACGTGAAAATCTTGGATGCAGGCACTACAGGAAGAGCCTGTGTATATTGAGGAAGTTCTGCCACTTTGATCCTCCCTTGCAGAGCTGCCTCTCTCAGATTAACTTAGTACTTACTGCTAGCCCCTGTTCTGGAAATTTGTAGGCTGATAGGGGGATCTGGTGCAGATTAAAGTGAGCATCGCTGTCAGCTAGGCACAGAGGAGGCAGCTGAGTAAGTGCGTGTTCTGAGTGGTTTTGTGCAAAGAGGCACACAGCAGAGTGGCTACTGCTCCCACTGGTCCAAATGTCCTTGGGTCCTGGCTTCTAAAACACAAGCCACTCAAACTGAAACAGTCAACTCTACTTAACCCACAGTCTCATGGTATATGTTGGGGCTCGGGTCATGTTGAAATGAAGAGGAAGGTCAAAAGCCAACAAATCACCATGGGTTTAAGAGCTGGTCCTAAGGTTTTTAGACTCAGAAAGTGAATCATATTCTTGTATTGAGAGGTGAGACTTTATGGGCTTGACACCAATTTCCAGTAGGAGATGTATGCTGACAAGATGAACATCACCAGTTATTTGTTCAAAAACTAAAAGCTCCTGTGAATTGAGTTTCTTCTGCATGTGCTTACATCTTTACAGGTATTTATTTCCAGTTCTTACAAACACCCTTCAGGTTGTTGGGTATTCGTATGTCACAAATGGCATCCCAACCAGGTGTATTTAGCTCCAAATCTTGAACTCCTTCCCCTCTTCTCAGAGCCTGAAGGCATTCTATCTACTGTTAAGTTCCCAACTCAATGTTTGCCAGTTTGGCTTCAACCAGCTCTGCAGAATTATCTGTCATTTCCCTTTCTGGGTTCACGCAGCACTTTATGTATACCTGTAACAACACTCTGTGTTGGTTTGTAATTGCTTTTACAGCATTGCAATTAGTTATTTATCTGCCTGTTTCTTCTGCCAGACTCTGAACTTCTTAAAGACAGTGACAGTGTCTTATTCATTTTTTGTTTAAATGTCAAGCCCATCACATTACCTGGCAGTGCTGTGGAAGAGGAAGAGGAAGAGGAAGCCCTGGGTCTAGTGTTGCTAACATTCTATCTTCAGCACCTGCTACGCTGCCTGTCGGCAAACAGTATATGCCAGTACATATTGAATGAATTAATATAATTTTGGATATTATTTTTCTTCTATGAATCTTTTTCATTATTAAAACCGAGGGATAATAGTATCTTCTTTATAGAGATTAAATGCATGAATGAGACCTAGGTGAGCGATGATGTGATAGTGACTTTTGAGATTCAGATAGCGGCTTAAAGATTCATTATCTTGCTACATGTCCCATAGTTCGTGTATGTTTATCACTATAGTAGTGTTCTATTATATGCATATGACACAGTTTGCTTCCCCTTTCTCCTATTGATGGATCTTTGGGGGTGTTTCCAGTTTTTAACTATTAGGAATAAAGCTGCTGTGAACATTCTTGAAGAGGTCTATGTGTGGACATATTTTTCATTTCTCTTGTGCACAAACATAGGCGTAAACTTGCTGGGTCATAAGGTAGGGGAATGTTTAAATTTATTAGAGGCTTCCAAGCCATTTTTCAAAGTGATTTTATCGTTTTATACTCTTATTAGCAATATATGAGTGTTCTAGTTGTTCTGTGTTCTGTAACACCTGATATTGTCACAATTTCTAATCCTTAGCCATTCTGGTGGGGGTGTATATAGCATCTCATCGTAGCTTAAACTACATTTCCCTGGTGTCTAATGATGTTGAGCACCTTTTCATGTGCTGTATGGTCATTCACGTGGCTTTTATGAAGGGCCTGGTTTTTTTTTTTATTGGGTTATATATCTTTTTATTAATGGATTTGTGGGAATTCTTTATATATTCTGCATACAAGTCTTTTATCACTAGCTTTTCTTTTCACTTTTTAAGTGATGTCTTGATAAATACATTGATGAAATGTAATTTATTGTATTTTTTTCTTTCATGGTAGTTCTTTTTGTGTCTTAAGAAAATATTAACTACCCCAAGGTCACAAAGATATTTTTCTATGTTTTGTTCTAAAAGTGTTATAGTTTTGGCTTTCATATACATCTATGATCCTTCTCAGGTTAATTTTTATATGTATATAGAGAGAGGAAGAGGTTAAAGTCATTTTTTTCCATGTGGACGCCTAATTGCTCCAGCTGAGCTTTTTAAAAAAAAAAATGTATATATACCCTTTATCAGATGGAGAAATTATCTTCCATTCCTAGTGTGCTGAAAGTTTTTAATCACCAGTGGGTGTTAAATTTTACCAGATTACTTTTGTATTTATTGGGATGGTCTTACAGCTTATTCTTGTACATCACCATTCTGTGCACGTGTGGATAGCTTCTGTCGACAGAAATCGATGGGCAGCCTAAAAGTTGACAGTTATGTTTTATTCTGCGGACATTTCTGGGGACTCGAACCCCTTCGAGCCCAAGATGACAGCCTCTCAGATAGGCCTGAGGGACCGTGCTGAAGAGGTACCGGAGGAGCCAGGATATATAGGAGTTTTTACAGCAAAGGCCAGGTAGTCAGAACGTTGAAAGATCACTGTTAACTAAAGAAAACCAGACATCTCAAGTTAAAGAATTTAGCACTCTTCTGTGTATGGGAAGGCACAAAGGTCTGGGCTCATTGGAATCACTCCTTTGACATGCACCTTGCAATCTAGGGCCAGTGTCCTGTGCTTTCATGTCCCTCAGAGGGCACCGCTGGGCATGGCTGCAGGGGCCAGGCTGCCTGCTTATTTGCATCCTGAGATGACTGATGACCTGATGGTCACAGCATTCTTTGTTTACTGATACGGCTTGCAGTATTTTTCATTCACACTTCCATAACAGTCTTGCGAGGTATAGAGCTGTTGCCTAAGAGGACAGAAATATATATATATATATATCTATAACCACCAAATCCTGGTACCATGCACGGTTTAGTATCACATGACAGTTAACTTTTGAACACTTTTGGCCATTATTTTCAGTCTCTCCTTCATCAGCTGTCGTAACGGCCCAGAGGCCTCATATTTTGGTGGTAAAGGTGGGACTTTGGGTGCTTTTTATTACTTCTTTCATTTTTCTGTATTTTCTCAATTTTCTTCAGTGAACATGGATTACTTGTGTTTAAAAAATAAGCTTTTGAACTTCTATGTAATTAGATTATGAGTAGTAGACTTTAGACCCATTCCTAGCAAGTCTTTCTGAAATTATATCCAAGTCACCTTTGATTGGATTTGGGCATTTCCTAAAGCTCTGGGGGCAGCACATTTACAGACCATCTAATGGCGGATGATGGGACTCTTCTCTGCGGACCCTTTTATCATTGAGTTTCAGAAGATGTCCATTTTTCCTTCTGTCCCAACCTTGGGTTCCTAGGTGAGGTCCCCCAGTGCAGTTCAGTTCAGAAGGCTTTTTATTGTAGCGTCTCTTCTCTAGGAACTTACTGGCCATTTCTGGAAAAAAAACACAAAGAGCTCATGCCCATGTGTGCTGGGACAGGGGTTTAGATCAGGGGCTTCAGGCCTGCTTAGGACTTTAATGACTTCCCACAGATCAGGCCTGCCTGAGTCCAGGGTGTCTTTGCCAGGAGGTAACTCTTTCTAACCTTGGCTTTTAATGCTAGCACTTTTGTCTCTGAAACAGTGAGGCTTTATTTAGAAGCCTGGAGCTGAAGAAGCCTCCCCTAGACCAGACCAAGAATGGCAGCTCGAGGGTGTGGAACAGAGACCAGAGATAGGCTGTGACTTCCAGCGGCTATGCTTTGTTTTTGTGGAGCAGGAAGTCCTTATCTGGAGACTTACAAATCCGTGAGAGTTCATTTCCATTTCCAGAAAGGGAAGTGTCACCTGCCTGCCAGCAGTTACAGCCACTTTGTCACCAGAGCTACAGTCCCCCAAGGAGCCAGCCTAGGTCTCTGTCCTGTCAAAACAATCACTGTTTTGTTTTGTTTCTTTCTAATCACAGTTTCCTGATACTTTTTTCTCAATTTTCTCAAGTGTTTTCTGCTTTTTCTCAATACCTAATGTAGCTACTAGTGAATATCAATTATTTTCATTGCCTTATGTTGATTATTAAAATGAAAACTTTTATACTACGCAAAAAAAACCCTCAAAATGAAGAAACAAGTGCCCTCTTTCTCTTCCTTTCATCAGAAATAGTGAAAATAATTTAAATTGTAGAGCATGCCATATTTGACAAATGGCACTCACATGATTCGTTTGGTCCTCACAACTGTTTCGTGGTAGATAGACCAGATTGTTGTTATCCTTTTTATAACTGAGGAAACTGAGATTTAGAAATTGGGCAACTTGCTCTAGATGAGAGGGTCCTAAAGAGGGTCCTAAAGGGTCGATCTGCAGGCTCAGAGCTGGGGTCAAGCTGAGGGTTGTGGCCTCGGCCCTCTGGGGTTCGGGTCCTCGTGCCACCACTTACTCGTCTGTGATGTTGGTCGAACCACATAATCTCTATGCCTCAGGATCCCCATGGACGAAATATGGGTAACGGGAGGAACTACCTCATGTAGGAGCCTCCAGGATCAAAGGAGACGGTGGGTCCAGCCCTGGGCAGAGCACTTGGCATGTGACACGTGACTGGTGAGCGTCAGTTTTGCCGCTGCTGCTGTCTCGGAGGGAGGTGGCAGCCGTGGTGGGTAACTATCCCTCTCTCCTTCCGGCACCTCTCCTGCCCTGAAACCTGAAGTCTGTTCCTGAAGCCTGCAGGGTGCTCCAGACACACCCCAGAAGTAACCAAGTGCTCTGGGGGGTTAGAGAATCCAATCCCAGATCAAATACTTTGAAGAAAAGCTAACACCATGAAGATCTGTTTCCCTGGCTCAATGTTGCGCTCATTCTATAGATATTTTGTACCCATCCCCCCGGCCTCCACCACCCCTCTTAATCTCAATCAGAAATCTTAAGGATCTAGAGTAGTTGCATTCTTCCTCTTTACATATTTTTGGGACTATATAGTCTTTATTTGCTCACAACCCTTATCAAACTCATGCTGCTGGTGTATTTGCCACAGTCTGCTCTTGAAGATAGGGTAGAAATTCCTGCGCTGTATGGTGCATGCTCTTAAAAAGTCTTTGAGGAAGCAGACCTCTATGGTTTATGTTGTTTGTGCACCCCACCCCCTGGTGTAACTGAGCTTCTGGCTTGAAGGTGGGCAGATGACTCTGGTTTTATGTCTTTCGCTGGACTTCTCTCATATATGCAAAGAAGAAGAGGCAACAAGTGACCACACGTATCAATCTGCTGTGTGTCCAGCTGCAGAGGAGATTCAATCTGACCCCCAGGAAATGTCCTCAGTGAGGACACAAAGGTTATTGTTTTTACAGAATAGAAGGCAGCATGTTTGTCAATATTTCAGTGTGTCACAGCCGGGCAAAAAGCTTTAGATTTGAAAATAGAAGTCCTGATGCCATTACCTCATCTCTGTCTAATGAAATCCCTGACTTAAATGTCAACAGGAGTCAAATGTACTTCATGAAACAGATCATCAGCAATGGTCATCTTTTGTCCAGTATCACACTGTCTTATTACTTTTCACATGTCCTGCACTTCCCCACTGAGCTGGCCAGACATTGCATACATGCACTGGAGTTAATATATTGCATACTCTGCATTCCAAACTCCTTTAGCAAACATAATACTCATACTAACAGCTCGGTCAGATCCTGCCAACAACTACTGGCACTTCCTGTCTTCCCCACGGCTTGTTTTGAATGTTGTCCCATGAAAATTCTCATCTAAGAATATTAAGCCAAAAAAACCTAGGCTCTAAAACTGCGTATGCAGAAGAATGCCTACTTTGCAGAGAGGTGTGTGTTCATGAACGTGCATGTGCAGAGTGAGACAGCTTGAAAGAAACACACTGTGATGGTGACATTGATCATCTCAGGTGGCAGCAAGATTCAGGTGCTTTTAATCGTCTGTATGTGTTTCTGCATCATCCAAATTTTCTCAAATACAACTTCTTCCTTAAAATTATCAAAAAGTTTCATCTTCTTTATATTATAGAAACAAACCAATATTTATCTTAGAACTTGGTGACTGGAACGTTTATGAAACAAATGTGCTTTAAAATGAATCCACGCGTGAATGCATTAGATTGAGCAGGCCTTAAACCTTGAGTTGTCTCCCTGCTGAGGCAGAGAACACTCAAGCGCGGTCCCAGGGACAGTCGGGGGGCGAGTCAGTTTAGGGACATCGGTCAGTTCAGGATGTGTAAACATATGAAAGTGTTCTTGCCTTTCTACTTTCTCCTGTTCTCTGGTTATTTGATTTCATTTCCTTTTTCAGAAACACTGAACGGTCTCTGGGAGACTTTTGAAAAGGCCATGGCCTCTTTGATACACAAATTTTGGTTTAATATCTCTGTAACCAAGTCTTTATTCCAAGACTGCATTCTGCATTTTTATGGTCTTTTATCTTTAAAATACAGTAACTGCCCACCAAGGACCCACTCACACATCGTGAGAAATTGTAGGCTCACTTGGAATCTAAAACTACCTCACTATCTGAAAAGTAATCCTAGGACTTACCAAACAGTGGCTGAGCGCGTTTGACTGTTTAGAAGCATGTTCACATGTATTATTTCATATGTGCTTCCAGACTAGAACAGGGATGTTGGTTACCCCATGTTAAGTGGGGAAATGGCATTGAGAAACGTGCCCAAGACCACAGGGAGTTTGTGGCAAAGCAAGGGCTAGAAATAAAACCTGTTCTATGGCTGTATCAAAGCTCCCACAATGCCAAATGTTTCTTTCCAAAATCTTTCCCGAAGGGTACCTGGATTCTAAGGATTAATTGTGATAATACTACTAAATACTTATATAATGTTTGCTATGTAAACTTGAAATAATTAACTCAGTCCTCACCACAACTTAGGAGGTAAATACCATTATTATCTCCATTTTATAGTTGAGGGAACTGAGGCCTCATGCATTTGTAAAGTAACTTGCCGAAGGTCACAGAGCTGTAGGTGGAGTAGCCGGGATAAGAACCAGCCTGGAACCAGAGTGCATCCTCTTGACCACTTGACAGTGCAGTCAGGGCCTATCCACTTCCCACCTGTTGATGCCAGGGTGACCCAGGCCAAAGATGATACCTCTTGGGATAAGAGTCTTAAAGTTCCTTCCGTCCAAACTTACAGGATTTGAAGTATGTGCCTTGTATTATTTAAGCAAGAAGAATACTGTTCTATTTCCTTGCGGAAAGAGCAAGGGAGAATAGAGAGGAGCACTGAAATGGAAATATTTTTGCTCAATAACCAGACAAGTTTGGAAGGTTCTGGGAATTTGCATGTGCCCATGGTTCCTACAAAGATCTTTTCATTTATCTCCTGCCTGACAGTGGAGGAGCTTGACTGCAGGCAACAGAATACTAACTTTAAGCAAAAGGAATTTATTTTAAGGGTATAATTGTTTACAGAATCAGAGGAAAGCTAAAAACTCCAGCTTCAGGACGTTGATGTATCAGCTTCTACTGTGTTACAAACCAGCCTGAAAATTAGTGGTCCCCCAAAACAACCATTTGTTTATTAGCTCAAGATCCTGTATATCAGCAATGTGGGCAAGCTTGAGCAAGTCCTTGTCTATGCTGGCTGAGCTGATCTCCTTAGGGGCTCACTCACGGGTCTGCTGCAGTCAGTTGCCTGGTTGGCTGGGGTATCTTACTTCCCCTTCATGTGATCACTCATCCCCACCCCGCCGGCTCATTTGCATAATGGTCCTGGGGTTCCAAGTACAGCAGAAGAGGGCAAGCCCCAGCACACAGCACTTTTCAAGTTTCTGCTTGCAGTATATTTGATCTTGACTAAAGCAAATCACACGCTCTTGCTCAGAGTCAGTGTGGGAGGGGACTGCCCAAGAACATGGATAGAAAAAGGAAGAATCTGGAGAATCTGGCCATGTTTGCTATCTCCCACACAGATGGGCAGGAACCTTGGCAGCCTTAAGGCTCAAGTCAGCAAGGACCTATGTGCATGCTCTTCTGAGTAACACAGCTCCCACCATTTTCCTATGCTTGAGTTAGTCCTTTCAAGATTTCCAACACAAATCTGACTTTGCCTGGGATACGCATCCTGGGTGGGCTGACATTCCGGGAAGACCTGAAATGAGAAGAGGAAAATTCAGTTGTGAAGTTCTTACCCACAGTAGCAGGGGAGGGGTACAGGACAGGTAATGTACTATTCCTTCCTTCTATATTGTTCACTATATTGACTTTCTGCTTCCCCTCTGAACAATAGGTTGACTTTTCCTCTAAGACTTTATTGATAGCAAAAGTAACAGTCTCAACCTGTCGTTTGAACAATAGGAGATTTTAAACATTTAATTTAAAAGACACTTGCTGTAAAGCTCGCGATGACTCTGGCATGAGTCAAGATCTCAGACAGCCCCTCTTCCTTTCACTGCTATGTATTTATCGGGCACCAAGATTATAGCCAAGAAAGTAACATCAAAAGACCTGTGTTCTGATAGTGAGGTCACATAACTCTTGGCCCCAGCAGCAACTCCAGCAGTTATTTGTTGTAGGTTGGTTTTATAATTTTTGCAGAATTGGAAGACTGGTTTTAAAACTTACTAGAGAGCAAAGTGTGTGGTGGTGACGTCACGTTTAGGTAGATTCCAGGCAACAGGGAAAGCCTGAGACAAGTTGTTAGCATGGCCACCAGGGAGCTGGAGCAGTTAAGATTCAGTTATTGCCCAAATAATAGGAGAGTTTAAGGGAGTAATAGATCCTTCTTGTTTGCCAAAATACCTTTCCCTTGGACTGACAACGAAGACCATTTTTTCTGGTTATAATAGCCCACTATTACAGAGGACAGGGAAGAGGAGATATCTTTGTGTACGTGTGAACCCCTGCTACACATTTGGAATATGCCTAGTACACTAAACTAGTCTTTTCCAAATGTTTGGTCATGTTTCTCTGAAGGTTTGATCATGAGCCTTTAATATTAGTTTATTTATAAATATACTATATCGTAAATGTACCCATAAATTACAAACATACTAGATATTTTAGTCAATTTTTTTTAACATATAAACACAAATTAGAAATGTTTAAAGGCTGGGTTTAAATAGAACAAAAATAGAAGTTCTGACATTTTCATCCCACACCACAGTGGATCATCTTGTATACCTCCTTGGGTGTACTCCTCCGCTATGGGGACTGCTTCTCTGGAATGCTAAACCATCTTAGACCTGCTCAACAGTTACAAAGGCAGTTCTTAGTACCAGAGGGATAATAGAAAGTTGGGTGTTCTGTCTCGACCAAAGTGTGCTCATGACCTAACATTTCCCTTATGCTAATCACAGTGGCTTTGTGAATGCAGACTCTCACGTCTCGTCTAATTCCCAAGCCTTTGCTATAATTATGGGAAGATTTAGATTCATGGAATTATAACTTGAGACAAACATTCTTCTTGCTTTCTCCATCCCCCTTTCCCTTGATAATAATAATAATAAAACTTCAAAGGCATTTTCCCTCCCCACTTCTTTCCCTCTCCTCTTTTTTGCTTCCTTAAGAATTCTGAAATAATAATAATAATATATATATATATTTTAACATTTTTTATTGATTTATAATCATTTTACAATGTGTCATATTCCAGTGTTCAGCACAATTTTTCAGTCATTCATGGCCATATACACACTCATTGTCACATTTTTTTCTCTGTGATTTATCATAACATTTTGTGTATATTTCCCTGTGCTATACAGTGTAATCTTGTTTATCTATTCTACAATTTTGAAATCCCAGTCTATCCCTTCCCACCCTCTACCCCCCGGTAACCACAAGTCTGTATTCTCTGTCCATGAGTCTATTTCTGTCCTGTATTTATGCTTTGTTTTTGTTTGTTTGTTTTTGTTTTTTAGATTCCACATATGAGCCATCTCATATGGTATTTTTCTTTCTCTTTCTGGCTTACTTCACTTAGAATGACATTCTCCAGGAGCATCCATGTTGCTGCAAATGGTATTATGTTGTCGGTTTTTATGGCTGAGTAGTATTCCATTGTATAAATATACCACCTCTTCTTTATCCAGTCACCTGTTGATGGACATTTAGGCTGTTTCCATGTTTTGGCTATTGTAAATAGTGCTGCTATGAACATTGGGGTGCAGGTGTCATCCTGAAGTAGATTTCCTTCTGGATATATATTTTTTGTTGTGGTAGTTAATGTTTCTTGAGCTGTGGGCCAGTTAAACCCAGTGTCCATTAATGATCTCACTTACCTTCACAGCAATCTTATGAAGTACATACTGTTATTATTCCCCTGAAGAGCTGATAAACGCTGAGGCTTAGCGATGGCTAAGTACTGTGCCCAAGGTCATAGGAACAGTTTTCTAATGGCAAGGCCAGGTCAGTCTGACTCCAGACCCCAAGCCCAAGCCTTACCCTCTACTGCCTGCAGTGGCATAAAACAGGTAGTGAAGACATGGGGCCAGGAACTCAATCCAATGTTAGTACAAGCCACTTTCAAGCTACATCTCCCTTTATGGGCCTTGTATCCCAGGAGACACTGGTATATGTATGCTGGACGGCGAGGGTGCTGTAGTAAGTCAGGAAAAGTACTGAATATATGAATCATCCAGCAATAGCTTTTCACTCTGTGTTTGCCTGCAGATTACCTACCTTATGAGGTCTTCTGAAAAATTGGACAGGTTCAGGAGTACAGATAGATTGCCACCTGCTAGACTAAATCTATTGTCATGCTAGAAACTAGCTGTTTGCTGTTTTTCTGATAAATTATTTTAACTTGGTATGTTTACAGTTTATAAATTGCACCTACCGTCAGTCTGTAAGAATGTCTCCTTTGATCTTGGTAACTAAAAGGGAGCTAGACAAGAACTGAAATGAAATCAAATTATCAACTCCAAATTCAATTGCAAAGAAGTGGCTTGCTGCATACAGGAGCTGTTTGGTTATTTTTGTTGTTGTCATTGCTGGAAAATCCACATACAGAGCAAGGAGCTTTGGGTGGTCGTCATTTGTACAAATCCTTTCAGTTTGCAGGAATTGCTCCTAACCTTCTATGAGTGGTCTTAGCCCAGCTGATTGTACCCTGTATCCCCAGCAAACCTTTTGACTTTCTCCTGGAAGCTGTGTTACATTCTAGCAGATTAGCAAATGGAAGATAGGCTTGATACAGACTCATTCAGAATGCCTGTTCTCATTCCCAGTAAATATACTTGTACACAAGCACATGTAGTAATTCATGAGAGTCCCCAGCTCTGTTTCTCTGCCCTTTGACCACATTTACAGAACCAAATTTGGAGAAATAGCACTTCCCATCACTAAAGTTCGAAATGATCAGACTTTGAATCTGGTCTACAGTAGAATGGCTCTACTCTATAACTGTTTCAGGACTGTGAAGGGAAAGAAGGCATTGCTGTGTGTGCTTAAAGTGTACCAGCTCATCAGGTTAGACACTTCCAAGCAGGTGAGACTGATAAGACTTTCAGGCTCCACCCCAGAATAAGTAGGCAGGGGTCCATGCCCATAGTGCAGGCGCTCCATGACCCATGCAATGGAAGGCAGACCTAGCAGAATTATACATAAAGAGGATGGTGAGCCCCTGCCTCTACTGGGGCATCTACTGATTGGTTGGACATTAGTACCAGGTAAAATTAGACCCATGTATTGAAGGGGGCAGAGAGGGAGATGACAGAGCCATTGGTGAAGCTGAAATCTCTAGGTTAATTTCATTTGGCCACTTTGACATCCTCTCTGAGACATAGCTGCTTTCTGTTACTCACCAACATAACCAGTAGGATAGTCCAAACCTTATCCATGGCTGCTCCCTAATCCTTCATAAATCTGATTCTTTCTCTGTTTCTAACTGCTGCAGTTGAGATAGTAAAGGTAGTTAAGTGTGTCTTTACTTTCCTCAGGAGTTCCAGGATTTAGGGATCACCTTACAAAACCCGAAACCTGATTTAACCTGCTCACCCAAGAGTGATGAGGAGCTTAGAAACTGAGATCTCTGACCAAAGGTAACAGCAGAAACGAGTCTCTTCTAATCCTACTTTAAGATGTACCCTATTCCTTCACTGAAGTCCACAGCCTTGACTGTTCCCCACCCCTTAGGGGTCCAGTGGTTCCTTGGAGCTTACAAGCATCCTGGGTTGTTGCTGAGGTGTATCCTACACGGTGACCAGGTGAATAGTGAGTGCAGACATTGGGGCATACACAGATGAGACTCCCACTGTGGCAGTGGGAAAGGCAGTCCTGATCAGAGTGACTTGTCCTGGTCACAGTTAAGGGCATGGGAACTGTAGACCTGCTGCTGTTTGGGGAGCTTGCTCAGTGTCCCTTCAGGCAGTCCATTTCCCGGGCATAAAAGCTGTGCTCAAGTCAGAGTCAAGATGGAGACCCTTTTTTCCCTTGCCCTACCATACGTTTTCTCTGACAGTGACATCTGGATGTCAATCCTTGTGTTTTAAACTCCTGAACTACTATGTTGTCCCATCATAGAAGAGTTTGATGGTCCATTAAGCAGAGAGCTTCACAGTCCATCCAGACGGGCTCAGGGCCTAGAAACTCCTCTTTGTTCATTCCTCTTTGGTGGGCTTGGAAAATAGTGGAGGATGGGAGGGCTTTTTGCTATAGCAACAATAAATAAATAAATAAAACACAGGTCAGGTGAGGTCAGCAGGTATTAAATCTCTGAGATGCCCTGATATATAAAATGTTAAGAGATTAATTTACAAAATGGAATGCTCATTTTTCAGTTTACCATAGATATTGGAATCTAGCTCTGTCCCCTGCTTATGACCTCTGCTGGGGAAATGAAGTTGGCCCCATCAGACAACAGTAAGGTATTATATAGCGGGATCTCTGCCCAGGTGAGAGTTAGAGAATAGAGCCTTCATCTAAGACAATATAAGAAGCTGATATCAGAAAAGCAAATTAAGTCAGGGAACTAGTAAGCCAGTTGAGTGGAAATTTAGTTGTTGGAGGAGGATACCAGAAGCAAGGATCCAAAGGCTGAGTACTGAAGAAGGCCTGGGGAAGTGGGCAGTGGTAAAACACAGGCAAAGGTTTAGAGCCAGAGAGAGCAGATTGATTAGGAATACACAAGATGTTGGAGATGTTCCCAGGCCATTCATCAAACTTAAAGTCTGATGCTTACTTTTCTAAGCAAAAAAGGTGATGAAATGTGTTGGGTCAGCCCATCTTGAAAAGCAGGGAGGGAGTTGGCAGGGCGAGCTGGACCAGTCATTTGAGGAAGGTACTCAGTACTGCTTCTTAGATCATCTTGGCAAAGAAAAACCAGAACATGGTGTAAAGATGTTCTTGACAGGGATTCCGTCAAGTAGTGGTAAGTGGTAGTTTGGTGAATTGGCTCCATCACTTTGGGGAGACCTCTGACCAGCATCAGAGCATCCCCTCTTCAGGACAAAGCTGAGGACAGATAAACAGACTCAGACCCTGCAGCTCTCCTTTTTATCAGTGTATTATGATAGCTGAGTAGGTCTGAGATTATTTTATCCAAGTTAGAGCCTCCCTTGATAAGATTCAGATGACTAACTCCTTTCTCTCACCCATACACATTCACACATGAGGAGATACATGCCTTGATGCCCCAAAGCTTCCCTGTATAAATGCCAATCCTTGTTTAGTTAACTTTTCTCCCACTGAACAACACTCCTAAAAAGTTCTTTGTCAGGATAACTCTTGCCAGTCTCAAAGGTAAATTAACAAGATTTTAACTTAATGAACAAGCATTTAGAAAATAAGAGTTGAAACATAGAGAACAAACTTATGGTTACCAGGGCATAAAGGAGGTGGGAAGGGATACACTGGGAATTCAAAAATGCACTTCTTGGGGAGGGATGGAAATGTTAGCTGTCTTGATCATGATGGTGTTTTCATGGGTGTATACAGCTATCAAAATTCATCAAATTGGACATCTAAAATACATGTCGCTTACTGTACCATACCACAATAAAGGTATTAAAAAAAAGTTAATGAATATTAAAAGTAGGGCTTGATTTTTAATTTCCTCTTGGGCAGTTGACCTAAACTCATTGAGACTCAGTCTCCTTGGCAAAATTGATGCAGGAAAATGGATGTGGGGCATGAGGAGGGCCCTGTCTTCGTGGTCTTGGTGGGGCCCCTGGGACCTGCCCCGCCAGGTGGGAGTCCTTGGCTTCGCACAGGAAAGAATTCAAGTGCGAGCCACAGTTGAGTAAAGGTAGATTTATTTAGAAAGATACATACTGCATAGAGTGTACGGCAAGAGAAAGGCAAGGAAAGGGGTGTGGGAATTGGGTGCTCAGGTTAAAGTAAAAGTAGGTACACACTCCATGGACAGAGGGCAGGCTGTCTCCGAGGGGGAGGGAGTGAGAAAGGACGGCTAGGTGTGGTCTTGCCAGTTTTTATGGGCTTGGGAGCTTTACATGCGTACTGGTGGGACCATTCCAACTACCCTGGGGAAGGGATTAGGATTCCCAGGAATTGGGCCACCACCCATTCTTTGGCCTTTTGTGGTTAGCCTTGGGACTGTCATGGCACCTGTGGGCATGTTATCAAGCTGTTACAAAGAGCATATAATGAAGCTCAAGGTCTACTAGAAGTCAAACCTCCCACCAGCTTAATCCTCAAGGCCAACTGGAAGTTGAATCTTCCACCATTTTGGTGTTAAATTGCTGTCATTCCTTGAGTGGCTGTGCCCTGCCCCCTTCCCTCCTGTCTCAGAATGAAGGGGTCATGTTTTAGTATTTCTAAAATCCCTTTAAGGCTGAGAAATGCCTACCATGCATCCGAGGCAGTCATACAGTTTTAAATATATGCATTTATATAACAGTGACTGATGAGAAAGCTGCAATAATGCAAGGATATTTTGTTCTTGCCACTGCTAATAAATTCTGACAAAGAGCTCTCAGTAAGTTCTTTGCATTTGTCATTGCATTAACAAATTAGGTTAACAAAGGGGGGAGGAAAATGGCAGAGTATCTTCCTTATTCACAATATCATAGAAGATGTGATTCCCCCCCCCCCCATAGTGCTAACTTTTTCATCAGTTTGGTGGCTTTGAATACCATTGTAATCATTTAATTTAATCTTTGGGGAACTTAAAATAGGTCGCAGTCTCACATTAGCAGAATCCACCATTTCTCTTCAGTTTGCATCAGTAAAGGTGCGAAGGAAGCTCTTAGGTACAGAAAATTCTCCTTGTGATGTAGGAAGAGAAACTAATCTCCATGCATGGCTTTTGTCTGGCGGCAGCCCAGCTCATAATACTGCAAGCAGGCTGGAGGTAGCAAGTGGAAGAGATGGTAATTAAAATAATGCTGGATTTTTGGTTTTAATCTAATGAGTCAATAAATTGGAATTGTCGATGATAGTTAATGTTGTTCTGAGGATAATTAGTTTTGCCTATTTCTTAGTGGAGACATTCGCCAGCCTTTTTTCCCCTCCATGTTGGTTCCAGTACCAGCCACACCAGTCACAAGCTTCTTGGGAAAGATCTAGCTGCCGCTTTATCAACACGGACCACAGCTAAGCTGTTGGTTTTCTTTCTCTAAGGTTAATTAGTGGGAGGAATAAAGATATGTTTTGACCTTTAAAACTTCTTTACTTTGTAAGCAATACAGCATTTTTGAAAAAGAGAGAATACAGATTCAGAATTTTAAAAAGCACCTCTTACCCCACATGAAACACTTGTTTTCACTTCAAAAAGCTTTTTAATACATATATGCTTTGTATCATGAATATGTATCATTCTAGCAGCCACAGCAATAGTTACAGCCATGGACATCTACTGAACACTTTGATTTGCCAAACACAGTTCTAACATCTGTATTAAATTTTTCCAGCAACCCAATTGTGGTAGGTAGTGATGCAGGAAAACAGATGTGGGGCATGAGAAGGGCTGTGTCCCAGGTCTCGGTTGAGCCCCTGGGACATGCCCCACCAAGTGTGGGTCCTTGGCTTCGCACAGGAAAGAATTCAAGAGCGAGCCACAGTTGAGTGAAGGTAGATTTATTCAGAGATACATTGAAAGGCAAGAGAAAGGCCACAAGGTGTGGGGGTTGGGTGCTCAGATTAAAAGTAGGTACACATTCCAAAGACGGAATGCAGGCCGTCTCCGAAGAGGGAGAGAGAGGGGAGCGGCCACAGGCGCTGTGTTGCTAGTTTTTATGGGCTTGGTGTCTTTATATGCCAATAAGTAGAAGGACCAGTCTAAGGGGAAGGGGCTGGGATTCCCAGGAAGTTGTCCATTTTCCACTCTTTGACCTCTTGTGGCTAGCCTTGGGACTGCCATGGTGCCTGTGGGCATGTTATTCACCATGTTAATATATTACAATGAGCGTATAATGAAGCTCAAAATCTACTAGAAGTTAAATCTCTCATCCTGAGCCTCAAGGCCTACTGGGGTTTGAATCCTTCACCATTTTGATGTTAATTTCTGTAGCATTCCTTGAATGGCTGTGCCCTGCCCCCTTCCTGTCTCACTAGGATTTCAAATTTTCCTAGTTTCATAAGATGTGAAACGTGAGACACAGAGACATTAAACAACTCACCCAAAGTCACACAGCTAATAAGCTGCAGATATGGAATTGAAACCCACGCAGTTCGACTCCACATCATAGGCTCTTATTCACTTAACAATATATATCATGATCAGTTTCCATGTAAATAAACATACAGAAACAGCATTGTCTTGATTGTTACATGGAATTTTGTTTTAAGGGGATAACAGTTGATATACTCAGTCTCCCATTGTTGGACATTTAGGTTGTTTCCAATTTTTCCATGATACAAACATTACCATGGTAAACATACCACCATATACATCATTGCATGCCTGTCTTGTTCTTTCCTTAGATAGACTCCTGTAAGTAGAATTCTTGGTTTCGTTTTTTTGAGACTTTTGTGCAAATACTCAAATTGCCTTCCAGAAAGATTTTTTTTAACACTTAGGACATTTGAGTGTATGTTTCCCTGTATCACCAATAATGATGATGATTCTTTTCAAATCTTTGTCTCTCTGACACAGAGAGAATGATATTTATTGTTTTATAAGGTTAAGCTCCTTTTTCCAAATAGTTAATAGATATTTTATTTCTTCATTAGTGAATTGACTGTACTTATCCTATTTTTTTTTACATTTTTTATTGATTCATAATCATTTTACAGTGTTGTGTCAAATTCCAGTGTTCAGCACAATTTTTCAGTCATTCATGGACATATACACACTCATTGTCACATTTTTTTCTCTGTGATTTATCATAACATTTTGTATATATTTCCCTGTGCTATACAGTGTAATCTTGTTTATTTATTCTACAATTTTGAAATCCCAGTCTATCCCTTCCCACCCTCTACCCCCCCCCGTAACCACAAGTCTGTATTCTCTGTCCATGAGTCTATTTCTGTCCTGTATTTATGCTTTGTTTTTGTTTGTTTTTGTTTTTTATCCTATTTTTTGTAGTCATTTTTATTAAGGATACACTGTCATTCTATATTAAGGACATCAAGTTTTCATCACATATGATACAAATGTTTTCCCCCAGAAATTTTCCATTTAGGTAAGTTGCTTTTTATATGTGAAAGTCTCAAAGAACATCCTTTAATGAAAGGAGGCTCAGAAAATATATGACCTAACCTTTATAAAAACAATTGAAGATGTCCTTCAGTGATAAAAGAAACAGAATTAAGAGCTCACAAATAGGGAATTCAATATTAATAGGGGATTTTTTTTTAAAGTAGTATTTGGCAGTGCTTGGGTTCACCTCAAGAAATGCTTTATTTTTCTATGAAAATACGAACCACTATGACCTATGTGCACTATGGACCACTGTTGCTTTTCATCTATAAAAGTGTCTTAAGATATTTTTTATTTCTTTTGTGTAATTATATGTGCAAGTATGATTTTGTAGAAAAACAAGTTCTCATTTTCAGAAATTTGACCTATATCCCACTACCATCCCAAAGGATGGATTTTTAAAGCAGGTTGTAATCATGGAAGATGAAACTGCCTAAGGAGAGGTAATTTGGTAACAAAGTTTTCCAATACTTTTTAATGGCTGTCAAAGAGAATATAGACTCTTTAGAAACAAATTCAGAAAATTTCCCTCCAAATTTAAAGACACTGCACTTAAATTATGTTATGAGTCTAATGCTTCAAAACTGTCTAGAACTTGGTGTGGTTTCAAGTAACTTGCTTTAAAAACAGATTTATTGTAAGCAGACAAAGGCCTTTTTTCCCCTTCTTTTTTGGCTTAGAAGAGGAAGATGAGAAGTGCTGTTGGGGCGGGGGCGGGGGGGGGGGCAAGATTCCCAACAGAAGAGAATCCTTTGGCAGCAAGAATAAGCAGCTTTGGCAGAAAGCCACCCTCCAAAGGAAAAGGACTCAGGGCACGTTTTAAACTAGGGAGTGGCAATCAGCTCCAAGGCAAAAAGGAGATCCCTGGTACAAGGGATGGGTCAGTGCCAGACTGTTTGGGTGGAAACACTGCTTACAAAAACTCCGTGGAGCTGCCTTATTAGAAAGTGATGCATTTTGAGATACACCCCTCTCCCAGTTCTCTGGGGAGGATTAGTTACCATTCCAAGGAAGTGATTATATTTTACTCCGGGCCACACTGTTCCCTGTAGTCTTCATTACAGTAACAACAACAACGCACGCCGTCATGGTGGTAGTAGTAATAATAAAAATATATAAGTACTGCAAATCTAGGTTGTTTCCTGACCCCTTCCCTCCATTTTCTAGAAGATAAATCATGTATGCATCTACAAAAGTGGATTAATGATTAATTTGAAGAAGAGTCTCATCTTTCATTTTAAAATGCTGTGAAGTTCTTTTGTGGTGCTGTACATATAGAAAATACCTTTTGCTTATTATATTTCTGGGGTGAGTGTGGGCATGTACGCATGCATGCTCATGTATTTAGTCTACATTTTCAGAATGACGATTTTCAGTAGAGCTAATTGCTATTTGTTTGAATAAATATTCTTTGAAAGATGGATGACAAGCCAGCCATCCCACCCATGTGTCATTATGTGTCCAGTTCTGTGTGACATTGCTGATTTGGTGTGGTTGGATATGATATTCATGAAGGTTAAGCAGGATGGTCTGAAAACTCAACCATTTGACTTAACCATTTGCATATCCATTTCTCTTTGATTCCAAATTTCTGGCAGTAGAAACCCTGGGTGGAATAGTGGCAGAGATCCCCATACACATTCCTCCAGAGACAGAATAGAAGAATTACTCCAAAGCAAAGTTTCTTTTCTCACTTATTCAGTCAACAACCCTTTACTGAGTATGTACTATATGCCAGACACCTATGTGTTTCCTGTGCCACTTCATCAGAATCCGCTCCTCCTTGACTTGAAGGACTTCGTTCCCCTTCCCTGCCCATAACCCCGGCTGACGCACAGACTCTTTACTGAAAAGGTTTGGATCTTTCCTGCATCGAAACTCAAGTCCTGTGTCTCCTTCCTTGAAGGCCCTGCTCGGGTGGAGTTTTATTTGTAATAATCTTTTTTCTTCCATAAAATAAATAAACCCCAAGATGGAAGTATTTTAGAGAAAAAAGAAGAAATTAATTTCATGAGCATTTTCTTATCTTACTACATACTTTTTTACGGATTTATGTTATTTATTTCACATTTTAATGGCTGGGTATTATTCCATTGTATGCCTGAATTTCTGAACAGTCCCTCAAAACTTGGTTTACAATTTGGATTTATTTCCTTAGGGGGAGACTACAAGTCATTGTTCATGAACATTTGTAAGACCCTTAGTACAAACTGCCAAACCATTTTTAGAGAGTTTGTAGCAACTCTCTTCGAGAAACTTCTATGAAATAAAGGGAGAATGTATAAGAGTTAAATTGCCAGGGACCTGGGTCCTAGTGGGACTTCTGTATTGACAGACCCATTTGTATTCTTACTACATTTAACGTATGGCCCTACTGGTGTGCTTCTTACAAAACCAAGCACTTGAGACAGGTGATGAGCTGCTTTGGAATTCACTGGATTCCAGATAAAATTCTAGTCATCCCTCATTCCCATATCTCTAGAGGCCTTGAATAGCAGCCCCTCACATGTTCTCCTTTTCCTTGTAGACAATTCTTCCTCTCTTCAGGAAGATGAAGAGGTAGAGATGGAGGCCATCACCTGTCAGGTTAGCAGTCCAGCCATGAACGGCCATCCTGCCACTCCAGTGACCTCTGCTCGTTTCCCCAGCTGGGTCACTTTTGATGACAATGAAGTCAGCTGCCCTTTGCCACCAATCACCTCTCCTCTGAAGCCGAAAACACCACCTATTGCATCTGTGATCCCAGAAGTACCTTATAACTCAACTGAGTCCTTTAAGAAGAGGGAGCGTCCCAAGAGCACGTTGATGAACTTCTCCAAAGTCCAGAAGCTGGACATTTCCTCCTTGAACCATCCACCTTCCGTGCCTGAGGCTCCACCGTGGAGAGCAACCAATCCTTTTCTGAATGAGACTCTACAGGATATTCAGCCCTCCCCTATCAACCCGTTCATCGCTTTCTTTGAGGAGCAGGAGAGGCGCTCCCAAAACAGTTCCATTTCTGGTACCACGGGCAAAAGCCAAAGAGATTCCCTCATTGTCATCTACCAGGATGCCATCAGTTTTGATGATTCAAGCAAAAACCAGTCACACTCAGATGCTGTTGAAAAACTCAAACGACTCCAAATTGAGGATCCTGATCACTTAGGTAGTGCAACACTTCCTGATGATGACCCCATAGCCTGGATTGAATTAGATGACCACCCATCAGGCTCTGCACCATCCCAGCCCAGAGATGGGTGGCCCATGATGCTAAGGATCCCTGAGAAGAAAAACATCATGTCCTCCAGGCACTGGGGACCCATCTACATCAAACTAACGGACAGCGGTTACCTGCAGCTGTATTACGAGCAGGGCCTAGAAAAACCATTCCGTGAGTTCAAGCTGGAGCCTTGCCATGAGATCTCAGAACCACGGCTCCAGAACTATGATGAGAATGGCAGGATCCACAGCTTGCGGATAGACCGCGTCACCTACAAGGAGAAGAAAAAATACCAGCCTAAGCCTGCTGTGGCCCACACAGCGGAGAGGGAGCAGGTGATTAAGCTGGGTACCACTAGTTACGATGACTTCCTGAGCTTCATCCGTGCAGTTCAGGACCATCTCATGGATCTGCCGGTGTCATCCATGGACTTGAGCACAGTTGGCCTGAACTACCTTGAAGAGGAGATTACAGTGGATGTCAGAGATGAATTCTCTGGCCTTGTGAGTAAAGGAGACAACCAGATTCTCCAGCACCACGTCTTGACACGGATCCACATCCTGACTTTCCTCTCTGGCCTTGCGGAGTGCCGCTTGGGTCTCAATGACGTCCTTGTCAAGGGGAACGAAATTGTCTCCCGGCAAGACATCATGCCCACCACCACCACCAAGTGGATCAAGCTGCACGAGTGCCATTTTCACGGGTGTGTGGACGAGGATGTGTTCAACAACTCACGGGTTATCCTATTCAACCCTCTGGACGCCTGCCGGTTTGAGCTAATGCGGTTCAGGACGGTATTTGCTGAGAAGACCTTGCCTTTCACACTCAGGACGGCAGCAAGTGTCAATGGGGCAGAGGTGGAGGTGCAGAGCTGGCTGCGGATGTCCACCGGCTTCTCCTCCAACTGCGACCCTCTCACTCAGGTTCCCTGTGAGAATGTGATGGTTCGCTACCCGGTGCCCAGTGAGTGGGTGAAGAACTTCCGCAGGGAAAGCGTCCTGGGGGAAAAGTCTTTGAAAGCCAAAGTGAACCGGGGGGCAAGTTTTGGCTCCACTAGTGTCTCTGGCTCTGAGCCTGTCATGAGAGTAACTCTGGGAACGGCCAAGTACGAGCATGCCTTCAACTCCATTGTGTGGAGGATAAACCGACTGCCTGACAAAAACTCAGGTGGGTAGAGATTTCTCTACTGTGAAACAGCCGCCTGGTGGCCAAAGAGCTGGGATCAAATTTCCACATTCTGTTCCCCCATGAAATGCTGGTGTTTGTTGTGTCAGCAATGGTGATGGGGAGGGTGGGGACCAGGGGGACCAGAAAAGCAAAGATAATAGGCAGAGTAAGTAACAAATATGCATGACCCAGTTCACTCCATCTTTTTACTCCCTTATCATCACACTTCTTCCATAAAACAATGCATTATTCTTCTCGTCTGAGCTACTATGCAGATTTCCAGGGCAGCTTACGAATTTGTATTATTTTCTGACTCGTTAAAGTATTATCTGGTGTTGGAATCCTTTCCCGGATCCTAGAAGGTTTCTGGGTTTTGTCTTTCTAACTGTGCCCTGAGTATAGGTAAAAGGGCCAGCTTATGGCCAATCACGTGTGTAGTACAGGTGAGGAGTTAGGTTTATGGTTCCAGACACCCTGGGCAAGGCCTGTCAGTCACAACCTCCCAAGCTCAGAGCTGGGATTTGGGGATGGGGAAGGGCCCTCCGATCAGACTGATGATCCATTCAGGACATGAAGGTCCAAAAGGGCTGAAATCCTATTAGGTAAAAAGGGAAGGAATGTTTAATTTAAACAAAAGAGACAGTTTATCAGCCACAGCTGGCCTGCTCACAGCTGTCAGGGGTGCTCGTGTGCATGTGTGAGCCCAGAAGGCAGTGACATTCCCCATGGGTCCACTGAGATTTGGGGAAATGACAAAACTAGGGCGTAATCAAGCCAGCTCTAACAATTTTATTTCTTAGGGTAAGTCTGGGTGAGCCCAAGGGCAGGCAATAAGCCCAGGATCCTGTGATCCCTTAAACCACTTCCCTTCTTGTTTATAATACATTTGCCCATCTATGAACAAAAGTGGATATCCTGACCAGCCAAAAAAAATTAGGTTTCGAAAAGCGCTCGATTGAAATGTCTTTCTCGTATGTAGATACTTTCCTTTCCACTCTGTTAAGTCCTAACAGTATGTTTAGAGTCTTCATGTCCTGCTCTGAGCATGGAGTGGCCGTGTTACCCGACGTGCAACACAAGGCGACGGCCAGAGGCAATACGATCCGGGCAGCTCTCCGGGCAGGCCAGGCAGTGGCCACACAGCAGGGCTTGCTGTGTCAGACACGGGGTGTAGCGGTGCAGACTGGAGAGACAATTGGACCTCTGTGTTTGAGGCTGGGTTTGCCTCCCCCCGTTTCTAAACAGACAGAATTTTTAAGACAAAGTCTCCTCTCTGTGCTTGCTTATTCGTGTCCCTGTAGTCAGCACTGTGTCCTCCTGGTGATAGCATGGTGAGTTCTGCCTCCGCCCCAGGGCCCATCGGAACTGATGGCAGAAAGGAGAAACTCTCAGTTGTCCTTTGGCACAGATGCCCTTGAGAAGAGGACTGAGGTGACTGGGAGAAAATTACCATTTAACCTGGTAGAGACTTGACATCAGAAAAGACAAGGCCTCAGGTTTGCTTATTAGAATTTTTAGCTCTTCAATTTTCTAAGCACGGATTCAGATCACTCTGTTATGGAATAACTGTGTTTTTAAGCTGGAAAGGACCTTGGGGATAGCTTAGTCACTCTTCATTCCACGCATGAGAAAATTAAGGACTGGGAGTGACATGACTTGTCTGAAGTCACATCCAGGGGTCTTTTTCCTCAATTGCACAGCTGCTTCTTAGTAGATGACACAAAACAGACACAAACTTGAAGTTGTTCCCAGTATAAGAGCAGAGATCTGCAGTTTTCTCAGGGTGTACACAGAGACCTCATGTGTTTCAAAGTTCTTTCTCTCAAATATTTCAAAGTACCATAGGAGGGGTTTTTGATTATAAGCAGCAAAGACTGACTGGCTTCTTTCAGCACAAATAAGAAAATAAATTGTTGGAAAGATGTAGGTAGCTCTGAGAACTGAAGGTACAAGCAGGCTTCAGAAAGCCTCGCTCTTGACAGCAGGAACTGGGGACGTCTCCTCAGGATGCAGCCACTGGGACAAATCATCATGAGCCATTTTCTGTCCTTGTGCCACCTGGCTTAAGAGCCGAAGCGAGGACGGGCATTTGACCGACATGACCACCAAGATGTCATGCAGTGCTGGGGAAGATTCTTTCTCCAAGGAAAAAAATACAAGTAAGATTTTTAACAGAAGAAAGGGGGAATGGTTGCAGGGCAGGGAATGAATAACAAGTCCTCAGCAATCACTTTCTGCACTGCTTCTCAGCGGGGCAGTGTTCAGGAGGCTTAAGGCCAAGTAAATGAAGCTTAAATACATCCGTATTTCCAGATTACTGGAACCTTATTTGTGAACGATTTTTCAAATACAGGATGGCATAAGGATATCTGGGGATGGTTCTCAATTAATCCTCCCCCCGACCCATTACTGTTTTTGCTGTCATGGTTACGTATTTTTGGAAGTGAAACCCCTCAAAAGAGCTGCTTATTCTACTTCTGGCCAATGGTATGTATTTCTGTATCGGTTCAGGAAATTAATAGTACGTTTTTCTGGAAACCCAAGATGTACAGGATCCGAATTCCAGGCAGACTGCAGATTCTTACCATTGCTGGTCTTCTCTGTGCCCAGTCCCCGCCCTCCCCATCCAGTGCTCCATCCATGAAACCAGAGAATTGACGATGATCTGTTATTAATTGCTCCTCCTCTGAGCTCTTCTGTCTTGGTCTTGAGACAGATTAGGGAGGGTGCCTTTTACAGGCTAGTTTTCATAACCCTCTCATCTCCATTTACAGTGAAAGAGGACTGCACATCTACTCCCGCCTGCAGTGGCCCTACAACCCTAGCCCCCAGCAGGCTGGACGGTCAGACCGCGGGGCAGCCTGGGCCAGCAGGTCAGCACCCTCGGCTTGGCCAGCATCTCAATCCTGCAGCCACAGCAGGCTGATCCCAGTCAAACCACCGAAAGACTAACAAACCGCCACTGGATTCCAACATGGCTCCTGCCAGCAGGGCCCTCTGTCTGTGCTCTCCCAGGACCCCTCCCACCCTAATCCCAACAGCTTTCCTTAATCCTAGAAGGCACCAGAACAAGTCCTCCCTGGAAACAAAACATTCTATCCTGCATAGGTAGCTTTCTTTGCTGGAATTCCAGTTCTCATTAGACCAGGTGAAGAGAAAACAATTCCAGTATGATTCCCCTCTTACGGAAAACAGAAATCTGAGTTAATTTTTCTTTCTTTATTGAAGTATAGTTGATTTACAATGTTTCAGGTGTACAGCAAAGTGATTCAGTTATATACATATATATACCTATATATATATGTATCTCTTTATTCTTTTTCAGATACTTTTCTGTTACAGGTTATTACAAGATATTGATGACAGCTCCCTGTGCTATACAGTAGGTCTTTCCTTGTTGTTTATCTATTTTAGTTACTATATGATCCAGCAATCCCATTCCTGGGCATATATCTGGAGAAAATTCTAACTTGAAGAGAAATCTGAATTTTAATGTTAAATTTTCTCAGTTTTATCAAGGAAGATGACACAATGCATGGGCTCATTAGTTTGCTACCATGAATTAAACTATACTAGGTTTCAAAAACTGCATTTCCCTGTCTATCCACCAGCTCTACACATGCATTACTGATGCTTGGATTCAAGAAAGAATTTCACAGAATACGCTTTGGTGGAGTGAGAAAAGGAGGGAGGTCAGTTCTGTGGAAAATAATGGTTTCTCAATATTCCAACAATGTGTAAAAAAAAAGGTAATTAGATAAAAAAATTTCAGGTTGCTACTGAATTAAATTAACAAACTCCTCTATATACTTTGTAGTGATCTAAATCTATAGCAATATATTGAGAGGAGTCTAGTCATAATTTGGAGCCAGTGAGATGACTTTTATTCCCAATACTATAATGGCTGTGTGACCTCAGGCAATTTACTTAAACCTCTCAGAGAAATCTGTTTCCTCTTTTATAAAATAGGATTATTAATACCTAGCTCATTAAGAATGAAATTAGATAATGCTTTTAAGTATTTAGCACCATCTCTGGCCTATAATAAATGTTCAGTAAGTGATGGCTATATAATTATATCTGTGGTACACAATTAAAAAAACAAACTGAATGGGTTCATTTTCAAACAGTGTAATTTTTACTATTACATGTATCTAACTTAAATTCCTTTCTAAAATCACTGCAATTTTTTCAATTAATTCACCGAAGTATTATACTTTAGAAAGAACCACTGAAATATGTTACATTTATGAAACAGAGCAAAACAAATACTTTACTCTGTAATGTTTTCCTTGGAGAGCGGGTGTGTATGTCCTCACTCTCTGAGATTAAAAAGTCCTGCCCAGACCAATAAAGGAAATGGGAATTGTTTATTCGGGGAAAGTCAGATAACTAAGGGCTGTTGCAGTTACATAATGAAGTCAGAGCCATGTCACGTTGAGTTGACTCCATATTGAGTTGCTTTATGGGGGTTCTTACAGCTGCCTTTCTCTCCACCCCTGTCACACTGCAAACCTTAAGGTCTGAGGACTGTGAGGTTATGACTCAGATAAATCAGTTAAGAACATGAGGGAGGTCAGACTGCTGGGTCCAGTTCTTAGGGCTGCCACTTTCTAGCTCTTATCTTGGGCAAGTTCACCTTACCTCCTGAAGCCTTCGTTTCCTCATCTGTAGGATGTTAATAATTAGGACCTCAAGGGACTGGAGTGAAGATGCAGTGAGAGAATCTGCATAAGCATTGAGCACAGTCCTTGGCACAGAGTTCTCAACAAACGCTTCCTGCTGTATCTGATGAGTGATGAAGATGCGGCTTCAACAGTGACAGTCACAGAACTAAGCTCTGATTGGGTAATCTAGTAAAAATACTCAAAGGAAGATCACACCGTACATTTGCCTGTGGGATATAGTAGAACCAGCCACAGGTTTATGGAGTCAAGTAGCAGTAAAGGACGACACCTGGCACTGTCCAGCCCACCCTTTCCTACCACCCCCAGCTCCCCGCTTCTCAGATGAGGACCTGAGGCCTGGAGAGAACAAAGGACTTGGGTGGCTGGGCTCTGTGCCACTGGGGAGAGCTGCAGCTCGAGCCCAGGTGTCCTATTTCCCGTGTTCTCTCCGGCGGTCCCTGTGCTCCCTCATGCACAGGCGCTGTTTAGTCTAAGGGCTTTGCCATTTGCATATGCCATTCGCCCAAAAAGCATGTTTCTAAAAAAAGTATGACATTCTATTAAGAAATTTCAATTCCTGGGGGGAGGGTATAGCTCAACGGTAGAGTGCATGCTTAACAGGCACAAGGTCCTGGGTTCAATTCCCGGTACCTTCATTAAAATAAACAAACAAACAAACAAACCCAATTGCCCCCCTCCTAAAAAAGATTAAAAAAATTTTTTTTTTCAATTCCTTCCTTCAGTTCATCTTTCAAAGGAAATGGATGACTATTCCAGGTGGCTGTCTTTGACGTTTTATTAGGTGCTAATAAGTACTGATCCCTTTTATTCCTTTTGTCAATCTACAACCTCCATTTCTTAGTATCTGTGTTGTGTTCACACAGCACTCTGACCTGAGCAGGCAGAAGGACCTGTTTCCCAGGCCATGGGTTTTACTGCTAGGATACCAGGCTACTGTCATCAGACAGCGTGATATCAAAGGGTCTGAGGCACATGCAGTGTGACTGCTGCTGCAGCAAATCCTCTGCTCAGCACTGGACCCTCTTAAAGACTGCCAGGCCTCTCTTATTTGGAGGCTCTCCCTTATTGAGGCTTTTTTCCCCACCTTCCCCCCAAAGAACCCGAATTCCTGATTCTCTACCTTTCTTTCATAGCCTCTGGTCACCCACACTGTTTCTTCTGCCACCTTGAACTTGGCTCTGACCGGGAAGTGCCTTCCAGATTTGCCAATCACGTGAATGTCGAGTTCAGCATGCCTACGACTTCTGCCTCCAAAGCTGCCGTAAGATCCCTCTCTGTGGAAGACAAGACCGATGTCAGGAAGTGGGTCAATTATTCCGCACACTACAGCTACAAGGTAGCCTCTGGAGGCAGCTGGCTGATGCTTTCAAGTCTGTTCACCCCGTACCCTCCCCCCTCTCATTCCTTTCAGCAGTGCCTGCCCAGGGTGCAAGGTCTTCTCGCACGTCCTCAGAGGCAGTTCGCCATGCATAGCTGTGATGAATCTGCTCTGAGTTAAACAAATGATCTCACTAGTGGGCAGGAGAAAGGCTGGAAAAATAATAGAGGCTGATGGAAGAAGAGAATATAATGGCTTTCAGTCATCATGAACAACAACAACAAAAGAGTAGT